>NC_049170.1:73239783-74439783 GCF_009769625.2 Cygnus olor
ACCATATGATATGGGACATCCCTTTGATAGTTTGGGTCAGCCGTTCTGGTTTTGTCCCCTCTTAGCTCCTTGTGCATCCCCAGCCTCCTCGCTGTCAGGGCAGTATGAGAAGCTGAAAAGTCCTTGTCTCTGTGTAAGTACTGCAAAAACTAAAATATCAAAATTTTATCAGCATTATTCTCATCCTAAATCCAAAACACCAGCTACTAGTAGGGAAATTTCCCTCCTAGTAGCATACCAGCTACTAGGAGGGAAATTAACTCTATCCTAGCCAAAACCAGGATAACCACAGAGAATGAATCAAGAACAGCCTGGCTAAAAGAGTCTGTGGGGCCAAAATTGATTTGATTAAAACAGTCAATATAAAAGGTATAGTTCTGAGAGTCGTCCCTGTTGAATTTGAATTGGAAGAAAAATTCTTCTAATGATATCAAATGAAAAAACATTTTAAGGAGCTATCTTTATCTTATTTTATTTTATTTATTTTATTTTATTTTATTTTATTTTGAGCTAAGGACTGAAAATCAAAGGCATTTTTATATTCCTCTATATGGCAGTTTATGTATTTGTTCATAAAGTCTTCAGTGTGCTACTCATTACAGACAATAGAGCTAAAAAGATTGCCAAGAAACATCTACAGCATTGTTCTGTCTCAAAGTAGGTGCAGTTGTATCTAGTCCATACTTGAGAGTTGTTTTCGTACACAGCTCTTAAAACTTTCCAAGCTATCTGTTCAGCTTCTGTAAGGAAACCTTTACAGAATTTAGATAACCTTACAATAACAAACTTGTCCCCTTATAGAATACACCTGTTGCTTCTGGCCATATGCATGATGCACATGGATATGGAGGCATGGTTCATTGCCTTCCTTTTTTACTGTTGTCATTTGGGTGTACAAATTTTCATTATATTTCTGTATAGGTTTACACTAGACTAAACAACCCCATTTGTATCAAAATCATCTCCAACATGTATGTTCTCAGATTTTTGATTCTTTTATTTTTTTTCAACTTCCGACAGTTTTACATAAGAGTGTATTGGGTCATGACAATAACATTTCAGCTGAGGCCTTACCAGTACTATCAATATGATTTCATGCATTCTACACTGCAATTTTCCTGTTAATTCTTTCAATATAAAGTTTATTTTTCTCTGCTGTTATCCTGAGTTCAATTTATGAAACACTGTCTGCTTCACATCATTTTTGATGGATATGCTGTCTGACCTGAGCTATTTCCCACCTTGTTCTTGTATAATTATTTGTCATATAATATAATATAATATAATATAATATACTATAATATAATATAATATAATAATTTGTCATAAGTGTGATACTTTTGTCCTTGAATTTACTGAATCACAATTTTACTGAATCTGGATGCTTCTGATAATTTCTTCAATTTTAATCCTATCCTTCAAAGTTATTTAATTCCATTCCTACTTAGTATCTTGTACAGGTTGAATAAGTATCCTGTTTATAACACATCCAAGTCATTAATGTGTGCATGGAATAATAGAGTAACAAGCAACAACATCTGGAGATTTCTACAGAATTCAGTAAATACATTCAATCAAGAATAATTCAATACAAACACGAAATGGGACAGAACATTTATTTTTCCTTCAGAAAGCATTAAAATTGGCAAGCGCATTGGTGAAGAAATCTTGCTCGACTTTATTTAAGTTGTAAGTTTCAAAAATGTTTTTTATGGAATTTGTAGATGGGAGCCTTTGAACATAGGTTTAATGCCAAATGAACTTTCATCTTTGAGCAGAAGTTTTTTTCTGCTTGTCATTAATATAAATTGTACTCTATTATAATCTATTCAGTGTTACTAATTAATATAAGTGGATTATGTCTCTATTGACAATGTTTCCTTTAGTTGTTACATGGATAACTACATAGTTGGGAATTCTCTTAGGCTTTCCAGTCACCTTACTTCCTACTATCATAATTAAAGCTGAGTTTACCGTTAAGATTTCTGCATTTGTTGCATAGTTCACTAAGTTACTGTTATATATCTTATTCTCTGTCTTAAATTTGTTATACTTATATATAAATAAATACATAGCATATAATTATGTAATGTAATACACTGTGGCTTAGTAGGAAAGCTAAAATTAAATCACTACTTCACACCTCTACCAGTATATCCTTCCAATTTGCCAGTGAGATACCGCACTCTATTCTTTCTTTGTAACCTCAAGTCATTTGTTTTGAATATTTGTTTTACTGATCTAGCTGTTGTTCAGCCAAAGAAACTGCTATTTTCAGATATTGCTTTTCTGGTTTTTGATTACATCAAGGGCAGCCACAGCTATGACAGTGTGTTTAGTACAAAGTCTGTGAGCTCAGATCAGGCACATAAAGCAACAATATCAAGACATCAAAGCCCTCACATATCCATGCACTTGTACAGGCAGTGTATGTCCTTACCACAAGCATCTGCATTGGCTAAATGCACTGTACACCACAGAGAAGTGCAACAGTTTTTATGAGAAGCACAGAGATCTGGGAACCCAACAAGCTCCTGATAGGACACTAAGGTCATTTCAAGATCGGTGTGATCTCTATTACGAGTCTTTCTCCAGCACTGCTGTTCTTCTCTTATTCTTGTTTTCCCTGCCAGGTTTTAAATGCCTGTAGCTTCTCATGATTTCTGTGCCACCCAGCTGAGTTTCTGAAACACTTCCTCTTGTAAATGATTCCTTCCCATTATAAGCTATTCTTACCACCAACCTGAGCATGAGGATAAGGAAACAGAGGTGGCAGAAGGCTGCAAATGAAGAGAGGTCTGCCAGAAAGCATGAATAGCTGCTTCAGCAAATGGATACTTGGTACCATGGCAGGAATCACAGGTTGAGAGAGGCACCCACCCTTTAATATCATTTCTGGACTACCAGACTAGTCTAAAGACTACTTCTTTCAGAAGTCTTTGATACTCAACAGCAGCCTTAAGCATATAGTAAGCAGCTTTCCCTGTGAGCTTGTCTTCCTGTTTCAGCACACAAACGCATGGGAAAAATCACTTCCAGCAGTCAGGGAAAGGTCAAAACTGCTTTTGTGGAGTGACACTACATTGGTTCAAATTAGAAACAAGAAAAAAATATATATATATTTCCTGTCTCATTGCATATAAAGCAAAGTCAATGAAAGATTATATTTAAAAGGTGGAGATTAATCAAGTGGCAACAGGATATAAAAGGACCTCTCTTGAAATTAACTTCAAACACACAGGATTTTTAATTATGTAAGCAATATCTAAATCAAAAGAAGGGCATACAGTAGTTTCTCTTTTGTCCACAGGCCTGTCTTTTGTGTGTTTATTTTTTTTTTTTTGACTGAAGAAGATTTAAATAAATCAAATTCCCCTCTCCAAACTCTGTAGAGTATTGCATATATAATAACGGTAACCAATTTTGCCTTTTCATTTATATTTTTCTGGAAAAAAAAAAAAAGTAAAGTTAATCAATACAGTAAAATGGTAAAAACAATTCCACACATAATTATTAGAAGCAGAAATACATCATTCTGTAAGATATGACAACATTACAGACATTGGTTTAATTTAAGCATTTATGTGACTTTACACTTTCAGGCTTAGCTCATTAGTCTCCCCTGGATCTCACTTCAAAATTAATTTAAAAATTATTATTTCAGATATGTAGGATAGGGAGCACAGAAATTTAAAAGCTGAATGGTTTTTATTTGTTTGTTTTCTTTCTTTTGTCTTGTATTTAAGCTGCGTTAGTTTAAACTGCATACACAGTGATTGTCTTCTATTCTGGAATTGCTTAAATAGTGATGCCTAAGCAGCGTGTCCTAGCTGTTCTACAAGAGGAGGCTACTACCCTACAGCTCTGACAGGAGAGCACTGTGGGGACCTGCCTCCTTTTTTACTTCAGGGAAAATCAGATGGATTAGCTTGAGCTGCTTCCTAAAATTGTTGACATTAACACTGTCTGATTTGGGCTGTGGAAGATTAGGTACCATTACCATGAAGATGTCCAGCTTTTGAAGCTGGAAAAAAAAAAAAAAAAAAAAAGCAGAATAGCAAATGTCTAGTGGCTGATAACTTATTAAACCAACACAACTGTTCGCTGAGGGCATCTGCCAGAACTTAGCTCCTGTAGTTATAGAATAGCTATGTGGTAGTAGCATTTTATGCTGATATATCTGTTGTTGACTTGTGAAATATTATTTTTTTTTTTTTGATTTAGCATCCAATTATCCATAATACTTTGTAATCCAGGTCAGATTCCTAAACCCTGTTTCTTCTAGGTTCTGAACAAACACAAAGCAGAAAGACTGTGGTTCGGCACCAGTCTATCTTTGGACTTAATTTTCTGTGACAAGATGCAGCTGAAGGATACCCACACAAAAAAGAGCAAAATCAAACAAATTTGCTGAGAAGTTATAATAAGTTTGCATTATAACCATTATACTGATAGTATTATCTTAATATATATGGAATTATTTTTTCAGTATCATAATATTTTGCCTTGTGACACATGTAAATTGTATGACCCTCATAAATTCTTCTTTTGTTATTGTTTCTTTCCCAGAAAAAAAATATGCCCTAGCAAAATTAACCTCCAGTAGAGCTCATTAACAGTGGTGTTCTATCCATACTGCTCCAATGCTTGTCATCAAGGTGTATGTGCTTGTCAAATACTTCTATAGCCTGTTAGCCTAGATAAAATAAATTGGTTTCTCATGAATCCCTGATGGACTTGGGTTAGAAACTAGGTTTGCAAACAAGATTGGTATTTACACCTATTTACAGCCCTCTATAATCCCTTGAATAGAAATGAGTTCTACATCCTTCTGCAAGCAGAAATTTAATTAAGGCATTCCTATTTAGCGGAATGCTTAAACACTAAAAAAGGTTCTCATGGGTTGTAATATCTCCCACTGCTTCAACAAATATATGCATGCACAGCCCTGGCCAGTAAGAAAACATAAACTGATTTTATTTTAAAGAGGTTCAATATACTGCCAAAGTCTGATGCAAAGGCCATGTATCTGTACCTCAGTAAGCATACCAAGTGATTGTGACTTCTTTTTCTTATATATTAATGTCTCACTTCACAAATTAGGTCTTTTTTTTTTCTCCTCTTCTATGTGATAAAACATAGATTATGAATAACTCATGAAATTGAAAGACCGAAATTAAATGTGCTTCTGATGCTGCAATGACAACTTTCTGACCTCAATCACTAGCTTTTTTCAGTACTTTAATTCCCAAACAGCTCAGTAATTTTTCATACCTTCTTGTCTTAACAAACAATATCACTTATTTGTTTTTCAGAGATAAGAAATGATCTTTTATTCTTTGGAGTATCACAGTGGAATATTTTGCCAGGAGTAGTACTACATCATTTGTTTCAAAGCAAAATATTTGAAGATTTCTTAATTATTTAAAAAAAAATCCAAAACAAAATTTAAAATCTATTATAACATATTTATACATAAAATATGCAAGCAGTAATATTTGCTTCTGAGTGGTAATCACCCATAGTTGATTACACAGCAAATAAAAAATTAGCATTTTCAATAACCAGAAGTTGTTTATTATAATACAAATTATGTTTCATCAGTGTGACTATTATTTCAGTTACATAACAAGGGAAGATTAATTTACTGGGTAGAACTTAAAAGTAGCAGTTTGTTCTTTCCTTGCTTTGTAACAGAGTGTTCTGAACCTGTTTGCTCTGACTTTTCCTGGTTATGTTCTTTCTATGTTCAGGGTTTGAGGTGGGCAGTTGAAGGACAGACTTAAAAGAGTGGAATAATGATTACTTCTGGAGGGTTAGTTTTCTGAGGAAATACTGAGGTTTCTGAAATGATTAAGTTATTCTTTTGTGTCACATTCAAATTAATTTTAGAAGGCCAGTTCTGAAGTAGCCAACTGCAACTAAACTTGTCCTATGGCATGCATAAAACCTTAGTTTTTACTCTGTGTATCTTGTTTCACTAAAGTTATGTTCCTGCTGTGGTGTATATCTAGGTGAAAGTGCAAACATAGAACACCATTCCTGTAGTGTACTCAAAACTGGAGGAGATGGTGTGTCCTGCAAAATTAAAGCTTATAAAGTACAACTGAATTTTGAATATACACTTTTGATATTCCCTTATTTACAGCTATAACAGTACTGTTAATTAAAATTGTAAGCTGCAGGTACTCAGTGCCGCAACTAGCAGATGAAAGTGTGATTAGCATCAAATGAAGACAAATTGAATTAATTCCTCCTGTGGTAGTGTAGTATATCCAGCAAACACTCCATTGTCCCAAAGCTTAACACATTGCCTGTCGCACTGCATGAGACATCCCTGCCATGACAGAAGGTTTGGCAAAGGACCAGAAAGCCACAGGGGACCTTCTAGATTTAACACTCAGAGAGGCTCATGGTGAATATCTGTGACAAGAAGTGTGATGCTTACCTCTGAAAGAGATCCGTTACAGAAAAGAAATTTAGGTGGGGGAAGGTGCAAAGGGGATTAAAATTTTGCAACAGCTCTGGTTAACACAGAACAGAGAAGAAATTTCAACAGGAGGGATGGTAAATCTCTAGTCACATCTACCGATCACAGTTTGATTTGTATGAAGTTGGAAATGTAGATATAACTACTCAGATATAACTACTGTTACATTACATGCTTCTGGCTTCATCAGCACAGACACTGCTGGATAAATCCTTGCAGGTGGGAAGAAATGCACCAACCTGTGTTTGTAAGACTTGCATCCTGCTGTGGCACTGTTAGCTAGTTCTGTGCCCAGCTAAGCATCTGAAGGACCTTTAGTATTTCCAGGCTGTAGACTGTCTTGGAGCATCTCCTTCCTCCAGGTCTTTAAGGCATGAGGTACCTGTCTTCAATCTCTCAGCAACACAAAACTTTGAGTTGGAAATGCTGGCCACTCATCTGGCGGGTCAAGCTGGTTGACACATTCTTCTAACTAGACAGGAGTCAAGGCCAAAGATCGGGAGCCAAATTCAAAGTCAACTCAATGTAACTCTGTTTTAATTTTTAGCTAAAACCCTACTGGTACTCAGTTTACAGAAGGTAGTAGAACAGCATGAAAATCACTGTTGGGACTGAAACTTTGTCTGTGTTCTGTTACCTTTCTGACAGTGCAGGAAAGAAAATACAGTCACTTAGTAGCAAGAGAGTTTCAAAGGAGGAAGCTTACTTCAACACTGCACTTTTGCTTCTTTTCTTAAAAAGGTAGCAGTGATGTATTCAAATGATTGTTCGGTATGATCCATGCTCATTTACTGTCTTGTTTCTTTCTATTGAAAAAGGAAACAACAACAAAAAGGAAAATGAGAAGGAAAAGGAAAAGGAAAAATATAGCTGTTATATCTGTTGTGATGATATCTGAACATCTCCATCTCACACATTGGTAGTAGTTGGATAAGCTATGTGTCACTACTGGTCTTATTTGAGAACATGTACTTTTTCAAACACACACGATTTCTTTACTAGTAGGTGACTTAATTGGGTAATACCCAGGTGACTGAAGGGAAGTTTAATTTTTAGTTTAATATTTTTCTGCCTCTGGCAGCTTGTTCTGAAATTAGAAGTCAGCATATGTCAAATATACTGACTTGTCTGATTTGTTATTACAAATGAGCAGTGTGACTCACGTCTATCATTTTTTCAACATTCATTGTTTTTTTTTTTTTTTTTTTTATTCTGTTTTTCTTCTAGGAAATGTGAAAACTAATCAGTTAAATGACATTTAAGTCTAATTTGATAGTATAATCCTGTGTGGTATTATTGTTCTGTTGTTTTTCTATCTGTTCAATCTGCTGCTGTTCAATTGCTGTTTTATTTCTAGTATATGTTCAATTTCCATAGACAATTCATGGTGGATAAAATTCTGTGCAAAGCTGCTGACAGAACTAGCTAAAGTGCTAGCAAGGCTGCTCTCTATCATCTTTGAGAGGTTGTGGATATCAAGGGAGTCCCCAGTGCATGGAGGATAGCAAAGGTTGCCCCCAGCTTCAAAAAAAAAATAAAAAAATCAAAAAAAATCTGGGGATCTGTAGGCCAGTCAGCTTCACTTTGGCTCTTGAGAAAATAATGGAACAAGTCTGCTCGGAGCTCATTTCTGGGCACATGCAGAAGACGGGAGTGACTGGTATCAGCCAGAATGGCTTTACTAAGGGTAAATCATGCATGATTGCCTTATAATTTACCTTGACATTAGCAGAGCTGTTATACTCTGGAGGACTAGACAATTAGATTCTGGTTAAGGGCAGTGGTTAATGAATTGTACTTGTCTTGTACCTTGTACTATAAGTGGAGTGCTACAGCCGGTATATGCTAAGACCTTTACCTCTTCAAATGGCTTTGTCAAGGACAACATCCCATCCAGTTTCTGTGAGAATGATATCGAGAAGATGGAACCAGACTCATCACAGCAGTGCATAGTAGTAGTACGAGAAGCAATGGGCATAAGCTGAAACAAGAGACATTCAGACTGGATGTAACAGAAAGCTTTTTCATCCTGAGGACAATCAGGCAGGGGGACAAGGTGTCTAAAGAGTTTGCACAGTCACCATCCTTGGACAAAGCCTTGTGCAATTTGCTGTGATCTCAGGGCTCACCTGGCTTTGAGCAGAGCTTTGAAATAAAGGCTGTCTCCCCCTAGTTAGATGAATTAGTTATCCCATGGTTCTATGGTGGAAATACATTTTAAAATTTAATATTGTTTATGTTCACAATGTATTTATGAAATAAAGAACAATTGGTATGCCAATACTATGGATAAAGAACTCAGATGTAAATTGGCCAGTTAACTCAGTCAAAATGACTAAAAAAGCCTTTGTTGGATTGCAAACTGAATAAAAGTACTCCATATATTCTGACAATGCTCTGATTACTGGATAATTCTGCCTACTGCACATTCCTGGTAAAAAGAAAGAAAGGGGAAAACCCGCAGTTTATTCAGTGCTGGCTTTCAATCACATGACGAAATTTCCTTAGACTGGTAGTCATCAAGACAGCAGCAAACAGACTGTTCTTTAATGGTAAGGGTTCTTGTGACATTTTCAAGACAAATTTAGCAGAACATTACTGCACCAGAAATAACTCTAATGATAAAGTTAACTTTGTGAGCGAGAGAACAGTCACATCCTCAGGGACTGATAACAGCTCCAATAAGTGTAGCAACTGATTTTAGAGAATGGTTTCATTGCAGACTATCAAGCTATGGCATCAGAATAATGGGAAGAGACTTTCAAAAGAAATGCATGAAATAATTAGGAAATTTAAATTGAAAGTTTGGATTGTAGTTTGTTTGGACTAGTATCATTTTGAAGTCCAGTAGTCACATCTACACACTGTGATTTAATGAGTTTCAATGAAGTTAGTGCTGTCATATAGGATGTTTAAAAGAATGTAGGTGGGATTCTTGTATCTATTTTTATTTGTTAACTAAAAATAAATAAATTACAAAGCTCTCAACTAGATTAAATTACTGTCATTAATTTTTATTCATTAATTCCTTTTAATTAATTATTATTATTATCATTTTAATATTTTAATTATTAATAATTTAATTTATTATCATATAAATATTTATAATTTATATATAATATAATTTATAATATAATTTATAATATTTATTATCATATAAATAATTTAATCATTATTATCATTTTAATTAATTATTAAATCATTTAATTAATTCATTTAATTCATTACTGAATTAAATTACTGTCAGTGTCTGAGATGCCCAGCTGTGCAATCTGTCCAGACCTACACTTTCTATGGAGAAATTTTAAATAGAAATATTTTCGTTCTCTTCTTTTCTTTCCTGTTGATTAACTTGAAGATAAACTGCTTTGTAGGCATTCTCTCATTGTAGTGTGGTAAAAACAAAACTGATGCAGCCAGCACCAGAAACTACCGAAATAAAAAAGGTAAGTTAATAAACAACTTTCTTTCATTCCTGATTTATCTAAGACAGAACTACAGAAGTGAGTCTTAGGATGGTGTAAATATAAGGAAAAGTTTTTTTTTGCCTCCTACGTTATCAAAGGACAGCCAACTATACAAAAGAAATTTGAGGGTGTTGATCTGAAACGCAACATGATTTTTCAAGAATGCTCAGCGTCTGGGCAGGTATTATAGACACACAATAAAATAGCTGTTTAGTAATTACAACTAACGTAGTGCACTTCAGCAACATTTCAGCAGGTCATTTAAACACATGTAATTCCCCTTGAGAGTCTGCGTTTTCATGGCTATATTCTTGTAGTAGTATATGTCTTTCATAGTCTGTTCTTCAGAAGTTAAATTGATCTGATGAGGAGAATAATATTGCCCTGTGTAAGATAAGAATGTTTTCTAATTCAGGGCAAAGATTTTCAAAACCGTTGAGGATCAGAAAGAAGCATGAGAATAACTGTCAAAAGGAAGGGTTATCATGTGTCTTATTGAAAAGGATAAATGAAGTTCTAAGGAAAAAAAAAAAAAGCAACAATACAGTATGACATGAGGAGAAATAGAAGAACAGAAAAGTATCTACCAAAGTCAGTAATGTAAGCCAAAAAAAACGTGCCTGGCTTTTCCCTTCTCTTCCCTTCCCTTCCCTTCCCTTCCCTTCCCTTCCCTTCCCTTCCCTTCCCTTCCCTTCCCTTCCCTTCCCTTCCCTCCCTTCCCTTCCCTTCCCTTCCCTTCCCTTCCCTTCCCTGCCCTGCCCTGCCCTGCCCTGCCCTGCCCTGCCCTGCCCTGCCCTGCCCTGCCCTGCCCTGCCCTGCCCTGCCCTTCACCTTCCCTTCCCTTCCCTTCCCTTCCCTTCCCTTCCCTTCCCTTCCCTTCCCTTCCCTTCCCTTCCCTTCCCTTCCCTTCCCTTCCCTTCCCTTCCCTTCCCTTCCCTTCTCTCCTCTCCTCTCCTCTCCTCTTCTCTTTTCCTTTGACAGAAAAAATGGGGAAATACACTGAAAACTATTTTTATGGAAACTAATAATTCTTTACTTCTAAGGTACAGAATTCTGAAATTTCAGATCTCAAAATTCAGATGTCAACATCCTCAAAAATGGAACAATTCTTTATTTTATTTTATTTTATTTTATTTTATTTTATTTTATTTTATTTTATTTATTTTATTTTATTTTTTTACCTTGAGTATAAAAATGTACTAATTGCATACCAATACTTGCCTAGAATTACATATATTCTTTTCAATGTAATCTTAATTTTGTATATGACTGCCTATGCATTGTTGAAAGACAGTAACATTTATCACTTATACTTCACAGTGATAGAACCGTTGTGACAGTACGTCAATGAAAAATGAGATTCTCACCTGGAAAATTATAGTTAGTTATAGCTAACAGAGAAATATGTAATGGGCCACAAGTGGCAGAAGAATTACAGGAAATATAATATGCAAAACAGATATGCAAATTGCATTTTTAGTGCATATGGCCTGCTTTCTCCTGTATTTGTCCATTCCATCAGCACAAAATTTTTGAAGATGCACTTACAAATGGTTTTGTACTAATTTACTAGTTGCAAAATGCTGGGATTATCCTTTGTCACTTTTTACACTGCATCATTTTGGTGATAATTTTCTTTATAAAACATGGTCAGTGACAATACTTGGAAATGCCACTACCCAGTTCCCTAGACATATGGGGGGGGGGGGGGGGCGGGGCATGAAAAGCATAGCAAAGAATAAATTACTTCTGCAGAACTTTGTAATTTGTTTGCTGTCAGATTTCTTCCCTGTGCAGTTAGAATATATGTGGGTGTAATCAAAACTATAGGATTAATAACACTACCTCTCCTGATACACTTCAAGGAACAAACTGTTTCTGTTCAATTAAAGTCAAAATGTCTTCCCATTATTCTCCTCATTAGAAACCTAGTCTGCTTGAAGATGCTTGACAACGCTGCTTGCCTTTTGCTAATACAGATATTTCTATAAGTGGTTTGATTCAACTTTATCATCATTGCAAATCTCTCTAGAAAGACTGCGTGGTAAATATCTGAATCTTTTTACAGTCAATATTGCATATATGTGCAATTTTTGGTTTTCCTTAACAAATAGATTTAAGGTTTGCATTTCTGCTTCAATTAAATTTTGCTTCATAGTAGGAAAAACTTGCTGTTTCTGTCATTATTAACTAATTCCTCTGAAAATAATGCCAATTTTAGTTAGAGAACTTTCTGAACATCTAATACTTTCAGTGTAATATGTACTATCTATTTCTACAGTGCCATGTTCTATGACGTGTTGCCTCTTTGGATTCAATGGCTTTATTTAAGCTATGCAATTTGGAAAAGTTTTCAAGCTAATACTGTAGGCATACAAAATCTAAGAGGACACTTAGATTAAGTCAGAAAAGAGGAATTAAGAGGAATACTCAGGTGTATTTCATCTCTACTTCTGATCTCCACATAAAGGAAAAAAAAAGGACGTCATGACAACAGGAGCCAGCATACCCCAGCAAACAAGTAGAGGTGGAATATATTTATTCCTATTTCAGGAAAAATCTCCATAGAAAATTCAGAAATCTGTTCAGTTTGTCAACCCCTGGTTTTCTGGTATCTACAATCTAATCTTATAGTTCTTGAATCAATCTTCACTCTCCTGTTGTTATGCACTTGAGTAATTTCATATGTGACTATTTCAACTGAAGCCCTTACAAACAGAAGCCTTGTTCATATACGTAACAGTCAAACATTAATAGATCTTCATTCTTGCCTCATAGAGAAGTGAGAAATAAGAGAGAGAGAACTGGAGGGATTTTTGAATGAGAGGTGCTTTTCTTACCTTTACATTTGTACTTGGGTCATGTTTTAAATTGCTTTTACATAACAGATAATAGAAATATACTTTAAAACAAAAACAAATAAAAAAACAGAGTCTTTTTTAATAGTGTCATTCTAGAACAAATGTCGTCATCAAAAAGAAGTATTGCAATGTTGGTAGTAACACAATGAGATCTAACTATATTTTTAATTTCTGCATGTGTAGATCTACAATGTTTCAGATGTAATGAGTAAACCTTAAAATCGAGTACTTCAGTTAAATCAGTAATTTACATATAGAGTTATTTTGTAAATAGCAAATGAGAAGTCAAGGAGAGTTCAGACTGCAGTTCATGCAAAGATAAGCAAGTTAGCTTGGTTTTGGGAAGCCATCTAGCTGAAGCATTACGACTATTCATAGGGACTAATTTATCTTGTCAAGAAGTACTGGGGCATTGACTTAGGTGTTGATACACATTTAGAAAATCGAAAGAATTTCTAAAGCTTGTAGCTCTTTGCCTAGTAATATTTCATTGTTTTTTGTTTGTTTGTTTGTTTGTTTTTGTTTCTTTGTTTTGTTTTACATTTTTAAATTAAAACCTTAAGACTGATTTGGATTAAATATATAAGGTTCATAAATTATCCGAGAAACAATGATAGAGTAGTGAGCTTCTAGTTTCTTGTTTCTCTTCTTCTGAAATATGCTAAATCAATAGCATTTCTGTGATATACTGCATTTTGCATATTTCTGTAATAAGTAATTACTTCATATTGCATATTATGAAAGTATGAAAAATGTAGCATTTGAAAAAAAAAAAGTGTAAATTTATATAATATTCTGAACTGTGACTCATGTACTAATGAAACACATTTCAAACTAGGATTTTAGCATTTATGGTCATTTATCCATGAATACATGTCAAAGAGCAAATGTTACCTGTGTAGAGCATACCAACAGTAAATGCGGTCTGAAGCATAGATGTATCTGTAGTCCAAAGAGTTGAACAATCTCTCTGAGACAATATCAAAGCAGTTTAACAAAAATAAAAAAATAAAAAAATAATAATAAAAAAAAACCTGTCAGTGGGTCATGACACTGTTGCTGATGCCCAACGCTCTGTGTTTACCTGTTTGACCTTTCCTAACTGGAAACATTGGAGTGCCCTCAGTGTCATGAAGTTCTAAGATTTCTTGATCTTGTAACCTATTTTTCGTGTAGGTAATTATCAACATCAATTCTGTGCTTGAATAGCAGAATACTTAAATAAACACTAGATGACACAAAATGTTTGGTTGCCCAGGAAAATTCCACAAATTCAAGAAGAATTCAATGTCACAGAATAAATAGGTTTGAGTGTCCTGTCTTCCTCCTACCTACCAGTGACATGAACCTTTTGAAACTCACCTTCTGTGGGTCCTGGAAACATTGTATTATTTTACCCCTTTGTGGTTAGTAGTTCATGTGTAGGCATGTTTGAATAAGTTCTGACAGCACCACTTTTTGATGTGAATACTGGAAACCTTTTTAAGGGAACAGAGATTATACCACAGAGATTATACCACAGAGATTATAGATGAAGCCATTGGGAAAACAAAATCAACAAAACAAAACAGTCAGATATAACAATTTCATCATTTTGGAAATAGAATTTTACAGAAATAATTCAAAATAGAAAATTTCAAGGACTATTTCAAAGCCTATTTCTACTTTCCTCTCAGAGAAACATAAATTTTGCTAAATTTTCTCATCAGTGTAAACAAGTAGGTCTGTTGGAGTGTTTTAAAGATTAATAAAAAATATTGATTCTTTGATTATATTTATAAAATTATGAATTAATTTATATGCAGTCTTAGTGCATAGGTAACATTCTACAAGTCAAATTAATCATGTATCTGAAATTTTTACTACTGAGAAGATACAAAATTTACCAACTCCCGATTTCACGGAAGACAGCTACAAGTGTCTGCAAGATAGATGTTTTTATTATCTGAGTGCCATTGCATTCCCCAGTTGCTGTACATATTGTGAATACTAACATTTCTTGGCTCCATCTTATTCCTAATGACACCAGTAAGTTGATTTCCACAAATATTAAATAATAAATCACATTACAAATGGGAGTCATATCTTAATTAGCTCCTTTAATGGCTCTTGTTATTGTTACCAAAGAAGAGCACAGAATCAGTGAGATTAAGAAATAATGTTTGAAACAATATGTTGTGCTGTTTTTTAGTAAGTGGAATAAAGCCTAACGAACAATCATAGAGTTTTTCAGCAGAACCTTGAAGAACAGCACACCTACTTACAAGGCAATACTATTTTTTTGAATATCAAGGAAGATATTGAACTCTTTTCATTTTTTATTTTTTCCTTTTGTGTAATTTTTCCCTTCCTTGGAATTTCAGTGATTGAGCCTTTTAAAATGTTATTGTGTAATTGAAGTCATATGTCACAGAAGAACAAATTTAATGTCTAGAATAACTCCACTGGCTTCCACAGCTTTCCAGCAGAAGTACATTCACAGTATTTTATTTTTTTTTAATTTTTGAGATTTCATCTCCACTCTGACTTGTATTTCTTTCCTTTTTTTTTTTCTTTTTCTATAGACAATGTTCAAATTTGCTCAAAAAAATGGAAATAAGTAGTAATTCCTGAAAAATTCTAACATCAGTAAAATGACTTAATCCTTAAAGACTCAATCCTTAAAAATGACGTATTTCCTTTGAAGCACATGCAAACATAAGAAAGAAAAAGAGAAAGAGAGAAAGAGAGAAAGAGAGAAAGAGAGAAAGAGAGAAAGAGAGAAAGAGAGGAGAGAAAGAAAGAGAGAGAGAAAAAGAGAAAGAGAGAGAGAAAGAGAGAGAGAGAAAGAAAGAAAAAAGAAAGAAAGAAAGAAAGAAAGAAAGAAAGAAAGAAAGAAAGAAAGAAAGAAAGAAAGAAAGAAAGGAAGGAAGGAAGGAAGGAGAGAGAGAAAGAAAGAGAAAGAGAAAGAATGAAAGAATGAAAGAATGAAAGAATGAAAGAATGAAAGAAAGAAAGAAAGAAAGAAAGAAAGAAAGAAAGAAAGAAAGAGAAAAAAGAAAAAAGAAAGAAAGAGAAAGAAAGAAAGAAAGAAAAAGAAAGAAAGAAAGAAAAAGAAAGAAAAAGAAACAGAAAGAAAGAAAAAAGAAAAAAGTAAAGAAAGAAAGAAAGAAAGAAAGAAAGAAAGAAAGAAAGAAAGAAAGAAAGAAAAAAGAAAGAAAGAGAAAGGTATAGTTATTTAATTTTCAGATAATCAATTATGATTCAAATCAGCTACTATATAAATGGTATTCAAAACTATTAGATCTTTCTGTAATATAAATGTTTAATTTTTATTTATTTATTTTTAATAGTTCTTTTAGTTTTATCCAGGTTATCTTAGAAATTGACTTTTACATTAAAATAGAGTACAGACTCTGACAATAGGAAGTCTGATGGACTGAGGCATGATTTTTATAGTACGCCCTAACATTGCACATGAAAGCAGTAAGAATCAGAGAAAGATTTACATCTGTAAAAGAAAATGAAAATGTTAAACATTTGAAATTAAAAGAAATTTAACAATAAATTTCAGTTAAAGAATTCTATTTGAAAGGAATTGAAAACCTTGAATGAACTGATGTTGTTTATTTTGAAGAAAATTATAGGCAGAGATAAAATGTTATAAAATTAAGAAGAAAGCAGCTTCAAAAATAATATACTAGGCACATGAAATGTGCTCAAAATAGTCTCATGATTCATGTAAATCATTGAAAAAAAATTAGTTTCTATTTAAAATGTCTCAGAAAGTACAATGTAATCCATTTGTTGAACGCTGGTCTCCCATAGCCTTTGCTATACTGTTCTTAACAGTGGTATTCCATGTTGACTTTAGTAGATTTATTCTGGTTTCATGTCTTTAAATTGTAATCTGTCTCATTGTACTTCTTTAGTACAACTAAAGCTACTAAAGAAACAGTGCCCTTCTGCAAGATACTGTAAGTGTTTGTCTAGCATTTATTATGAATATTATGCATACCATCAACTGTTTTCCAAGTCTGAAATATGATCTTTATTTGAAAAATAATAATAATAATAATAATTAAAACAAACAAACAAACAAACAGCTATGTTGTGTACATAAAATAGTTTTCTCATACAGGTATTGAACCAATTATATAAGATCAGTATTGGCATCCATACCATCTTTCCATATTTAACTAAATATTTCATCCGCATGCTACCTTAAAGGACCTTCCCGTACTAAAAAGAAAAAAAAAAAAAAAAAAAAAGAATTGTTATAATTGTTATAATTATAATTAAGCATTTTTGCTCGATGCAAAAAGACTGTTTTCAATCAGCAGTAAATATGTTGCTTTATAGTTCATAAACATTAACAATTGTATTTTTAAAATATTGTGATGAATGTCATTTTCTGCAAGTTATCGAATCAAGGAACATAATTATTATTTGAAAACAGACAGTATTTGTACAGAGTATGTTGGAAATAAAGCAGGACATGTGCCAAAGAGAGTCTTCTTTCTCAGATACTATTTTTTTATCCTTTTACCTTTCTTTGCTGGTCATAGTTACAAAATGTTGTGGTTAGACAGGGAAGGTCATACAAGTAGTATTTTGTTTAATGCTCAGGGGCATACGAAGTGGCAAAGCTGAATTTGAAAGCTGATAGGAGTAGCAGTTTAAGCTTCTGTTTCTTGTGTGTTTTGAGTTGTGGTTGGTGGGGAGGGAATGGGCGTTACTTTTTGTGTTTTGTTGTTGTTTTTGTTTGGTTTCTGTTTTGTCTTCACTGGTAGAAAGTGCATATGGTTCAATAGTGTCATACCTGACTTAATAAATACCGTGTTGTTGAGAGGTTTCAGAATGTGCAGAGATCCATATCAGTTTCCTATTCTCTGTTCATGATATCATTGCTTCAGTCACAGATTCACAAGCCATATGACTACAAAGAGTGTCAGAAGATCACTAAAATCATCCCATGTCCTGAATGAGGCTCACAAATATTTTTGCTATTTCTGTAAGGTGTTTGTCTAATCTCTTCTTAAACTTACTGTGGTTAAAGACTCCACAACTTCTCAATCAGTATATTCAGTATGTTATACAAGTGGAAAGGTTTTCCTAATGTCTCACTGGAATTACCTTTGTTGAAATAAGCCCATTACAACTCTGTCATCCATGTGTATGAAGAAGAAAATATTCTTCTGTATTTGCAGCAGCCACTTAACATGTAGAAATGGCTAAAGTTTTAGGTATCTCCGTGCCTCGCTTGCCTCTGAAGTCTCCTCTTTAGGCTGAGAATGCACTTTCAGGTGTCTCCCGTTGTATAGATCTGTGTGTAACAAGGATACGTAGAGAGAATAGTGAGACAGGAAATAATAGCAGGGTAGTCTTGGCAGAAAGAAATAGGCTGGATTTTCCCAAGTGACCTTAAAGACCTTAAAGACCTTAAAGAGACCTTAAAGAGTTTTTCCTCTCTTGAACATGAGATTGCAAAGACAGTCTTGGTTTATAATATATCTATATTGCATGCACATCAGTAATCTTTTGCTCTCATTTATTTTATGGATGAAGTTATGTATATTTTATTTAAGAAAAAGTTGAAAATATAGAATATGATCTATATTTTAGCAAACATCTTTACACTACATTAAGTCTATCTCTTCATGGTAATGGACAAAATGTGTTAAAAACATTGTTTTTCTCATCTCAAACCTGAAAAAGAAAAATATTACTGTATGTAATATGCTGTAGCATTTTAACTTTTTTTTGATGCTAATGTAGTTTTATCTATATTGGAAATTAATGAGAAAAAAGCTAGGATCATATAAAAAATCATGAACTATACAAAAACTATGTGCATTTTCTGATATGTTTAACATCAGAATCATGTTGAAGCAAGGGAAGAAGGATATCCTTAAGAGGTACTAAAAGTCTTACAATAGCTGACCTTTCTGCAGAAAAGAGCAACTTACCTGTGATAGTCTGAATTATGTAATCTTTGTTTTCCTCTGCTTGTATGGAAGATGTGACTGTTTTCAATAAATAATTATGATCCTACAGAAAAATGTCATTCATCAGAGTATTAAAAAAAAAAAAAAAGAATCATTACAGAAATGTTTATGAACTATGAAGTAATATATTTATTTAAGTTGCGAAAGACATCTCTATTGCACAGCATAGAAAAAAAGTGCTTTAATAATGTAAGCATAAGATAAGCATTGTGCAGCAAAGAAAATTACCTACTGAGAAATTTATGGCTTCACTCTAAAAGCTGCACACAGCTTTAAATCGCCTGTGAAAATAATGCCACTGTATACCTTCTGAGAAGAGACCACCACATGGTACCATTACATAGGTTTTATAAGGTTGTTTATTCCTAATACACGAGCAAAGCTTTTATTTAATAAACACTGCTGGAACATTACTCTTTTTAACAAATATATGATAAGTGATCTTGCATTCTGCATGTTCTATCTACTTTAGGTTATTCAGAAAACACTAAGATGAGCCAACAAATTATAAGGAGCTTATTGTGATCAAAATGCTTTGATGCCTCTACGCATATTTTGTCTACCTAGTTTAATGTTGTTTCACATTCTAAAAATTACATACCTAGAGTAAATTCCTGAAGAAAAAATGATTCTTGAAGAGTTGGCATAGTCACTGACACTCCTGAAGGATCCCTGAAGAAAAGCTAGCTGTCTTTGCCAAAGGACTAAGTAAAATAAATTGCACTAAGAATACATACATTCATATGTACACACACATAGACACATACATGGACTCTTCTCGTGTTTACTGAGATGATTTAAAGGGAAGCAAACCTCTTCATAAGTTATTGCTCAAAAGAGTAGAAATAGGAACTTTCCAGAAAAACAAATACTATAACTGAGTTTACCTTTCACTGGAAACACCTTTGTCAGAACTAACAAAATATATCTACTCTGTCAAAAATAATGTCTAAATATTCCATGGGCCTAATTGACCTAAAAATAAAGTTTGGGGGTGGGTTTTTTTGATTGTTTGTTTGTGTTTTTTTGTTTGTTTATTTTAAATCACACTACTTAGTGATGTGCAATTATTGTGGATGCACATCCCCAGCTGAACAAGATCACCACCTGGTTTTCCTGAGTGCCCTTTTATTTTACACGGAGGGAATTTTACAGCTTTCATCAACTAGTCTAGCTACTTATGGTTAACCCATTGAACCTAACAACTTAGAATGATACAACACTTTTCCAATTTTTTATTTAAACTTATCACCAGTGAGATGCTGCAAAGACAGAATTCCAGATGTTATATTGACCACGTCAGCTTTTGTTGTCAGCTCCTGATAATCTTGATTTTACTCCCTTGACAAATTTCATAAATTTACACAGATATTTGTATTCTGGCAAGGCAATAAAAAGGCAATATGAACATCTGAAATTCTATATCAAGATTTATAAATGACCACTATAAGTTTATTCTTTCAATTATATAATAGGCTGTCCTAATATGTGTAGCTACCCATCTTATGAAAGAAGGATTTATTTTATTTTATTTTATTTTATTTTATTTTATTTTATTTTATTTTATTTATTTTATTTTTTTCACTACAAATACCATTCCTTCTAGAAGTAATGTGGTAGGAAAGTTAAATGGAATTCCTATATTTCCCATGTGGTTTACATACATGATGTTATAATTAGAAAACATCTTTTAGAAAATTAGTGCTGTTCAGCTCAGAAGATCTTTTACTAACATTTTTCTTAGTAATTTGGTTTCTAGAATGTACAAAAGCTCTTCTATGCCCTTTAATGAATTTAGCTTCCAGTTGAAAAAATAGTGATTAATAGATTAATAGCAATAAGATTAATACGAATAAGCTTCTAAATTATTTAACTGTAGAGGAGCCAACAGAAAAACTCTCCACAGGCTCCAAAGACTGAAAAAGATATTTATATTTTTAACTTGTATTTCATTTTATTCTGCTCTCAAATGTCCAACTGTTTATCCACAGAGATGTTAAGAGGCTGTGTTCCAGGTATTCCCCTTGTTGGAACTTATCCAACTTTCATTTACCAAAAGAAAGAAACCTTGGGGGCTTTAGAGATATCAAAGAGAAAAAACAACAGGTCTCCAACATAGGTAAAACACAATATCAAAAATAATTATGGGTGTAACTTAGCCCTACAGACCGGTGAAGAAAGATCAAGGTGTAAAATATGTGCAAATATGCAAAAATCACCACACACGTCCTAATGTGTGAAGGAAGAAACCATCAATCTCAACCTCTTACTCTACTTGTTGAAGGACTTGGGATGCCAATACTAAACTGATGCTAAACACTGATCTGCCAAGTTGACTGAAGAAGTGGATAGGCTTAACACCAGAAAAATGGGTATTTACTAAAGGTTTATGTGTATTTCATTTTAAATGTATATAATAAGAAGTGCAAGCACAGCTTCCACTGAGATAACAATAATTTGTTGATAGTCTGGTTAAGGCTTTATGTGACGTATTCCCTTTGCCCATAATATTTTAAGTATAACAAACTGGTAGAAACTCAAGCAACTTTTCTCTAAATTGGATACAACAAATAAATTAATGAATTGGTGTTCTTCAGGGACTGGTGTCCCTCAGTCTGGATTGGGTCTGGTACTATTTAACATCTTTGTCAGTGACATGGGCCCTGGGACTGAATGCACCCTCAGCAGGTTTGCAGATGATACCAGGCTAAGAGGTGTGTTTGACACACTGGAGGGAAGGGGTGTTATCCAGAGGGACCTTAACAGGCTCAAAAGGTGGGCCTGTGTGAACAACAAGGCCAAGTGCAATGTCCTGCACCTCAGTTGGGCAATCTCAAACATGAATACAGACTGAGCAATGACAGAATAGAGAGCAGCCCAGTGGAGAAGGACTTGGGGGTGCTGGTATGAATAAAGTCCAAATGTCCTTGGGTATGTGTATATGGGAGCTGAAAAATGTGAAAGGTAAGTAAGACTTGAGAAAGACTTGAGAAAAAGTGTTTTGTTCTATGCTTATGAAACCATAATACCAAATTTTAGGAACAAGGTCAATTGGAATAATAAGCAGCAATCTAGGTTTTGCAGAAAAATGAAAGCAGCTATTTCAGCTATTTCAAATAAGTTTATATACAATAAAAGAGATGAAAGTTAACAAAAGTGAATATATATCAGAGCCAGAAATTTTTGAACAATCATAAATCAGGCAGAGTATTCTGTATCACTGAATTTTTAGGTGTGCTGAAGAATGCAGATAGATTTTCATAAGTAATACTAAAAAGATAAAAGATGACTTGAGGTAGTAACCAGTCACTTTTTTTTTCTTCAGAAAGTAGTCTGTAAAAATAATAATAAAAATAAATAATAATTCTCTGATACTGTAGGTGAATATTAGTGAATATTATGTAGGTGAATATTATTCACCTTATGTAGGTGAATACTGTAGGCTATATTGTAGGTGAAAGTTTGAAAACTAGGATGGAAGGCATCCCCTTAGGGCTTTAATTATATAATCAGTGTTGTGATATATTTGACAACAGAGATGAAATGACTTTGTGGCATTTGCTAAGTTGTCAGATACTGTTATTGAAAGAACCAGTTCAAATGCATTAACTGTTTTATCAGTAGGAGATTGAATTTTAATATTGCTGTATAACCATGGGTAGACCTTTATCTCTTTCCCTCACCAATATAATCTCTTAAAATCACATTTTCAGTTCCATGTTAAATTTAGTATTGATTTAAAATACTTCAAATTAACTAATTAATGTAAACTGGAAAATAATTATGTTAAAACATTCTTTTAAAACTACATGCTTCTCATACTTACTTCATTAAAAGAATATAGGAAGTCACTTCCGCAAAAAGCAACAAAATGAAATTTGATTATTATGTTTATTTTAAAAGCTAAACATTATTTTAATTTCACTGCTGGGTTACATTGTGTAGCGAGTCATCATTAAGTAATGCAGGAATAGGTGCAACATAAATCTGCTGCATGTCTGGACTCAAGATCATCAACTAATAATAAAATCCTGTAATTTTCAGTGACAATATTCAGGGTTGTGCCTTAGCCAAGATAATTTTAATAGTTACAATAGGAGTATAGAAAAAATAATAAAACAATATACGTTGTATATCGTAGAGCACAGAAGAATGTACCCTTATTACAAATTCAGACCTAGAAGATTGGATAGATGAAGCACTCAAGTACAGTGAATGATTATAGACTATATGTAATATAGAAAAAGAACAAAACCATTTTTTCTCAATAAGATTTTTTTTTAATTAAGATTTTTTTAACATAAATGTTGTTGGATAGACTTCATTGCAACTCATTGCTAAATAATTATATGATCAGATGATCTTAGTTGTTCTCTCTCCTTTATCTACATCTAGTACCTACTAGTGAATGCAGTTTCTTGATATTCCATCATGACAGGCCATATGATTTAGGTTTAATATGAATCTGGAGTTCCTAAAGGACCTATTTCTAAGTTTTTATATGGCTATGTACACTGCCATATCACTGGAAATTGAATTAATTTTCCTAGACGGAGAATTGATGCATGCTTTGCTCATGCAATATAAACATGTAGAATGAATATGGATTTTGCATACCTGCTTACATTACTTTATTTTCTGTAGAGTTCTGTAGAGTTCTTATTTTTATCCGTTTAATGGCCAAACAGTTACATTTCAGCTCTATGAATTGGCAAAACCTTTTGGATTATTTCAGGATGATATATACCATTGCTTTTTCAGAAAAAGTTTTTCCTTTTTAGATTATCTGGTTTTAGGGAAAACTGAATTATTGAATATCTCAGCTGAAGTTCTTGTGAATGTTTTTCCACTTTTATTCTGTTGTCTACCTTTCATAGGTTAGTAGCATAGGCAAGCCTCCTGGCAGTGTTGTCAAATTTAATATATTCCATGTTAGATTAATAAATATTTAATTTATTTTCCCTTTCTTCAGGTTGCATTGCTTCACAATAAAGTAATTGTTTATTTTGCATTAAAATAATAGTCCCTCACTGAAGATTTGGTATGACCACTAAGCAGAACATTGAACCATCATATTTAATTTAAAAAAATAAAATCAAGCACATATCACAGCTTTAACATGTATGTGTCCAATCTAAATCATACAAGCTGAAAATATACTTTGAAACTGAGTAGTTAGCACTTCCTTATTGTAATTAATATATTATAATTATTCCAACTAATATAAAATAATATTTAGATAACTAAATTCTGGAAAGATCCTGGTTTCTTTCATGTAACCTAGAAAAATGTTTCTCTGTATGCTGCTCACAGATATGAGAAGAACAAAATATTCCAGATTGCAGTTCTGAAATTCAATAACTGATATCTTGATGTATGTCTCATCATCTCATCATACATATGTGCAAGATGAAAAAGAGAAATAGTAAAAGATGGAGTATTTTGTCACCTTGTAACAGGACAAATGTAATTAAGGAAACTCAAAAGCCTTCTGCTGGATCTGTGTTCTTGGTTTACTTCTGGGGATGAAGGCATCCAAAGATCTTATTTCCAAAGCTGAATTATCCTCCTGAAAGTCCCCTTGTATAAATTAGAGTTAAGGACAAATAATATGGACTGATGTAGATTTATAGCTTATCTTTAATTAATCAGATTATATTATTAATTAATAATTTAATTAATCAGTTTAAATCAATTTCTAGTTTGGTCAAGTGAAAGCTAGATGATCAAGAATTATCAGAAGTGTGAATCAATGAGTTTGGGTTTTTCAGGTGTAAAAGGTTAGAGAAAAATATTTATGTCAAATTACCATAAAGTAAAATATTTATTTATTTTATATTAAGATAGGATTGTTAACTGAGGTTATAGAATTGGGATCTGACATCCTAAGAAAGCATTTTTCTTTCCTGGATGGGTCATTCAGGCTTCCCATCTGAATACACCCAAGCCCTTCTACAAATTGAGTAGTTGAAATTAGGTAAGTTATGAAAGATTATTTATTTATTTATTTATTTTTCCTAACAGATGATTTTTCTATTAGTGTTTCTCTGAAGCAAATTTTAGTCTTGATTTAAAATTCAGATTAACTTCTGACTTTTTTTTTATTATTTTTATTAATTCCTTAGGCACATAATTATCATTTACATACATTTAATTTTTCTGTAGGACAAGAATGTGCCACGCCATGCCTATATTAAAATATTTTTTATCTATTCTTTGTATTGTATAATTATTGATTTTTTTTTTATTTTTATTTTATTCAGTTACCAAGACCAGTACAGGTTCCTTACAATTTTGCTATTTGTAAAGTAATACAAGGGTATTAAGATAGGCCTCTGTTTTTATCTACTTAATGAAAGGCTCTTTCCTGAATTATAAATGACAAAATATCAGAGAACTTAGGGAGAAAACAATCATTTCAGTTAATCATTGAATGTAAATCAAACACTTGCATATTTATCCAAAACTTACCAGAATTATCTAAACCTCATTATTAAATTATCTAATTATAAATTATCTAATTATCTAAATGGGGGACAGAATCAGAAAAAAACTCACATGGTGCTACGTTTTGGATTTGTGTTGCAAACGGTGTTGATAACACACCAATATTTTAGTTGTTTCTTCAGTGTTTAAACAGAGACGAGATCTTTTCTGTTTCTCACAGTGCCCCAAGAAGAGGGGACTCAGCCAGAACAGCTGACGCCAACTGGACAAAAGGATGTCACATAACATTGTGCTTAACAATAAGAGCTGGGAGAAAAAAGGAGGAGGGAGGGGGGACATTTGGAGTTATGTAGTCTGTCTTCCCAAGTAATTATTAGCTGTGTTAAAGCCCTAGATTCCTGGAAATGGCTGAACATCTGCTTGCCAATGGGAAGTAGTGAATGGACTCCTTATTTTGCTTTGCTTGAGCATGCAGCTTTTGCTTTACCTATTAAACAGTCTTTATCTCAACTCATGAGTTTTCTCACTTTTGTCCTCCTGATTCTCTACCTCACACCACTGTGGGGATTCTCTTATTGAATTTATATTAACAGATTAAGTCACTAAATGCTTTTTCCAGAATCTTACATGTCAATTATAATTAACTTTTACTTCACTTCAGGTGCCATTTTACTTGTACTAGGGAATTTGACTCTACATATTATATGCCAAACAAACATGTAGTTACTTTTTACTTTACCTTTTATTTAACAAATGCAATGTATAAAAATATTTTAGATAATTATTTAGATTACTGGAGCTAACCATGTTCACAACTCTGCAGCAGGTAGTCAGACATTTTGTTTAAACTACTTTAGAACAGACCAGAACTACTATTGCTTAGCAACACTTACCACAAGGTTTTTCCGATGTGTTGTTATTGAATAGAAGAACAGGGGAAATGTCTGGATACTGAAGTCTGGATTCTCAAACAGGATTTTCAAGTCTTGTAATTGCATCTTTGCATGACACATTTAAAGAACTAAGAACTTTTAGGCACCTGAAAATAAAGATGGTCTTTTGACAGGTACTTGAAGAAGGTCATGGCTTAAGTACTTAATAAAAACAGATTTTTAAATCCACCAATTTGTATTTGATATACACAAATATTTATCTAATTTTCTCATTAAAATAAAGGGAAATAAAATGGTATTAGAAAGATATTAAATTAGTGAGAATATATTCAATCCAAATAATCTGGAGTGTTATGGTATAGAAACATACTCCACTGATATTAGAATATTTTCTTTTGCAAGCACAGTTTATTAAACCTCTGATGAGAATGCTTTCTTAACTGCCTCCTTAGCTACTGGCTTTGTTAAGGTCATGTATTTCCCTGTCCTCTCTCAGTCTCTTTCCTTGTTTCATGTTCACCAAATAACCATACTTAATCACATTATCCTTGCCTTTCAGTCCTTAATGTTTTGGCCCATGCCCTACCTGCCAGTCCATCCTGCATCATTAACTACTTCCTTTTTTTTGTTTTTCAGCAGCAGATCACCCTTATCACCCTCTCTCAAATCTATTTCCCCCCCCAAAAAAAAAAAAATTCTAATTCTTGTCCTCAAAGAGCATCTACAATATATATATTATATTTATTTATTTATTTATTTATTCAGCCAAGAGTCAGACTATCTCTAAAAGGAATCCTAAAATAGTGTGACATACAGAATCTGGTTTACTTAACACAACCTCATAACATATCAAAAGAAAGAATTATTATTCCATGTAACATAGAAGAAAAAGTCACAGACTTGAAGTGTCAAGATTTCATGATCCTCAGTGAAGAAGAAACAACAGCAGAATGGAAAAAAAACATGCATTATGAAACTGTATTTGCAAAGGAGAGGCCTTGCAGAGAGATCTTGACAAATATGAAGGCTGGGCAATCACCAAAAATACAAAGTTTAACAAGAGCAAGTGCTGGATTCTGCACGTGGGATGGGGCAACCCCCAGTACAGACTGGGGGACAAGAGGCTGGAGAGTAACCCCATAGAAAGAAAAACAGAGGTTTTGGTCAACAGTCAGTTGAACATGAGTCGACAGTGTGCCCTGGCAGCTCAGAGGGCCAACTGTACTCTGGGGTGCATCAGGCACAGCATGGCTAGCTGACTGAGAGAAGGGATTGTCGCACTCTGCTCTGCTCTGATGCGGCCTCATCTCATTCAACGTCTGCATTTTGGGGCACCACAGCATAAGAAGGACATTAAACTATTAGAGAGCATCCAAAGGAGGACTACAAAGATGACTAAGGGTCTGGAGGGGAATATGTATGAGGAGTGGACAAAGGCACTTGGATTGTTCAGCTCAGAGTACAGGAGGCAGACAGGAAGCCTCATGGCGGCCTGCAGCTTCCTCATGAGGGGAGCGGAGGGGCAGGTGCTGAGCTCTGCTCTCTGGGGACACAACAGGACCCAAGGGAATGGCATGGAGCTGTGACAGGGACAGTTCAGGCTGGATGTCAGGAAAAGTTTCTTCACCGAGAGGGTGGTTGGTCACTGGAACAGGCTCCCTGGGGAAGTGGCCACGGCGAGCGTGCTGGAGATCAAGAAGGGTTTGGACAATGGCCTCAGACTTGTGGTCTGACTTGGGGGTGGTCCTGTGTGGAGCCAGGAGTTGGACTCAATGGTCCTTCTGGGTCTCTTCCAACTCAGGATATTCTATGATCCTACGATTCTCTGATTCTATGAGAACTCGTGTTATTTCATTTGTTCAAATGTTTAAGGATATGTGTCCATTCCTTTAAGAAACAATACTAAAAGTGCAAACACAAACTATTCCCCTGCAGCAAGAAAAGATAACATGCATAATAAAAAATCAAGATTAAATTACAGCTTTTCATTGATCACACAGGTGTAAAAGAATGTTTTGATGTTGTGGAACTCAAGGCTGAGACTGGGAATGATAAAGTTGAGTCCCTATGGGTTAGGATCGGTGGGAAGGCCAACAAGGCAAGCATCCTGGTGGGGGTCTGTTACAGACCGCCAAATCAGGATGAGGAAACGAATGAGGAATTCTACAGGCAGCTGACAAAAGTTGCAAAATCATCATCTCTTGTACTCGTGGGGGACTTCAACTTCCCAGACATATCCTGGAAATGCAATACAGCTCAAAGGAAGCAGTCTAGGAGGTTTCTGGAGAGCGTGGAAGATAGTTTCCTGACTAAGCTGGTTAGTGAGCCTACCAGGGGAGGTGCCCCGCTGGACCTTCTGTTTACAAACAGAGAAGGATTGGTGGGAGATGTGGTGGTCGGGAGCTGTCTTGGGCAGAGTGACCACGAAATGGTAGAGTTCTCTATTCTTGGCGAAGTCAGGAGGGGGATAGTAAAACTGCTGTCTTGGACTTCCAGAGGGCAGACTTTGAGCTGTTCAGGACACTGGTTGGCAGAGCCCCTCGGGAGGCGGTTCTGAAGGGCAGAGGAGTCCAGCAAGGCTGGGCACTCCTCAAGAAGGAAATCTTAAAGGCTCAGGAGCGGTCTGTCCCCACATGCCCAAAGACGAGCCGGAGTGGAAGAAGGCCGGCCTGGCTGAAGAGAGAGTCGTGGCTAGAGCTTAGGAAAAAAAAGAGGGTTTATGATCTTTGGAAAAGAGGGCAGGCCACTCAGAAGGATTATAAGGATGTTGTAAGGATGTGCAGGGACGAAATTGGAAAGGCCAAAGGTCATCTGGAGCTCAGTCTGGCTACTGCTGTTAAAGATAACAGAAAATGTTTTTATAAATACATCAACACAAAAAGGAGGACAAAGGAGAATCTCCATCCTTTACTGGATGCGGGGGGAAACTTAGTGATGAGAGATGAGGAAAAGGCTGAGGTGCTTAATGCCTTTTTTGCCTCAGGCTTTAGCGGCAAGACCAGTTGTTCTCTAGATACCCAGTACCCTGAGCTGGTGGAAGGGGATGGGGAGCAGAATGTGGCCCTCATAATCCACGAGGAAATGGTTGGCGACCTGCTACAGCACTTAGATGTATGCAAGGCGATGGGGCCGGATGGGATCCACCCGAGGGTGCCGAGAGAACTGGCGGAAGAGCTGGATAAGCTGCTTTCCATCATTTATAAGCAGTCCTGGCTATCAGGGGAGGTCCCAGTCAACTGGCTACTAGCAAACGTGATGCCCATCTACAAGAAGGGCCGGAGGGTAGACCCGGGAAACTATAGGCCTGTTAGTTTGACCTCAGTGGCAGGGAAGCTCATGGAGCAGATTATCTTGAGTGTCATCACGCGGCACTTGCAGGGCAACCAAGCCATCAGGCCCAGTCAGCATGGGTTTATGAAAGGCAGGTCCTGCTTGACGAGCCTGATCTCCTTCTGTGACAGTGACGCGCTTAGTGGATGAGGGAAAGGATGTGGATGTGGTCTACCTTGACTTCAGTAAGGCTTTTGACACCGTTTCCCACAGCATTCTCCTCAAGAAACTGGCTGCTCTTGGCTTGGACTGGCGTACGCTTCGTTGGGTTAGAAACTGGCTGGGTAGCTGGGCCCAAAGAGTCGTGGTGAATGGAGTTAAATCCAGTTGGAGGCCGCTCACTAGTGGAGTCCCCCAGGGCTCAGTACTAGGGCCAGCTCTCTTCAATATCTTTATTGATGATCTAGATGAGGGGATCGAGTGCACCCTCAGTAAGTTTGCAGACAACACCAAGTTAGGTGCGTGTGTCGATCTGCTCAAGGGTAGGAAGGTTCTGCAGGAGGATCTGGATAGGCTGGACCGATGGGCTGAGGCCGACTGTATGAAGTTCAACAAGGGTCCTGCACCTGGGGCACAACAACGCCAAGCAGCGCCACAGGATGGGAGATGAGTGGTTAGAAAGCTGCCTGGCAGAGAAGGACCTGGGAGTATTGGTTGATAGTCAGCTGAATATGAGCCAGCAGTGTGCTCAGGTGGCCAAGAAGGCCAACAGCATCCTGGCTTGCATAAGAAACAGTGTGGCCAGCAAGGCTAGGGAAGTGATTGTCCCCCTGTACTCGGCTCTGGTGAGGCAGCACCTCGAGTACTGTGTTCAGTTTTGGGTCCCTCGCTACAAGAAGGACATGGAGGTGCTCGAGAGAGTCCAGAGAAGGGCAACGAGGCTGGTGAGGGTTCTGGAGAACAAGTCTTATGAGGAGGGGCTGAGGGAGCTGGGATTGTTCAGCCTGGAGAAGAGAGGTGACCGTATTGTACTCTACAGGTACATTAAAGGAGGCTGTAGCGAGGTAGGGGTTGGTCTATTCTCGCACATGCCTGGTGACAGGACGAGGGGGAATGGGCTAAAGTTGCGCCAGGGGCAGTTTAGGTTGGATAGCAGGAAGAACTTCTTTACTGAAAGGGTTGTTAGGCGTTGGAATGGGCTGCCCAGGGAGGTGGTTGAGTCACCATCCCTGGCGGTCTTTAAAAGATGTTTAGATGTAGAGCTTAGTGATGTGGTTTAGTGGAGGACTTGTTAGTGTTAGGTCAGAGGTTGGACTCAGTGATCTTGGAGGTCTCTTCCAACCTAGATGATTCTATGATTCTGTGATATAGCAAGTGGAAACTATATGAGGTGGCTAAGGGGAAACAGAAAAACGCATCATGATCATATAGAAACAAAATATGAAAGACTAAGGCACATATTAACATACAGCTAATTAACATGCAGGACATTAATAAGAAAATATGAAAAGATAATCACACAAGGAATAACAGGAACTAAAAAGGAAAATGTTGTCTGTTGTTCAATAGAGAGCAAAGGCTACGAGCTTATGGCACCAGGAAGGGTGAATTGATTAACACCTTGTTTGCACAAGTAGCTGATACAGTTAGTATTAGTATCTTATATATAAGGCTCTCATCTTCTAATAGGATAGAAAGAAAATGTATGTAGAAACAATCCACTGCAAAAAGTACAGATGGAAAACAGCATGGGAAGTGGTAGTTCTGCAGAATGAGATTAAGATCTTTAAGCTCACAGGCCAGAAATGCAAGGAGGATTTATAATACCTTGTAAATACATAAAAGATAGATACATTAAAGAATCTAAAATTAAATAAATAAATAAATAAATAAATAAACAAACAAACAGCGTGTCTCAACTGCAGGAATAAAAATAATGTTTAAACCTTAAGAAAAACTATTTTAGAGTAAGGATGAATGAGCGGAATAGTTTGAGAAATCTATGGAATCACTGATAGTGGTGCCAGACAGTTTTATGAACAAGCAAGACATCCCGCTGCAAATAGTGATATAAATATGGTGGATGCTGACCCAGGAAAAACTATTGCAGGCCTGTAATTCTGTGTCTTTAATTTACTGTGATACAAAAGATGTGAGGAATTCTTCACTCATGCTCAATAACTGCTTGAGATGTTGTGGTCAGTTTATAAGATTAATTGTTTATCTTGAAATTCATGTATATTAGAGCATTAAAGATATATATATATATATATATATGTAGCTCAGATATGATGAAATAAGACCATTCTCATTAGCACTTTTATTTCCACAGTTACCCAGTTTACAATTAACACAGTGTGCTGCATAACAAAATCTAAATGATAAACATATCTTTGCTGCATTCACTTTTCCAGAAAATGATTTGTGCAGCATGTCTAACATCTTTGGTCTCTTCTTCCTTCATGTGTCACAGGAATGAAAGAAAAAGCATTTGTACATTAATGAATAAATAAATAAATAAATAAATAAACAAATAAAATTAAAATGAACTGCTATTTTATCTAGTGATAGTGAAAAAACATTGTGAATGTCACAGAGGTAAGAAAACTGTGAAAATGCCTTATTGCAGAGGGATTGCAAGGAATTGCACAAGCTTTGTGTTTATCTTGTATCCAGGGAAGAATAAAATAGTGCTGTATCAGGGTCCTTTTTAATACACTGACATCCAAAGTTCTGGATCTTAGCATTAACTTTAAGAAGTTTTCTTTCCTAAAAGTTTGCTGAGTGAAAGTCCCAAGAGCAAAGCTTTCCTTTCCTATTGCCTCCTTTGAAACAACTACATTTGGTTCATGTTATTCTCAAATGCAGAACTGAACTGCACAACGTAACCAAAATTATTTTAGAAAAGATTCTACCATTGGGGATCATTTCAACTGTGTTTTTCTTTTAGTAATTCATACATTTTACAAGAGGCAATTGTTTGTGGAGACTGTTTGCATACCAGAAAGACTAATATTCCTTAAAGCTATTCCATTTCCAGCTGGTATTTCTCTTTCTGGATCTTATTTTTATATTGTCACTATTGCACCTTAGGTGCAATTCCTGTTCTATCATGATTATAGTCACTAGGTAAAATATGAATACTGAATATTTTTTATGAGGTCAAGGGGGAAGAATGAAGAGATGCAACCAAAGGAATGCAAAGTAACAATTTCAAATCAACCAACTTGGAAAGTTTATTCTTTTACAGTGTGGAAAGAGTAAGCCCAAGGCACATATTTTTAATTTATAAAATTCATTGTGGCAGAGACACATTCAACATGATTTCTCTCCTGTCACCAAGTAATCTCCAGGTGTTCAACTCCCTTCAAACTACAACTGTGAGGTTGCCTGAGCATGCTGTGTGCCCCAGGCTTGGAAATAGCTGAGTGAATTTGGTATCCTATAGAGGTGAGCTAGCACATCAAGTTAACTGTAAGGTTTCAGTATTTAATTGTGCTTGACTTGTCTTTGCTCAGTCACTTCCCATGCCTACAGCCTTCTCTTCAGTCCTCCAAAGCTGACAGATATATATCTATGTGTTTTTTCAATCTGTATTTTAAGAAGGAGGGGAAAAAAAATGCCATTTAAGATTCAATACCTGTATTCTAATATTCTTAAAAGGCAAGAATTGGAAATGTTACAGAAATGTTATAGCACATTTTCTGCCTTCCGATAAGAGAATGGCATGAACAGCTTCCCATCACAAAGAGGTACCTCTTATGCAGTGAGACTACAATGATGTACAGCAAAGAGTTGATCAGTTGCCCTTTTTCAGTGAATGAAGACAAGGGAAGGACTGCGCAGAAGGTTTAGTGGTTTAGTGCTTTCATTGCTGACGCAACAGAGGAAAAAAAAAAAAAAGGTGCTCTGGTCTTGACATAACAGAAATAAAGATCCAGACTGAAGCTCTGTTAAGTGCTAAATAAAATAATGTACTACATATTCCTTCACAGGAAAATAACCTGGGTGTTCATCTGTAGTCTAATGATTTGGTTTGTGAGGTAGTGAGAGCCCTCAAATATAACTCCCTTCAGCTGGGCTGCACATCAGATTGATATGGTTAAAGCATGTCAACATCTTTAAAGAGCAGCATGCAATTGGTATGGTCAGCATCATGTACCTGACTGCCTTTGGTTTTTGAACTGATGAGGTGTCACTCACATTAGCAGTTGACTGCTAACCAGGACTCCAGGATTAGGTCCAGAAGGAACCATACGATTTTGCCATGCTCCCAAGCTCATTTAAAAAGTGGCCACAGACACCACCAATAAGAAATAAAAGAAACACAATTGAAGACTAATATTTGGTTGCATAGTGACACTGAAATTCTGAGACTCTGAAACAACTCCTAAAAGTTGCTTAAATCTTTGATGAATGCCCAATTTCACTTTCTGACCTCATTTCTAGGATATTTTTTAACCCTAAAACTAGTTAAAGGTACAATAACTACAAAAAATATATAAATAAATAAAATTCAGATTTACCATGCTTAAATGCAGAAAAGACTATCATCTGGTAGTTTAGTATTAACATATTCCAGATTTGGCACAATTGTCTACCATAGACTTGAACCAGTGCCTAAATTAAGCTAAACTGGACATTTGCTGCAACCACAGTGGACTACAGTGGGCAACTTTTGGTTGAGGCCCCAAGGATATGGTGACTTCATCACTTAGACTGAGGGCTAAATGTGCTCCAAAGATTATACTTAGCAAATTTACTGACCAAATCTTAAGCCGGAACACCAGTTGCATTTCAGCCTGATTCAGGGAACTTAGTTCAAGTTATAAATGTGAAATCTAACTTAGAAGAATTTCATAAGTAGTAATTTCTTTTCCCTCCCTTCTATGTTTTCTTTCTTCATTACCCAGATTATGGCTGTGTTTTTTATTCCCTTGCTTCTTCTTTGTGCCCTATTCTTACCAAATTCCATCTAAAAGCGTTGATAACAGAATTTGCTGCCATCTAGGCAGACATGGCTTTCTAATGCTCTGCTACTTCTTGGCTACTTGACCTAGCATGTCACTCTGTTAGAAACCTAAAAAAAAAATAAACAAATAAAAAAAAAAATTGTATGTTTGTGTTCCCACTGCAAGCTCTTCCCAGTCTTTTATACCAAAGCCTTGGCTTGAAAAGTATACTATCGACCACAAAAGAATGATAGCACTCATTATTGACAAGAAGCAGATGAGCTGACAACACATAGCATCTGGCTGACAGATGAAGAAATTCATAAAGGTGTGTAAGAATGAATGTGAACAGCAGAAGTGTATGCAGAACTGGGATTCCCTACAGCATCATCTTACTCTATGGATAGTTCCAGAGGAAGCAAGCAAGTAATGCCTTCCTATCCTCACTTTTTTATGTCACATCACAAACACCCACAATAAGGAGGTATGGAAGGAAAACAAACGGATGGTAAAAGACTGAGTAGGTATTACTCCCTTATGTCTTCTGTCTTAGGAGATGTCCTTAAAATGCAGCTCACAGTACACTTCAGGTTTACACATTTCTTTCACTTTGTAAATGGTGGCAAGTGTGAAGATTGCTCTCTCTACATAGCCATTTTATTTTTGGTCCCTCATATGTAGTTAATTGAATATCAAATGTCTCAGTTTTCTTTGATTTTGGAGGAACAACTCCATACCATTTATCTAATTCAATTTTATCCCCTTCTTTTGTAGTTGCATCAGTTCTATCATTTCTGGTTTCTTTCCCTTGCTGTGTATCTGTTATGTAGTTACAAACTTTTCTTTTTGTCATTTGTGCTTTATTTATCAATGTCTTCAAATTTATAAAATTCTCTGTCTCTTGAGCTGTTATCTGTGTAAATTTTACTGTCCAGTTTAAATATGAATGGAAATAGTGGCTTTCCTAGAAGGTCTTACTAAAGAACTACAAATGATAATATATCACTCACAATCTTTGGATTAATGATACATTAACAAAAATTAACTGTTAATAATTTCATACAATAAAAATTGAAACAACTTGAGGGGATTTAAAAAGATGTGTTTGAAGAATTTAACACTTTTTCCTCTCAATTCCGAGAACGTTCTCCTGTGGCTGCCCAGGACTTGCTGAATCAGGGAATGGTATGCCTGGAGAATAGCATGTGGGTTGTTTAGAAGTGCACACTGTATGTAAATTATCTGAATTTCTACCACAGAGAACAGAACCAGGAGCCCTCTGCTCCTCCAAGTACATCTCACAGATTAAAAGCACATAGCTGTGCAGACATCTCTGACAGTAGGACATCAAAAAATTCCCACTATCCCTATAGTTGGCTTGCAAGTCGTAAACTGGTTAGCTATGGTCTAACAGCAGTCTGTGCTTGCTACTTTCCATCCTGTGATTGCTACCCATTCCTGTAACACTGATGAGCTCCCTTGACACTGACATTGAAATATCTGTGCAAGCTCTTTGGTTAGATAGATCTGCTTCTTGACACAGAAATTCTGTGTGATCATGTGCCTGAAGAAATAGCGTATTCCACTACTTCAAGCCAGCTTTTCTGGCCAAGAACTTCCATTGTTGTTGCTACCAGAAACAATGGGAGTCCATACCTCTGGAAACTTGCCATATAAACTTTTGCTTCCAGAGCAGGAAGCACTTTATGCCTGTGAGCATGCCGAATGTGTTAATATTCACCTTGACTAGCATCCAGAGGTTCTGCAGCAACCAAAACCTCTCACACTGCATTCCCAATTCCTTCACACTGCTATGACCACTCTAAATTGAGCAGTGCAGTTTTGAAGAAACTCATGACAGCAGGCCCAAATGACTTGTGAATTTGGAATTTCAGAGGACAGGGAAGTGTCAAGTACAAATTCACTCCTAGAAAGCTTCCACCTCAACAGTGCACATAACCACACCAGAGACATAGGACTCCAAACTGGACACCTTTGATAAAGGATACAGGATGTTACAGAAATAGGAAAATAGGGAAACGTCTGGTTTTGAGATTTTTTTCAGGTGAATATGGGAACATAAAACTGTTGGAATAGATAAGCTTTGTTTAGGGTCACTGTTAAACACTGTCTGGTAATTAGTTGTGTTTGAAGTAGAGTTGTTTAAATTAAAATGTATCACAGAGTCACGGAATCGTCTAGGTTGGAAGAGACCTCCAAGATCACTGAGTCCAACCTCTGACCTAACACTAACAAGTCCTCCACTAAACCACATCACTAAGCTCTACATCTAAACATCTTTTAAAGACCGCCAGGGATGGTGACTCAACCACCTCCCTGGGCAGCCCATTCCAACGCCTAACAACCCTTTCAGTAAAGAAGTTCTTCCTGCTATCCAACCTAAACTGCCCCTGGCACAACTTTAGCCCATTCCCCCTCGTCCTGTCACCAGGCATGTGGGAGAACAGACCAACCCCCACCTCACTACAGCCTCCTTTAAGGTATCCATTCCTAGCTCTCTCTGACCCTTAAAGAGTCTGAGTTCTGGAGAGAATTTTGTGAAAGTACCATTCTTTTCTAAAGCATCTTAAACTTTTATTAGTCGGGAGGCACTCATGACAGCTTTATGAAAGCAAAGTTATTCTTGTGTTATAATAACTAGATATTCATCTGTCCTTTCTGCAGTGCCAGCATTAATTGAAGGAATGAAAGACTTGAGATGTGCAATGTTGAGATGTGCAAGAAAAACATGCACAAATGTAAAAAGGCAAAAAACAAGATGTATTTAACCAATTAGTTTATTTAAAAAGCATTATTGACCATAACTACATCTCCTCCTCTATACACACTCTGGTTTTAAATCACAACTTTTTTTTACAAATAATTTTGAGGTAGGTGTATGTAGGAGTAAAATAGGATTGCATTTGACTCTATATGCATACCAGCAGCAGGAAATTATTTAGTTTAACTGACCTGATAATTATCTGCAAAAATTTAACTCATTGATTGGGAATACAAATTCCCTGAAGTGATCTGCTGGGGTTTAAGCCAATTATAGACTCATTAGCATTTGTCATGACTCTCATAAAATGAAGGCAATAGGTAAGGAGGGAAAAAAAAAAAAAAAAAAAAAAAAAAAAAAAAAGAGTGTAACAATAGACATGTTTTTCAGCCATGTGTTGGGCTTCCTCTGTCAAATTATTAATAATTCTCTGCATTCTCTTTCCTTTCCTCCCTGTCCGTCTCTTCACTAAATCTGGTAACTGGCGATTATTTCCATGGGAAGTCTAGTGATGACAGAAAATTGTTACAAAATCACCTAGGTCTCCTTCACTACCAGAAAAATGAATAGAAGGTAATTATTATTATTTCCAGCAGAATTGCTGAAAAATTTTGTGAAGTTTCTGCCAAAAATTTGATTACTTTCCCATGTATATGCAACTGCCCTTGTTATAGATGTCTTCATATTGTGGCTTTAGAGATAAAAGAAAAACAGAAGGTGCTGGCTTTTAATTTTTTGATATAAAAAAGACACGAAGAAAACCCTGATACAATAACAGTGTGAAACTCCTGACTGATGGAGGACACTAAACTGGTCTCTTTGATAAGCAATATTTGGATATTCTCATATGTTCTCTTCCATGCGCCTGTAAGGAACATCTTTCAAGTGATACAATGCATATACACAACACATTCATAGAAACCATCATATACTTAATATGACTTAAAACTCATAGAACATCCAGCATTACAGTGGAAATTGTTTCTAAGAGAGTGGAAACAAACAAACAAACAAACAAACAAAAACATATTTCTCTGAAAGGAGAATATTTGGGTAGAATATTCACCTACCAGCTGTTCTGGTGGTCAAATAACAGAGTGGTAAGGAGTAGATCAAATTAATTAGAAAGAGCTACAACAAAATCAAAAGTTTATCTTAATAATATTGTTTAGCTTAAGAGTGGTATTTCAGATTATTTTTTTTGCTTTATTTTTTTTTTGTCAATTTGAAGCAATTATTTGCCTGTTCAGATGTAGCTGTCTTATTTGTTTAAGCTAACTAGATGTCATTAGACAATGTCGGACAGGAATGATGATGATTCAGTTCTGACACTGTAGCAAAAGATATTATCATCTGTATCTAAGTAATAGTTGTGCAACTTTTTATTTTAAAAATTCATTTTTTTGTAATTGATTCTTCACAATAAATAAATAAATAAATAAATAAGAGTTGCTTGATAACCTGCAGGCTTATCACCAGATACAGCATTTTCATTAACCAAAATCATTACACAGTGTGATACACAGGGAGATAGTTTATCAAGTGACATGATACCTAGAAACATACAGAAAAGAAGCTAAAGTTCCACATAGTTTATTTTCTAAAGTTGCTTGGTCCACCCAGCTACTTTTTAAGTGTTTTTTTTTCTTTCTTTTCTAAATCATTTTTTTCTCTTTTTTTCTTTCTTTATTTTTTTTCAGATTTTATTCATAAATAAAGAAGCAGTGATATAATAGAGAATTCAATCACTACACTATCATTTAAATCTATATTTGTGAAAATGATTTTGTTAGCCTTTTACAAATGTCCTAAATTCTTTCACATCTGACCAGCATTAGGTGTCTTTTCTATTTGTCTTTCTAGGCTAGGGTAGGGTCTTAAAGCAACTACACTAATGCAGGCAGACATGCATTATCTTTTATCTGGCACTGGATAGAATATCTGCAAAACCTAACACAAAACCTGACACAGATCTATGATGGCATATTTACTGTTTCTCCAATAGATTTTAACTTCTGTGTTGATCTGTGTGCTGCTACAGCTATCAAAGGCCAAAGTAATGTAAGCTAAACTGGTTTGGCTCTCACAGCCCAATATGCTACAATCATTATGTGTGAGTATAGCATAGATATACAAGTTCAATCACACAGATTTCTGCAGAGCATTACCAAATCATCTTGTAGATGACTGTGGTGTGGACATTCTGACCAGAGCAAGGACACAAGAATTGTTTCCTGTGATTCGCAGTCTCTCTTTAGACAAGAGAACTATCTGAACAATCTGAACAATCTCAGTTTTACTATAATTGTGTTGAATTAACACCTATTTTGCTTAAAAAAAAAAAAAAAAAAAAAAAAAAAAAAAAAGGAAAGAGAAGAAAAGAAAACCAAAAAAGGATGTGGTGAATCAAACTGTGATTTCCAAAGATGGTATGTAACTCAGTTGGACATTACACAGTCCCAACAGAGTTATTTTCACTTCAGCCCAAACTTAATCCAAAATAGCTTTTTTTTTTTTCCTTTGCAAGTAAAATACACATGCAACTTACATAGGCCTGCTCAAAGAATAGTTAACTTTAAAGGATTTTTGATGCTCTATAAATTTTTATTTGCATGGCGGTTCTCTCTATACTTCCATGGTACAATATCTCATGTTTCTAGGCAGATAATCCCCAACAGGTTTGAAAAACTAAATATGTAACAGAAACTTATCTTTGCCTCAGCCTGAATTACGAAAATAAATTGTAGAATAGAACCTCAATTAAAAAAAAAAAAAAAAGAAAAAAAAAAGAAAAAAAAAAAAAAACAGAAAGAGAGAGAAGAAGAAGAGAGAGAGAGAAAATTCAGCATGCATCAATACTTAGGGAGGCAGCTCAGTAACTTAAAACACAGTGTGAAAATAAGTGATTTATTTTACAAAGATCTGTAAAAAAGAGATATACTTCAGCTGAAGTTTGACTGCTACCTCCATTTTTATCTTTAAAAATACAATAAGGTTCACATTTTGCTTATATGTTGAAAGTAAATACTATTACAAACAGTATTTCATACATCTTTCCATTTGGAATCAAACGCAGAATGTTGTGTAGCACAACCTTTTCACTAATGCTTAAAAAGAAGCAAAAGTTATCTGTTAATAAGCTTCCAGATGCTGAGTGACTTTAATACTTCTTAAGTCAGGATCTTTCCACAGTAATATCAAGTATATGTTTTTCAGGTTTGTTTTCTCAGATATTGTGTTGACTAAATGATTCACTTTTAAATGGCTCTGCCTGAAAAGTACAAATGATTCTGCTTTTGTTGGTCCTCTCTAAGTTCACTGAATTCACGTTACGTCTGATAGAGCCCATAGGGACAAGCATGTAAGTGCTACAGAAAGTCAAGAAAAATAATTGATGGACAAAATTCTGTGGCTCTCCCCTATTCTGATGCCATTTTTGAACTGAAATCAAACTCTGTCATTCAGTTATTTAAAGGAATCTTTTTTTTTTTTTTTTCTTTTCTTTCCAGTCCCAGATGAATTGAAATATTGTAAAGGAACAGCTCTTGCTTGTATAGTTTCAGTAAGTACTTCACTTCTCTGAACCTTCAGAAAGGTTAATCAGAATGACAAATCTGATTAGCTTAATTTCATTAATCCTTTATTTGGAAACTTAGTAAGTTAATAAAGATAAATAAAGTTAAAACAACTTTAAGCTTAAATCAGGGTCCACACAAGGATTTAGTGCAGTTAACCCACCAATTTTAAATTCACACCCCAACTTAATTTGGATGAATTTTACTGAGTGTCCCTGAAGACAACAGATGTTTTACAAATCCTAGTAGAGAAGTTGATCTGATATTTTCAGCTTGTAGTGACATAAGAGGTTCAGGCAAAAATCTTAGTGAATGGTATTTGGACCTGAATTTCAAGTTTTGAGGGTTAATCTTTCCTATTTTTTTTTTTTGAAACAAACAAACAAACAAACAAACAAACAAAACTTTCTATAACTAGATCAAAAAAAAAATCAAAGCTATGATTTTTTTTTATTATTATTACTTTTCTCCCCTCTCCTCCCTCCTCCCAGAGAGGTTGTGGAGTCTCCTCTGGAGATACTCAAAACCCACCTGGATGCCATCCTGCACAATGTGCTTGCTCTAGGTGACCTTGCTTTGCCAGGGGACTAGATGTTTGTACTAGATTTCTTTAGATGTCCCTTCCAACCTCAACTATTCTGTGATTCTGTGAATATATCTTCTTTAGTTAAAAATGAAAATGAAAGCATGGTAAAGACATGTCAATCCAATCTTTGCACAGTTTGGTTAAGATAAAGGAAGACCGACTCACAGCAAAATATTCTCTCTTAAGGAACGTATTTTCATTTTAATATAAACTATCATCTCCATTTAAAATTATTAAACAAAAACACTAATTAATTCAAGTTTATATCATTACTGCTGAAAAGTTTGTGAAGAATCAGAGAAAATGTAATAATGAAATGCTTTGAATCCAGTGAAAAATTCTTAGTGAAATGGTTTTTGAAAATGGAAATGCTTCACCTGAATCTAAGATGTATGAGTCATCGTTGCTCCAATAGTAGGAAGATGTAAGAATCAGAAATTCTTAAGGCTTGAATAAATTGTGATTAATGATATTGATCTTTTCCAGTTCTGATATTTATGAACATTTCAGTAGAAAACACTTCAGTTTACAAAGAAGTGTTTATATCAGTTTAGTTTACCAGAAGAGCAAAGGTCTCCAAACATTATAGTAGATAATAAAAAAATGCTTTCTGCAGCCACAATAATGTTTGGAAATAGTAGTAGTCATTATGGATTCATAGTCTCTGTGTTCCAAGTGTATGAAATATGAATTTATGTAGCAAAATAGTATTCACCTGAATGGTATATAATCAGCTTTATTTTCTGCCATAAACTTTGTATGAAATCACAATGCTTTTTCTTAAAAAAATAAAAACGTAAATAAATAAATAAATAAAAGAATATATAAGCACTCTGCAACTTTTCCTTAACTACGGAGAAAAGGTCAGAAAGCTTAGAGGACTCTCTGAGCCTTGACTGCATCAGTCAGGCTTTCATCAGAAAGTGCATCAGTACCTGGGGACACATCAGCATCTAAGCATTGATACTTAGATTCATACAGTTCATGAGCATCTCACATAGCAAAGAGCTAATCAGTCTGTTTTAAGAAAAACGCTGCAGAGACTTGAATTTGCAAAATCGTTGCTATGAAAGGAATATCATTTTGTTACACTTTTGAGTTTGAGCCTCTATTTTCTGCAGAGATGTCTCAAAATGTCCACTGCCCTGCCTAGAGCCTGCTAACCCTTCCTTCTTTGGCATCCTAAGCAAATATGGTTTGGTTGCCTCCTGTCTGCCAACAGACCCTCTGTCATCAGTTTATGGTCCACCGTCTCTCATCACTCCAGAAGCATTAACAAAAGAACATTTTTTAACTGAAAGAAACATGCAGCATGTGCTACAACATCATGAAATGTGCAGTGGAAAACTGTTCTAAGCAGAACCATTTACAAGGTACTACAACATACATGCCAACTCTTGCGCTATCCCACTGAAGCAGAGAGAAGCCTTCTTTAGTAGAAGAAAACAGCATGGGTCATGGGATTGCATCCAATAAGTATGGCAGTCCTCCCCTTCCAATTTTCTCTGAAAATTATATTTCCAAATCCTTTATGAAAAAGTTGTGTACAAATTTTTTCTCTCATCCAACAGTCCATCTTGCCTAGGAGCAGTATGGTGAACTGCAAGTATCCCAATGACATTGAAAAATACACCAGAGTGGCCACAGTAGAATATACGTAATACAAAGTAACAATAAATGATGTCAGGATGGTTACGGAATGTGTGGAAGTTGTCAGTTTTCCATTTTGATTTTTTTTTTCCCCCAGTAATATCAGAATGGGAGAGAATCTGGGCACAAGTTTGTTATCAAAGACATCCAAAGACTTGAGATTTGAAGCATTAAATATTAAAATAGCAAAATAGGGAAGAAGGGTCTGGAAGATTAGTTTATGGAGGGATTACTCAGAGCAACCACCAGAAAACAGGAATAAACAATCCAAAATGTAACTAAGCCACTCTAGATCAAACTTAGCTACACAGATATTCACAAGTAAGTGTCATCTGGAAAAGGTATTTTATGCTGCCTTTTGCACAGAGAGCATGTCTTGAAGTCTAGGGGTTCTCTTTTGTTTGTTTTGTTTGTTCTCTTTTGTTTGTTTGAAGATTTTTTTTTATTTTTTTTCTATTACAAAGTTCCTGAGTTGCACCAAATTCCTATCCAGTAGACAAGCTATGTCTTGCAGTCCCCTCAAACAGTATTTCAGTTCTTTTTGGTCCACTGATGTCATTTACTTGTACTATGGTCTTACATGTGAAGAAGGAACATTTCAGTGTTTGGGGCATTAGTCTGGAATATGGGAAGTTAGCATTCAGTTTCTTTCTTCATCCTGTTACCATCTAAATCAAAACAGTCGGTCTTCCTGTAACCTAGGGGGATTACAATTATAAACTGAGACAATGTTCTTCTCCTACCTTATTTAAGTGGCTCAAAGAACAAAGTTATATTGTGAGTATAACTCATCATCAAATAGTGAACATCTGATATTTCAGAAGAACCTGCTGATTGCCTGCAAAACTTTACTTTCTGTAAGAGAAAATGCAGACTTCCCTTACAACCCTTCCCTTTTCCTCTCCTTCTTCCCCAGATAATAATATTAAGGAAGGTGGTTGAGGGAATTTAATGTGAGAAGGGAAGACAAAACGGTGGGTGGAATAGTTAATATAGAAAAACAGCACTTTTTTTGCTACTTAGGGCAAAAACTAATAAACAAAAACAGTTATAAGACGTGCTCATAGATTTCTTATGCATATTTTAAAGCAAGCTAATGATTCAAATATATGTATATGTATTACCCACTTTATTTCAGATTTTCTGAAATAAAAAATTCAGTAGCTATTTGAGTAGAAGTCATACACACAAACTTACAGGTACAAGAAAGCAAACTTTTCTGAGAGAGTAAGGTGGAAATCATCTCCGAGGCTGACTTCACTCTGCAACAGAATTTATGTATATGATTTGTTTTTAACAGACAAGAACAAGACAGGAAATGCCACTTGTGTTTCTGTTTTGTTGAATCACTTTATTTTATGATTGAGAAACACAATAGCATATCATTCATGTATAATATTTGTGGTCTGTACATTTCAGACACTAGTGCCCTTTTAAATCAAAATAATGAAGTGGTACAACTAGAATGTATTGCAGATTAGATCCCAGTCTCAAAAAAAAAAAAAAAAAGAAAAAAAAAGATAATAATAATAATGTAGGTGCCATCACCAAGTCAGACTGCTCCTTTATTCCTACTGTCAGACTGAGGTGTTCATCAGTCAATTGAAAAGAACGAGAAGTGACCTGACAGAACATAGGAACTGTGCAATATAACTACACATTTTGTGTGTTTCTAAAAGTCATAAAACTTGGATTCTATCAGCAGTCTAGCAGCCTGTTAGCTGTTATCGCTATTCTTGTGTGAGTTCATTTATTTTTTCTAGGTATTACCTAATTCTATTGACTGAAAATGAAATCCACAAAACAATATTTCTTATTTTTACTCCTTATGACAGTTCAGTACTTGTATTGTTGGCATTTTCTATACAGGAAGCTGAACAATGACTCAAAGTGGCATGTGAAATGGAACACTCTCTGGGACTACACATAGCTGTATTTTTGCCAAGCACATATTTCTGCACCTTGTATTAAGGTGACAGATGTCTTTCTCAATTGTTCAATTCACATATTAAATATTTGCTTATCTTTTATATGTTTCTAGACAAGCCTACATACTAAAAAATAAAAAGCTATTTCTTCACTCAGAGGATTGCTGGTTGGACAAGGCCCTGGGCAACTTTATCTAGTGGGTGGCATCCCTGCCCATGGTGGGGGAGTGGAACTGGGTGATCTTTAAAGTCCCTTCCAACCCAAGACATTCCATGATTCTATGATTTCCTACATTCATTTCTGAAAGCTCTAAATAAAATACCACATTAAGAAAACTGACATCCCAATGTTTTCTCACTGGGAAAGACACTTGAAGTTTCAGATCCCTTCCCTCTGCATGCAGATGATTCATTTCAACCTTTACAGAATCGTCCCCTCAGTAGCTGATTATCAGGCCCAAGTTAAACTTGCTGCTCTTTCCTGCTCACTTAAGGCCACTTTCCATGAACGGTTGTCAGAGCTATGTGCTTCTGATGCAAGCATCTGGAAATCCCAAGCATGCCATTTCACTAAGTCCATCTGAAGCAGCACTTGTGTCTGATTAATTCACTCCTGTATTGGCAGTACACAGGTTTAGAAGAATCATAGAATCACAGAATGGTTTCAGTTGGAAGGAACCTTAAAGATCATCTAATTCTAACCCCCCTGCCATATATAAGGACACCACATAGGAATATTTCCAGAGGTCACAAAACTCCAATGGCTCTTTGGAAAGCATGTGGGCTGTTTGGGTATCTTGTTCTCTTTATATAAAAAGCCACAAAGAAACACTGGTGTTCAAGTACCCATGTTTATTGAACAACCTCAAACAACATATTTCCATTGGTTCATTTGGGTTCTGGCAGCTTTGAAAATCTGTTGAATGCACTTGGATCATCCCAACATGTTTCAAGGTTTTCTAATTGATTTTGTAATTATGGTCAGCCAGGGCGTAGACTACATTTGTGGCCAGCCTTGACAAAGAACATGGTGATTTTCTGATGTATAAAACAGCATTGCCCAGCTTTTCACCAGGATTTGAGCCACACTCTCCTGGATTACAGGTCCTTCTTCCTACAGTCATTTCACTATGGCTCTGCCACATAACCAAACTGCAGAAATTCCCATCTAATCTGTTCATTCATTCGTTCATTCACTTAAAAAAAATAAAAAATAAAAAATTATGAATCCTATGAAAATACAGTTGACTTTTTTTCTCTCTGTCCTCTTAACACCGATAAATAAATAACGCTGCTAATAAGCACAAATAACACGTACCAATATATCCTCTCTGTAGAATATAAGAACATTTTTTTTCAAATTGCTGTGTCCCTTAAGTCTGCTGAAGTACAAAAACAGTTAATGATATGACAAAATATCCATCATAAATTAATGATTTAAAACCAAGAATAAAACAAAATTTGCTGGTTTGAGGTTCTTGGATTTCTTAAAAAAAAAATCTCATTCAGTATATTTCACTTTCAAATAAATAGAACCCACATTTTATATATGGAGATAGATCCTAAGACCAAATTAAAAATAGAGTTTAAGTGATGGTATGACTGATCATATGCTCTCTCAAATATGCTGCCTAATTACAACAAATCCACAGAAAGGCAACTCGTTGAAAAGCATTCATTTTGTATTAGGTTTCTGTGAACAAACAAGCCAAAAAGGAAAGCCCCACACTGAGGAAAAGTCTGCTTTGGGGATTTAGCCCTGATTATATGTCAAGCAACCTGCACAGAGTTCATCCTTGAAACACAAATCCAGAGGGGAAAAAGATGTTCCCTCTGGCCCAATTGCTCACTTAACCATTTGTTCAAATGTTTACTTTTTAGTTTTATGCAGATCAAAGATATTTGCTGTGGTATATGCAGTCCCTTAGAATTACAGCCTTTTAAAAGATTGCTCTCTTGAATAGCATGATTCTGATTTAACTTTCATAATTGCTGTTCTCTGTAGCATTTCATGTTTACATGACTTTTTTATTGCACCATGTTCTGTAACAGATTGCAATGCGGATAGCACTGCTGCTGTACAGCCAAACACTGATTAGCTCACAGCTGAAAGTTTTTAATAACACTTGTTCATTTCTTTATAGTGTCAAGTTTTAATTTCAAGAATAAATAAACTGTGTTCTCGACCTAATTATTTGAATTACTGCAAAATAGCTTAACTGGTTTAGAGAGATTAATGTATTGGTTAATTTAAATATTACTGCATATTAATAATTCTATCAAATGACTGAGAAGGCATTATTACTTCAGGGAAAAAAAAAAGATTGGTATTATGTATATTTTAAATCCTAAATGAGCTTTGCTGGTGTTCCTAGGGTAACTGAGCATTATAAGCACATTACAAGCTTTGCAACCCATGGGATTCATTCATGTTAGGAATAAGAAACCTTAAATGATTAAATTCCTAGGATTTCAGAGGTCTGCCATTAATCACTGCTAACTGATATAGAAGCTTTGTTTGTTACTGTACTAGAGAGAAAAAGAGCTATGAAGTCATAATTCCAAAGTCTTAAGATCCCAAGATGATCAGAAATTTCAATCAAATTTTAAAACTAGCCCAACAACAATTTCAGAAAATTTCTGTAAATTCCTTTTCATGATGTACTTGCTTCAGTATGGTTCTGTAGGCAGAACAGCTTCACAGTCATTCTGGAAAAGAGACACAAATATTAATTCTATCACATGGGAATGTAACATTTCTCAGTGAGTATTATAATCTGTTAACAGGAATTGTGACCCAATTTTTAACTGTTCCACACACAGGTCAGGTGGACTCTAAAGGGCACCACATGTTAGAGAAATTGATACAGCCTCAAACAATATCCAGCATCTTTGCACCCTTGGCGCAAAGAAAGAAAACAAAACAGATCACTTGTGCTGAGAATTGAATACATCTTCCATTCACGAACTGTATATTTGGGGAGGTAAAAGCAATGGGCTTACCTTTGAATTCAGCAGCTTTAATATACATTAACTGAATGACTATTTTGGTAGTTTCACACTGATGACAGCTAAACTTCACCACAACCACTCTTACTCCCTCTCCTCAAAGGGAGATAGAGGGAAAGAAAGTATGATTAGAAAGAAAAATGCTCATTGGCTAAGATAAGGATAATTTAATTAAATGGAAAATAAAAACAAGCAAAGGCCATAAGGAAGCAAAGAGAGAGAAAAAGAAAAAGAAAAACAAACAAAACCAAAAAAATTATTCTCTACTTCCCATCAATGAGTGATGTTTTGGCCATGTCTTGGGAAGCAGGGCCTCATAAACATACACTCATACATAACAGAAAGTAAAAGAGAGAGGAGAGAAAATAATAAGAACTGTTCTGCTGGAAGGGCTTCTTATCTCTGGCTTGCTCATCTGCTGACCATAGTGCATCTGTGCAGCTGCTATGGTATTTCTGTATAGTGTCTAAGACTATTGCTGCTAGTCCCATGATACTGCTCTCTCCCTGCTATAGTAGGAGGTTATGGTGTACAACAGACAACTCATAATATCTTCATTTCTGTACTCTTCTGCATGCTACTCTAAGATTGCTCAGAGAACAGTACATAGTTCATAATACAGAGGAAACAAACAAGCAGAGCTCTGAGTTCTATCATGCTTTGAGCTCTCTCATGCAGTATTCACATCACCTATCTGAGCAGAGTCTGGACATTTAACTGAGGTACTCTGAATTACCATCCGTTAGCACCTTTTACCATTCAGTACTGACAGCATAAGGAATTTGTCTTCTAACTAATTTTTTGAATTGCAGCAGAGTCAGTAGCAAAAGAAGGAAGAACAATCCTTCTCTCCCTCAAAACTGTTAGACAAACACAGATGTGAGCTATCTTAATATGCTGCAAACTTCACAACATTTCCAGTATTTAGTATTAATATAGGTTAATAATTTCTAATGGTGCACAAAGGTGGCAATGATGCTTATCTGTGCATCTACACCCATTTCTGTGATTATTAGCTTCTAGGAAAGCACTTTGTGAGTAGCCATATCTATGAATGCAAGGGGACAAGAATCTGATCCTACGTATGCAACTTCATATGTACATACTGACTTGTAGTTTGAGGGGGGCTATCTTATCACTTAGAATCATAGAATCATTATCACTTAGAATCATAGAATCACAGAATCATAGAATATGCTGAGCTGCAAAGGACCCACAAGGATCATCATGTCCAGCTCCTGGCTCCACACAGCACCACACAAAAATCAAACCATATGTCTGAGAGCACTGTCCTAATGCTTCTTGAACACTGTCAGGCTCACTGCCATGATAATTGCCCTAGGGAGCCTGTTCCAGCGCTTGACCACCCTTTCAGTGAAAAACCTTTAACATCCGTGAACTTCCCCTGACATACTTTATACTGTTCCCTTAGGTACGCTTCATACTGCTAGCAGAATGAAAACTCAGCTTGGCCTTAGCTGTGATTCAGGTTTTGCCCACTTAAAGCTCTTGTTCCAACTGCAAGCACAGACAGTTCAATAGATGTACCAACTCCTTTTCTTGGGTAGAAAGAGTTTATCTGAACACAGCAGAATTATGAGCTTCACTTCTAATTGCACTAATATATATATATATAAAAGTAGTAAGTATCTATATATTTACATTATATATATATAAGATATATATATATGAGAATATATATATATATATATTCTCATATATATATTCTCATATATATGTATGAGAAGATTCTAACTCTCTGCCAAGTCAGATCTCCACAGTTCTACACTGTGTCAGTTACTCTCACTGGGGAGTCACAGGTGTGAAATTTTCTGGATAAGTGGGGCACATTGTCTATTGAATGCCAATGAACTGCATTAACATGGGGCTGAATCAAAGTTTTGCTAAATGCATAGAAACTGGAACTCTGTGGTCATGCTTAAGATCCTAAGTAGCTGTCTACTCCATAACAACAAGGGTACCAGTGCTCTGTAAGTATTCCCTAAATCCTTCCCTCTCCCAACACTCTTGCTTTCTTTTTGTTACATCTGAAAATTAGCAGGTCTCATTTCGCTACAGAAGTGACTTCAGAACAAGAAAAAAATATCATTACAACTGTCACCTGTCATGGCCCGAAGGGCAACGCCAGCCCCTCCTGTCCTTGCCCAGGCCAAGGCTCCCATGGCAGCCCTAAGGCTGCCAGCCCCTGTCCCAGCAAGGTCACAGCAGGACTGGGCTCCAGCTCCCCACAGCCCTTCCCTGCCCGGCCATGGCCTCCATATCAGGCTCACCCACAGGCCCATAGCCAGGCCGAGGGAGGAGCCCAGGGCCTGGAGCTGGGGCTGCCATGTGCTCCTGGTGGGCCAATGAGACAGGCTCAGCCTGCTAAGCCCTACCAGGCCCCAAGCAGCTGTAGTCATGCAGTGCTATGGCATCAGCACAGTCTCACCAGAGAGTTCAGTGGGTACAGTGGGTACTTGGTTTTACACAATAAACTGAATATATACAAAATTAATACAAAGATATTCATTCCAAGGGATTCACAAACATAAAAATTGTTAAGACAATTAGATACTTGTCATAATTTTTAACCATCACGCATAACGAGATGACAAGAATCTTTCTCTCTTTTCTTTAAAATCATTTAGCCCTGAAGAGGTCTGGCAGTTGGACTAGATGATCTTTGAAGGTCCCTTCCACTTGACCTATTCCATTCCATTCCATTCCATTTCATTCCATTTAGAAGTCTGCAAAAGTTTTTCAAATTCCATTTTATTTAGTAAAATTAATCCATAAGAATCACCTTCATGAACTCTTCCTTCTTCAACATTTTTAAAAGATGTCAGACATTCATTTGCTTTGTAGCTTTCAGTTTGTCCTGGTTTCAGGTAGGACAGAGTTAATTTTCCTCCTAGTAGCTGTCAGGGTGCTATGTTTTGGATTAGAATGAGAAGAGCGCTGATAACATGCTGATGTTTTAATTGTTGTAGAGCAGTGCTTACACCAAGCCAAGGACTTTTCAGCTTCTCGCTCTGTCCTGCTAGCGAGCAGGCTAGGGATGCAGCAGGAGCTGGGAGGGGACAGACCCAGGACAGCTGACCCAAACTGGCCAAAGGGGTATTCCATACCATCTGACGTCATGCTGAACAATATATAGGGGTGGCTAGCCGGGGTGGAGGGGGGGGCCGGCTGCTCGGGGATAGGCTGGGCATCGGTCAACAGGTGGTGAGCAATTGCATTGTGCATCACTTATTTCGTACACATTATTACTATTAATACTATTATTATTATTATTATTATTATTATTATTGTTATTATTTTCCCTGTCTTAATAAACTGTGTTTATCTCAACTCACAGACTTCACTTTCCCGTTTCTCTCCCCCATCCCGGAGAGGGAGGGGGGAGGGTGAGCGAACGGCTGTGTGGTGTTTGGCTGCCAGCCGGGCTAAACCACAACACAGTTAAAGTAGTGCCCTTAGAATTATTATTTTCCTTTTTTATGTGTCAGTGAATTCAGTGCTGGCTAAAACAGGTTTTGCCAGCTGTCAATATTTCTGTTGTCTTTCTGGACTGTGAAGCAAGCTAATATTACAAACCACTGTAGGAAAAAAGTTGCTGGTACTACAAAAGCCACCTTCCCATTATTTGTTCTCCTTAATATAAATAGAATTACTGGCATTTCTCTCTCTCTCTCTGTAGAGTTTTCTTATTGAAAAGCTGTAAGATAATTTCTAAGTATAAGAACAAAGTGGCCAAGAAGGAGTGAACAATAGAGCCAAATAAATTACCTTTTGTACAAATATCAGTCTAAATTCTCCTTTTGTTGTTAGAGTTATTGACTTCAGAACATTACAGAGTCAAATCCTAATTCTCTTATCTGAAAGAATAATTTATAATCTTACATTTATTGGCACTTGTCAGAAGCATTAACTGGAGCTTTTAATATTAGCACCATGGAAAATTAAAGTGTTGCATTTGAAAGCTCATTCATAACACAAACTTTTTTACATTAGCATGTCTTGCCATAATCATAGACAAAATAAGACTTGAATATCCAGAAAATATCAAGACAAAGCAGGGAAGCCAAGGGTGCATAATCATCCACTCTGTGGAAGCCTTGACTACTTTTGTAATTACATAGTAGTCTGATACCATGTGCAATATTAAAAAAAAAAAAAAAAAAAAAAAACCTACCATTGTATTTGATCTCCCATTAGCAAAGTACCAAGAGATATCTATTTAATCATCTCTTGAAGATCTGGAAGGACAGAAGCCAGCATGCTAGGCAGTGTGCTGTATATGGATGTGGTGCTTTCATCCCAGTGCTTAGGAGTTAAAACGGTCACTCAGCGCTGAGGAAGCCTGAATTCAAGTCACAGGGATACTGTATGCCTACAGAATAAGAAACCATAGGCCTTTCCTAGACTTTGAAGACATGTTTAACAGTTCACAGAAATCAGACTCTTTACATAGATGAAAAACACAATGGTCTTGTATCACAAAGGGATGGTCCATCGTAAAGCCACTCCACCAATATGTATGAAAAGGTTATCTTTGGGTTAGTGTCATTCACTCCCCTGCCCCAGCATGAGGGAGAAAATTGGAAGAGCAAACCCAAGGAAAAATATAACAAAAAATGAACAACAACAAAAAAATAATAACAGCAACAACAACAGAAAACAAGGAAAAAACACAACTTGTGAGTTGAGATAGACAGTTTAGTAAGAGAAGAAAGAAAGCAAAACAAGCAATGCAAAGGCAGTCATTCACCACCAGCAGACCAATGCCCAGCCAGTCTTCGAGCAACACATACTTTGGAAAAACTGCCCTTCTGTTTCAGTGTTGAACATGACGTCACATGGAATGGAATTGGTCAGTTTGGGTCAACTGTCCCAGCTGTGTCTTCTCTGAACTTCTTGCCCACTCCCAGCCTATTTGCAGAATAGGGCAGGTTGAGAAGCAGAGAAGATCCTGATGTGTAAGCACTCTTCATCCACAGTCAAAACACTGAGGTGTTATCAATACTGTTTTGGTCACTAATCTAAAACAGCACAATACAGGCTGCTATGAAGAAAATGGTTCCGTCACAACCTAATGTGTTTTGAATGGACTAGATTTTGAGGTTTTCTCATGTTTTCAGTACTAACAGTATCTAAACAATTCAATGCATTTGTAATATTAATCAAGACAGGAACTTATTTCAAAAGAGATTTTCAAGCTTTGAAGATCCCTTTAACAGAGGGGAAAAAAAAAAAAAAAAAAAGTCTTTACAATATTGACCACAATTAAATTTCTGAATAATATCATCAACCTATTCATGAAGAATAGATGAAATGGGGTACTACCTGAGAGAATTTGGTACCAGTGGTTTCCAGAATATCAAACATCTATCCATACATGTTCAACAAATGACAGATAACAAGGACTAGTGTGTGATCAAGTTTCATACTGGCATTTTCAGGTTTAAGGTTTTATGCCTGAGAAGGCATTCATTTATTCATAACATTCAAAGTAGCATGAGATGAAAAGAAGAGACATACAATGACAAGACCGGATTCTTACATGTCAGAACCACACAAAATGCTGATGCGGAATCAGTTATTGTTAGAATCATAGAATCAATTTAGGTTGGAAAATACCTCTAAAATCAAGTCCAAACATAACCTAGCACTGCCAATTCTTACACTAAACCAAGCACCTAAGCACCACATCTACAAATCTATTAAATACCTGAAGGGATGGCAGCCTGTTCCAATGCTTCACAACCCTTTCAGTGAAGAAATGTTTCCTTATATCCAACCTAAACCTCCCCTGGCACAACTTGAGGCTATTTCTTCTTTTCCTATTGTTTGTTGCTTGGGAGAAGAGACTGACCCTCACCCCACTACAACCTCCTTTGAGGTAGTTGTAGAGACCAAAAAGGTCTCCCTGAGCCTCATTTTCTCTAGGCTAAACAACCCCAGCTCCCTCAGCCACTCTTCATAAGACTTGTTCTCTGGACTCTTCACCAGCTTCATTTGGACACACTCCTCAATATCTTTCTTGTAGTGAAAGATATAGTGAAGAGAACTGGCCCCATTACTGAGCCCTGGGGAACACCACTTGTGACCAGCCACCAACTGGATTTAACTCTATTCACCACAACTCTTCGGGCTCAGCCACCCAGTCAGTTTTTAATCCAGCAAAGTATATGCCTGTCCAAACCATAAGCAGCATTCTCCAGGAGAATACTATGGGAAACAGTGTAAAAAGCTTTGCTAGTCTGGGTAGATAGCCTTTCCCTAATCCACTAAGAGGATCACCTTGTCACAGGTGGAGATCAGGTTCGTCAGGCAGGACCTGCCTTTCATATACCCATTCCAGATCACCTGGTTGTCCTGTGTGTGCCACATGATGTCACTCAAGGTGATCTGCTCCATAACCTTCCTCGGCACTGAGGTCAGACTGACAGGTCTGTAGTTCCTTGGGTCTTTCTTCTGGCCCTTTTTGTCGATTAATATCACATTTTCTAGCCTCCAGTAATTGGGACCTCCCCAGATAGCCAGGACGGCTAATAAATGATGGAAAGTAGCTTGGTGAACCCTTCCGCTATCTCCCTCAGTACTCTCAGGTGTATCCCTTCTGACCCCATAGACCTGTGTGTATCTAAGTAGCGTAGCAGGTCATTAACCATTTCTTCCTGGATTATGGGGGCTTCATTCTGCTCCCTGTCCCTATCTTCCAGCTCAGGGTCTGGGTTCCTGGAGAGCAACTGGTCTTACTACTAAAGACTGAGGTAAAGAAGGCATTAAGTACCTCAGTCTTTCCTCATCCTTTGTCACTATGTTTCCCCCCACATACAGTGAATGATGGAGATTCTTATTAGTCCTCCTTTTGTTGCTAATGTATTTATATATAAAATAACACACAACTCTTGAAACAGATGTGACAGATCAATAGCATGTAAAATGTGACTTACAGGGAGAAAATTTTGTTCCTTTTTAATGCAAAACACCAAACAATTAGAACAATCTTTGAAAAATACAGTGATATTGGGTCCCACTGCTTCCTGACAATCGTTCTGATACAATGCTTGCCATAGGTATTAGTATGCACATACAAATCAATGCTCATCAAGTGTGAAATTAACTGAATAGGCACCTGTGACAAAATATCACCCTGACCAAGTTGTTTCTCTAGTCCAGGGTGAGGAAAAAAAGACATTGCATCTTTTTGTAGGTGAGGAACCAAAACTTATTCCACCCATTGTAGACCTGGACAGTGCTTCAGCAGTGTTTATTCTATTGGCTATCAGACACTGAGCTCCTAAATCACTTAACTGTTGATTATGCAATATTAAGTACCATGAGTCCAAGACTGATATCAAAAATTTCTATAAAAAGGTGGCAAGTCTGGATGGGGTGTAATATAGTGAAAGAAGAATTATCATTGCTGTTTTTGTTGCATGCATAAATTTTTGCTACACTAACATTGTTATAAGCAGGAATCCCTAGAGGAAGAAATGCTATCTTAAGCACTGATGTTGAAAAATGTTCCTTGCCCCAGCTGTTTCACTGTCCAGACAAGTTAACACAGAGTTCCATGCATCCTCATTGAGTATGTTCATTTAAAATATTGTTTTTTATTAAATAATAATGATAAAAAATAGCCATTACAATCAGACTTTCTACTGCAGAAACTACTTCAAGAAACATCGCAGTTTCAGCCCATTCCACAACAAAGTTACAGATCTTAGTCTCATTCACTAACATCATTTTAAATATCTGACTCTACTTTTCTACAAAGTTTCATAAAAACTAGAATCAAAAGTGCATTTTAACCCAATATCTGGTTACTGATTGTGGCCCATAGAATATATCTAGAGAACAGACACGAAGTTGTTCAATTGTCATCCTAATGTCTAGAAGATACAGATCACTTTGAATCTGGGAATACAAGGTTTTATTACCAGTTTGGTGCTGTCATTAACTGTAGTAACACTAAACATTTTGGTAATTTCCTTCAAAATAAATTTTTATTTGCTCTGGTTTAAGATCCTTAATAGTCAATGAATGCTCTTCTCTTTTCTTTTTATACTCTTTTTCTTTATATTAAGAATAATCACTTCCTTCATACCAGGAAAGAGTTCAAGAAAAAAATATACTTAACGGAAATACAGATTCTTTTGCAGAACCCAGACCAAAGGATTCTGTGCCAGGTCCAACCACATGGGAGAAGAAGAAGGAAAGGACATCAGAGGCAGCTGTACTTTATTCTCTTTTCAAGAATAACATGGTAAATAAACAAGCCCTTATTTTCTGAAGTGTTAGTTTCAACACGCAGTGCCACTGAATATTTTTTTTAAAAGATTCATGTTTTGTAACCATTTATTCTCAAGCATTATGACAGCTAATCAAAAGTAATTAAAAAGTCTCTAAAAATATCCTCCATTTAGGGAATGAAATGAAGACCAAAACATTTTTCTGTCCTTTCAGACGGAAAAGAGAATTTCTGGAGAATGGAAAATGTACTCTTTGATACATGTAATATTTGCTATTGTCTGATAATAGAATAGTCAACTCACCTATTCCATATAATTTTATGCTTTTATCAGAATGAAAACAAACAAACAAACAAACAAAAACAAAAACAAAAACAAAAACAGCTGCAAGGAAAAAAAAAATGTCTGCTTTCTCTGAAATACTGTCTAAAAATGTCACCTCAGGCTTTGGAAGTGATATTCTCTATCAAGTTATCAAGTTAACACAGTGAGGAATGACTGTGAATAGAACAGAATTTGAGAAAAACAGAAAATTTGAGAAATCTGAATGAAGGTTTAATGTATTATTGAAAATTCTTTAAACACTCACATGAAATAATTTTATTACATATCACAGCTCAGCAGTATTTCATACAACAACAAATATTTACTTGTTAAATAATATGATGTTGATATCTCAGTTGCATTCATAAATTAAGGCAATATCCACCCCTTCTCTTTCCTTCCTTCTCCCTTTACCCTCATTCAACTCCATGGATGAGAGTTTCATCCCCTGTCTGGGGGGAAAAAACAGAAGAGGTAAATGTACTGCAAACTAGAAGACCTTTGACATTCCAAAGAGTTTTATATCACTTAATAAACTCTTCATTCTTCCTTAACCATTTACTACCATCACTGGCAAAAGTAATATAATATTTAGGCATACATTTCAAGACTGCTAGAAACATGAGAACATTGGTTAAATTCTATAACCTTCCTGTTATAAACAAAGCACTCAGCAAAACATATTGCTAGTCGATTGTAACCTTGCAAATTAACTTGAACCTAAAAATTGATTTAAAACTTTCTTGACCTCTTGACATGTTTACTCTGAAAATATAAACTTTCTGACTTAGGCCAGCGTTTACTTTTTTTTTTTTTTTTTTTAAACATTGAAAATTTCTGTAATTCAAAATTTCTTGCAAATGACCATGCACCTTTAAAGTAAGACAGATTACAGAAATCAAGTTAATGGGATTAATATAAGGAGCTTATGATGATCTATGAGTCCCACCCCTGGCTAGGGAACATACACTCCATCAACACAAATAATTTGCAATTAAAACTATTTGAGAAGACACCTCTGGGAGAGCATCACTGGAAATCAAACCTTGTCCTTAACAGATGGCAGTTTCTTCTGTCATGAACGTCGCAAGTCTTCTGGGAAAATTCAAAATACTGTTTGGCCAATAAAAAGGCAAAATTTTGTCTGCTATTCAGTTAATAACATCTGAAGAGAATATGATCCAAAATTAAGGGTGAACTCCTTCACGTTGTGTAACTAACACCGTAAGTTCCACTGAACTTCAAATATTCAGCAAAATAAAAAGGAGGTGATCAGATATGATTTCTGATTCCATTCCATTCTGGAGTACCATGAGTGCTTTCAGCCCTGAAATGTTTTTATACACCAATATGAGGGGAAAAGAAAGCAGAAATACAGTTACTAAAGTATATGAAGAAGGAAGTAGCATAAAAATAAGAGAAACTGATGATAGTGATTTGTAAATGCTTAGTATTTATGACTATGTGAAAAATTAATAAATAGTAAATATATATGTATATAGTTCTCTGAGGAGAACTTATGGAAGTAGCAATAGGAAGTCATAGGTGGGTAAAATAGAATGGAGAAACTGAGAAACAGAAGATAAAAAACATGTAATCAATTGCCAAACAATAAGCTCAGTTTTCAGAGTAATTTGCAAATATTGGCTTATGTAAATGCTGCATGTCAGTAATAATTTAAATTAAAAATAAAATAAAATAAAATTAATAAAATAAAATAAAATAAAATAAAATAAAATAAAATAAAATAAATGGAATCAGAAACCAATTAGTAAAAACAAACCAATATAAATTATACATATCAGATAAGTATGCATCAATCCAATTATCATATCAAAAGAAACCTCGTGAACTGACAAGCATAAGAAAAGATCAAAATATCTCTCATTGTCTTCCACATTTCGACAACACAAAGCACAAAACTTCTTTCTGTTATTAAGCTAAAACTGTGTAGTTGCTAATTCAGCTGTATGTACTTAAAAGTATTGCATGGATAAGATCTCTCTATATATATACACATGTATACATGTAAAATAATATTTCAAAGCAAAATAGTTTAAAACACCAGGATAATTCGCATTTAATATTTTTGTACCTTTCCCTATTGAAGGACGCCCCCTCCCCCCAGTCTTTCTTGGATGCACTTATACTAACATCACAGTGAGGTGCAGAGGGAGTAAGGTCCAGAATGTCAAAAATAGTTAATTTCTACATCAGGATCAAATGTGTCCTTATGTAGATGTGGACAGTATCTCAATGCAAACATTTCTATCCAAGCTAATCATCTCAGACAGACACTTCTAGGGCAAGTTCTTCTCATCCTAAAGGAAACATCTAAAATAGGTCAGATGACTCATACCTTAGCAACTGTCTTTCTTTTCTGTAGGCTAATGTGACTAGTTTGTTAGTGGATGTCTAAAGTCAGATGAAATGATTGCTATGCATAACAGGGTACCTTTGAGCATCTGGGTTTGAATGCCCAGGAAGACAGTGAAACCATGAAGATGGGGTGTAAGATTTTTTTTTTCAATATAATTCATAATTGCTTGCTTCATTTTCCTCTTTGCAGAATTATTTTTGTTTATAGAAAGTCACAATGTTCTGTTTCATGATTCATTACATATACACATTCAGTTTCAGATTACTAGCTATAGCCATTACTGCAATTGTTAGGAATACATGGAATAACTGCACTAATGATCTGCTTTGGAAATCTTTTTTTTTTTTTTTTCAAGAAATGCAAAAAAAAATGTTATGAGGAAAAGCTTACTTACACCAAATGGAGATTTAAGTTTATCAAAATGGAAAGAAGAGAGAATGAACTGAACAGCTCAGCTGACAACATAAAATTTCTAGAAGCAAAAATATTCCACAGTCTCAAAAAAAATAAAACCTCAGGCATCCTAATACTCTTATATTTGTAGTACACTTACTATCACCATGCTGTTGTGATTTTATTTTATAATGTTGTTGGATTTACTTCTATATTTTTATAATAGAATTAATTCTGTTATTAGGGAATAAGATACTAAGATCTTCTATAAACATTTGGTATTGAGTAAATTTCTTGAAATTTCAAATAAAAATTAAACATATATAATACATGTCTGCGTATGTGTGCAAAACTAAAAAAGAAAGAAGTGCCATGACAAATTGCAATGGTTTTCACATAATACAATCAGCTCTGCCTAAATATGGCAGATGAAAAACCTGAAATGCTAACTGTAGAAGAGATTTTGTATATTATGGTATTAGGGGTGGGAAAGGGAGGAGACAGGAGAGAAAAAAACCTGGAAAATGTTGTAGGAGGGAAGGATAATTACAGTGTGCAGATGGCAAAGGAAATATCTCAAGGCATGCTATCAGTGCAAGATACAAATAGTAGTTTTCAAAAAAAAAAAAAAAAAAAAGCAACAACCGTCTCTTTTCCCCTTGGCTTATCACTACTAAATATGAGTACTGATTATATTTCTCATCTGGAAGAAAAAATAAATAAATAAGTTAAGATTTATATTCCTAATCTGAGTGTCTGAGTACACAGTTGAGATCCACAACTTAAATGACTTTCTGAGCTTTTAGAAACAACTTCTGCTAGACCTTACACTAATTTTAGCAACTATAATTTCATCCTACTTCAAATTATGGAAATATTTACGTCTGATGAAAACAAGTTTACATCCTCACTTTCAAAATTCATTTTCCAAGTATATTTGTGTTTGAGTGTGTAATGGGTTTTAGAGGTTTTGACCATATAAAATGTGGTAAACACATATGTATGCAATTCAGGGCTTTTTTTGGTAAAGGTCATAAATAAATGGCCCATTTTTACAGCAAAAACCTTGTGCTTCCTGAACTATCTTTCTCTCCACAAACTGATACAGGTACAATGTACTGTGCACTATGTAATATATATTGGACTACTATGGACTATGTGCTGAACAGGATTATATCCTAAAATAAGGCCCCATACATACATCCAGCATTCAGTGCCTCTGAGTCACCGAAGCTGCAGTGTTAACCAGGAGATGTGATTTTGTTCAGTATAGTAAGCCTGACTAACTGCAGTGAAGTGTCTCACCACTGTTTTTACAAACTGGATCAACCACGACAGCAGGGTGGGATGAGTCTCAGTTTTGGACTCCTCTCTCTTCAGTGAGAGACATGGCAGCACTTGGGTCTGTGATGGGTTATGCAGGCAGAAGAGGTGTGTCTTCAGACCTTTTATGCCCCTCTCCTGTGACACCTGCAACTCTCAGCTCATTGCCAAGCCAAGAGATTTGGCTTTTAGGGTTAACATCTGCTTTCCAAGTACCTGTTACAATTTCATCCAGAAAACTAACAGCCCATCCTATGGACGGACTGCAGCCTTGGAGTCATCTAGTGGGTCCCAGTGAAAAATATCAGTCACCATTCATTGTCTCTGATGCTCAGCAAAAATTCTGTATTTTTCACAAATTAAGCAGTAGTGGCATTCTCCCCCTATCCTATCTCTCTTATTATGGGTTGAGTGCACAGAGGTGAAAGAACAACATACAGATTTATGGGGCAAAGGAAGAAAATTGATACTTCTGTCAGAAGAAATTTTGAATCCAGCCTATGAGTACTGTGATCAGATGGACAATGATCTGTGTGAGAAGGAGGAAGGGAAGGAAAAAGTAAAATAAATATAAAAATCTTACAGCATTCATGATCTCTGTAATGTTTATTACAAGCAGTTACTCGTGAACAGTCTTGCATGGATAACATATGAGAGAGACAAGGGAAAAATCCAATAGTTCATGAAGGAATAAAAACATATTACTATTTGAATCAGATATAGGTTTGTCTGTAGTTATTTTGAAAGCCACTCAACTCCATAGAACTGTCTACTGGGTCAGCTTCTCTTAAAACTGCTCTATCTCCTCTCCTGCAGTTCTCTGTATATACACAGGATTTATTTTCACACCAAGGATTATTTTAAAAGCTGCTTTGCAATGCTGGAATCACAGTTTGATTACCAGTATAATTCCTACTTCCCTAAGCTGATCTCACAGACACTCTATCAGCTCTTGTGCTGTTCTTCATATCTGTGTCAAGGCAGCAAAAATCACATGTAATGTAATGTAATGCTTTGCACAGCCATACCTGGTGGGTTGTTTCAACTGGAGCAATTGAATTATAGGAGCAACTCCCAGCATGACTGGAATGAACTGATCTGATACTATTTTCATTTTCCCATCTGACCTATACTGAGCCCAATTCTCTTCTGCTTTGTGTTTGTGTTGTGGATGCATTCCCTCTGGAAAGGTGAGACATACATACAAGGCTGTAGCCAAGTATGATATATGCTCCTCTATATTGTCACAAGGAGCTCTTTCTATTTACATGTCAGTAAGTAGCGAGCATATTAACTGACCCATGACAAGGCTGTCTTTCTACTCTTTTTTTTTTTTTTTTTGTAATCTAATATGTATATTAGAAGTTTGAGGACACAGTCAGCATTTACTGATCTAACCAGACTTTATACACAACCTTTATAAGGATGAGTGCTTCAGATTAAGTTCCCTAATTGAAACCCCATGGTTGTTTGGACAGAGAAAATGACATTTCTGCAGCTGGTGCCTGGCAAACTTTGTTCCGATGTATTTTGCAGTCTCAGAAAAAAGGATGGGAAAAGAAACAGAATGGAACTCAGGCAAGCATAAATAGTCTTTGCTTAAAGGTTTATTTCTTAACTTCAACTTGTTGTTGTTTGAAAAAATACCAGCAAACAACAAGCTAGCTAAACATCATGTGTTAAGTCCAAATGGTCTTACGGTAGACATAGGGTTGTCACAAAATTGAATTTTGACATATACTCATGCAATACACAAAAGAAACCTCTGAAAAAAATAGCTCAGTCCAGTAAGTACCCTTCAAGCTCTGGTGGTGAAGCCAGAAGACACTCAAGTAGCCATATTGCACAATAGTCCCCTATTTCCTGTTTTACAATATTTGCAAAGATTATGTTTGTTCTTGTTGTTGTTGTTGTTTGTTTGTTTGTTTGTTTTAATATTTTTTGCCCGTATTTGGAGTGCTGCCAACTGCTGACCATGTGAGGAGACACATCCAACTGTTCTCTTACCTAGCTGCTGAATGTGTATTGCTCTGAGTGCAGCACATTTGTGCTACCTCCATAGCACACTGTTAAAATACCTAAAAATACTTCAGCTGGCACAAAGATGTACTCTTGCCCCCTTTTCAACTGGTTGTTTGTGACATTATTTAGAAACTTAAACTCGGAAGTTTATGCTTTTTGCATTTAATTTTTTTCCATGTTAGCTGTGTTGTTGCAGGACTGGTATCTCCTGCAGAACACTTAGGAGTCCTTTTCTTGCTCTTTTTCTGTATTTCTTCAACCTGATTTTGTTCCTGACTCTATCTGGAACAGAGCTTGCTTTCAGAAATTCCTCAGGAGACTTTGTTGCAGTAGTCTTTTCTTGCTCATACAGATTGTCTGCAGATGTTTTGACTGTCACTTCATAGTTACTGACTTGCCAGCAGACACATCCAGCCTATTGCTGATATTTCTTTGACAGGCAGGAGTAAAATTCTAAAAATAAAAGCAGCTTTTTTTTTTTTTTTTTCCCTGTCTGTAGCAATTTTTTTCGTTTAAAAACTGACTTTTGTTTTAGTTTTTCCTAAAAAAAAAAAACACATCATCAATGGCATCACCAAAATGAAGAAAGAAGAGAAAGCCACCTAACTAATACTGAGGTTACAAGTGCTGACTGATTTTGTTTGTTTGTTTTTCTCTAGCAAATACATTTGCAATACATACAAACTATGATACTTTTAGCTTGCTGGAAATATCCATCCACGCTTTGCTTGGCTGAACCAACCTATTTCCAGGACTTTCTGTCCTCAGGTACTCCTAGTATTCATCTCCTCGGAGTTCCATACTTAAATAAATTGTTCCATGTAACATAATGTACACATTCTTTTCTATGGTCACTTGTTTGATAAATAGAAAAGCAAACTTTCAATACATCCTTGAAAATTTCTCTGTGCCCCATTTATCTTCTTCTGCAGCTTCTAGATTTTGGGTTCTATTCTAACTTGAGTTCCTAAGTCCAACACAAACATTTTTGGATGCATTTCTTTAGATACATTTGAGAAAAGATTATAGTCTTTCCACAGAATCCTAAAGGCCTTATATATACATCCATTTTGTATTTAGAGGTATTGATAAATTCAGTTTAAGTTAGACTCCTCTGAAATCCCAAGTCTTTGCAATCTTTCAAGAATAGAATATTAAAGGCAATTCATAAAATAGTCATCTGTGAAAATATAGTCATATATATATTTTAATAAAAATAATATTTCATTTTATACTTGTAAAATAATGTTACACAGGCATACATGCATTTCGTTTTGTTTGTCTGGAGTATTAGTAGGGAAAGGAAAAGACAGGCCCATTCGTGGTGAAAAAGTTTTTCTGGCTGCAGGGAACTGGAATAAATAATATTATTTTGCCTAAAGACTGACATAGTTCTTGCTGTGTTGTGGTAGTTCTCAGAGTGGGTAAAATACTTTAATATAGATTTAAACTCTCTGTGCATGCCCATTTGCAGATGATCTGCTGTGTCCCAGATAGGTGCTGCACAGAATCACACCATGATGTCCAAGTGTCTGCGCTTAATCCGGTGGCAGTTGTGTGGAATCAGACAAAGAACAATCAGAAAAGCAAGTTGAACCTTAGCAGTCATTCAACTATCTATTCCCACAGCACATTGTGGTCTTTTCCTAACACCGTGAAGTCCTGAAAGTACAGCAGTATTTTTAAGTATGTGTTTATGATCATTGCAAAGGAACAATATATATATATGTAAAAAAAAAAAAAAAAAAGAGTGTAGATGAGAAGGCTTGTAACAAAAGAGGCTTCTTTCATCTAATAAGTAGCCACAGCTGGGCGAAAGGATGTTGTATGTGCTAAAATTGCATGAAGGTTCAGAAGGTGACTCAAACAAACAAATTCAAACAAGACAGCCAAGACCAAACCAAACCAACCAACCAACCAAACAAACAAACAAAAAACAGGCAGTGGGGGGAGAAAGGACTATTAAACCACCAAGATGTCACATAGGATTCAGGCAGTCTCAGCCACAAATCACCGGAGACAAGCAAAGCATACTGGGGAAATATCACTAGATGTTTACCCTGTTTCTCTTTCTTCCATGGGGTCCTTATTCTTGAAAAGCGTCATAAACAAAGTTGGCTAGATGCACCTCTTCTCTAACCTACTAAGTTTTTAGAGAATTAAGGAAAAATAAGTATATGCCACAAATGGCAATTTGGACGGCAAACTGAGATTATTGTTTAATGAATAAAATCAAGAATGAGTTAATGTATGGAATTAGGGATGTGTAGTCACACTTTCTCTAACTGACGAAGTGCAGGTCTCAACCTTGTCTAATTCAGTCTGGTTCCTGGTTTCCAGGCAAAGCTTTGGTGTAAATGCTGCCATTTAGCTTTGAAACTGCAGTCCATAATATAAACCTCTCTCTCTCTCTCTCTCCTTTTTTTTTTTTTTTTTGGTTTGTTTACATCTTCAAAGAGGAGAAAGGAAGGACCACATTGCTTTAAGGTATCTTACATACCATAGTACAGGAAGGATAAAACACAGTTGCATTTTGATGGCAGACATATTTGGCAATAAATATATCAGGTTCTTTTCAAAGAGAAGTCAGCATGTTTTGTAATTTTATTTCATTTTCTAAAGTTGAATACGTCAGCATTTTTTCCTCTGATATTTGTAAAACTTCTGTTTGCCTTGAATCAATGTAATACCTACCATAAGACAGAATTTGTATACACCATCATGCAGTGCATAGTATTTTTCCAAATAGTTTTACGTTCACTCAAAGACATTGCTTAGTAGTTTAGAAACATTTTCCTCTTTGAAATACTGTTTTTTCTAACCGAAGCGACTCATTACAAGAGCAAATGTGGATTTAGCACTTCAGAAAACCTGAAGTAACGAACTAGATACTTACACCCCACAGTAATGCTTCTAAGAATCAGGATGATGGCATTTCCATCAGATGTGAGTGCAGCCATCTCCTCATTAGTGTTGCCCCCTGCCGCCTGCATATTCCATTCACACAATGCAGTAACAATCATACAGTTTCCCCAATCACATAGGACAATATAGGGAATCTGAAATTACATTAATAGTGCAGACTGTCCTTCTGATTTGGTACAGCTGCTAATTGAGTGCATAGCTATTGCCTGGAGGTAGTATTCTTGGAACTTAAAATAGTTCCAAGAATACAAATATCATATTTGAAGATATTCTAATATCTTCACAGGTTACAGTTGGGCATCCAGCCAAAACGTTTGTAATGAAAGGAGCAGATCCAATACCCTTAATAACCTCATTCTTGAGGTAGGAGGATTAGACAAAGATCTACCAATATGTCCTTTATTTGCTCTTGCTATGAAAAATTTAGTGGAGTAGCTCTCAGGGCCAGAACTTGACTTTCCATCTTAGGAAGGATATATGCATAAAAGAACTGTTTTAATTTTTTATTTATTTATTTATATATATTTTTTTAAGAGAGTAGGGTGATCTTAGCAGATAGTGAGTAGCTTTCTTCTGTCTACATTTGCACCTCTGCCTTCTGTTTATCAGGTGTCTCAGGTGATAAATAAAGTCATATAGAAATTATAAAAACTGAAAGCTCTGTCATGAGCTAACGTAGGTCTGATGGTTGTATTTGTTTGTTGCTTGTTGTTTTTTTTTATCCCAATTTTTTCCTCATAAGCAAACTTTCCTCTTTCATAATCTTGTCAACATTTTTTAGATCAGAAGAAATAACTCCTGCACAGAAGGGTTAGTGCATGGGAGGTGAGCTGTGAGGGAAATGAAGGAGATGACCAAGATGCAGAGATACAATGGAAAAAGAGTAGTATGAAAAGATCCAGTGAGCATGGGAGATATTGAATTAAATGTTGTTTTTGTTTGTTTGTTTGTTTGTTTTATCAAATGGGAGAAAATGAAAAGCAGGCTAGTGAAGAACCTCTCTTTAAACATGTTTTTTGTAACCAAAACTTACTTATTTACCTATATCTCACAATATATTTGGGCTTATTTCACTGATCAGTCATCAACATATGCACATTTATTTTCCTTTTCCATAAAAGCATCAATATGGACAAAAGGACTTTTCAAATAGCTAAAGCAACAGCGTAAAATTTCATAGGTATTTAACAAATCAGACTCATTGTAACCTCCAGCACATTAAAGGGAAAACAGCATTTTTTTTTCCCCCCTATTCCGCCGCTAAGAAAAGAAAAAATACATTCATATATGCCAAGAACAAACAATTCTTTTCTACTGTCTTTTTTTGCTCTAGTTTGACATTTAATGCCAAAGCTGCCCAGGTCTACTGCGGAACCCCTGCCTGTATCTACTCATTCCTCTTACGATCTTATGTCTTCCACTTCTTGCTTGTATGGTCATGCAGTGAGTGGTACTGGGAAAAAAAAAAAAAAAAAAAAAATATACTACCAGCAAAATAACTTCTATTTGCAGTAATATTTTTCAACTGTATGAATTACCTGAAATGTTCCATCATGTATGTAGTTGTCCTGACACAGGGAAGGGGTTGTTTGAACTAGCACTATAGAAGCATACATGGAACAAAAGTTTTAAGACCCTAATTGTTTCCTATTTATAGATCTAGTATGACTTTATGCAGTCAAAACACCTTTCCTTGTGCAGTCAATAATAGGGTCGCTGCAGACAACTTATATTAATAATGAAGCTGCCTGCTTCTGTTAGGTCTTGTTGGGTTATTTTCTTCCTTTTAGATCATATTTTATTTCTTATACGCTTATTCAGGTCACATTTCATTGCACTGCACTTTTAAATTTCATTTTGGATTGTAACTGGTATTTCTCTAAAATATTCTTTTTTACCCCATGAGAAACCTGTTTGCTTTAAAAATAATAATAATAATAATTCTATCATGGTTTTGCAAAGAATTAAATAGATATGTTTATTTATAAGGAATTTATTAATGTAGAAGAAAAATCCCTTGGAAACCAAAATTGCACAGAAAACACTGATTCAGAACTGAGCAACTCAAAGATTTGGGATTTTATTATAATAGGCAAACCACTAGATGGATAAAATTGCAATAAAAGAAAAAATTATGAAGTACAATTTATTCTTAATGATTATTGAACTTGTTTTACAACTGTGCAAACAATAGTTCATAGCTCAGTTACCCAAACATAGTGCCAGTGAAATGCGTGGGTATTTTAAGGCCTCCAACAAACAACCTGTGCTCCACAAGAACATGGATCTCCTTGCTGGATCTTTCAGAGCCCCAGAGGATTTCTTAGATATCTATGAGTGGCAAAAAATGGCACTAGATGTCAGTGCTTGGGCAAGAGAATTGCTACCAATTGTTTTCATTAAGTATATCACAGATATGCTTTTCAAGCAGATGATAGCATCTAATCCTATTGACTGGATTTTCATTCTTCAGAAGCAGCAATGTACATGACAGCTGTGTATACAGCAAATAAATCCCTCATCACATCTGCCTTAAATATGCTACACATGCTCAGAAACTTCCCACATTTCAACACAGGGCTTATTTTTCAGAGTCTGACTATGGGCTCCTTGGGAAGCTCTACAGCCCCAGCTGCAGAAGGAACGGGCAGGAGCATGGCACTATCAGTTGGCTGATCCTTTTCTGTCTGTGTCCTGCGTTCCTGTCCTCACAGAAGTCAGCACCAGTAGTCACAAAGAGGTTTAAGAGGGAATATTATAACCAATTGGAGCAATGAATTGTGTAGATTTGGGGGGGGGGGGGGGGAGTAGCAAGTATCTGATGAGGCAAAATGAGAGAAGGCACCTGAAACAGAAGGACTTAATGGAGTTAGGAGCGTTAATGGGTTTTTAGTAAGGGAAAATCTAAGACAAATAAGGGAAAATCTGAGAAAAGAAAAAGGATTTAAGGTGCTAGTGATTTAGGGGCAAGTAGGATCACTTGACAGTCAGAGGAGCTTAGTGTGAGATGTACTGGGGAGATATTCAAAGCAACTATATTAATGCCTAGCATAGTAACATGATACTCCTATCTACCTACTGTGTGTATTCATGAATAAATAATTACTCTATGCTTTAAATTGTTGTACATCCTGCTGGTTGAACCTCTTTCACACTATAAAAGACACCAGAACAAAAGTGACCCAGTGAGGGAGGGTTATTCTCCCTCTGTTTCCAGCATTAATATGACTTTCTTACAGGTTCCCATGCAGGCCAGCAGCCTTTTGGAGACTTTCCAGTTTGCACAGATCATTCTGTGCAAAGTTCTACCTCCTCCATATAGTTCCACCTGACAATCTGTGCAGATACCAGGACAGCACAAAGAATTCTTTTTAACAGAACAAAAGCCAGTATATGCCATAAACTACAAAGCTAGCAAGCAAATGTTTTCCATGATATTTGTTAAGGATTGGATGAATTTTTAACTTTCTGTCATGGCAACTCTAACCTGAAGTGATTTCTTTCCACACCTGTGTGTATGCTTATATGCGTCCATGTTTATGCTATTGATCCAATAAAGCCTATTGCAAAAGGCTTGTGTAAAGTTCTCTGCACCATTAAGCTTTGTATATTGAGGGAAGGTTAATGGCTAAAGACATCAAAAATGAATATTTACTTCCATAAAGAACTGTTGGTACCTTATTAATTTTTTTTCCTTTAGAGACCATTATTTTTGGAAACAGCTGTTCATTCAATATGATATTCTCTGTATGAGACATCGTCCCTGTTCATTGCTAAGTATGTGTGCATAAAAAGAGTTTATTTTTCTTGTGTTCGTTTGCTTCTACTGCCTCATAATCATAACAATGCATAATCATAATAGAGGAAATACAATATATAAACAGCATAGTTAGTAGGTAAAATACATTTTAAAATTCCCATATGGTTTCAGTTGCTTCTTGGTGTAAAGTGATGAATTTGGTAGGTAAAATACAGATGAAGATGCTTTTATTGATTGTAGAATAAGTATAGGAATGTTCATACTCGCTTTGGTGTGCAGCTGCTGGTGATCTGCTTTTCTAAATTCAATCTCACACCACATGGCCCAACTCACCTAGCGGATTAATTTTCCACAGCAGACAAAGCAGTGACATGCGTGAGACTCCTCCTTAGCGTCTTGTCAGCTGTGCTTTCCCTGCCTCCCTGTTCTCCGTCCATTTTATAACATTCCTCATAGACTTTCAAGCTTTCCAAAACAAAAAAAGAGGTTGCCTCTTTCTGAGGCACAAAAAAAAGAGTAGCACAGAATCAGGTCCAGGTATGCTGAGATGTTCTTTAGCAGATGTTGTTAGCTCACTGTTGCTGGATCTGATGGAATCATACTGCTGCTTCAAATGTGAGCAGATGAACAACACGTCTAGGGCAGCTCATCAAATATTTTTCCAGTCTACAGATCTGGACCAAGTTTTTTTTTTTTTTTTTTTCCCTGGAAGAGAGCCATGGTATCACTGGCAATCTGTAACCCCATCTGGGTCTCAAAGACAGCCTGCTTGTGAACCACAAAAGGTAGGGTCTTTAAGTCAAAACTCCGGTTTCTGGGCTGGCTTTGTCATTAGGACTCAGGGACAAAAATGAGTTGAAATGGCCCTTTTGCAATATTGCTACATTGCTACTGAGTAATTTTCCAAAGCCAATTATCTCTTGCTAATACCATGCAAATACTTGCTTCCGGATAGAGGGCAGCTCTGTCAATGAATTACAGTGGTAATTACAGTTTTCCAAGCCTGGGAGCTGGAGTAAAAAATGAGGGTGGAGATATGGTCTATGGTGTGTGGACATATTGGGTGCTGTTCCAGCCTAAGACAAACACCACAAGTAATTTTGGGAACCATTACAAAACATTTTGTCTTTTAGTAAGTATGAGTAAGGATTACCCACAGTTTTAATTTTATTCTAGCACTGAAATGGTAGTCTGGTCAATGGTTAAAATCCTGTTTCCAGTTCTTACAAAGTTTTAATTCTGACATTAATTACATAGTCTAGAAGAGAACTGGAGATTTACCTTATACCATGAGTATAAATAAGAAGATCTGAGAGTTGTGCATTTCTGACTACTGCAACACCGGTTGGAGTAACCAAGCACTAAATCTGCAGCTGCTGGTATAGGTTATCACAAGCACACAGTCTATTCCTGAGCGTGCAGTAACTATCTACAAAGTGAGTTTTTGCCCATCTGAAAGCAAGAGTTTGGGTGTCTCATTAAGTGGAGGAAGAGTTCAATTCCCCTTTCCATTTAACTCTTTGCTCCATCCTTTCCATAAAAATATACCAGCAGCTGTATAAATTGTCCAATCTTCCTTAAAAAAGTAAGTACTTCTCAGGGAGTCTACCTTAAATATTAACTGCATGTCATCCACCATGCTTTTGCTTTTTGCAATAAACCTTTCATTGGCATTAGTTGCAGACTCAGTAGTTACACAGATACAACACTGGAGACTGAAAAGTTCACAACATTTTCCTCAAGTGATTTATGCTTGCTGATCATTTCAGTTTGCAAAGGTTGTTCATCTTGAAAGTGATAGGGAAGGAAAATGTCAGTAATTTTAATCAAGCAAACTGCCGAAAAGTGAAAAGAAAATTAACCTCTGTTTTTCTTGTCTGATCACGTGATAATCATAGACCATCACATTTCAAGTTATCCTATCACATTATTATTATCTTCTTGCATCAGATTGTTTGGGGACCCTTCTGAGTAACAGAAGTCAGTGGTGGCACTGTAATTTAACATGTTTTTCATTCAGGGGGTAGCTTGTGCTTGACTTGATTAAATCAAGCCCATTGTTTTTCAGCCTATATAAAATACAATAAACCACATGCCATTCGTGAAAATAAATAAATAAATAAATAAATCAAAGATTGTCTGCTAAAAGGTTCAGTAAAGATTTTCATTGCCGATTGGATTAGATCAATCTAAAAATTTATTTTTATTTGTATATATTTTTCATGTTTGAAGTTGGGAAGGAGGACTTTTATTTGTGGTTGTTCTTTAGTTTTGTGGTTATTTGTTTTGTTTTTTTTTTGGTAGTGGTGGTTTTGTTTTTCTTGAGGTAGCTCTATCAATGTCTTTAGACTGATTTAGAGACCTTTACAAGATGATAAACTGTAAGATAAGAAATTCTGTTGTAACAAGACAGCCTGGGGAAGAGAGGGCAAAATGCTGCCCTCCGCAAAGAGCAAAATTTCATACTGCATCCCAGGTAGGACCCCACACCAAAGCAGGTGGGTATTTGCTGAAGGACTGCAGCTTCTGGGAAGGACCCACAATGAAGAAGAGGAAGAGGGTGAAGAAGGAGCAACTGAAAGGAGCTGTTGTGGACTGACCCCAACGCCCATCCCCCATCCACTGCGCTGCTCAGGGTGGGAACAGGAGGTAGCAGAGCCTGGAATGATGTTGAGCCTGGGAAGAAGGAAATGTTGAAGGGGTAGGTTTTTTTGTTTGTTTGTTTTGTTTTTGTTTGTTTGTTTGTTTGCTTCCCAACATTTCTATTTTTAATTGGCAATATTTTTTTTAATTATTTTTTTTTTCCCAGGTTGAGTCTTTTTCCATGATGGTAGTTAGTAAGTGATCTCCCTCTCTTTATCTCAAGCCATGAGACTTGCCGTGTTATTTTCACACACACACACACACACACACACCTTCCTGTTGAGTAAGGAGCTTGAAAGAGCAACTGAGTGGGCATCTTTCAGTCAACAAAGGTCAACCCGCTACCACGGATGAAGCATGCAGACCTCAAGAAAATGTTTAATAGAAAGTCATTGATCAAGTTTAGAAATAACGTATTTGATATGTGCTGGTTATTACAGGGGAAGATTGCTTTTTCCGTGGTTGGGATGTTAAGGGATTTTTCCTTGAAATGTATTACCAATTTCTACTAGAAAATTTTTATGAAAGCTCCTGTCACATTCATCTATTCATTGGTTGGTGCTTTTTTTCTCATCTCATATGATTTAATAAGTTTTTTATCTTAAAGTTTTGATGCTTATATAGATCTAAGTAGGCCACTTAATGGCAGAAAGGTCTGTATTTTGGTGATAAAATAATAGGAGTTCTTTCTGTTCATCACAAGAGGTCAGCAAGTTAGCAAATACTGAGTTTATATCTTCTTTATTGTATTATTTTATTTCCTAATTAATAAAACATTTTAGAATAACTAGGCAATGTTTAAAGCCCCTCCTTCTATCCTGAATATTAAGATAGTAAGGTGAGAAGTTCATTCAATTCTGCCCAAAATGCAGGTGGTCTGTCATAGGGTAGTGAAAATCAGAAGCTGTTCACTGTGCAAAGCTGTAACATTTGGGCTGCAGCCTTGTGTATCTCTACTGGGCTTACTGCTTGTGGCTGACTGTATAGCTAAAGCAAGACCACAGGGCTTCATTTCTCTTTGGAGGAGAACACCAGAGGAGACTGCTATGTATACTGTTTGTCTCATTTAATAATCCTTCAAAGTAAAGCAGTGGTAATAGACTAGTTGGGCATTTAAATTGTCCTCATTAAGTAGCTGAATTAATCCACTGCTTTCTTGAAGCAAATTGCTTATACTGCTGTTCAGGTGTATTGCAGATTGCTGCATACTCTTTTTCAATGGCTTTCTTTGTAAATGTAAGAGCTCATGATGCTCTGTCCTTTTTTTGAGGAACCTCACAATGCGAATCGCAAGAGTACTTGTGAGAAAGAAGCTGGTACGTAAGCACCATATGATTCTGAATTGTGCTTCTGTTCCAAAATTCTTTGCTTTACGTTGACAGCTGAATTTTTGTTTTAGTATTTTGATTAATTTTGTGTATTCCTGAGAATTAAGTTGTTATATATCTTGCTTGCTAGTAAATTATTCTGACAGAAGAAATGCAAAGCATAAAGGAAGGCTAAGATTTAGTCAATTCCTATCAGTGTAACTTTTCCTGGGATTTTAAAAATTAAATGTGATGGCCATATTGAACATTTCATACACACAGGCTATGGTTAAACATATTCTATCCTTATCTATGTTCAAGAATATCTAAGTATTTGCATGTTTACTTTTCAGTTATCTGAATATATTTATTACCATAACATTTCTTATTTCTAAGCCCACCTAAGAATAGGTTTTGAAAAAAAAAAAAAAAAAAAGTGCATTTTTTTTTTTTTTAATTTCCTACACCCTGTTTGCCTTTTTGTGCTTTCTAGGTGTTTATTCTCAGGATTCTCCTGTAGGAGATAAATTTTAACAGTTGAATGTCTAAATAAAACATTTATATCTATATTTCAGTGAACAAAGTCCCATTTAATTAGCCATTTTTAGATTTAGCAAATCTAATTTACCTGAGGAAGTACAAAAAGTTATTTTGGTAACTCCTCCCCTAATTAGAAAACCATGTTCCCCACTGAAACTTTCCTGATAATACACTTATCACTTTTTAATATTATCTTTTTTTTTTTTAAATCACTTTTAAATTGCATGCAAATAATTATTTTTTGTTTTTGGAGAGTACATTTTGTATGTTCATTTTGCTGAGAAATCCTTTTAGAGCAGTGGAAATGGCAGTATGCTACAAAATTTTCATCTGATTGCGTTATATTCAGGTATGTAAAAGACTTTTTTGGTTTTAGAAGAAAATACAAAGCTTGATCAAAAATTAATTTCAGCAATTTTAGGTGTCTAACTTTGAAGGGTACAGTTTTGGCAGCATATCCAACTTTATGCTGAAAATTTGTGCACTTTGCAGAAGGTTTAATGTACATATGCAAACATTACTTTTCATCAGTGAAAACTGCAAGTAGGATTAGAAAAATGGTGATCAAACAGGAGTGCAACTGCAGGGAAAAAAAAAAAAAAAAAAAGATTAAGAAATAAGGAGCAATATGCATATGTCATTATGTCCTCCAAGATCAGCTTTGGTGTTCCAAGATCAGATTCAATATAAGCTGTGGTGTTCCAAGATCAGATTCAGTTCTAGTAAGAACAATGCTTTTTTTTGTCTTTGTTCACAGAAAATCTCCATTATTTTAGTAACAGTTTCCCTTTATAAAATAAGAGTCAAAAACAATTATAGCACAAATAAGAATTGGTTTATTTGACCTGTTGTGAACTTAATGATGATCCTTACTGGGATTTGTGGTAACATTTACTAATTGCTTGTAATTTGCAGTTCACTTATTCACACAAACTCTGCTGTGGCTTTGCAAATAGTGTCTCCTGCCCATATCAAAACGGTGAAAATGGAATTGACTCTATGGAAAAAAGTATCTCAGCGAGGTTTCCCTTGAAAAAACACCTCGACAATTTGTCAAAAAGAGACACAGAAGTAGATTATTTTTTCACTGTAGAGTAAATATGCCAACTTAAATTTGAAACCATGAGCTTATGTTCACACCATTCAAAATGTTGAGAAGATAAGATCTACTTAAAGACCACTTTTCATAGAACTATAGAATCATTTAGGTTGGAATAAAACTTGTTAATGCTTTCTGAATTTCTGAACCTGTTTAACAACATGGAACTATATCTGAAGATCTCTAGTAAAATAATAATGTTAATACTAAGGAAAAATAATCATAGAATATATTGCCAGAGGTTTTATTACTGTTTATGAAAAACAAAGGGCAGAATTCTGTATTGAAGGGGTTATATTTTTTTTATGAAATAGAATGCAGCAGGTTTTTTGTGTGTTTGTGGTTGCAAATGAGAAGTCCTCTGAAGAAAAAGCATTTTATGAACCTATAAATAATTAGAAAAAGAAAACAATCACATTTTAGTGACAGCCAGTGTAAACCAGTTTTCCCAAAATTTAGTTCACATATGCAAGTTTGCAACCAAGTTGCATTTCAACACCAGAGACAGAAAACCTTAAGAAAGGATTTTCAGTGGTGACACCAGCCATATTTCTACTCTCTGCTGCATTCACATGATCAATATTTAAAGCTACAATTACTTTGAAAACTAAATAAAGCTGAATCACTGCTTGTAAATGTGCCAAAATTCCAACCCATACTCTCACATCTAAAGAGCGGTATCCTTCCGGAGCCAATGAACAGGACAGACCAGGGGGAGCAAGCTTGTGGCTCTTGCTCTACTTGCATTTCTTGAGTTTTGAGAGTGTCTGTTTTAACAGAGCATGTGCCAGAAACCTAAGGCTTTACTGTATTTTGTTATCCAAATCCTCAGCATGGCAAAAAAAGGAAATGAATGCTACAGTGAAGTATTGGAATCAGGCTGCTGCAATAAGTGCTGTAGCCCTTGAGTGTCTATCCCTTGTCTTTAATCTTCTCCCAGAGACATATTTTTTCTGGGTCCTTCTCCAGGACATAGTTTATGTTTTTCTTCAATTATCTGTTCTGTTTTACTTGCACTAAATGGCTAAATAATGTTTCAATATATGATCTGTAGGCTGGCAGCCTACAGAACGGAAGAAAACTTCTAGGAAGGGACATTTTAGGAAGTGAAATACCTCATTTAAGATTCTGAAGAAACTCAAAAGCAAAGAGAAAAATCTACACAGAGCAAAATGGAAGTGCTGTTTGACTTTAAACTCATCTAAACCCAATCTTTTCTTTACAGACACCAGTTCAGACTCTGCTTCACTGAACTTCTGACAAAGCAGCACAGTATAGGAAGGAGGCTGTTGTGAAGAGGCTGGTTACAGTTCCCCAGTTTTCAGGATGGATTTCCTGCTCCCTGAACCCTGGTAAAAAATAAGGCTGATGAAGGTGAAATATGTAGTTTATCTTAGCAGACTCAATATGATCAATAGAAGTAATGTCATAATAATGACAGCAATAATCAAGAAAAACACAGATAGCTTAAAAAACCCTACCATGTTAGTACAGAAGAGTAAAACCAAGTCTTCTATGAAATCTGATGTGTGTAGGATTTAAAACATTTAAACTCACGTATTTGAGGTGCTCAGCTAGTTAGTTTCACTACTTTAAAAAAAAAAATCAGAACTTTTTCTTACTATTATATTGATGTACTATTGCAATTTAGATTACCTAAATTACTCAGAAAAAATAAGAAATACGGCATATCAGAAACAGAATGTTTTGGAATTCACCTTTAAAAACAAGCTTTTCTCTCAACTGAAGTGGTTTCTGAACTACCTCTTGTTGTGGCTTAATGCCTTCCTGTGTAGTAACTGACGAGTAGATGGTGCTTAAAGGTGACTGAGAAATTTTTCAGTTCATTGTTTCCTCAGTGAAAGGTTATCAGAGATAACAGGTTCAGTCCCATGCTGACAGTCATGCCCAAGATGAAACAGATGATCATATCTAAAAATCAATAAAAGAAGAAATGTGGGCATTGACTAGAGAAATATTGCAGGCTTGGCTTGCATTTCCTTAGGTATTTCCAGTCGAATTATTACCAGGTAATGACACAGTATTCTCTGCAGTTTTCCTGAGCAATTTGGCCAAATCTCATAAATCAACCTGTCAATGCATTTTTAGATATTCTACATAGTTTTCATATTCTTGTCCTTCATAATATAATTGCTATAACATTCATTGTCTTCAATTAAAGTCTAAAGATGTCATTAGGATCACTTCTGAAATCCTTCAAGATATTTGCTTTCAGATAATGAGTATTAAATGCCAGCAGACATTCAACACATTAAAAAATAATAAAAAAATAAAATAAAAAAAAATCTGGGCTGTGAAGAGAATGCAGATATGATAATAGATTTTAGAGAATGATTCCTCTGAGTACCATTCATTTTGTTAGATTCTAACGGAAGAACACAGAGATAGATTAAACTGTTTTCTGGGGATTTACATAGTTTGATTAAAGTCATATTGTAAAATATATTGATTATGTTTGAGTCAAAATAGTGGTTCTCTTTGAAACACTCACAGTAGGAAATCATATATTCCTTTTTTTTTTTTTTTTTTCTGAGCAAGTATGTATAATTAAAGTTTGAGCTAACTTTTGATTGCATGCTCTATTTGTTTATGTCTTTTTTGAGGGGATGGCTGTATTAGTTTTGGCAATGTGCCAGACAAAGGTAATGACTTCTTGGCTGCAACTGATTCACTTTCAAACAAGCAGAAAGCTCATACCCACCGTTAACCAGTCTGCATAGCTGAGTCAATACTTCCAAGAAATAAGCTTTATATAAAACATCCTTTTCACAAATTAGGAAGTCTGGCCTGCAGCCCCAATGTTGTCACAGTGGAGTAGACACACTTCCACTTCTGCTCACACAAGTGTGGAAGCCATGGTTTCTTTTCAGAAATAGGTTCACAGTAATGCTGAGAAACACACAGCAAAATCATTTTTTTTTCATAAACATATATTTCAGCTTAAAAAGGCCCAGGAAGTCGAAGATTAAAAAACAAACAAACCAAAAAAAAAAAAAAACCACAACTAAGAAAGTAGGAACATTCTATCCTGAAATTGATCTTATATTATTTTATGAGCCTTGGGATCTGTTTTCATTGGAATTAAATTCATCTCTATCTTCTGATTCTGGAAGTAAAATGCAAGCTGCAACTGCAGCTTTTTTTGCTTAAAATATTTTTTTAATTATTCATGCCTAGATACTATACAGTTTTTTGTTGTTGTTTGTTTTTGTTTTATTTTGTTTTTGTTTTTAGATTTAAGCTTACCACCCTTCTTGTGTAACAGTTTTGAAGAAGACCCACCCAGGCAGCCCAGAGTACAAACTAACCCAGAGAGATGTTTTTCCTACTTAATAAATAGGTCATTCTGAGAGATGACCAAATCCCTGAAAGCAAACATTCTTTTAGGGGAGATTGTCCTTACTAGGAACTGTCTGGCTACTATAATTCTTGAAGATTTCAAATAAGGAAATTGAAGCTGCAGTGTGAAAAGAACAGTCAAATCTAAATGTCACCAGCAATTCAGATTACAATTTAACAGGAGCTTCAAGGTAGATTACTGGGTGAACTAAGTAACCAAGTATATGTCTTACATCAAAAGAAGGACCCAGCTGAATACATTCCTAATGTGAGTCTTGGTATATCTAAGTGGCTTAGTGTGTATCAAAAAAAGTAGAGTGGAGTGGAATGGCCTCAGAGCATGTAACTGGATGAAACTATGGTGAATACTGCTGCACAGTGACATAACATGCTTGTGGTGTAACACAGTGACAATAGCATGCTTGTAGTGCCAATGGGCATTCGGTCCACAAAAAAGAAAGTCCAGTCTGAAGTAAAACTTTGCAGAATATGCACAATGTGGACTCTGGACACATAGCACCATCTGCCTCACTCTAAAAAAACACAAACTTTCCTATGGTGCTATATGGTTTAAAATAGATACATTTTTTATGCTCATGGAAATGCCTATTGATTGTTGATTACTTAACAGTAATCAGCACCATTTGTAAGAAAGAGTCCACTTTATTAATTCTACTTTCTACTTCTCAGGTATGTAGGATATATTGCTTATCTGAAGAGTAGAATGATTTTACAGAATTGCTCACGACATGGAGAATTAATGCTGAGATGCCTACTATTGCTGTCATGACAGTGACCATTTGGGTGTTTCAATTTTATCTTTGTTGGCTTCTGACATCTGGCCTAATCTAGTCTTTTTGAATTACTGAAATATGGCTTTCCTTGCTAAATAAAGACTCAGTGATTAAAAGGCTCTGGCATCTTACTGAAAAGTGAGATTAAATCAGTTTTCATTTCATCTTGAAATGTTTTTCTTTTATCGTAACCTTAAACACTCTGTATTTTAGAGGAGCTGCACGTTTTATGCAGTACCTAGGTGCATCTCACTGATAATTACCGTTCTCTTTTTACTGAGACTATCTTTCCATTGAGAGAGAAGGACATGTTATAAAACTACATGAAACTTTACTGTCTTCAATAATGGCAACAGTCTGGCATGGCTTTGCCAGACTTTGAGCTGACAATTTTTTTCTTGGACACTGAAAACTACAAAGACTGTAGAATTACACTGAATATAAATTTATTTAAATATTCCTGCATACTCAAGTACTGTCTTTATTAGATCTTTTATGTTCTGTTTGACTCAACAGAACTCATTCATTGGTTGATCTAAAGTATATGGGTATGTGTTTTTCTGGATGGGGTCATTACATTGGTAGCAAAAGTACATGCTACTTATGCCTTTTTCCAAAGAAAGTTACATGGTCAATATGCTGTTAAAGTTACAGTTGATGGGGGAAAATGGAAGAATATTCCATTGATGCAAAGTAGCATTTGTCTTCTACTTCAGAGGGGAAAATGCAGTATAAGAAGATCCTTTCATTATACCACATTCTCAAAAAAAAAAAAAAAAAAAAAAAAAAAAAAAAAAAAAAAAAAAAAAAACTTTCTGAAGGATTAATTTAAAAATTACTGTAAAAACCAATGAACATAATGAAATCTCTGTGAAAGCACAGTGAATTTATGTGTTGCTAGAAGCTGAAGCTTGGCAACTGATTTTCTTAAAAAAGCAGGAAAATGTTTAATTCTGTCAGTTTTGTTTTGAAATTATTAATTATTTATTTTTCTAAGCAGAGTAAATCCAATTATACATATATACCATAATCTCTTGATCTTTAGAGAAAATTTAGGTAACATATTAAAGAACGATGTTCCGAAATTTAGGATTTAAATGCTCCCTGTCCCAGAAAAGCCTGTATAATAAATGGAAACTTCAGTACCTTGCACAGTTGTATAAGCAAGCAAGTCAGTTTAATATTCAAGTGTTTTCACAAAATAAAATTAAAATATCAAACAGTTCAGTTCTCTGTTTATCAGATATAGTAAAGCAACAGATGGATTTTTCAGAGATGTTTTAATAAGTGCTACCTTTATCTCTTGGACTGGAGGTTGATATGGGAGTCTGTTACTGAGCAGAACTAGCTGACTCAAATGGAAATAATGGGTCTTCAGTACTTTTGAAAAACAGACCATGTCAAGAGAGTATATCTAAATAAGAGATATCAACACTTTGCAGATTTGCACAGCTTTTCCCTTCAAGTTCATATACATGAATTCTTATTATTTATGTAACAAATACAATATAATTTATTTGTACACAGAACTATTTGTACACACAACTATTACAAGATCAGCTCAAAACATAAATATTAAAAGTCATGGAGAAGTACAACCATCAGTAAGGGGTTTAATTTAGCAAGCTAATTGCCTGTTAAATTCCTCTTCCAGGTTCTGAATGACAGAAAGGCCAGTATTGAATTTTAGGGGTTCATATGCTGACCTTATACGCTACACAGGAATCTGAAAAATTTGATCTAAATCTTCTGGTGCTCAGTGAATTTATTTTCCCCTCTCACATACACAAATCAGTTAGTTTAATGAACAGTATTTCATTAGAGAGAGAAAATCAGCAACACAGACTAACTGAGCAATACCCAATATCTACTGTTTTTTGTTTGTCTGTTTGTTTGTTTTCCCAAGTTTTACTGTTTACAGCCCTTTTCTGTGAGCTTTTTGGTGAAAAAACTGCTACACCAGTTAGTTGCTTCTGATTTCCTGTAACAACAGCCTCCATTTGGGGGATTCTGACCTACTGAGCCAACATTGAAGGTGATTCAATCTCTGTTTAGACAGAAAATACTATAAGATATACAGTCACTTTTATTTCTCAGAATCAAGGAACTAGAAAGGTCCTGAAGCAAGTTTTCCTGTAGAGTGAAACAGATCTCTTAGTTTCACTGTTATTTAATTATTTTTATATACATACCAATATTTTACTATTAAAAAAAAAAAGCATAGGAAAAATGCATATGGAAAAAAAATGCATATGGAAAATGCATAGGTTTCTAAATTATATGTAAAATAAAACCTTAGTGGAAGGCCCAGCACAGTCTGTGAGCATAGACAACTATATCCAATAACTTTCTCAAGGTTAAAAACACTCACGTTTACCACTGTGTTTTGTGAATCCCCAATCTATTTTTTGTGAACATCATATTAGTCCCCACTACAATTAATAAATGTAACATTTAATATCCTGTAATTTCAATTTTAGAACAAACTGCCTAAAAGATTTAAAAAGCTATAAAAACACCAAGGTTCCCTAATAAAAGCTGTGTTTATGTGCCTTGAAAGGTGCCAAAATTTGGCAAATTATTTAGACTCTGGATCTGTGTTTTAAAGACCATTGTAATTATTAGTTTATAGAATATTCTGTCTATCACTAAATTTTTAAAACAAATAGCTACCTGGGTACATGTAGGTTTACAGGACATGTTGAAGATACAAACAATAGGTATCTCTTTCTGCAACCAGCCATCAACTCAGAGTAAAATCTGAGTTATGAGCATGTGTGTCTTCAGGAATCAGCATACTGGTAAGCACTGAAAACATTGATAGTGACAGTCATCACACATCAGGAAACTAAATAGCTCATTAAAGCAACGCAGCAGAGGAGTGACATTAGCAAGGAATGACGTGAGAGGAAAGAACTGCTGTGCTATGAAGAGTGCTAAACAAAATGCAACATGGTCCAGACACAGAAATGAGAACAGCTATTTTAAAGCAAGCAAAGGAGAAATCAGGAGTATCTGCCAAGCTTTCAAGTGATTATTGACAGGGGCAGGGAAAAATGGGATGCCAAAGATTCGCTGATGAGTGTATGAACATATACCTGTCAAGAGCCAGGAAACTGACAAGTCTTTTAAAGAACTAGTAGAAAAGATGTCAGGACTGAAAGCTGTCAGGACTCAAGGAAGCATTCAAAAGGCTATTCATTCTTCAGAGATCCTGTCTTTCTAAAGATAATCTCACTGCACAAGTAAATAAATAAATAAATAAATGAAATAAAAAAATGTGAAAGAGGCTTCTCTTTCCAAAGAACTTATTTATCTCTTACAACACAGTGAGCCGAGATAGGAATTATTCACTATATTTGTATAAGACATTAGTATGTTTGGTTACAGGATTTCAGCTAATACAGAGCTGTCTCTTTTAAATCACTCTCTAGTTCCTTTTCAACTTGCCTGTAAGAGGAAAAAGAAAAACAAAACAAAACAAATGTAGAATTTCTAATATAAGGTATTTGTAAAAATAGCAAACTTATTTTGAGACACAGCACAGAACAATATGTAGTTCACAGGTGATGTCAATATAGTGAGTCTATATGTTCTCAAATGTTTAGTGAGCAGGAGGGGTCTGTCTTGATCCTGCTATATTTGGTCTTACGTTATTCTTCCCCTCTGCTCTCGCTAAACTACACCTGGAGTACAGCATTCAGTTCTGGGTCTTCCAATGTAAGAAGAACGTGGACCTATTAGAGCAAGTCCAGAGTGTGGTGGTTTCACTTAACTGGGCAGCTGTGCTCCACCACAACCGCTCTCTCACTTCCCCTCCTCAAAGCAAAAGGGGGAGAAAATATGATGAAAAGGGCTCAAGGGTTGAGATAAAGACAGGGACATCACTCAACAATTGGCATCATGGGCAAAACAGACTCAGCACAGGGAGATAAATGTAATTTGTTACTTGTTACTATCAAGTTAGAGCAGCAAGAAACTCAAAACAAACTAAAGGCACCTTCCCCCCATCTACTCTCTTCTACAAGTGGTGCAGGGGAACGGCAAGTGGGGGCTGTGGTCAGTCCCTGATACTTTGTCTCCGCTGCTCCTTCACGGTCACTCCCTGCCCCTGCTCCACGTGGGGTCCCTCCCACGGGATGCCGTCCTTCCTGAACTGATCCTGCAGGGGCTACCAAAAAGGCAGCAGCTCCTCAAGAACTGCTCCAATATGGGTATGTACTGCAAGGTGTCCCTCCTTCTGCACAAACCTTGGGGTCTGCAGGGCTGTTTCTCACTCCTCGCTTTCCCACCTGCTGTTGCCCAGCAGTTTTTTCCTCTTCCTTAGCTCTGCTCTCATAGAGACCCAACCAGTGTTGCTCCCTGGCTTGGCTCCCTTTTGGAGCCAGCTGGAGCTGACTGTGATCTGACACAGAGACCACCCCTGCAGGCCCCTCCTACCAAGTCCTTGCCACTTAAAGGGCTTTGGGCCTTGGGAGTGTTTAAGGCCGGGTTGGATGGGGTTTTGAGCAACCTGGTCTGGTGGGAGGTGTCCCTGCCCATGACAGGGGTATTGGAATTAGATGGGCTTTAAGGTCCCTTCCAACCCAAACCATTTTATGATTCTCTGATATGATTTTATGGGCTATCATTAACATTCAAATATTTCCATGAAAAATAAATAAATAAATAAATAAATAAATAATACTGTTTTCCGGGAATTTTTTAAACATTTATAGATACCTTTCAGAAGTGAATTTAAAGCTTACCAGTTGCAAGAGATAGATTTGGAAATGCTTACTAAGGCAGTCCAAGACTAAATAATGTTTGATCACCTCCAGTGACCACTCCATGAGATCTCCTTTGTGAATATTTAAACCTCCATTTTGTGTTTAGTGGAAGACTTCCAGCAGTTCTGCTTTCACTTAGTTCCACTAGGCTCTTGAACCCTGAAAGTAAAGAGGGATGATAAATTGTAGCTATCTCTTAAAGAGGTGTAGATTAGTGTTTCATCACTGAAGTAATGAGAGTTCTCCAGATTTCCATCATCTGAAAAGGTGGTGCAGTTTTCTCAGTTTGATCAGTAAGGAATTGAAGAGCTGGCACTAATCAAATACAAAACCTGAGGTATTCATTTACCCTTGATTTCTAGTTTCTGGCGTAAAATAAACACGCAAAGCACTGGACGTCAGCTGCTTGTAAAATAAAATGTCAAATGCTGCAAAACCATACTTATTAAGTCCTGAAAGTCTTGGAAAGTCTTGGAAATTGCTTCGGTACCGGAAAATCTTCTCATTAACTCTCTTCCCAGGGAAGTAAAATTCTTTTCACCATTGCTCTGAAAATACAGAACATTATTAATGGAAAATTGGCTGTTACAATAAATCCTTGTGTGGTTTTTCAATCCTGAAGTTAATTATGATCCTCAAGTAATATTTCACAAGTCATACCATGTTATTATGCATTCACCTGATACCATTTATGAAAAATGTTGTGGAAAATTATACCTTTAGTTTACTTTTATGTGCTTAGATTTCTATAACAGATCCAGTAGGTTAATATACTTATCTTATACCTAGATGTCAGATTTTGAAAATACTCCTTACAGTTGTTGAGATTTTAAATGACAAGTAATCATATCTACTTAACTGCACTACTCATGGAGCAACGTTCATCATGTGTCAGATACCACTCTCTGAATCTAGTGTAATGAGACATTCATGACTCTAAAGCAGTATGCAGACTTCATCCTGAATTTGGTGCAGAAAGATTCTTCGCTCCTTCACATTTGTTAACAGAAGATTTTTTTTCTCCATATTTCTTCGTGACTCCTGTGTGAGAGACTTTATTTATCTATACTAAAAATATCATGACATACCTCAGCCCCTATTGTACATTCTCTATTAGGCATTCTATAAAGTAAGATAACACAGTGTTCTAGGCAAGATGACATCAGAATGACATCATGACATTCAGAAAAGCTCTCAGACTTCACATGTACGTTTCCTCAGAATTACAGGCAACACAGAAGAATTATTGGTGATTGAAATGCTATCTGGCTATCTTTAGAAATCTCCAAAATGGGTATTCTTTATATGTGCATAGTGTTCCCTTCAAATTGGCAGGTGGTATTTATGTTGAAAAGTTGAAAAATACTATTTGACTATATTATTTCAAATAAAAAGATAAGAAATCTGGGACTGGGAGCAGGGGGGAATGATCCCATTCCAGACAGCCTAAAACCATTTTGATTTTAATTTATCTAGCTTCACACAACACCCTGTAACTGAGAGAAAGATTTGGTTCAAACGATTCAAAATTCACAAGTCAAAGTTAGACATTCTCCATAAACATGAACAAATAGCACAGTATTAAGAATCCCCAATATAATCTATGTGGTAAATCATAGATGATTGATGATGAATGAAAAGGGAAGTTTTCCGCAACATGCTCTGCACACAGTAATCTTGTACTTAGAGCATCAAATAACATATTCCATGTTTCTTAATGCACTTATCAGAATAGCCAATGTCTTAGAACATTGTTTCATGTGTATTTTAAGAAAAATAGGATTTTTAAAAAGCCAGTATACAGCCAGGTATTTAAAACTGATCTATACTTGCTTTAGATTGGGTGGGCAGGTATAGATCTTATTTTTCATTTTCTGATAGTTAAACTTCTGGTTCATATCTTATCTTTAGAGACAAATATATATATATATATTATCTACTTGGGTTATGTTTATTTAAACACTCAGAAGACACTTAGCGTGCAATATCGGAGCATTACAAACAACACTGTAAATTTATGCAAAATGTAAACCATGTGAGAAGACCAGTAAATTTCCAAACATTCTTTTTTTATGGCATTTTTTCTTTATTACTTGTTTTATTATTCATAAGCACCATCATAAGCCAAATTTAATTTAAAAAAGACAAAGCAGTAAACATGATTTTTAACCGAGACATTGCAGAATGAATCATTTCATCATTTATCCAGCTCCTCATGCTTGGTCACTAAAAAGAAGATTCCCAGAGGTAATAGGTTCTTCATCTAATTGGGCTACTAGTAGGTTTTTATACCATCTTCATTACTCAGCTGTGATCCTTGTCCATATTTATTCACCAACTCCGTTCAACAATTGAAATGCATTTCTGTGGAGTTCAATAGAAGTTTACCAGGTTTGTTTAGGTTTCTATATAGTGTTTTAATTTTCTAGTCTGGGTTTTATACGGGATGTAAGCTATGCATCCTCCTCATATACAGCAATTTGAAATTATTCCTTAACTCTATTTTTTAAACTGAGTTCATGAGTGAAAGAGTCCAATCAGAGTCCAATGTTCTCTGACCAGGTTCTTTTAGACATTCCATGTGTGGAGAGTAATATTTTTAATATAAAATTTATTTATTAGGAGATGGTTGACATTACATGGAATATTGATTTAGAAAAGCAATACAGCAATGTACTGAAACTACTATACAAGCACACTATAGCAGTTGAATGATCACAGTACAAAAGTAATTCCCATTATCATTCTCTATATATTTACCATCAAGACACTGGGCATCCCCAACCATCTAGAAGGAATATGCAGGTTAAAACCAGCTGAAGCATGTTGCTCTCCTTGAAATTGTTTAGCTAGTTGTTTTGTTTTTATTCTCTGTGTTGGGCTGAGCCACATAGTCACTCCCCTCCATGCTGGTTTGGCCAACTCAGGGATATATTAATACTCTTTTAATGAACTCTGGGAGAAACGTTTATACCATGACTTGATCCATCCAATTGTTGATAGTTATTTATCTAAAACAAAGGCCACACTCAGGGACCCCTTTGTATTAAGATAAATTCAGCTTCTTTTCACTGCTGTGGTCATGTCACGTACTGCATTATTTTATAGGTTCTTTTAACTGCTGTGGTCAAGTAACATCCTGCATTATTCTCTGAGCTTCATGAGCACATCACCATTGCCTATCTCTGCCAAGCCTTCTTCCATTGTAGGGGTTTATTGGTCAGTCACAAAAGATTAAGAGAAGACTAGGAAAAAGGCATAGGAGAAGGTATTCTGAATAGTTTCCAAAGCACTGGTGCCTTAACCCAGCCCTCCTGGAGTCCTTATTTATATTCAGATACGTTGGCTCCTAATAGGACCAATGATCTTTGTGATGGAGATGATAAAGAAGAATGACACTGGGAAATCTCCACAGTTCCCCTTGATCTAAAAACTCCGTGAAGGACAACCTTATACCATAACTTCTAGCCATAGTTGTGAAATTGAGAATTTAGGAAGACACTGTTTGGGGAGTAGGTACCAGCCAGGCCTGTGTGAAGACCCAATCACAAATGCTCAAGTTACTCTCCTTTACCCTTTCCTGAGTGATCTTTCCTTAGCATATATGTACACGTACATATACATGTGTGTGAGCTTACATATGTATATTACAGATGTTTATGAAAATACCCAAGGATTGCTCAAGTGATCCAGAACGTCTACAGCATTCTGAAGGCAATTTAAAGGGTGAAACTAAATACCAAGATATTGGAGTTATGGGATTTTGTTTTGTTTTCTTTTGTTTTGTTTTGTTTTTAATTTGAGTGTTTAGACACCCATTTATATTTTATGGCATTTCAGTTCTAAGAGTGCCAAGTCAGTTCAAGTGTATTTGATGTTATTAGAATCAGGTAGAGAATTTTGACTCTATATATTTTGTAGGTGAATGGTAAAGTAGATGAAGGCTCTTGGAAATTTGGTATTGCCATTAGCAGATATTAAGAACCTGAAACATGCTATTTTACAGCAAAAAAAAAGGAAAGAGAAAATCCTTGCTAAAATGCATCACTGTTATTGCATTGTACAATTTATTTAAGCTATTTTAACTACAGTTAAATGATTACAGTATAAATATGTCATCATATACACATAATAAAAAGAAAGGCTGTAAAAATGAGAATTTAAAACTGTTCAGTGTGAATTATGTTAAGTGCTATGCATTATTTTAGCAAGTTTTCTTCAAGAAATAATCTATAAAGTGTTTTTGAAATTGATTAAAATACATAAAGTGTATATGGTGGAGTAAATGGCCATAAATTGAGAATGACTTTTTAAAATATATGTATTTTAGCTTTATAATCCATAGATCCAAGAGGAAATTAATAATAATAATAATAATAAACATAATTTAGTTGCATTTTATGAATAAACCTGTTACTTTTTATTACCCTAGTGGGATCTATATTTATTAAAATGCAAGCACATATCTATAATTATGATCCATGCAAATGAATAATAATATATTATTCAAACAAACCTGAGCTTTCACTGTTTTTTCACTCAAATACCTTTGCATTTGCTGCAGCTGTAAGTAGCTATATTTAATGCTCAAAAAGAAAACTTGTATTTGTTGTATGCTATTCATGACTTTGTTTTATATCTTACTTTATATACAATAAATGTCCAATAAACTTATGTGAAACGTAGTCCCAGTAGGAATACTAAATGTAAAACTAAAGCAGATTATTAATCTTATCTAATTTTGTCAAGTACTTAATTCAGTAACTTTCTGAATTATTTTATATTTGTTTTAGTCAACCTCATTAAAACTGAAATTGAGTCCAATATTTGTTTGATCTGAAGTTAATAGAAGTTCTTTCAATTTGCTGAAAAAGCATACAGAAATTGGTTGTCGAGAGGTTTGATTGCTATATGAATAACCTCATTTGATTCACCATAACAAAGAGCAAATACACTGAGAAATAATGAGGTGTATTCAGCCTTTGAAGAATATACTAAATTTGACTTTCCTAATCTGTCATTATTCCAACTTTGTGACATTTTATAACCATCAAATCACTACATTAGGCTGTTTCACGATAATTGTAATTATGCAAATCATTTAAATGGCCAAAAATAAAATAAAAAGCAGACGGAAACATCAGAAATTAAAAACAGCATTGGTATTTCTATTCCTCTGAACAGAATCAGAAGTTCTGAAGTTCAAAGATGATTAGATTTCCCTTTTAAAGTTTGTCTATAGACATCACAATCTTTGTCTGCTTCAATATCTATTTCTTTAATGAATCTTAATTCTTTAATTTGATAAAGCTTCCTATACTAAAAAGAAGCTCCACCAACTGTTTTCCATTACATAAATGTCACATTTAAAGTCAGCCATTTTAGAGTTTCTTGTGTACACGGAAGCCTTGGGTATGACTGAGTCAAGGTTACTAAGTAAACATGACATACAAACTTATGCTGAGCATAGTGACACGGAGACAAAGATAATGGAAACTGAAGGTTTAGCAAAACTGAATATTAAAATACAATGAGATCACAATTTAAAGGCTTTCTCTTGCTCCCTGTTGACAGTATAAATATTCCTTCTGCTTGGTTTTCTTTAAGATTGCTTAATGTACCAGTTTCATAGAAGTGTAATGCTGTAAGTTTTGCTGCAATCATTTCTTGTCCTTTGTTCGTGAAAATTGAAGGTCCAGTCTTGTAAAACGTTTACAATCTCTGACTGCTGCCTGAGTAATACCTGTTTGTTTGTTTGGTTGTTTTTTTTTTGAGTGCATCCCAAGTTGCACTCTGCTTTGCAGAGGCTGTGGATAACACTGTTGTTCAGATGGGGTTATAGGCCTGGGAATATAAGAATAAAAAAATTAAATAAATAACCTTTCAGAAACCAAATAATTTTGTCATTTTTCATTAATTCAGAGAATTATAAGGTGGGTGTGATGCAGCAGTTAGTCTGTTTTCAAAGATCTCTGCATATTAAGAGAATGAAAATGAGACCTGTGAGTGTAAGGGATCAAGGGCTGGTGATTGCCTGGACTCTGAATGCATGCAGAAGGGCTGTGTCTGTCCCATGTATTTTTTCTCACCTTTCCCAAGTCCTGCTTGCAGTGCTGGAATTCAGTTCCATGTGCTGCAACTGTCTGAGTGAAACAAGTACCAAACCCTTGCAAGCAGTGTAAAAATAAACACAATGTGTATTTCTTGTGTTCTTGTTTCCTTAGTAAAAAAATAAAAAAATAAAAATTAAAAAAAAAAAGTGAAGCTAGAAAGAACAATTCAAATGCAAACCTATTTACAAGAAATTATCTCTGCTTTACTGTTAATGAAAATATTGATTCTACTTTCTGCTTTTAAGGGTAACTAATTTCTGATAACATCTGGGAAGCAAAGAGACATGACAGTAAAATACTTACAGATACCTTAATTCCACAGAGCAGGGCATTTTTTTTTTCATTTTTGTCTTTTATGGAAATGTATTTTTTGTTTCCCTATACATTTTTCAGTAAAATCATAGTTTCCTAGCTCCCTGAACTGTCCAGAAAGGATAATAAAATGCATCATCTGAAGCAAATCTGCTAGTTCTAGATGAAGAGGTATTATCTGTCTCTGTAACTCTTTTAGTTGTCTAAAAATCAAGTTATTTTCCACATCTCCCAGGTACATGTTGGTACACTACACAATAAATTTTCTATTCAATATCTTCCTGTTTACAAAGAATTATTGAACAAATCTATATATACACAATCTTGATATTTTATTTATCAATTCATCTTACAGAAAAACAGAACAACCCAACTGAGGCAGCCCAACTTTGCCACTTAGCTTCTTTCAAACATTTCCACCATGGTTACACCTCACCTGAATGTTCAATAGTAATACATTATTTCTAATATCTTCCAAACTAATTTATTTCTGAATTCATTATGTGGTTTCAAGATAGTAGAAGAATATTTTCTTCCATATTATTCTGGCACCTGTGAATTTTAGTAAACTTCTCTGCATATGCAGGTACACAAGGACTACTGTTTGTGTAATGCTCACAGGAATATAACATCTTTTCTTTCTGTGCACATTCATGGGGGAAAAGAATTTCCGCTCGTTTTTGAAAACAAACAACAGTGATGACACGTTTTGTCTACAGCTTTTAGAGTTATGTATTTGAATATCAAATAATTACCATGTCTCCTCAAACTGTAAGCGAGCAGCAATGAGTCATTTATGCAATCTGTACCATGTCATGAATTGCTGAGTGTTTTTTAACTGTCTCCTAAAGAATCTGTGTTTCTCTTTTTTTTTTTTTACAGATGTGTATATTCTGAATAATGACAGAGACATGTCACTTTGCAGACAGAAGTCATTAAGCTCCTGCCAGTAAAAATCAGATATTTTATCAAGTGCTATAAATCTTTACAAACCAGAAGACCCTGGTCTGTTACTTCTGAAAAAATTTTATTTACTTCGTGTCCTTAAGAAGCAGCCTGATTTTAAGTCAGGTTACTGTATGGAGTGAATAGTTCCACAGAAGAGTTACATGAATTTTGCTTTGCTGGGATTGATGTTGTTTCCAATAAATTGCATTCCTAACCTTGGAGAAGGTAAGCTTCTCTGTTCACAGAGGACGATTAAAGCAAGGAAGCTTTCCAATGCTCTGAAGGCATTTCATTTCTAGTGAAGTCACACTGAAGAGAAAAAGATAGCCAGCAGCTGTGGGGGTTGGCCTTCAGGAAGACATTGTCTTGATTATTTTGTTCCTGTTGTCATTATTGTTATTACTGCAGAAAGCTAGTTCATACTTTCATAAAGAGCATTTCATCTTTTTTTTCCAGTTATTTGGAGAGCTTGTTGAGCTTCTTGGACTTTAATGATCCAAGAAATTAATTTTAGGACAGAGGTTGAAATTGGAGCTCAATGAACGGTTTAAAAAAAAAAAAAAAAAAAAAAAAGTGAGCTGATCTGAATAAACCACAATTAATTCAGCTGAACCAAACCAAGGTATCACGAATTTAAATGTTGTGGTTCATAATCCTGCATTATTTACGTCAATTGCAACCTAAAAGACAGTCAGCCCTAGGTCTCAGCTACACAGTCACACCGCAGGCTGCAGAATGGGTGGAACGGCTACTCCTCAGCTGCCACAGCTGACAGTTCAGCATATTAATGTAGTATAAAAACAGTGCAAGATCAATCCGTTATTCTAGATTGTGATTTGTGTTTTCTCAAGGTGGATGTTTTGCCTCTTTCACTAACATGGACAGCAGTGTGTTGCAGAGAGTGGGCATGTGGGGAAACACACTGCTTAGAAAGCACTCTCAGGGATTGACTGAAATTGAGATCAAAAGCCCTTAGTGAACTACTGTGTTGACATCTGCGTTATCTTATCACAAGGGCACCCAAGAAAGTTTTATTGTCCTAACAAGCAGCCTGTTCATTTAGGGAGGAAAACAGCCTAGTAAAGTCAGCACAGGCAGGAACAGTGTTTCTGCCTTTGCTGAGCAAGCAACAGGTCTTCTCTGTACGTAGGTCAGTCTCCATTTACAGCAAAAATTTGAAGATAACATAATGTTTTCTAATATTTATTGACTTATAAAATGTACTTTAATCCCACTGAACCAAAATAGAAGTGATCAATAAATATTCAAAGATAACGATGTTAATAAGTAAGTTTAAAGCAAGCTAAGTGTCAAGAATTAAAAGTATTTTATAGATGAGTACCACTTTCATTCTTGTTCCTCTCTCTGCATAGGTTATGCAGCATGATACAAACAAAGCCCACTTAACTTACCACTAGTGATTTAAAATGTGTTAATCAATCACAGAAACTTAAAAAAAAGTTTCCATTTTAACTGCTATTTTTTCAATTACATTCAGACATTTTGAAGTGTACAGTGGGAAAAATATTTGCAGTCTGACAGAAGATAACATAGAAGATATCTGGAATGTATGTTGTATAGTGACAAGAAAAAAGTTCAAATGAGCTGATTGGGAGATTTCCTTGTAAAATATGTTAATTTAACATTCAATTTAAAATTTAAGTTTTAAATGTGCTCATATTTGCCTGAGATTAACTGGATTCAGCCTTGAAAAGTCCACTAGTACAAGTACTAACCAGCAAAAAGTGAGCCATGCACAAGAATCATACCTGGTTTTCAAAACATGTTAAGTTATAATATGATGGAATGGTTTGGGTTGGAAGGGACCTTAAGGATCATCTAGTTCCCGCACCCCTGTCATGGACAGGGACACCTCCCACTAGACCAGGTTTCTCAAAGCCCTGTCTGACTGGTTCCATGCTTCTAGAAACATGTTTACTGAGATGAATTCATATTCATTCTCATGATTTTATTCTGCTCAAATTATCTTTAGTTATAGATTCATAACTGAAAACAATGCATTAAAATTTGCATATTTTAAAAGAAATTCATGTACATTAATATTTCTATTGCATGCAGCTTCATATAGCACGCACATATAAATACAGAGAGATGTTTATATATAAAACATAGTTGGCCTCTTGACAGGCTGTAAGTATAGATTTAATGTTACTGCATTCCTAGTTTTATTTCTCATTCCAAACTGTGTCAGCGTGGCCTGTAAATGAAGAATGGGCTTTGGCCTTTGCAAAAGGTTTTTCTGTGTCTGTTGAAGCTCTAAGACATGCAGTTCATCAGCAGCTGCTGGGAAAAATGTTGTTATGCTTTGTTCATACTTTCTTGCCTGAGGAGCACAGAGGCCTCTCAGACTGCTGTCAACAGAATGGCTTTCAAGTTAATTGAAAACTATAATCAATCTGTTAGGGATTTCTATCACTCAGAGCAAAGGAAAGAATTGTATTTAACTAAGCTTTTGTAGTGTTTATGTAGTGTTCTAAGTGCCTTGTCAGGCACTAGATGACAAGTAAGCAGAAGAGTAAACAGAAAGGATTTCCTTAGAAACACTGAAAAATAATAAATAAATAAATAAAAAGCTGTTACAAGAAACATTACCTGCCATACTTTGTCAATATATTGCTGGGATACAACCTTTTAGGACTCCACCCAGTTCAGCAAATTCACAAGTAGTCAGCTGACCTTGATGAAATTATTATCTTTGGGTATGTCCCTAGGTTACCAGTGAAGTCACTCATATGGTTCAAAAACATTATTGATCTCCATCAGTCTGAAGAAGTCATCCATCTTTAGCTTTATAGGGAGCTTGGGGTCTGCTGCTGTATGATTTCTGAGTTCTGTTTTCCATGTGCAACAGATATTCTGAATGGCAATGAGGAGGTCACCCAGTCTATATAACTCTGGAGGTAGAGTGTACCTATCTCTAAAGTTGTCTTATGAGTAAATATCACGTTATATCTATGTCAGGATCACAGCCTGCAGGTAGACTTCCAAAAATACTTTGGTAAACGCTACCTAGAATGCAAAACCTCTTAACGAATTTCTGAGGATGTATCTTCTTTTAGCCTTTTTCTCTCCTACTTTATTTAATCAAGATGATGTGTGATATAAGATATTGTAATTAGAAATACTTATTTTAAAGTTTTCTGATTTTAAAGTTAATCTTTTTCTTCTACTAAAGTATGAACTCCAAAAAATAGCTTTAATAGATCATAATTTAATTTTCTCAACTGTAATCAAAACAACTTCTCTAGATATAGAAAGTAAAGAAAGTATATATTTTCCATTTAATTCGTGTGATTCTTTTATAAGCAATAATTTGCCTTTTTTAAACTTCCTTGAGCTTTTTATGGATGCACACAGTCAGCGCTCACATCAGTAATGTTCCAGCTTTGTGACATAGCCCACTAAATCAAATTCTATCAAGTGACAACTTGAACACTGTTTGTGACAGCAATCAGTGTAGCTACTATTTTACAGGGGGGTTGTGTGAGGCATACATGTAAATAATTTTGCTTTTTCCTTTACTTTCATCAAAAAAGGTATTTATTACATAAATCTTGAAATACCAGCTGCATAACTGACTTGCATTATTCCTCCCATCCTGGTGCAGTGAATCCATTGAATCCTAAGTGAAAAATAATGTTAGTCTAAGTCATTGCATAAACAAGCTTGCTATCTTCTAGGACTATTTAAACAGCTGGATATATGGATATGCAGTTATGGACACCATAGTGTGACACTTTACAATTTTGTATTTGTCAACACATAGGAACGTTAGAAAAAATAAATAAATAAATCTAAACTACAAACATAATTGTGATGACTGCAGGTGCAACTATATTACCACAAGTAAAATTATGCATGTGGATCACATCTATGATAGCAGGAATAGGCATGTACAATAGCAAATGAAAAATTGGCATGTACATATGTCCCTGGATAGTTTTAAAATCTTGTAGATTGCCATGGAAAGCATAGATGGTTAAAAAGGATTTGCTATCTCCTCCCAAAACATGGTAGGTGACATCTACTATCCACATTTTATTTGAACTTCTGACAGTTGCAATTCCAAGTCTGGATCACTGTTGTTATCTTTCTAAGGGAAAAAAAAAAAAAAAAAGATTGCCTTCTGGCTGGCTTATACACTATATTCAAGGCAACAAGCAATGTGCTATGACACAGATAGATAGAGAACGTTTTATTGCACTCAGCAATTGTCCCACAGTGCAGAAAGCTTTGTGCAACACAGAAGGATTTACATAACAGTGGGCTTTGAGATACTGTTTTTGTTGTATCTGTAGATACTGTTATTAAAAAAAAAAAAAGTAATAAAATTATTTTTTAAAAACTGAACCTTCAAGTAGAGGTGATATTTCTTATTTTGTGTGGTAATTCACAGCACCTAAGGCAATTAAAGGTGCACTTTCTTGCTTTTATCAATTTGAGAAGTGGTAGTGTCAAGGAAAAAACATATATCATCCTCTTTACCACCAGTTTTACAGGTGCCTTGTTAACGAGTAGCTTTTACAGGTTTTGTTAGCAATGCAGTCTCCTTAGAATGCTGTTCAGTCTGTGAGGAAGAAATGTAGAAAAAAGCTTTACAGACTATTGTAAGGCTTTTTCCATGTGCACAAACAAACCTAAACAAAAGGCGAGAAGAAGACCTGTAATGCAAGAGTTTAGAGGTATTTGATTGTAAACTCATAAAACAAAACAAGCATTTATACTGTATTTAGCTGAATGTTGAACAGTGGTAATGTCATTGGGACTGCATAGAGAATATGGTGCATTGAATTCAAATGAAACTTACTGGATCTGCAAGTAGCACTTCATGATACCTCTTTTCAAAATCTTATTTACAAGATCCAAACAAAGGATACTTGTGCCAGACATACAGTGATTATATCAGGTATGTTATGTAAGAAGCGTAAGAGTCTTGATAGATGGCAGTACTTATGTATTGGTGGTAGTTAGCTAAAGTCTAGCATGTCACTCTTTAATCAGCAAGCATTCAGTCTCTGAATAAATGAAGCCTAAATGGAATCCTAATATTGACCTTCTTAAAAAAGGTTATATGGGCACCACCATCCTTTGTATATTTACGGAAGTTCAAATTACTGAACAGGATTGACTGCCTGATGCCAATGGGAAATGACAAGCAAGGCCAACATCAAACTACCTATGCAAACTGTCACATTCAAACAGAGGAGAAACAATAATTAGAATATATGAAGATTTTAAATCTGCATTAAACCATTTCGTGTTAGGAGACATTTAAAATTTAAAGAGAATTTTAAAATATATTGAAAAACTAGGCAAAGACAATTTTACATGTGGGTTTCTGTAGCATGTTAGAAACTTTGCTTTGTCAAAATTGAGATTATGAGAAAAAGAAAGTGACAGTTTCTAAATTATTTAATATAGTGAGGAAATTTTTAGAAGGTAATTTCTGACAAGAAAAATACAGATGAAGAAAAAATATTTTATGTTTTAGAATCTAGAGGTTCTCCATATGTAAGATACTGGTAAGGCAGACAGGAATATAGTCTTTTTTATTATTTTAGCAATGAAATCAAGATTTTCAAACTGGGAAGAAGAGACCTCCACTTACATGCATGTGCATGAGAGTGTGTATTACTCCCCTGCTCTCTCTTTAAGGCTTCCAGTCGGTCAATTTCAGTAATATTTGTTGGAAATAGAGATCTCAAAGACTACTAAATTTCTAAAAATTCCCTGAAAATTGATCTGAAAATAAAGAAAATACTCATCTTTTGTAATGTCACTTGATGGAGAGGTAACAGGATGGATGCATTCCTTGTTAGCTACTAGATAATACATTCTGGAACAGGAACAGAAGAAACTGAATTTGTAGAGGAAAGAACAGGGAATGTTTATTTGATTCACATCAGTTCCAAGACACTGAATTCCATAAACAATGAGCTGCACATCTATTTATGTGAACCTATCTCTACTTATGTCATTGATCATGGATCCAGTTGTTCCTGACATACTTTTTCTTTCCACATACTTTGAGTTATGTCTTTAACATAGGTTGTCCTGGGTCTACAGAGGAAGATGTGGTTTGTGCTTAAGTCAAATTTGTTGAGATAGTTATGTACTGTATATAGGATTTGAAATCCAGGGCCTCATATGAGAAAGAGAAAATCACATGAACTTATTAGGGAAGGATGAGCATTCTCAGCCTTGAAAAAAATTTGGGGAGACATTAAGGACAGCAGTGAAGTTCACTCAGAAACTGTGAGTTCAGCACAATGATGTATCACAGAAAGGCTATAGGATTACGCAAATAGTAATTAAGGTTCTCAGTCTGCACAAATATTATTCACACGGTGGCAAGACTGAAAAATATTCATTTGGGGAATGAGAGCTTTCTAAAAAATATACAGTTAATAAAAGCAAATCTTTCATTTTCAGCTCTTCTGGACTTTAAATCTTCATGAAATTCTTTTACAGATAGTTCTCCGAGGTGGTGACTGAATCACCCTGGCTGGCATTAAGGTAAATGTCTAAACTTTCTTTAAACATAGTGCAGTTTTACTATTGAAATGCATGAATCTAGATCTTAATAACTGAAAGCAACCAGTAGCTTTAGCACTTTGCTGTTAAATTTCATGTGAATTCCTACTAATTCTACTACTACAACAACAACAAAATAGGCTTTATGGCTTTAATTCAGTTTCCTTCTGTGGAAAGCAAAAATATTTCCTTGTTTACAAAATTCATCTTCGATATGTTTTTTTTACATGCTTTCTCACAGCTACAAACTTCTTGCCCTACTCCTGTTACAGCATTTCTTATACTCTCTCCAAAACTCCAGTGTTTGAGTGCAATAGGAAATATTTTTTAAATAACTGACTGATATACATATAATGAAATCTTGGAATAGCATTCAGTCTTTGTCAGTATATTGTGTCTTTTCTATACCCTTCAGAATAAAAGTTACAGAGAAGAAAATTCCTCATCCTAAAGAAGCAGTTCAACAGTCCTTTGGCTATGCTGAAAAGGACATTTCAGAAAGATGTATTTTCTCAAATATCCCTTGTGACTTTTGAAGCATGTTTTATAACAGATGGCAGTAAAATTTCACATATAGGTGCTTTAAAAGCTCTCAAGCAATTCAATGTTACAAGAAATTTAGAGACTAGACCATATGATCTCTCTCCAAAAGGATGTGTCCATTTCAAGATGGCTTCAGTAAACTGACTTTGTCTCATACATCCCAGTGTTTTGCTTTAGGACTAGAGTTGAGACAGTAGAAGAGAAAAGCTCCATTGATTGTCCTGCATTTAGAAATCATAACTAGATCCATCAAAGGTAATGATGACAGTTCCGATAGTGTTTGGTAAAACTTGTTAATGTTTTGCAAGAGCTACTACCTATGCCTATGTTTGTTTGTTTGTTTTTTCCCTGAAGAATGTCATGCTAATATTAATGTCAGAAAGAAGTCTCCAGGTAGTTGCTTGCATCTTATCTAAGAATCATTTAATTCAATAAAATATATTTGGAAGATTGTAAAGACTTCTTTACTTTTGATGTGTGCTTACTATTAAACACATTTCACTTAAATACAAGAACTGCTGATTTTGTAGTCATTATCCAACCACCATTTGTCCTTTGGCTGTATAAAGTAACTGAGAAGGTTCCTCTGAACAAAATGAGTGAAACTGGTAAAAGGTTAGCATTTTGAACTGTAAAATTATCTACATTAAGAGATATTTTCTCTGTAATTTTACTCCTGATGAAAAAGAAAACATTAAAATTAGCAATATTAAGAACCGAGCTGCAAAATCTTTAGAGTATTTCTTAGATGTTTGTCCCACTGGAAGCATAGGGTAATAGAAACATCGAAGGAGACAGCCATATGTTTGTACTGGTGTCAGAAGTTACAATTATTCTCACAAATACACCTGTTTATTTTGTGAAGATGAAAATATTTTCTTGAGAAAATATACATTAATGACTGTAGAACATGTTTTTGAGAATTGTGCATTTTGGAGAATCATGCACACTGACTGTGATGAGAGAGGAAGCCATTCAGTAGCATATCAGTGTTGCTCAGGTCTATGTAGCTTCACCTGGCTGCTTTTCCATGGGCAAAGCAACATCAGTATCTCTGCAGTATACCTGTTGCATAACCATATTCATGAGATATGTCTGAATGCAATGAGATATGTCTGAGTGCAATGCTCATTGTGAACTTCTAAAATATGTTTACAAGGCAGTCCTAGCTGGAGTTTGGAAATTACAACAAAAAAGGAGAAAGTCAAAGACTTTATAAAATTTTAATTGTATGTTTAGATGTTTTTGCCAAAGTAAAGTCAAATAGCAATATCTATTAAAAAGGAGAATGGTAGCTAACATGGTCTCCTGAGATCTGGGAAATACACATACAAGCATCTGTACATGTGTACTTAGAAAGGTAACAGAACTGATACTGTCCTCAGGTTCCTTCCCCTGTTTCTGCTTTCCTAGCTGTAACTCAAACCTCTGTGACTTCTCATCACCTCCTCCAGCACAAGGAAGATATGATAATCAACAGTAACAGGTATATATAGAATGGATAGGTATGTGTGGTTTTCTCTGTCTTACAGACTGTCCAGACATGATATGGAGTTGTATTTGTTGGGGGAGAACTAACAAAGATCATCAAGTCAGCATCCAGCTCAACTTTGTTTGCCCTCATCTCACACCAAGTGCTTCAGTCAGCAGACTAACCTTAGCTGAGTTTATTGGCAGTCCTTATGTCAGCTTCTCTTGTTTTACCTGTAGCTTTATTTTGTATTAAATATTCATGACCAGCTTTTACTGTGGTAGAAAAATGCACGTAAACACCAAAGGAAATGAGTAGAGGATCTCTACAAGACTTGTGTGTCTGTGGCTCCTGAAAAAAGGCCCTGTTCATCAACTAGTTCCAGAGATATGTCTGAAACTTATTTTTCTGTTGTGCTGTACTCTAAAAAATGCTCCCATGATAACTGAGTTTCTTAAAAGCTTTTGATTTGTTTTTGGTTTTCTTGTATATTTTATTTAGCATTGTGCCTTACTCAGCGAGCTTTATACTTCATTTCATTTATTTGCTTAGTTTTGGTATTTTTTACTTGTTGTTTTCTTTTGTTGAAGACAAAACAAAGTGTTTTTTTTTTTTTTTTAATTCTCCACATTCTCATGCTGTGCTGTTCCTGCTGCTGCTGAGCTGGAAGCCAAAGGAGAGCAAAAGCAGCTATCACTGATGATTTCATTACTGAAGAAATATTGGTAATGTAGTTCAATCCTTTTCTAATTGGGGTTGAGTTTTCCATGGTCATTCAAAGAGTGAATCTCCTTGAACACTGCCACAAGCCACCACCCAGCACTTCCTTCTTAATATCAAACAGGTCCACTGATATTTTTAGAAAAATAGTTTGAAGCTACAATTTTGACTTTTTCTGCCTTTTTCAGAAGGAAAAAGGCTCTGGGACAATCCAGGCCTAGCCCAGACTGCAGCAAATCTAAATTAAGTGTAAGTTTTTCCCCAGTAAGGTGGTTAACAATCAAGTCTAACTAGTTTAGTTACAAGACAGTACAAATGCAAGATGATGGAGAAAAATATACTTTGCCTGCAGCTCAGAAGCATGAGATAGCTGCTACTGCAGCTGAATGTAAGGACAGCTGACTCGTACAGATGCACAAGAGTGGGAACTGCTGCCTTTTGTTGTTGCTGTTCCTCCTAAATGTTTAGAACATCATATAACCTACATCATCTACTAATATTTCCCTTGTCAGATGAATTCTGTCTTGCTGCCTCAGGTGTTATGCAGTCTTCAGGGAACACTCACAACTAGCTAAGGACAGTAACTTTATATTTGGAAAAAGGCTGAAGTACAAAACAACCTTGAAGAGAACTGTAAAATAAAAGACAGTGAAGGAAGAATTCTTTCTGATTTATATGGCAAATGAACCAATGAAATGAAACTGAATGAAGAGGAAGTAGAAAATACAAACAGGCCCTGAATAGACATTAACTAGTTATAATTTTTAATTGATGATTCTTGTTAATCTTGATGTTTTTTGATGATTCTTTAACTGATGATTCTTGATGACTTGAACCATCTACACTTATTCATCATTGTCATTGTTTCTATTGAAGAATAAATTGGAATTACTGGTGTTCTTAAAAACCCATAAGGTTTTGTAGATCTTCACTAAATCATCAACAAGACTTCACCAGATGAAGAATCTAAGCTACTAATATTTTTCCATCTCCTGCCCTGAAATAAAATTTGTAATTACACTGTTAGTTCTAACATTCCCATATTGACTCCCGATTTTTATGCCCTTGTTTCCTAATATGAAAAATGAAAATATCTTAAAGGGCTGAGACACTTCATTAAAGTTCGTTAGGAAATCCACAATTATTATCATAAATCAATTGAAGGAGTATAAAATTTGAATTCCATATCTGTTGTGTTTTTTTGTTTGTTTGTTTTTTAATTCTTTAAAATAAATATATATACGCTTCCCATTCAGAGGTGCTCTAAAACTTAATCAGCAGATCATATGGAAATTATGATAAAATATTGTTTCTGAAAAAGTTCAGCTCTTATTTTTCATTCTTCCTATCTAACTCTTCCTATCTAACACTATATTCAAAGAGCAAAAAGGAAGTGAGTAATGGTAGAGGCAAATTCAGGGATGAAATGGAGGCAGTAGGTAAGATGTTTAAACTTGTTGGTAAAACAAAACAAAACAAACAAACAAACAAAAAAAAAACATTTCTAGATATTACAAAGTTGGTCCCAACTTCTCTCACACAGTCTTTACACACTTTTAACCAATTCAAGGGAGCAAGATAAGCATTCGTCTTCAGTATGCTCTCCTTTAGTCTACATGGAGAGAATAAGAGATTTTAAGGCAAATCCCTTAAAAGTAAATAAATAAATAAATAAATAAATTTATAACCTTGTGTTATTTATATGTCCTTTTAAGAGCAGGCTACCTCTTTCTGATTTTATCCTATACTACTCTCCTAGACAGGTAGGAAGAAATATTTTCTTTTTAAGATATAGAATCATAGAATTATAGAATGGTTTGAGTTGGAAGGGACCTTAAAGATCATCTAATTCCAACCCCCCTGCCATGTGCAGGGACACCTCCCACCAGACCAGGTTGCCCAAGGTCCCATCCAACCTGGCCTTGAACACCTCCAGGGATGGGGCATCCACAGCTTCTCTGAGCAACCTATGTCAGTGCCTCACCACTCTCTGAAGAATTTCTTCCTCATATCTTAACTAAACCTACATTCTTTTAGCTTAAAGCCATTACCCCATGTCCTATCACTATACTCCCTTACAAAGAGACTCTCCCCAGCTTTTCTATAGGTCCTCTTTAGGTACTGGAAGACTGCTATAAGGTCTCCCCATAGCCTTCTCTTCTCCAGGATGAACAACCTATAATCCCTCAGCCTATCTTCATAGGAGAGGTGCTCCAGCCTCTTGATCATCTTTGTGGCCCTTCTCTGGACTTGTTCTAATACTTCCATGTCTTTCTTGTGCTGGGGGCCCCAGAGCTGAAAACAGGGCTCCAGGTGGGTTCTCATGAGAGCAGAGAAGAAGGGTAGAATCACGTCCCTCAACCTGCTGCCCATGCTTCTTTTGATGCAGCCCAGGATACGGTTGGCTTTATGAGCTGCAAGCACACATTTCTAGCTCATCAACCAACACCCTGAGGTCCTTGTCCTCAGGGCTGCTCTCAATCCATTTTCCACACAGCCTGTATTTGTGTTTCAGATTGCCGCAGCCCATATGCAGGACCTTGTACTTGGCCCTGTTAAACCTCATTAGGTTCGCACAGGCCCACCTCTCATATTTTTCCAGGTCCCTCTGGATGGCATCCCTTCCCTCCAGTGTGTTGACCACACCACACAGCTTGGTATCATCAGCAAACATGTCGAGGGTGCACTCAATTTTACTGTCTATATCACCGACAAAGATTTTAAACAGTGCTGGTCCGAATACTGACCTCTGAAGAACACCACTCATTACTGATCTCCACCTGGACATTGAGCCATTGACTGCAACTCTTTGAGCGCGACCATCCAGCCAATTCCTTACCCGCCGAGTGGTCTATCCATCAAATCCATGTCTCTCCAGTTTAGAGACAAGATCTCATGGGGGACAGTGTCAAATGCTTTGCACAAGATGATGTCAGTTGTTCTTCCTCTATCCACCAATACTGTAACCCAGTAATAGAAGGCCAATAGATTTGTCAGGAATGATCTGCCCTTAGTGAAACCATGTTGGCTGTCACCAATCACCTCCTTGTTTTCCATGTGCCTTAGCATAGTTTCCAGGAGGATCTGCTCCATGATCTTCCCAGGCACAGGGGTGAGACTGACTGGTCTGTAGTTCCCCAGGTCTTTTTTTCTTCCCTTTTTTAAAATGGGGGTTATGTTTCCCCTCTTCCTGTCAATGGGAACTTCACCTGACTGCCACAACTTCTAAAATATGATGGACAGTGGCTTAGCAACTTCATCCAACGGTTCCTTCAGGACCCGCATATGTATCTCATCAGGTCCCATAGACTTGTGCACCTTCAGGTTTCTTAGATGTTCTCAAACCTGATCTTCTCCTACACTGAGCAGATCATAACTCTTCCAGTCCTTGTCTTTGCCTTCTGGGGCCTGGGCCATGTGGATGGAGCTCTTATCGGTGAAGATTGAGGCAATATAGCCTCTAAACATTGAACCATAAACCATATGAAATATTGGATTTTCTCAATTATTGTTTACTGTATCTCCACCTTTCGGTAACTGTTTCTTCTATCTGGAACGATCTTCCCTTGTCATGGAGACAAGAATTTTATCTTCACTACATCCCATATTAAACTTGTAATTTTATTTTTTTCTCATAAAAAGTGCTTAGGGTACTGCATATTAAGAACAGCATATTAAATGGGATTTTAAAACATCATGTGAGGAGGAGCAATGTCAATCTTTAATGCTAGTTTCCACACAAATAAATTTATGTTGAGCAACTCCTTGTAGCAAACAACCTGTAAAGTATGGGCAACAGAAATTGACAGTTTCATGTCTTAACATTAAATCAAAATGCAAGTAAAAGGCAGAGTACACAGTCAAGAGATTTACATTTGAAAAACAAACAAACAAACAAACAAAAAACGAAAACAACTAGCATACTCCAAAACATTTCAGTAGGAAAAAAAAATAAAAATCTGTTTTCAATTTTCAGGCAGGCAATGGTTGATGTAATTGCAATACATTATTGACACACATGTAAACAATAAGCTTGAGGTCCATGCCAAAACAGTAATTCTTATCATATACTCACAAAATATATTTTCTTTTAAGAACTTAAAAACATCAAAACCAATAAAAAGAAGGTTTGTGTGAGATGAGTAGTATATATACTCCTGCATTCATGCTGTACTAAAAGCTGTAACTTTGTAGAAACTCCAAAGTTACTTTAAAACAATAAGGATCCAGACCAATATCCTTAAACTCTCTGAAAATTGAGACCTTCATCTTTCATTGCACTGGATTTTATTGCAGTATTGCCTTGAAGGAAAAAGTATTGTTTGCCTGTGGATTCATGAAGAAGTCAAAATATTAAAAGTGTCAAATCTTCTGCTTCCAGTAAGATTTGTTGTTATCGGTACAAAGTCAGAGGCATCATTAACTTCAGCTATTCACAAGGGTACCACCAATATCCCACTTAACTACTTCCCATTTAACTAATCTATTAACTTTCCCAGAAATCGATTGACATTAAGATAACCTTGTTTGTTCATGAACATGTTAATGTGTACTTATTCCTTTATATACTTGAAATATTGCCATGTAGATCAAGATTATTAATCCTCAAGAATATAAAGAAATTATAATGCTCTATTATTGACATCGTCCAAAAAAAAAACATATATATATATATATATATATATTCTTTTAGCTCTGAAAAGTGCTAAAGGGGTAAAAGATGCATTACAATATAAGGTCACAATCCTGCAAACTCTTTCAGATATAGGGTAAATCATCACTGAAGTACATGGCAGATCTCTTTCTTTTATTTAAATGGAGCAGAAATTCTTCAGTGATGTTTATTTTAATGACCAAATCCTGAAATTTTCCATTTACAAAAGCCCACATTATAAATTTTATAATTAAGGAATGAATAAATGAACGAATAAATAGAGAGAATGAGAAAGCTGCATAAAACTATATATATATATAAATAATAAAAATAATAACAAAATAAAAATAATAATTAAAAAAAAAAAAAGGATGCCTACACAGCAAACAACTGTCAACTGTCACTATATACATCTTGGAAAAATACTCTCATCATATAAATTGTGGAACACTAATGCAAAATTTGTCAGACTGCTCTTTACTCAAAATGACTAAAGAATATCGCACATAGTTCAATGTAGATAGGATATCTGCAATGCAGATCACTGGAAGGAAATTCTGCCTGTATTTATTATATATAAGCTGATGCATGTTTACGTATTACTTACATGCTTACTTGCACAGAGAAAGTCTGCCACATAAATACAGAATTTTTTTTCTTTTATCTACGCTTAAAAAATAAATATGGTTATTACTCTGACATATGCCCAACAATATGAAATCTCTACTAATATATTTCTTTTTCATAGTTTCCCCTGTTCACTAGTTATTTTGATGATAGCTAATTCTATTTCTCTGCCTGTCCCTTTATCCATCCATGCTAGCTCTCATATATGCAGTGGTTGTATATTCAAAATTATTATCTGCTGCCTTACTACTACAAGGATTCAAAGCAAAAGTGTTAGCCAGTTTAGCCAGTTATTTAAGTTCTTTGACTACAGCTATGTGAAATGAATGGCAACAAATAGCAGATTAGGTTTTGGCTTCAGGGTGAATCAAGGTCTAAGCATGGTTTGGATTCAATTTCAATAGTTCTCATTAAAACAATGTTCTGAAAAAAAAATAAAAATAAGACATGCACATTTCATAAGCTTATCTTTCTGTCCTCTTACAGCAAATTAAGGAAGAAATAGTTCTTCCTCAAACATTAGAACCACTCAAAAAAAAAAGAAAAACAAGCAAACAAATGAAAACTTTTAGTTTGGATTGCACCCAAAGTAAAAACTGGAGCACAGGGTAAGCAATCTTTCAAGGTTGCTGTGTCAGGCTGTGTTTTTTCATTCTCAGATTGAATACTGAATGCACTGGCAGCTTGAAGATGCTGCGTCTCAAAAGAAAAGTAATCTAAATATCTTAATTGCAGCATTTTGTCCCTGGGTGAGGCAACAGCTCTTTTTTTTTTTTTTTTTTTTCTCTTAGTTTGGAACTCAGTGGGTATCAGGAAATGCAAACTATTTATCACAGATACCACTCTCAAGATATTATGCTTCAGTGATGGACCTCCTTGTCCTTTAAAAATCTTCCTCAGCCAAATCCCCTTGTGCTGTCTTTGACACCCACACTTCCTGCCAGCAGGGCCTACAATGTGAGCTGCTTGAAATTTTTCTCACCCTTACATTCAAAAGCATTGAACTATGAACTTTGCATTAGCACCTCTCTCTTGTCATTGCTATATTCTCATTTGCAGATACTATTTTTATGATATGGTTACTAAAGGGTAGTTGCATGAAAAACAGAGATCATTACATTCTTTTTTTTTTTTTTTCTTTTAATGGAATAGTGTTATATATTCCCTAATCATTCATTTCTCCTAGTGTCCCCAATCCCTGTGATGCGTCTAAAACTCCCTATCGTCTCCCTTGCACAAAGCTCCCTCTCATTCTCTCATTTCTTCTTACATTCAAAGGAAAAAAAAAAAAAAAAAAAAAAAAAAAAAAGCAGTGCTTAGTACAGAGCTGCAAATATACTGATTAGATAGCTGTTTGCTTCTTGCTGGAAGAAATACAGGTCTGAATTAGAATAACAGAATCATAGAATATCCTGAGTTGGAAGGGGCCAAAAGGATGATCAAATGGATGATCAAATTCAGCTCCCAACTCCACAGAGGACACCCTAAAAACATCCCCGGGGAACCTGTTCCAGTCCTTGAACACCCTCTCAGTGAAGAATCTTTTCCTGAAACCCAACCTGAACTTCCCCTGTCACAGCTTCATGCCATTCCCTCAGGTCCTAGCAATTGCAACTGCTTTTCCCTCACTAGTGTTTCTATAGTCAGTTACCAATTTTAACTGGTTTAATAGTAATAGGATGCCATTGGCAACTTCTCTTAGCCAAATTTAATTGAAATGATCAACAGGTTCTAAAGTTATTGGGAGACACAGGTATATACAGATGGAGAGACTCTGAATGCATACATCTAATTTCTTCAAGAAACTGGGCTGAAAATTCTTCATCAAGACAGTTTAACATCACAGATAGTTTACCAACCTTTGCTCCAAACCCCACTCGTGGTGTTGTCTGGTAAAAATTTTACTGAAAATAGTGGATCAGAGCAACAATTACATCAATGACATCTAAAATGTATAAATCCATAATGATCTATGAACTCACAACTCGCTATTTGGGAAGTTGGTCTTGGTCCCTTCTTTTTGATGACATTAAAACTCTCCATGAAGGGATAAAAGGATCAAATATTTTCTTTATGGTTTGTGAAAAGGATTTTCTTACTTTTCTAGCTAGGTTCACTTATACTGTATGCTTTATTGTTTCTCCCTTAGGGGAAAAGTCATCTTACATGAAAAAAATAGAGGCATTTATAAGAGCTATGAAGGAATGAGAAAGCTCAAAGGAGTTTCAACATTGGGGAATAACTGAAGAATAAAAGACCATAAAGTGAAACTCTGAAGTTCTGTACCAGAAGTGGTAGCACTGTGTATCTTGCTATAGTCTTGGACACACAAAATAAGTAAAGCTATGAACTAATTTATATGTAATATCACTCTTTGAAAAAACGTTAGTTGTGGCGTGAGCTAATATAGATGTGAATCACTGGAGCTGATTGACTAATTCATGCAGACTTTTCTCTTGTCGGGTTTCCTGTGGGGAATATTCCCATGACAGGTCTCTGAGGGGGTCCTGAATAAAACAGATAAAATCTGGTGTACATCCATAGGCTGGTTTGTTTGTTTGTTTAAACAGAAGAGAATTAAATTAATATGCTGTGTGCAGTAGGATTGGATTACTCGTAACCTGCAAGTGTTCAAAGGATCAGGACTACTAGTAAACATGTTTACAAGTGGGATGCAAAACATATTTTAAATGCATTTATAGTCAAAATGTTTCTTTTTCTCAATATGTATTATTCAGTATTCACTGCTTATTTTGTACTAGATTCAAATGTGCAGAAAGTAATATAACTTGTATCCTCCCCACAGATCCTTAAAGGAATGGAGGAAACTTCTAGCTTCATGGTGAAGTGTTTTGCTAAAAATAATAACAACAGAAGTTTACATTTTATCACTATTCTAAGGCAGCAACTAGGTTTAGACCATGGGAAATGTAGCAAAGGAAATGTTAACTGTCATATAACAGAGAATTAGCTCCAAAAGTCTGTTTCATGTGACCCAGCCAAAGCAGTCAAACACTGCTCTGTGACTGTGGTTGGAATGCTGTATACAGGATAGTTGGCCAAAGCTCTCTTCAGATAGAAAAAAAAATTAAAAAATCATGAAATCAGAGAGCTGCACAAGCTGCAGGAGAGGATATGGTGGGAAATCTGTTCTTTTTGCCGATTTATGTACAATTGTTTAGAGATGTCTGCTCTTCAAAAATCTGACTGGCCCGCCCTGGCTATACACTGCATATATGTTAATAACTTAAGCAGTAATAGGGATTTGTCTCAAGTAAAGAAAAACTTTTTTTTTTCCTTCTTCTTTTTTTTTTCTTCTTTTTTTTTTTCTTTTTTTTTCTATGTTATCAAATGTCACTATTGTGATATATTTTCTTGTACCCTTGCAGTGAAATTTCCAAGTGTGCTTGAGGTATTAGCACAAGCCAGAAATCAGTAGTAAAAGGCAACATGTTTGCAGCCACTCTGTTTAAAGGAAAGGAGAATTTAATAATATAGATGTGAGCCATTCTGTGACAACTGGTCTCATGTTGTGCTTATTTAACAGAGTTGATTTTGACTAAATAACCAACTAACAAGGAAGCCAGCTTTTACTTGTTGAAATATATTAAATTCTAAGAAAGTTCTAAGTCGTTTCAAAATTAGACTCTGCAGAGATCACCAGTCTCCTTGTTACCTTCTGCATATATTTTTGTTTATGGAGCAACATGTGGTAATTACTTGAAAGCTACAGAAAAATAGAAGGTAGCTTCTCAGTTGCATATTAGGGATGTGAATATGTTAAATTGGATGTTCCTTAATATGCTGTTATTTTGTAGCCATCTAGGTGTAGATCAAAATGTTATTTTGACCCCCTACAGTTGTACATGTTCTTGAGCTAACCATGTCAGGAGCAGTCTCTTTCCCACCACCATTCACTCACCCCCAGTTCAGGACGGCAGAAACAATCAACTTTGAACAAATAGGAAGAAGCAGCAACTATGGTTTCTTTTGCCATCATGTGTGTCCCTTCATTCAAAATAGCTCAAATCTGACTCTGTTAGGTGATACTGTAAATCTGTTTCATCTAATAATTTAAAAATAGAGAAGAAATTAGAAGTATAATTATCAAGCATTAAAGCTTTAAACGTGTATTGATAACAATTTCAGAAACAAATTCTCACTATAACAGCAATATCGATATGCACCAGTGATATACAAACAATATATACCGCAGTTTTTCTAGATTCCAATAGATTTTGCTGCAGCAGTCCCTTTTAATAAAGAAAAATACATTCCTAGTACAGAAAGTCACACAGACCTAGGCACAGTACTAAAAATGAAACATAAATGATATACTGGCCTTCCACAGTAGAGCAGATTTCATGTGCAAAGGGGTTAAAGACAATCAATAACCTGTTACTGAAATCAAATAAAAGACATTGAAGTGAATGAAAGGTTGTGAGTAGATAGCTATGTATAAGTTGGTCTTCCTTCATTGTTAAAGACAAAACAGAATTACTTTGGTTTTGACATGGAAAACACTATAGTTGTTTGTTGTAACTCAAAGGAATAAACAGCAATTACACAAAGGAGTTTTATTTGTATTTGAGTAAGTGACTGGTCAGTTTAACAACCTTTAAATGGAGGATCTGAGATTCAAGAAACCTAAAAAAGCTAATCATTAGATTTATTCAGTTGGCTGTTCACACAAATTTTCAACTCGAATTTTCATACAGAATGTGTGTTTGTCTGCCAGATCTATCCTAATATGTTTTGAACTCAATATCCTATTACAGTAGTAGGTAATAAAGAGGTAGAAGTCTTTGAGAGATTATCCCTCTACAACTCAAATGAAAATTGACACCACTGCAAAACAGAGAAACCCTAGTAACGTTCTTTTGTAGGAACAGCTAAAGTGTGAGTTCGTCTGTAATCCTCATTCGTTTCTCAGCCAGTACTTAGGCAACGAAAATATATTTGCCAGGCCAGGCAGTTGCAATGTAGTTTTACACCAGCAATTCCAAAGACTGGCACTTATGTGTCCAGAAGTGCAAAGAAGGATAAAGAGTGGAGAAACAGCTGTGGTATGGTAGCTGGACATGTGGAAGGGACCTCTGTTTGTTGTGACATGTTTAGGGGCCACAGGAAAGTACATTTCATACAGAGAGTGGGGAGTAAAGAGCAGTCTAATGACAATGACATAGTGCAGTGAGAGTACTTATGTCTGTAGGGAACAAAGCTTCATTAGATCTGATGTTTGGGAAGCAATTTGAATTTGTTATTTTTATGAACAGGGCTCAGTCATAAAATTGAAGTATAGCTTTGAAAAAATAGTTTGTTAATCCTCATTATAATCATCTGGACACTGAAACACAGTCTGAGAGCACCATCCTCCCTTCTCAGGGATTTGGGTGAGTTACTGTTCTCATTGTTATGCTGGGTGCTTGTATGTCTGTGGCAAACACTAGGAGAAATATTGCATTGTAATTGCTTTATCTGGTGTGTAAAGTATGTAGAAAATATATATTAACTAAAAAAATGGACTGACTAGATTAATGTTTCCACTATACAAAGGTGAAAATCGTCTTTCATACTTTACATGGAGTGTATGTGTTAAAAACAGTCCCTTTATGGACTCTTGGAAAAAAAAAAAAAAAAAAAAAGAGTATTTTTGTTTTTAAATATACGGTATATAAGATTCTAAGTTGCTTCTTGGGTACTTCTGTATTTATCACAACATTTGAATGTGAAATGTCAACCAAGCAATTTCAATCGTATTAGCCAGATGCTTCCACATTGTCTAACTCCTCTTGTTGAAGTCATGGGGACTCTGTATACAGTCTCCATATACACAACCTCTCTCCCTAAAAATTTTTATGTTAATAATGATTAACTTTAGCTCTCACTTGATCAGCGGACTCTCTCCAGGCATCAGAAACCTGTGCCACATAACAGTTTTCAGGATCAGACCCCAGTATTTCTGTTAGTATAATCTACTATTACTGTTATGATAAATTATATAAATATGAAGTCACAATGGACATTGAAATATGCCATTGATGTCAATGTGAGATTTCTCACTGAATGATTGGCTGAGTGTTAGATCTCATGATCTTGCCTAGTTACTACACTGATTGCAATCGTAAAATTAAATTGAAGTCTTAAATTAAATCCTAAAGCTAAATTGAAATCCTGGAAACTGATTCATCATGCTCCAGCTGCATAAAAAGAATCTATTACAGGTGGCTTAAATGTCTCAAAGAAAGTTGCACAGATTTAGTTTTCAGTTGGTATCACAAGATTTTGATCTTTCATTTTAAAAGTGATCGCTCACTTTTTTTTTTTTTTGAGGGAGAACATTTGTTGTAAAAGGCTACCTTATGAGATTTAAGCTCTGAAAGCTTTTAGTAATGATTCTAGTTTCTAGAAGCTTTTAACAAATGCACAAATATAGAAAACAAATTAATAAGTATATAACAGAAGTAAATACTGAATGATTAACATATTTTTTCTTCCAGAATTACATCATCCTAACAACACTGAATGCAAGTCATTTAATTAGCTTTAAATTGAAACAAAACATAGCTTTGTGTCTATTAAATATTGATGCATGCCACTTATTTCTATTTGTTTGCTTGATGACTTTATAAAGGCAACTATTAATTTGGCATCTGTTAATGTGGCATATAGGAACCTCACATACAGTTTGCAAACCCATCTTACTACTGATGATACATCTTGTGCATTTGGATGTTTGTAATCTAGTCGAATAGAACAGGTTTCTTTTCCACTGCAGGGCTGGTGTGGGAGAGGGAAGGGAAGGGAAGGGAAGGGAAGGGAAGGGAAGGGAAGGGAAGGGAAGGGAAGGGAAGGGAAGGGAAGGGAAGGGAAGGGAAGGGAAGGGAAGGGAAGGGAAGGGAAGGGAAGGGAAGGGAAGGGAAGGGAAGGGAAGGGAAGGGAAGGGAAGGGAAGGGAAGGGAAGTCATAAAACAGTTTGTCTTAAATCCATTTACTGAAAACAGGCACTATGACTAAGAGAGACAATATCCTGCAACAAGAAAATAATTATTCATCCTGATCTTGTATTTCAGTGCAATGAAGAATCTGCTGCAATTTGACTGCTTTTGCCTTATCCAAAAAGTAAATATACATCTAAATACAGATTTTTGCAATGCACTCTAAATTATATCATTTCAGTTTACTTAGCCAGTCAGGCTAAGTATGCTCTACAGAACAGGTGTTTTACAGATGAATACTAGATGGATGTTATCAGCCACTTCTTGTAATTCAGCCATTAATTAATGCAGTTAATTGCTAGATAAGTTACTTCATGAACACTCTGATCTTAGAACAAACTCGGTAAGAGCTTACCCTTGTTCTAGCTAATCTCCCGGAAAAAAAAATATATATATATATATATACATATATATATATATATATATTTGAAACAGGTGAAACCTACTGGGTCTTATTTTTCATTGCCCAGCATTTTCTATAACATTTTCACAAAGTGAGAGTAGTTGCCAAGTGAAAATAGAAAAACCAGCTATCATCCAGTTTGGTAGCTTTTCAGTGGTAAAATAATAATAATAATAATAATAATAATAATAATAATAATAATAATAATAATTGCTTCACAGCAGGAGTGTTGTTCAGCATTTCTAGAAAAGTCATTTCCAGAATCTGATGACAGTAATGGCAACTGTCTCTAAAATGTAGGCTATCACATAGTTTACAAAGGAATATGGAAGTCTAATCACCGTTCATTGTGATACAGAAGAGAGAAACCATGTCATGGAAAGAGTGAAAAAACATGGAGGACATCATTGGTGGGAAACTTTTCTTGGCTGGTCATTAATAGCAATAGGAATTTTTACTGTCATGCTTCACCCAGTTGTGATTCTACTAACTCTAAAATCAATGTCTATTGCTGAGAATAATATTGTATATAAAGGTTTTGTACTTGATAAAACAAATAAAAACAACCTCAACCACCAAAACATACAAATTAATACATAACAAATAGAAGCACTTTCCTTACAATGGATTTGTAAGTGTATAAATTATCAATATACTATTTATTGCACAAAGGCAAGAGGTGCCCATACAGCCACTGTGAAAAATAAGATGAATTGACTATTGTCATGGGGTGGAGTGTGAAAATATACTTCACCACTCACTCTCCCAGATGGACCTTTCACTCACAGCCCTGCTGAACTGATGGATCTCAGTGTCAGTTGTGATCGATGTGCCCAGTCTTGATGGCTGCATCCAGCTCAGGATAGACTCTGGTGAGACAGATAAAAACACAATAGCCAAGGACTAATTGAGCATACACCATCCAAATATGACTGGTATGCAAATATGACTGAGTCAATCATCTTACCCCATAAACAGGGGACAGTATAGAGCCAACTGAGAACTCCTGCATGTCAGCAGTCTGCCTGCCAGAATCTCCCCTTGAGTAGGGGTGCCTCTCAGGGTTACTCCTCAAGGTCAAAAGATTCCTTGGCAACGACAGGTCCTCTGTGAGTGACTAATAGCTAGCTTGTTGAAACTTTGTAATACTTGCTAAACTGTATTTTGGATTGATTGTGTACATAATCCTTTGGACATAAACCATTGACACTCAACAGGAGGGTCTCCTCAACCTTTAGACATAAACTGTTGATCAAGTCTGGGACTAAGTTTGGATGCAGCCACACCTATGCTTCTCTCGGGAGTCTGGAAAGCAAGGGGGTCTACTCTGAACCTTATGACTGAACAGAAGAGTCTCCTGGACAAGTGTGTTGGATCCCATACTCTATGCAGTAAATAACCAAGTGTACCTTGTCATCGAATTTTGTTAAACCACTGTTTTGTTTACTATTAAACTTTGTTGAATCACTATTTTATATCGATAAACATAGTGCTGCTTCCCTCTTGCAAGTGAACTCTATCACTCTTCTTTGGCAGGAAGTGACCAGGAATGTATGCAATTCACCAGGTAAACAGCCAAATTTTTGCAAGGAATATTGGATCACAATGACTATAAACAATCTCCTAAGACTTCCCACCAGCAAAATCAAGAAGTGGTAACGTACACACCAGCGGTGCAGCAAATCTACTGCAAAAGATGAAAAATAAATTAACAATGTGTATTAAAAAAAAAAAAAAAAAACAAAAAAAACCACAGCACTATAAAAACTATGTACTGTATATATGTTGGTATCTGTAAGCAGCAATTAAAACACAAAAAGAGCTGCTCCACATTTTCCAAAGTTTCACACCAGCAGCATGCTTTTCACTGGCAATTAACAGCAAGAAATGATACATCAAAAAGTGTCAAAGGGAAACAGAGACTTTGATGAAGCACAAGCTGTTTCTAAAGAAGTTTGACACTATTCAAAGAAGTCTATATTTTTTTCTCCCCATTTTCAATACTATTATATTTTAACACCTTTCTAGTGTGCAACGGTGTCCTGTCACCTTCAATGAGCTCAATAAATCTGTTATATATTAGGTACCACCATTCCAAGCTAAAATATTTTTAAGAACAGAAATTAGTTATTGCATTACCCAAACACCAGGAGTTTGAGAAAGAAAGTTAACTCTTTCCTAAATGTCACCTAGATCCAGAAAATCTTAGCTCTTCTCCCTAAATTTCAGTAACAGGTCATTTAACAATGAACAACTTTTCAAAATCAGCCCAAAGAAATTTGCTCACTATGATCATTTGTCATGAACATCTTCCAGACTCTAAGATGCGGGCTTGTTTCTTCAGTTCTTTTTCCACCAAACAGTTCTATCTGCATGTGGAAATAGCAACTAATATAAGAATTAGAATCATAAATAAGCTTCATTTTCTACTTAATCCTTGCACCACCATAACCAGTACTTACTCCAATAGTCCCCTGTATAAGATCAGGACCATCTAATTTTAGACAACTAATTGTGCAGATCCCATGGACAGAGGACATCATAATTCTCTTCAAGAACATAGACCTGCTTTATCTATTCACTTATGACTTTGTAACTACAGACTCCTTTTTACTTCATTGTCCAGTAAAACAAAGTTGAACCTTTATGTACGTCCAGGGACAGGATATGATAGGTAATAATTGAAAGGAAGGGAAATAAATTCAAAGAAAAAGGCACAGCAAGGCAAGAGTCTTAAATGACATATGCAGTCCCACCATACAGTAGGTAGCAGCACTAATTAGCATAAGAGCAATATTTCCTGTCACATGCAGAGCTGGAATCACAGGACTTCAGGAGGAAAGGATTGTGATATACCAGAATAGTGTGTCCAGCTTTCCACCCCATCTGGAGGATCACGAGTTAATAACCATCAAGAATAATCACCACCTAGCTGAAATCCTCTAGAAGTATTCAGTCTTCAGGCCACAAATAGGGCATCCTACCACATAAAATAAAAAAGTGATTTAATATTTGTCAGGCTGTACACTGGTCATTGTTGAAAGTGTATCTCAGGACTGACTGTAACATTGGAAGGGCTAAAAAATTGTGTAGTTCAAAAAAAAAAAAGCCTTAAAATTTTCATTTAGTCTGCTTCTTAATTTCATTACAACCCATGGGGATTTTTTTTTCCTTTTTCTCTACGCAGAAGGATAAGAAATTAAGTCAAAGTATTCCTACATAAGTAGTTTTGTAATCTCACAACATGAAAAATCATTAGACCATGAAAACATTTTCTAATTTTACAGACAGTGGATTTGTGAGATATGTTTTCTAATTTTTAACTCTGAAGAAAGCTATCTTATACATAAGTCTTGATATGTTTCAGATAAAAATTTTCCCGCATGCATGAAGTAAGGATATCCCATATTTCATTTGTGCTTCATGCAAAGCATGATTAACAAGGGTTCCTCCCATGCAGACTACCCATATACCCAAGACATTTAGCAGCCTTTTTTTTTCCTTGGCTAATGTGCCCCACACTTTTTTCTCCCAGGAGGTGCTGAGAGTTCCCTCTGCAACAATTCTTTAGCATCTTCTGTGACTTGTTTTCTCCCTCCACTGCATATCAAGAAGTCATGGAGAAATGGTGTGTACACATGACCAAGGATGGAAATTCGCATTCTTCTAGGCCTCCAGTTTGCTTCTGTACCCTTTTCCCACAGACGAGCCATAGCTTACAGTTAGTAGAAAAAGTTAAATGTTTGACTCTTCTCACCTTCTCTTTTCCTCCTGCCTGCTGCTCTGGAGCATGGTAATATGACAAAGAGCTTCCCCATCTTCTACATCTTCTTTTATCTTTAACAAAATTGTCAGCTTCTCCTTCCCAAAGTACTTTTAAATGCAGCCTGTACCTTTCAGAGTACCTCCAAAGAAGCAGGATGCTGTGATTATATATACTTTTCTGTACATAACTGTTGACTTTCATGTGATACAGACACCAACACACCAGAAGGTCCAGTTAATTTGTCCCTTAGAAGTGACTGGGTTCTGAAGTCCGTAGCCTTGTGATGTCAGTGCAAGAAATAGCTGGAAAACCTGATGGGAGTGCTTTTGTCTTGCAATGAACAAAAGCTACAGTAGCTTTTAAATAACTTCATATCTTAAGATCCTGGAATGTACCTGCAGTGTTGACAATTATAATGATTTTATGTTGCATGTTTAATGAGTCTTAGTTTCCTCCTACATGGATACGTGATTAATGGCTAGGTCTGTGAGAATTTTCCCTTATTCAAAATCATTTTTATATTCCATTAATATCAATGGGATTGGAGCTACCTGGATAAATGACATTTCAAACATCTTGTGGAAGTGCAGTTGCTAATAACAAAGATGCTGTGCCTTCTTAGGCCATCACCATGCTTTCAGGTAAAACAATTGTCAGTTTACAGTGCAAGGAGATGGATAGAAAATAACTTCTGAAAGGAGCATGAGTGCTGTATGGCAGACTGAGGAGATGCAGGAAAACAAGGGCAGGGAGGAATGTAGGGTGTATAATGAATTATATGCCATAAGGTGTCAGATGGAGAACTAACATATAAGAGGCATCTTTTCTTCAAGCAGCCTGGGAAACATCTAATTTTTTTCAAACCTGAGCTTGGTTTGCTGCATCCATTTTGGGGTGAATAGCTTGAGCTTCAGAAATCCTGAAGTAAAAATAAGATTTTACACATTCACTTAGATTTTAAAAGAGTTTACAGAAAATCCTGGAGTTTTTGGAAATCCAGTTTGAGACTCTGGAATGTGTTGTGTTCATGCTCTCCTGCTGACAGAATGCAAGAAAATACCATAATTTAATGTAAAACAGGTTCTACCATTTCTCTAACTGAAAGACTGAAATCGCCTCCCAACTTTTTTTTTTTTTTTCTCAGAATACTTTTGTAGTATCTAACCCCATTTTTAATCTTCTCTAGCAAAAGTAGATATTCTCTGTTCTTTCCACTGAGTTCTATAAATAAACACAAAGGGAATAGGAGACAACAAAAAAAAATGTGCTTCTTATGAAAAACCAAAGTGTGAATGTGGTAATTATTACCTGATAGAGAGATGGCAGCTTTGTGACAGCTTGAGTTGTGTCAGCGTGAAAATTAATTAAACTGATAATTTCCAGAAACAAAGAAAGTGTCAGTAATATATAACCTTTGTCATAGGAAATGCTTCCTCATTCCCCTTTATCCTTGTATTCAGACACATCAGTAACAAACAAATCGCTTTTTATCAAACTTTTTAAGTATTTCACCTCCGAATTGAGCACAAGTCTGGGAGAAGAAAAAAAAAAAAAAAAAAAAAGTCCTCCCAGGAGTTAATGGTTTGGAAAGTTATAAGCAGAAGAAATTAAGCACTTAAAATGGAAAGAACGTTCTAATCATGACTATTAAGCTTGTCCTGTGTCACCTCAAGCTGTGAGTTCAGATCTCAAAAGATCAGCATCAGGCTGACTCAGTGCTCAGATGAGAGCCCTCTAGGGAACACTCAGGTAGAAATTCAGCAGATAGAAGCATTGCCACTGAACTGCTAATAAAGTAGTACCCATGCCAGATGTCTGAGGCTATCAAAGATAAGATAGAATTATTGTCTTATCTAAGGAATGGTATAGCCACTCTGACAGGATAGAGGTGAACACTAGTGTCCTGACTGACGGCCAATTTATATAGTTTCTTTCTGTCTTCCCTCAAATTCATTTGGGTATGCAATTCTCTACTGTGTATTCTAAAAGTGTCATGATTTAACTGCAATAATGGTGTGTCATCAGGAGTGAGACATTCAGCAGTCTTCACCATCCTTTTGTGATTATGCAGTGCAAGATTACTAACTACATCTGTACTGCTCACACCTTTTCTGTGTCCCTGGACAAGCCATACCATGTAAAGTTTTTAGCCTGGTTGAAGCTAGGCTTTTAAATAAGGAATTTTGTCCTTATCACCCAATCTCTTTGAGCAGAAAGGTAGTTCTCTCTCCTTTTTGCAACTCATTTGTTGCAAATTTAAGTACCAACAAATACATGGCCATGCTGGCATTTGGTCTACCTGTCTAATGTACTTCATTTCATTGATAGGATGACAAAACAATAATGTTTTCTAGTCTCAGATGAATATTGTGATTTAATACCTGTACACACCTTTGAAGGTGTCAGGCTGTCAAAATTGTTATATATGTTGCATACGTACATAGTTGGCAAAGCTCGGAAAAAAATCTTAGGATCTATTTGGAGTCTTTTCAATGAGAACTTGTCATTCTAAAAAAATAACAAGCAAACAGAATTGTTTACATAGTTTCTGATTTCCCTAATACACAGTTTCATGTGAAGTTAGTAGGAACTGCTAGTGATTTCTCCCTCCAAAAATTTAAGCTTGAGAACTTTCACTTTCTTCTACTGTTCCTAAACAGGCATTAATAATTCAGTGTAAGTTCAGGTGGGAGCCCTCTTATGCAGCCTTTGTGCTCTTCTCACATCTTGTCGTTTGTTCCAGGACAGGGCGTGTTTTCATTTTTCTGTAACCTTTTCTTTCCTGTGTTCCCTGGGTGGCACTAGTTCAAAATAACATCTCATAGAAATAAATTTAATGTCCCTTGTCATGGGGTTTGTTCTGCAGACACAGGTGCTGTCTTAACATGAACTAATGCTGGTCCTCCTACTAAAACCTTTGGTAAATATGTCTCTTAAACAAGTATCTGCAGACTTTCTTTTACTTGATTTTTTCTGAAGAAATGAATTTCTTGTGCATTTGCATGGTTTATCCATCTATCTATCTGTCAGACCCGTCTCTGATGCCTACTCTTTGTTTAATTTATTGGCCAGATTCAACCAAATTTGTCAGGGAAAGACATCATTCAAAATATAAATAGAACCCTGAGACTGCAAACCTTAGTCAAGGAGTAGAGCTGCAGTTACTGCAGTGAGAGATGAAGTAATTGTTTTCCACTTCTGCTAGAGAGAACAATGAATGCAATTTATGCACCCCACAAGGATGTGCATATGCCACCTTCATCTTCCATGGGTCCAGCAGTTGAAAAGAGATTGTGTTCATCAGGTCAATAGCAATATGTTTTTGATCGAAAGCCACATGTACTAATTTGAACCTATCCTTCCTGCAGCATTTTCTCTTTTATTCCAAGTTCAGTTCTAGGTCATGGGGTTAATCAAAAGCTTTTTTTTGCCATCTAGAATTCAGAAAAGTGTTTTGTTTTGTTTTGTTTTGTTTTGTTTTGTTTTTCATATGACATATGTTAATGAAATCTGTGGAATGAAGATTTCTTGTTTTACATCTTTATTTGTATCTCAGACCACATATACGTAGCGAATAAAACATTAGTAGAAACAGATACTGCTCAGGTTATAGTATGTGTGCCAAGAGCAGAATGTTCTCAAAGAGCAGGTTTAGGTGCAACTACCTTAGTAAATAAAGAAAAAAACACACAAATAAATAAGAGAAGAATTTTAAGCATCTGAACATAAAATTGGATGTGCCACCTGGTGTCATGATCATAAAACACTCCTTGGCATATTGTTTTTATAAGCTAAGAAAGAGTCTTAGGAACCGGAAGGTATTTGCTATAGGATTCAATATATCATGAAACACACATCCAGACACTGTTTTAAAAGTCTCTGAATACAACAAGCAAATCAGATGAGTAGGGACGTTTTGCATACTTGCCAGCTGGAAACATGCCTATTGATTTAATATTGTTATACAATTGTAATGATGCAGTCATAAAACAATAATGTAATGAATTATTATCTTGCAAGCATACTGAAAATGTTGCTGTTATTTTCATGGTATATGAAGTCATTCACATACCATTGCAGTAAATAATAACAATAACAATAACAATAATAATAATAATAATAATAATAAAGGTAGAGCTAAGGATATTTGGATTATCTTAGTTTTTGAATGTCTTGATTTAGAAACAGAATTGTATTATTATAATCATTTTAACAGTGTCATTGAGACAAATATTTAGTATAAACATCTTAATTTATTCATTGAGAATATGTTTATTTAATATTTATATGTATAATTTCTTTTTCCTCTATGCCAAATATAAAAAAAAATAAATAAATAAAGTTCAGTTCCAGAATGGAATTTTGTTAGTACTGAACATATGGATGAAAAAAATATTCTTTTTCTCAGCAACGTTAGAGTAATACATTATTAATGGAGTAGAAGGAAAAATATTGCTATGCAGTAACTTTCAGCAATATTTTTGCTCACCAGATTCCTACTTCATAGTCTTGAAATGTTTATATATACATGTAATAGGAACCAAATCATCAGAGGTGTAATTCAAAACATTTTTACTGAAAATAAATCTGCATTGTCTCCGAGGCTGAGCAAACTTGTGCAACTACAAAGGAAAATTATTCAAATTTCACTGAGAAGCCCCCATTCTGGATGGAGGCATGGAGGAGGATCTTCCTCTTGCTATAATACAATGATCCTCTGAAATTCTCCCACGGTCCCGCTTTAAGGTATGGTTCTATAACCCAAAGAGTCCAGAATAAATGTATGTAGGTAAGAGACTGAACCTGAACTAGTATTCTTGATTCAAAGAGTAAAAGTTTGCAGAAATGTGTAATAAGACTCTAGCCTCTATATTTCACAAACTAGAGACTCTGAGTTGCTGGGAAGTGACTCTAAAGAGCCATACATTTATTACTAACTCCTGACAGAAAGATCTTATTCTTCTCTGCTCTGACTCTGTTTTGCTCGACATCATCACTACATTGTTTCTCCTAAACAGGTCCTCTTCTGTCGGACAGAACGGCACAGTGCTAAATGCTATGCTGGGACCAAGGTGGCCTTTTACCCTGTGTACATAGAAACTGTACAAGGAAACATATAGATAAACTTTAATGTCCCGGGGCTATACTCCAGTGGATCTTAATGGGGTAACAGTTTGAAACCAATGCTGACAAGTCCTCTTCTATAACGTATGGGAAATCCAAGGAATAATATTTTGATATAACTTGGTATATGTGTGCCACTAAAACAAGGACAGGGTGTAGGAAATCTAAACTGCCAAAAAGTAGAACAGCACCTACAGCTCAGATTCAAGGTCTCACTTCCCCTTCCAGGAAAGCTACTAAGGCAATATAGGTATTTGTTCATTTTCATGGCAGGCTGTACAACCACATCTAAATGACTGAAGCCATAACCAGTCACTTCATATAAAAATACCGAAAAAAATCCTACCAGAGAAGTTCAGAAAGGTAATCATCACCAAAGATTTGAAAAAGCACTGTGGTGTACAGCCTGTAAGTCAGAGCCATAATGACTTATTTTTGTCTTTTTCGGAAAAAAAAAGAAAAAAAAAAGTGTAGGATTCAAACTGCAGAGCTGTTAGCAGGATTTTAACTCACCAAGTGGACTCAGCATTTCAATTCCATCTTACAAAACCTAAAGAGCAATTTGATCAAATGCCAAATTGATTTTAAAATTGCTTTTATGACTTATGAAAGCATTGCTCAATTTGGGATCCTCTGCTTATATTTGTCTTGAGTTGTATCTCTGCACTCAAATACTGCATTGCTATTTGAAAATACTTGGCTGTTCTAAATTAAAAGAGCGCACACTTATCTTTGCCATGTATACTGACAAAAGCAGGGATTTCTGGCTTTAGTCTGAAATGCTCACTCAAACGCATCATAAAACTAAAATTATTTTACATTTTGATGTTATGATGTTAGCTATTTTGTAAATATAGCAGGATTTTGTTTTATTTTTTTATTTATTTATTTCTGAAACCCTGTGATGTTGCTAAATGGTAGATGCTGAGGAACACTATTTTATTATGAAGGTGCAAAAATACATTTATATAATAAAAAAATAGAAAGAAAAGAAGGAAACAAAGGATGAAGAAAAGAAGGAAAGGAGAAAATGAGGAAAGAAAGAGAGAAGGAAAGGCAAAGATTTTCCCCAGCTTCTTTGTAGCCCTAGTCTGCTCCCAATGAAGTCAATGAAACTGGTGGAGTACAAGGAAAATTATGACAATATGGAGTCCTTGTGAAAATGTCACCTAAATATAGTCCCAAGACTATCCCAACTAGTACTAGCAAACTTTCAGGTAGAAGCATCCCAAGTTACCCAAAAAATATGAAATTATATTCACACCAGACTGGTTTGCACTGGACTGGTAACTCTGGACTAACACAGACTGGTAACTCTGGACTGTGCACAGTTCTTTTGCATACTGACAGAGTGGCTTGTGATAATTAGAATTTACACTTGAAATCTCAGCACTTTCTGAACATCATCCTATACATCAGCCTATACATCAATAAAATTAATTTATTAGAGCTCCATAAAGATTAAACAAAAACCTTAGTCTGTATCCCAAATTATTTTTTCTTGCTGCTATATGAGTCAAATAAGTGAAATTCAAGGTATACACAGGAGAATCGATAATATAAATTGAAAGCTTTTGGAAATAGCTACATGGGTACCAAAAGATACAACAATTACTGTCAGTGAAATTTGATTTATAAAATGCTAAAACATTTAACAAAAAGAATAAAAAATAAACAAATCTCAACAACAAAAACATATTGTCTTAGATAAACAAAAGACAGGGATTTGCACACATCCTCAAACAAAAGTGAATGATGGGATCTAACAGCATCAAAACTGATAAATTTGCACAATAAATCTTAATGGTTGTAGTCTAACAAGCAATTTGGCATGGATTCAGTCATGAAATATAAAAGTAGCTAAATGCTGTAGGAATTGCCCAAAATGAACACCAAAATGATTGTATGTTTCTGAGATGACTTATAATGTGAATAATTTGAAAAGCAATTTTGACACTATGTTCCAACATAAATAATACCAGCTTAATTAAAGCAAATATGCTAGCTGTCTCCAAAGCAATTGTGGAGATGTTTAAGTTAGACACACATTTCTACTAATCATATAGACAAATACACAGGTGATAATAGAAACATTAATGGATCCTGCGTGCAGGTTCATTCCAGTTACTTACTGCATTCCAGTTCTGATTCTCTTCAGAAGTGACACATCTCAAAAAAAAAAAAAAAAAAAAAAAAAAAAAAAAACACTATTTTTTTGAAATTTACTTATGAATTAAATAAGCACATGTATCTGTAACATTGATGTTGTTGTGTTACTGAAGAAAATCTACATCAAAATATCATATGATTTTTACTTCAATTACAGCACAAATTTTGAAAGAGGAAATACTTTTCAATTTAATTTATAGTAATTCCACAGAAGTCACTATCAGAAGAAATTTTAAAAGCCATACTCTTATCAGAGATCATCAATAAGAATCAGAAACCTATGGAAAATACTCATAGAGCTACTAGAAATAATGAAAATTAAGAAGTATTTGTTAAAAAAAAAAAAAAAAAAAAAAAAACTACAGTGTGAATCCCAGAAAATTGGGATTTAATAGAAATTTCTTCACATCAGGTTATTCTGTAACTGTCAGAATATAAAAAGGATATCACAGTCTCTAAAATAATTCAGTACTATTCATGTCAAAATAAGATTAGACAGATTAACCAATCAGATTGTACCACTGTGACTAACTCTTTTAAAATAAGAAAAATATGCCCAAGATGTAATATGCAAGGGGAGTTTCACAGGGGCACTCAATACTGAAGTGCAAACAAATGTACTTGAAATTGGAACAACACAGGAAAAAAAGAGATTTCTGAAAAATGAAGCCAAGGTTTTGAAGCTGAGGTAAAGCACCTAAATTAAGTAACACTTGCAGAAGTGTGCCTCACCTTATGCCTCACTTCCTTCTCTGCTGAATGGGGATAATTCCACCAGACATTCTGTTAAGTTCATCACCAATGTTTGTGATGTACTTTACTACTTGAGATAGAGTATATTAAAATTGCTAAAGAAGAGGTTAATTATGTTGTATTTTGTTGATGATAAGCAAACACTTGGGACAGCACAATGAATAAGAAAGATGAAAGAAATATTGAATTCGTTAATGCAATAAGGCAAACAGGCATAATCATACCCATGCATGGAGCATGAGTTAAAATGACACAGGCAGACTCTATCATCTTAAACTGTCTTGCCTGGAAAGATTATAGGATATACTTCATTCAGGATTTCTAAGAACATTTCATGAAGACCACATATCATCCATCACCCTCAATAATGTTACAGACAGACAGCAAAAGGGTGATATCTTCTTGTCTGCTCAGATTCTTACAGAATCACACAGAATCACAGAATCATCTAGGTTGGAAGAGACCTCCAAGATCACCTAGTCCAACCTCTGTCCTAACACTAACAAGTCCTTCACTAAACCATATCACTAAGCTCTACATCTAAATGTCTTTTAAAGACCTCCAGGGATGGTGACTCAACCACCTCCCTGGGCAGCCCATTCCAATGCCTTAACAACCCTTTCAGTAAAGAAGTTCTTCCTAGTCTCCAACATAAACCTCCCCTGGCGCAACTTCAGCCCGTTCCCCCTCGTCCAGTCACCAGGCACGTGGGAGAACAGACCAATCCCCACCTTGATACAGCTTTCTTTAAGGTACCTATAGAGTGCAATACGGTCGCCCCTGAGCCTCCTCTTCTCCAGGCTGAACAATCCCAGCTCCCTCAGCCGCTCCTCATAAGACTTGTTCTCCAGACCCCTCACCAGCCTCGCTGCCCTTCTCTGGATTCGCTCGAGCACCTCCATGTCCTTCTTGTAGCGAGGGGCCCAAAACTGAACACAGTACTCGAGGTGCCGCCTCACCAGAGCCGAGTACAGGGGGACAATCACTTCCCTAGCCCGTCTGGCCACACTGTTTCTTACGCAAGCCAGGATGCTGTTGGCCTTCTTGGCCACCTGAGCACACTGCTGGCTCATATTCAGCTGACTATCAACCAGTATTCCCAGGTCCTTTTCTGCCAGGCAGCTTTCTAACCACTCATCTCCCAGCCTGTAGCTCTGTTTGAGGTTGTTGTGCCCCAGGTGCAGGACCCGGCACTTGGCCTTGTTAAACCTCATACAGTCGGCCTCAGCCCATCGGTCCAGCCTATCCAGATCCTCCTGCAGAACCTTCCTACCCTCAAGCAGATCGACACACGCACCTAACTTGGTGTTGTCTGCAAACTTACTGAGGGTGCACTCGATCCCCTCATCTAGATCATCGATAAAGATATTAAAGAGAACTGGCCCTAGTACCGAGCCCTGGGGGACTCCACTAGTAACCGGCCTCCAACTGGATTTAACTCCATTCACCATGACTCTTTGGGCCTGGCTATCCAGCCAGTTTCTAACCCAACGAAGCGTATGCCAGTCCAAGCCAAGAGCAGCCACTTTCTCGAGGAGAATGCTGTGGGAAACGGTGTCAAAAGCCTTACTGAAGTCAAGGTAGACCACATCCACATCCTTTCCCTCATCCACTAAGCGCGTCACTTTGTCATAGAAGGAGATCAGGCTCGTCAAGCAGGACCTGCCTTTCATAAACCCATGCTGACTGGGCCTGATTGCTTGGTTGCCCTGCAAGTGCCGCGTGGTGACACTCAAGATAATCTGCTCCATGAGCTTCCCTGCCACTGAGGTCAAACTAACAGGCCTATAGTTCCCCAGGTCTACCCTCCGGCCCTTCTTGTAGATGGGCGTCATGCTTGCTAGCCGCCAGTCGACTAGGACCTCCCCTGATAGCCAGGACTGCCGATAAATGATGGAAAGCGGCTTATCCAGCTCTTCCGCCAGTTCTCTCAGCACTCTCGGGTGGATCCCATCCGGCCCCATCGACTTGCATACATCTAAGTGCTGTGGCAGGTTGCCAACCATTTCCTCGTGGATTATGAGGGCCACATTCTGCTCCCCATCCCCTTCCACCAGCTCAGGGTACTGGGTATCTAGAGAACAACTGGTCTTGCTGCTAAAGACTGAGGCAAAGAAGGCATTAAGCACCTCAGCCTTTTCCTCATCTCTTGTCACTAAGTTTCCCCCCGCATCCAGTAAAGGATGGAGATTCTCCTTTGTCCTCCTTTTTGTGTTTATGTATTTATAAAAACATTTTCTGTTATCTTTAACAGCAGTAGCCAGACTGAGCTCCAGATGACCTTTGGCCTTTCCAATTTTGTCCCTGCACAGCCTCGCAACATCCTTATAATCCTTCTGAGTGGCCCACCCTTTTTCCCAAAGGTCATAAACCCTCTTTTTTTTTTTTTTTTTTTTTTTTCCCTAAGCTCTAGCCACAACTCTCTGTTCAGCCAGGCCAGTCTTCTTTCATGCCGGCTTGTCTTTGGGCATGTGGGGACAGACCACTCCTGAGCCTTTAAGATTTCCTTCTTGAGGAGTGCCCAGCCTTCGTGGATTCCTCTGCCTTTCAGAACTGTCTCCCAAGGGACTCTGCCAACCAGTGTCCTGAACAGCTCAAAGTCTGCCTTCTGGAAGTCCAAGACAGCAGTTTTGCTATCCCCCTCCTGACTTCGCCAAGAATAGAGAACTCTACCATTTCGTGGTGACTCTGCCCAAGACAGCTCCCGACCACCCCATCTCCCACCAGTCCTTCCCTGTTCGTGAACCGAAGGTCTAGCAGGGCATCTCCCCTGGTAGGCTCACTAACCATCAGCTTAGCAGTGTCCTGTCTAAAGAAAAGGAACATTTTGCAGATATCTTTCTAGAAATAGAAACATAACCTCCTTTTCTCATGAGCAACATACATAGAGCAGGAGGAGAGACATTTGTTGCATTGCATCTGCCGAGTCCCTAAAAGGCTGAGAAGACATCAAAGAACAGCAATCAAAAGAAGTATTAATACAGCCTGGTGGATATTCATTCCAGTCTTCTTGGAGACCAAGGTGAATAAATATATTTAATCACTTTACATAGCTCTACTAAGTTTAGTTAAGTTGTGGAGGACTCTGAAGGTTCCACAAGACTTTTTTTTCCCCTTCTATTTACTATTTCAAAATTAAGGCAACAAAATATGCATCAGTTCTTGTCCCTAAGGCTTACTGCTTACTTCTGAAATTATATGGACTGGAAGATGACAACAGGTGTTAAAGGAGCTACAGTTTTCTGTCTTTTACAATGAGTGTCCATATAATGCAGTGTGCTTCTTATACTTGAACTCTTACTCAGGAGCTTTCATTGTAACTAACTTATCTTATATTGTGACACCTATCTCCAAAAAGATATCATACATGTCTCTTTTCTAAGTACATTCAAGGAGGAACTATGAAAAATAAGTCAGAAATAGAAACAAAGTGTGATCATGTGGCGTGTTAAAGCAACAGGGGTTTATTACTGAAGTGGTTTAATTCGAGCAATAATACACGCTTTCAACTTATTTTTAACACTGTATGATGGTATTTAATGCATTTAAATGTAGGTGTACATTATATTCAACATTAAGAAAGCAATACAGATTAAGATAATGCAGAATCTAGTATATTAAAGCAACTGGTTAGTGTATTATATTAGTCTCATTAAGGCACTTATAAGCCCATGAAATTCTCAGGCTTTCTCTAGCACCTGAAGATCTGTCATGACTTGGAAAGGATTTGCATGAAGGTTTCAAAATACTGGTTTCAAGTTCCAGAAGTTCAACTATTTTCTATGACACCAACATTAGTGTTAAAAAATTTTATTTCAGAGGAAGAGAATATTGGATGAGCTTTAAATAACAAGAATTTTCATGATCTCTTACATCTAAGCATAGATTAGTGTTGTTAATTACACTCCAAGTTAGTATATACAATATTCAGATTTTGTTTTGCTCTTTTGATGTAAGCTTGATGATTTATAGAGGGTAGCTTAAGGAGGTTTTTTGTGTTGGTCACCCGCTTTTCCTTAGTTAAATATCATTACCCAAATGTGACGTATTTTTATTCTTCTGTGAAAGTATCTGGAGGAGAGAAGTTCTGTCTTATTAAGGTTTGTCTTATTTGTCTGTAAGTTCTGTCTTATTTACAAAAAAATATTGAGGACTCCTTCAATATTAGTCCTTTGAATTTTTGTAAAGTATATTATATGTCGTTTCATGTCTCAGGGTAGTCCTATTGACAAAAATAGGGATAATAAAAATTCATAATTTTATCTGCAATATCAGCTCCATTGTTGGTGGGAGCAGGAAGGGGAGGGAAAGGGAGAAAGAGGAGCTGTGTAACTGCATCATTTTACTTTCATCATTGTATGCAGTTATAGTGGGGAAAGAAAGATTGCCATTGCTTCCTTAATAATGTTCACACAACCCTTCACTTTCACTTCCAGTATATCGAGCTTACTAAGTTACATAAAACATAATAAGTGCTAGGCTTTTTTACACAAGCAGAAAGGTGATTGTCTGAGTGAATTTACTTCTCACTGGTTATTTCCAGTGAAGCTAAAACAAAATTGATACCAAAATAAAAGCTAGGAAAATAGAAGGAAGGAAGGAAGGGAAACAAGAATATCAAGCAGAATATATTTGGAAAGCCCAGAAGCTAGGTGGGTAGAGAAAAAGGAAATTGGAAAAGAATGAAATAATCGATATGTAAAGAATAGTTATGATACTCTCCCTAATGGCAACAAATGAGACAAATCTGTTTGCATCTCAGAATTTGTTCTAAGAAGAGTGGAGGCCGGAGAGTTGCTGTGGAGGCAAAGAAGCAGTGTCCTCTATTGTATCTTCTGCTCTTTGTAAATATTGCTCTAAGGCTTCCCCTAGTTGGTGCTTTTTCCAACACCATGTGGACAAGTTACCTACCCCCATAGCATCTGGGTGCTTTGCAGTCTTATATGTATCCATTTTGACATGGCTTTCTCAACATCTTGCAGGTAGGAAACAAAGTGCAACAGAGGTGCTGATTATAGCATCTAAATATTAGAGGAATCGTATTCTTGAGAGTGGCTGCCCCCATCACTTAGGGTCAGACGAACTCCCAGACATATGCCCAAGTACCAGAGTTGAGAGAGTGTGGTGGGAGAGACAGCAGACACCTGACCTTGGAGAAAGAAGGTGTTGGCAGCAACTCAGCTCTTTCTGTTAGCTATACACCGAAGGCCCACATGGTATGACATGAGTCTCTTGTGCCAAGTTGCAGCCTGGACTTTGGCACTATTATTTAAACTGATCAGAGGCATACCTTTCTTTTCAATTGAGGGGGAAACAATTGTGAAGCACATAGCTCTCTTGCAGCAGTATTCTGGAAGGTCCTTGAATTTCCATCAATGACAATTTCTGAGAACAAGTTGGAGTGGCAATTTTGGGAGTGAGGGAAAGTCACTCCTGTTGGGGGCAGACTAAGTAAATAATACTCCTGTGAGGTATATTTCACTCCATTTTTATGATTTAGCCTAGAAAAAAAAATACATTTATATAAATTATAAAGCTTGGAAAAGCCAGAAAAAAACAAATGATCTCTCTAAAATTCTTCACTCTTTTCTTCACAAACTGCTATTGTGCTAGGAAGAGATACCATGCAATAAGCCACAAAGCAATAACAGTTTCATTTCCCTCTTCCAAATTATTCTCTCTTTGTCAAAGGAAGTTATTTCTGAACAACAAAATCTGCTCTGTGATCTTAATAACATATGATTCTATGCCAGCATGATATTATGAAAATGACTTAAAGTTTCTGTAGGAGCAGAAAGCATGCAACACCTCTGAAAATCCATCTGTTTTTGAACCTTGAAAAAGAGAAACGAATTGCCCACTGCTGAGCTATAGTAAGTCAAATATATACCAGTCAATTAATTAAAAATCTGTCTACTTTGAAATACAACACTAGTGACTCTATGTGCTATAAAAATCCAATCAATTTCACTTAATTTTCACTATGCAAAAACAGTGGCATGAGCTAAACACTCTACCATGGATAGGGTTCTCATTCTGAACAGATAGCACCCCTTTCTCCTATACTAGTCACAGAGAGGAAGAAAATGGTGAACACTTGTCTGAGAGAGAAGGCAAAGGCTAAGGTGGCATATATAATTTGGGTGGAGAAGAGGTATTGACTACGCTGTCAGCTTTAGAATATGACTCAAATATGAAGTTTATGACCTGCCTTTTAAAAGTTCTCAGTGGAAATAGATGTTTCTGGGGAAGATTCAGAGCACCCACCTTAGAACTTCATCCCTTCTCCCCTCATCCTGCAACCTCATCAAGTCTCCAAGGAGAAAATTACTGAAAAGCTAAAACAACTATCTGTGATGAGAGAATTTCAGTCATCCTTGCTTAACATTGTATAATTCAAATATATAATTCAATATATCCATAAAAAGGTGTCCTGGAATACCTCCAGGACAGCTGGAAAACATGACTTTAAAGGCTGTGTACTGTCATTCTGTGTTAAAACTGCTTTGCTAGACAGTGCCAATCAAGTAGTGCTCCTTTGTTAGTTTTAACAGCATCTGGCTCTGCAGTTATTTCTGATAATTCAAATAAGATTTGTACTAAAAAGATTTAAAATAGTCTGTTGAGCTATGGAGAAATTTTAGTCTAGGATTCTGATAACCTAGTGACACTTCAGGGTTTCACTGTCTTAATTACTCTTAGACCAACATATATGCTATATTACCCTAACAGTACACTCAGGTAATAACTGTCCCAGCCACTCATGCATAGTATTAGTACATCAGCAAACACCTGGGCCTCAGAAATCAAAAATGGTTTACTCCTTTCAAACCCCAAAACATCAAGTCAAATTGCAATAGCTCATATTCTGTTTCTGTTTAAAATAGCATTGATTTTCCTTCCAGAGACAAAATGAACGTGGGGAAAAAAAAAAAAAAAAAGTAATCTATCACTTCTTGGAAGATTTGCTCCAGTCTCTGAATCTGATTCTCATTTTCAGCACTCCGGCAGACAAACAATAACACTTGGATATATTTTCATAATCTTCAGTAGAGACAACTGAACACAGGTCAGTTCTGATACACTAAGCAGAATTTCCATTAGTTTAGTGTTGCAACTGACCTAAGATAGCCCAAGGCTTTACATATGCACTAATTTTAACTTATTTATATGTTTGTTTGTTTCAATGTGCTGTGCTGATCTGTAGCTGGTTGGTTCTCTGCCAGACTACTGTTCCTTTATAACGGAGGCATCAGTACCCTGGGAACAAGGTACTGGTAAGGGTTTATCTTTCATGAAGACTCAAACATTTATTTTCTGCAGAGAAGCCAAGAAGTGTCAATCATGACAGCATTTTTAGTGTGATGTCAACAGCTCAGACCAAGTCCTGCACATGTTGAAGTCAGAGTTCAACAGGAAAAGAACTGTCACCTGTCTCACAATTTCTTTCATCTCTTAAGATTTTATTGTTTTATGCAGTGTTATAGAAAAGTACAATTACTAATGACCTGGGAAGAGCTTTTTATTATCATTATTTCTAACCACAGTAATTAAAAATGTTCACAAAACAAATAATTCTAGAGACTGTCTTTGATATGACGGTGTTGCATTTCAGAAGTTCATAACTAATATTGGAAACATGATAGAGGTTTACTGAAGGTAGATTCGATGTTGATTCAAAGACACACTTTTCCTTTGAATTTGTCAGTACTAATTTGTCCACTTTTATTATTTTACTTTGAGTCAATATATATATATATGTTTGTTTATTTCTGCAGTAAAAATGTGGGTATTTTTACAACAGAAAAGTCACATACCAATCAGGAACTCTCTTTTTTACCTAAGAAAAATAAATAAATAAATAAATAAAACTTATGACTCCTCTGTTGAGAACTGATCATTTTAGAATTTTGAAGACTAAAAGACCTCTTATATAAACATACATGTATTTCACACTTTTCAATTACTTTTAGATTAGTAAAAATAAACAAACAAACAAATAAATAAATAAACAACAAAACAAAACAAACAAAAACCAAACAAAACAACAACGACAACAACAACAAAAAACAGCAATATAAAAACACAAAACTTCATCTGTGATCTTTTATTAATGTTGGCCCTGAGGGCTGCTAGCCTTATTCTGGCCAGGCTATAATGCTATGCACAGCATAAAGAATGTAGAAATTTATTAACAAAATACCCTTGTCTTCAAAAAGGTTTGAATTTTACCAAATTCTTTACTGTGGAATAACAAATGCTTCAACATATTTTCTCTCTGTCTAGTATTACATATCTGTGAAGGTGAGAGGCTGGCAGCTCAAAACTACAGTTTTTTGAAATTCGTTTTTCTTTGAGAGGACTTTCTCCTGAGAGAGGAATGATTGTGAGAAGTAAAAGAAACTCAGTAATGATTTTTTATATTATCTGGCACAAGCTGTAAATGTACCCCTGTAAGCCTAATGTCTTATTAAAATTGATTGTGCATCAAAGAATACTATGCAGAGAACATCACAAGGAACAGAAACATATAACACAAACATCCCAATGCAGGACTGTTGTGGATATTTTGATGACAGTTTTAAACATAAACAAGTATTTTTTTTAAATCTTAAATTTGTAAAATAACCTGGTCTTTTAGGGGCTAGGCATAGGGAATTTTCAGGAACTAGAAAGTGGATGAGAGGAAATGATGGCAACTGATGTGTCTGTCTTTATCTGGACCTGTCTTCTTGAGGTCACAGAGTAATCCTCGTTAAGAAGTAGCACAGTTGTTGATCTGCTAAGACAACATAAATTAAAGGAAATGAATAAATAATGCAACCTTTCTGCTGAATTACTAAGATTAATATATAAATTGCTTCTAATAATTAAATGGTAGCAAAGTGTACAAAAAATAGATAAATATATAGTTTCAATAAAAGAGCAAACTTGCTAGACTGAACCAGCAGTAAAACCAACTCAACACATCAGATGGCATAAATCCAGTGCTATATCGTTTATGTCTACAGAACACCAAAGCTAATTGGTAGAAATGTTTCTGTTTTCAACACATTTGTAAATATAAAAGCTGTAAGCAGTGAGGTTAACACTAATCTTGAACACCACGATGGCGTTTCATAAAATTTTGTTAATGTAGAGAGTTATTTGAAAAACTTTTAATCAAAGGCAGAATTGTTGTGTTTCAGCAATACATTTATACGGCTTTTTATACACAAATTTTAAAAAGACAATTGCCGTCTATTACAAGAGAAATGAAACTAGATGTTCATTGGCTCTCAAAGTCTTCCAGTTTCAACCAAACCTTTAGAATGTCCTCAGTAGTCCAACAGCTGTCCTCAGCACCATGTCTAGACAATTATCGTATCTGAGTTATTTCAAGTTTGGGATGAAGACATTCCCAGGCATCCTTGTGGAAGTAATCTTGCCTGCTTGCCTCTAAATGAGAGAGAATCATTCAGCTCCTATACCCCACACACCATGCCAATAAAATCAGGAAGCCAGATTTCCACTACTTTGGAAAAGCATTAAAAACTATATTAATTACAATCATCCAAGAAGCTCAATCAGCTGTGATATACTGAAGAAATAACTTATGGCTTAAAAACTAAATGTCAAATCAGACATCATTAGCTTCTTTACTTATAGTTCCACTTTTTTGTTGTTTGTTTGTTTGCTTCACTGCAAAAAGGAGAATACAGAGAGGAAAAGGTAAGGGAACATAAACTCAAGTCATGGTTTTACTTTCCTTGCATATCTACTTGTGTGCTTTCACAGAAAGTGAGGACAAGAGGAAAACAGGGAAACAGAGGTCATTAATCCAGACTGAAAGCAATGTTATTTCCAGGAATTAGTGCACCAAATTTGGAATTTGGTCACCAAAACATCCAAATGGCCATAGTAGTACCTAGATAGCCTAGGTGAGCAAAAGTGCTACTGCATCACTTCTATAATCTTGATTTTAAAATGTTCTCTTTTACCTGCTAAAAAATAAGGCAAACGTCTTTACCCTGCAAATAAATGGGCATAGAAATATAGACTATAATAATTATTCACTTTATAATTTACACAGATAAAATAATTCCTGACATTGCATGACATTTAATTTGATTAGCACTATATATTTAAGAGCAGTAACTCCATGACAAAAAGAAAATATTCATCTTGAATATCACAATGAAAACTAATTCTGTTCTGAGCATGACTTTTGACTCAAAATGACATTTTAGTAATGTCATATCATCTATATTATTCTGCTCCCTGCTTTTTTCATTTTTCATGTATTCTGACTATGTCCAGGACCTGAATAATTGCATATTTCACTGTAGGCAAGGTGATGACATTGTACATTACTATTAGTCTTTGACCAAACTGAAGAAAATGTGGTGTGAAGATTGACATTTTAAAAGAAATAGGAGGTATATTTTTCTCCTATTATAAACTAATACCTAATAAGCTAAGAAATATTAGGAAAAAAAATAGGAAGAAAGGGAAGGAAGGAAGGAAGGAAGGAAGGAAGGAAGGAAGGAAGGAAGGAAGGAAGGAAGGAAGGAAGGAAGGAAGGAAGGAAGGAAGGAAGGAAGGAAGGAAGAGATAATTTAGAGACTGCAAATTACAACAAATTGAATTAAACAACAGAATTTTTTTGACTATGTCAGCATTAAGAAAAGGGGAGAAAAAAAAAGTGATTTACTTCAGGTACATTTAACACGATTATCTTAGATCCTGTTAATAATTCAGTCAAGCAAGTATTAGAGTACAGCATAGCTTCCTGAGGGTTTATCCAGAACATTGGACAGATTTTATATTTAACATGGAATCCCTCAGTGCCATAAATTACTTTTATAATTCCTTGATTCATTTAGCTTAACATTAAATCAGATATATCTATATGAGCTTCAGTTATACCATTAGATTTAATTGTATTCCCATCTAAACCCTAATTACTCCAGATATTTCTAATCTTTCCCAAAAGACCTTTTAAAGCTGTTTTAAAGTGTGTTTCCAAGTATGCATGGTTTCACCACGTCCATTCCTAGCTTGAAACTTTACTTTGGCTTAATAAGCATGTGGGCTACTGTAGTTCTGCAAAAATAAATTCGAAGTCAGGAGTATTCCTTCCCTGGGGTTGACGTAAACAAGGTTTAGCTGTAAAAGAGTGATCCCTGTTGCCACCTTCCGGCTGAAAATAGCAAGAGCTCTCATCCACCAGATTGACCCAGTGAGAGCCCTCAAATTGTTAAAACTCATCTGTTCAATTAGGTTCTGAAGCACAAGTACTCATATAGTCAATACTAGTCTGCTCAGAAGCAGTAGCTACCTGCAACATTTTTCAGCTGTCACGTCTGACTCTTATTTTAGAATCTGTCCTACAAGAGGGTTCAGCTGAATTGCTCTCAGGAGTAGTTTAATCTGTGTATGATTTACAGATCTGGCCCCATGTTCTGGTTCATACAAGATCCCTTCTAGCAATACAAGCCCACCAACATTTTATATATATAATAATCTATGTTAGATATTTCAATGATGATTTATGCTACAGTTAGACTACTGAGACTTTTATAATGTAGAATAAGCTAAAGATGGCCAACTAGTTTCACAGCATTGCTTTATGCACACTTACAGATATGAACCTTTTTTTTCCTGGTGATTGGCAGCAGCTCACCTAGACATAAGAGACTTCTTTTTCATTTCTTTCCCTTTCCTTTATGGTAAAATATTAAATATATCATCATAGTTTCCTATCTAGTATCATTGTTAAGTTTAGCAGTAACATCAGCTTTAGGATCTTGTTTCAAAACCAACGCCCATAAGATGCCTTAACATGACTCACAATTCTTTCTCAAAATAAAGTAACACCACTTTCAACAATTCTATTAAAAGCAGTAAAAACTGAGTAACCCTTTCTCTTAGCTTCAAACCAGTTCAAGACAAACTTTAATACAAAATCTCAGCCCCATTCACGAGGGCTCACATGTGTTGTTGAAAATCTCAGTTACAACTCCAGAATTTTTCATGGCTCACTGACCTTTTAAAAGAACCCAGAATAAAATGTGATTCCCTTTTTACGTTAACATCAAAAGCATTCACAATTCACAGCTTTGCAGGGCTTACACATGAAATAAAAATAAATGCTGTTGTATAGACGTTTGTTTTGCCTGTAAGCATATGATTACATTCCAGATTCAAATCAGAACTCTTAGTTTTCAATTTCATGTAAATCAAAATTGACAAAGGATTTGTACGGACTCTTAGGTTGTACGACTACAGAATTTTGCATATTGGGTTCACAGGGTGTCACAGTGTGACTCATCAGGATCACACAAAAACAACAGACTTCCTCAACTGCTGCAGCAGCTGTTTAGAAGTGACAGGCTGACTGAGTCATGAAAGCTGCTGAAACCACAGCCTAGTTGAAATGAGAGACCTAATATTTGAAACTAACTGGCATGGTGAGTTGTTTGTTTCTGTTTTATGTATTCATGGAGAACATTTTCTCCTCACATAAGCCCAAGACACTCCACACTCTTCTATTAAAGGGCCCTACACTGAATCACGAAGTCAGATGGAACTTAAATAATAAAATATAAAATAATAAAATAAAATAATTTATAATAATAAAAAAAATAATCATTTTGAATTTTTCTTCCTGGACTGACAGATGAACCCAAAACATTATTTTGAACTTAAACTGCCTAATTGTGCAGCACCTTCTGCAAAACAGTTCCACTGTCTGTAGATAAGAACAACTTGCTTTGGCCAAAGGCAGAGCTTTTCTATATTGCAGTGCTGACTAAGGTGATCGAGATATATTTCAATATCAAAAGCTACACAGATTACTTGAACAAATCTGAACTGAAAAACGGAAGGATTTTTTCTCTTCTCAAATAACAGCTATCGTTTTCAGGCATTTTTTATTCTAAACAAGATATGATTCAAAAAGAATTCATCATTAGTTAATCATAACCACATGGAAACCTGACATCTTTCCCATCTTGATGAGGGCATATGCATTAAGTGGACCCTTACTTGCAGTTGTATTATCAAGCAATACAAAGCAATAAACTTGTGTTTCTGACCTGAAAAGGTGGCACTGAGGACTTGACATTGACAGTTCATATGCTTCAGATGACGCAAACCTACATCATACCAGCCTACACCTGTAGCCCCATAGCAATGGGAGGGCATTAGGCAATTGCCTGGAACACATCTATCATTCTGTTTAGTTTCACCTGAAGGGAATTGAGGTTATGGTCTTCAAATGATTTAACCCAAAGTGTGGTTCACAGAGGTAACTAAGATATTTACTTCTCCCAGTCCTAGCTATAGTGCTGCTGTAGGTAGCCCCAATATTTACTAAGGTTTGCCCAGTGATCCACTGTTTCAGCTGTTCCCTCTACTCTACCTTGGCATGTGATCAGGCACAGGGCTCAGTAGTGGTGATTTAAATTGAGACAAAAATATCTGAAAAAATTAGCTTTACATCTTCATTATGGATTTTTGTACATCTTTGCTATGGAAATGTTCAAATGCACACACTGCATTTGATATGTCGGAAGAAATAGATATGTATTTGAATTATTTGAATTATTTCTAAAGGATGCTAGTATGTTCTTGACAGCAATGGAATGGAGAGTAACAATTTGCTAAATGAGGTAGATAGGAATATCATTATGTATTTAATATTCAGTGATGCTAACTTGTTAAAGGTAGCTAAATAGTAACATGAAATAAATTCTGATGACCTGCAATTAATTTGCCTGCCTACAGGCAATTAATGCAATAAATAAACTAATTCAGTTCTTATTAGAGCCTTAAACTTATGGGGTGAGTTTTTAGTTCATTTAATTAATACTTATATCCTACAGCATTTAAAACCTATATCATTTTATTAGTATTTAACAAATAGCCTACAGTTAGGCAAATTACATCACAGGGAAACAATACCAAGTAGTGTTTATTAATTCATGCCTAGCTAAGATGCCTACTTAACATCTTCGAAATTATTTTGTTAAACAAAAAAAAAAAAAAGTAAACATAACCACTTCTTGTGGTTATTCAGATTAATCAGACTAAATTTTTGTTCAGCAGCCCTATTGGTGTCCTACTATCTGAAAAGTCTTGGTTCTGCTCTTATACCTGGCCATCACTAGATTTGGTACCAGCCTTATAATGTTAAAGAAATCTTTCAAAAGTTTGTAGCAGATATATTTATATGAATAATCTTTATAATTATTATATAATTATTATAATTTCCTAGAAAAGCTAGTCTTCTGTTGCCCAACTGTTTTTAAAGAGCATAGTGCTTGACTGACCTTTATGCATAATTTTCCGTTACTGGTGAAAGGAAAAAAACAAACAAACAAACAATAACAAAAAACTGAAAGTTATTTATTTCATTCTCTGTTCTTAATATCATGTACCTGTAACGAATTAGTGATCGGCCCATATGTTTACATGTTGCAGTTGACTATCTCCTATCTCTTTCACAGAGACTACCATTTCCTGAAACATCTTTGTTAGAAAGGCACATTTATGACCAAGAAATGACATTGCAATGGATGATGAAAGCTTTCAAGAAGAAACAGCTAGTGCCTTCTCTAGACATGCTCTAGCCTAAGATACCTGTTCTGTGTTTATGGCAACCAGGGAAGTAATTTGTTTCACTTGTAGTAAAGTTAAGCATTTTAGCTGTTGTTTTTTTCTTCCTTAACTGATGTACAGTTTATCTTCACTGAATTAAGAGATGAAAAAGCATGTCCTTGACTCAGCATGTACATAGCATTATATTAGAGAGAGGAAAACTGAGATGGATTTGGTGGGTTTCTGTCCCTCAGCCTCTCACTGTCAGAAACAGTTTGTTGCATGAAAATGATTCAGCGTGGAAATGATGGCCTGGATTTTGGGTCACTGTAACCAAAGTACAGAATACCACCAATGTACAGAAACCAAAGTTTGGGAAGAGTATGCAATATATTTAGACCAGTGTTCATGGGCTGAATACCTAAATGGGTCAAATCTTTATGAATTCTGATATTAATATCTGTCATCAGATACCACCAAAGTTCTACTTGCTGGTTTCCTCTAGAAACAGTCCTATCAGTTTAAGTAAGAAACTTTCTGGTCTCAGACACCACTTATTAAGAATATAGACAGCAGAATCAAGCATTTAATAATTCTTTCTTCCTAAATATATTGTGTGATTAAGAAGAGATTGTTCCTTCTGCATGGGATATGCATCTCTCTAAATAAATATCTGTCTCCATGGGGAGTGAGGAATTGAGAAAATCAATGCAAAACATTGGGAAAATAATTTAATAATTTACTGTGTCCTAGTTCAGGGAAAAAAAAAAAAAAAAAAAAAAAAAAAAAACACATACAAGTACGTCTTTGCATTTCTCTCTTTCTCTGCTGTAAGTACACTCTTTTTGTTAAATGGCATTTTAACAGCATTGTGATTTCCTTTAATGATAACAAAATTATTTGGATTCATTTAAATATTTATTTAACTTTTTTAATGCAGTTGCATGTGCATATACTGTTTTAAGTCCTTACACCATAATAAAGATTTGTTTGTTCAGGCTTTCTTGTCAGTGGTTTAGAGTACAAGCTTAGGCAGCTGTATTTTAGTTGTTCTTCTGAACAAGTGATTCAGAGTGAAGATGGTCTCTTTTTCTCCCCTCTCCTCCAGCCTCCCCTCCTTCCCAGCCCCCCCTCCCCACCCTCTTGCTCTGTCTAACTCTTGGAGTACTTTTTCTTCGTGATTTTTATCTACCGTGATGGGAACAGGAAAGGTTGAACTTACGGGATAAAAAAAAAAAAAAAAGAAATCTTAAAAACTCCACAAATCTCTGATACTAGTGTACTTAGAGTACTCCTCTTACTAGTATGATGAGTGCTCAAGAGAGAGATCCGCTCAAATACAATGATTTATCTTTTCTTATTGTTTGTGCATTGTCTTAAAAGGAATGCCCTGAAAAATATCACTCTAAGGAGGTACGTGACAAACTGTGGCAGAGGCTATTGTTGGATATACAGCTATTGGTTTATCTGTGTTCTCACTTCAGGCAGTAGAAAAATTGCAATCCATTTTAGTGGATGGACTGACAATAAACACTGAAAATTTTAAAACCAGTTCCTTTCCTCAGTCACATAACCTCTACCAAAGATTATTATCCAAATGACTGGTTGGTCATATTCTGGACAGACAGCATAGGCAAAGACACCACAACACCTCACTTCCCTGTGAATAATTAGCACACAGAAAGCTAACAGAAGATTCCGCCCCCCCCCCCCCCCCCAAAAAAAAAAAAAAAAAGGTATCGGTAATGTCATGTTATTAAAATAGTCATTCATAGTCAAATCTCAGTTTTAGCATCGCAAGAAGAAAAACTTCAAATATACAGGAATAGAAATGTGAAAAATTAATTTACCATTCAAGCATTATTTCATATCTCTATTTCTAAATCATTATTTTAAGATGTTTTTATTGTAAGTGCCACCTTTCATTCTTAAAATCCAGTTTTCAGTTATGTTAATAAAGCTATGTAATTCTGTCACTTTTTTCTCCTTGCCTTGAGTAATTACTTATGTTGACACAGATAGAGAAAAATTCAACAGTAAGTTTAATTCAGAAAAATAAATAAATAAATAAATATATAGATAAATAAATAAAGACAAGATGGATTCATTTCTTGTTTACACATAGTGTAACATATTGGATATGTAAATAGAAAACAGTTGTCACGTTTTAAGAAATACAAACAATATCAGCATGAAAACCTATCTCCAATAGTAGCACAAACATTCATCTTCAGTGGCAGACTTGTTGTACATTTATATACTTACCAATTTTATATGCTGTAATTTCTGTTAGAAAATTAGACATAGGACTACAAGGTACATAAAATCTTTAAAAATACAATATGTATATATATTTTAATGCAGTTGCTATGCAATTAGAATTGCTTACACTACATTTTTTCAGAAAAAAATACTGTTTGGACTGTACATCCATTTTCTATAACTGAATTTCAATTTTCAAGCCTCTACTTTTTTTCAGGTCCAGCTACCATACGGGTGTGAAAGACATAAAAATGACTTCCATTCACTTTTCCTCCTTTCTTGAGAGAGAAGAAAAAACAATGGTTGAATCCTAGAATTTCGTCAATATTTTCAATTAATAGTTAAAAAAAGGGAAAGAAAGTTTTACATATTTACAGAGAATATGAGTTCTCTGTTGCATATTTTGAACTCTCTTCACGTGTATATTTCTGCAAAGCTTTAAATATCTCTCTGCGCTGGGAAGGTTATTTAGAATCATGAGACCATAGAACATGCTGAGTTGGAAGGGACCCACAAGGATCATCTAGTCCAACTCCTGGCTCCACACAGGACCTCCCAAAAATCAGACCATATGTCTGAAAGCATTGTCCAACTGCTTCTTGAACTTTAATGTTTTCATAAATGTTCTCTTTAATGTTTTCATAAACAATTCGGATGCAGGACTTGAAAATATATTAAGTAAGTTTGTGGATGACACTAAACTGAAACAGTAAAGAAAACTGGCCCTAAAATGGAGCCGTGGGGAACCCCCCTAGTGACTGGCTACCAGCCTGATGTAACACCATTTACTATAATGCTTTGAGTGCAATCCATAAACCAATTGTTCACCCATCACATTATGTATTTATCTAGCTGTACACTGGACATTTTGTCCAGAAGGGTACTGTGAGAAACAGTATCAACAGCTTTGCTGAAATCCAAAAATATTACTTCAACTGGCTTCCCTTGGTCAACTAGATGGGCAACCTTGTCATAAAAGGAAATCAAGTTCGTTAAGCAGGACCTTCCCCTCCTGAATCCATGTTGGCCATATTGTCTTTTATGTGTTTTGTCTTGTCTTTTTTACTGTATTGTCTTTTATGTGTTTTTGAATAACTCACAGAATAATCATCTCCATAATTTTGCCAGGCATTGAAGTGAGACTGACAGGCCTGTAATTACTGGGATCTTCTTTCTTGACCTTCATGAAATTTGGAACAATATTTGCCAGCCTCCAGTCATCTAGGACCACTCCAGATTCCCAAGACCATTCAAAAATAATTGAGAGAGGTCTCATGATGACTCTGAGTACCCTGGGATGAATCCTATCAGGCCCCATATACTTATATGCATCCAGCTGGAGCAACAAATCCTACCAAATTCAGGTCTGGCTGGGAGTTTATTGTTCCAGCACTCATGGTCCTCTAACTCAGGGCTCTGAGGGTCCCAGGACCCATCACTGGTGTTGAAGACAGAAGCAAAGAAGGTAATAAACATCTCTGCTTTGTCTACACCCCTATTTATGAAGTCACCATCCTCATCAAGTAACAGAACAATGTTTTCTCTGATCCTGTTTTTGCTGTTAACATATTAAAAAAAAAAAATAATAATAATCTTTTCAGTGACCCCCACAGTACTGGTCAGCTTCAACACTATTTGAGCTTTGGCTGCACAATTTTCACCTTACAATGGTAAGCAGCATCTACTGTAGGCCTCCCATGTTGCCCGACCTCGCTTCCAATGGCCTTATACTTTCTTTTCCAGATAAGGTCTAGAAGAATATCTCTGCTCATCTTCTGCCCCAACTGTTTGACTTCTGACATTTGGGAATTGTCTGTTCCTGTGCTTTTAAAAGGTGGTACTTAAAAATTTACCAGCACTGATGGGCCTCAGTGTCTGCAAAAGAAGTTTCCCAAGAGACCTTAGTAAGTAGTTCCCTGAGCAACCTGAAGTCTGCTCTCTCCATAACCAGGGTTGAAATTTTGGTGACAGTTTGCCTCCTATCACCAAAGATTTTAAACTTGACTACAAATGACCAGACAGCCGCCATTCAGGTTTCTATGAGAACTGAAGTTTGTATGATTCATAGATACATTTCCAACACTTTCTTTATATGAAAGAGATAATCATGATCACTTCATTTAATGATAAAAGGTTTTATTTTGTTCATTTATTCTAATCATCACCTTCAAATGAGAGGACCTGTCTTTAATTTTAAACATTAACTCATTTATGACATGAATGATAGACGTTGGATATGGGTCGAAGAGCAAAGATGTGCAAATGTTTCCTGTGCAAACAAGGATATGGCAAATAAAAGAAGAACAACACTGAATATGTGAGCGATTTAAGCTGGAACAAAAGGAGTTATTAAAATGGTCTTTACTTAGTTCATTACATTTTTGAATTAAATATACATGTAGACATATCAGACACTCTCTTATCATGAAGAACTGGCAAGACCAGCAAACAGAACTTCAAGGAGATAATGGGTATTCCCTTTTCTTTTTCTGACTCTTGGACAACTGCTCCTAGCAGTCTGAGCTTCTGATTATTTGCATAAGAGGAAATTTTGCACTTCAAGTAAATGCAGTTTGTGTAACAGTACTATACCTTGAAATACAACAGTTCTTTAATAGCAAATAACAACGAATTAGTTGATCAAAAGTTTACAAGCTTAGAGCTGTTCTGACAGGAAACAAACAAACAAAATTGTGGGGTCTACAATGTATGCTGAGAAGTTAAAGCCACACACATCTTTTGATATCTATAAGGGAAGTGTTATGCCTTAATTCAATAAACAGTGCTTGTTCCTACATAGCATTTGATCGAGTGTTTTATATGGGTCCAAAGACGTGACATAAAGTTGTGTCCAAGAGACACAGTCAAATTTTTAATATCAATTCATGTTAGTAAGTGGAAAGGTTAGTAAGTGGAAAGTACTAACAAAAGAAGTAAAATGAATTAAGTGAAATACAAATATATGCTTAATTACCAGCTTACAGAATCATCAGTCCTAAAATGTCATTAATGGATTCATTTATCCTTCCTAATGTAAGAGATTTCATATTATATAATAAGAAGGGAAGTGTACATACACGATGGTTGGAGAGAGTCACACATCCTGAAGAATTCGAAACCAGCTCAAACAAAAAGAACTGGAAGTTCTATGTGAAGGTTTCTGGAACACAGTTTTTCTGCATTTATCATGATAGTTGTTTCTCAGTTGATATTAATTTAAAACAAATAATTGAAAAAAAAATATTTGTAGTACAAAAATCATAGATATGCTGACAATTGTAGCTATAGTAAAAAAAGCGAGGAAGGAAGGAAGGGAGGAAGGGAGGAAGGGAGGAAGGAGGAAGGGAGAAAGGGAAGAAGGGAGGAAGGGAGGAAGGGAGGAAGGGAGGAAGGAAGGAAGGAAGGAAGGAAGGAAGGAAGGAAGGAAGGAAGGAAGGAAGGAAGGAAGGAGGGAAGGAAGGAGGGAAGGAAGAGGGATTTCCTGTAAAGAAACCTTCCAAATGAAATGTTTTAGCCAAGCGTTTTTAATATTTTTCAATTGTTGTTTATCTGCTAGGTTGATCGATGATATCCCCACACAAACAGAACTCTTGTTTATGGCATCAAGGGTTGTGACAGTACTTTGTTAGACAACGACAATCTAAAACTGAAGACTTTTGACCCTGTATACCACGTATATGAGATCTTAAAAGTTTGATAGTTATGGTGATTGATAGATCCTCATTGTCTGGTGAAACAGGAACTGGGTTTGCAGATCCGCTTTCAAGAAGACTCAAATACAGCTTAAGAGCAAGTATGACAATATTGATTATCCTCACAGTTCCTAGGGCAAGGGACCTTGCAGGGAGGCAGCAGGGGATTATCAGGCATGGCAGAGCATCTGTCTATGGTTGAGGCTTTTTTGGGGGGTGAGGAGGGAGGCAGCAGTGTGTAATGGTTTCAAAGGTTTTTTCTAGGGTGGGGGACAGGTGGCACATGCGCACTATTGACTGTAATGCATGATATAGCTCTGTGGCTGGCTGTAGTTAACAAGATATATACTCACTTGGTGGATGCTCTAGCTTGATAAGCAGAAGCTTGCTACAGGTCTGGCCATGGTTCAAGAATGCTGAAGAATCTTATTTTGAGCAAGTTCTAAAAGTCAGCTCAAGTTCAGTAGTTGCTAAGCAGCAGGCTGAATCAGTCAATACACTCCTGTCTTCTCCTCAATCTTCTGAAATCATCCCCTTTACACTCATCAAGCTAATGTCTAAAATAAGTTTTCCATAAGGTGTTTGTTTTTTGATATAAGACAACATACTCTGTGGAAAAAAAAAAAAAAAAAAAGAAAAAAAAATGCACTTAATGAAAGTGCATTAAACAAAATAACTCTGCACGAAGAATAACTCTTTTAAACAAAAGAAGAGATGAATTTTCTATATCTTTTAAACAAACAAGATGAGCTTGTGAACAATTTACATCTTGCATGCAAATACTTAAAGGTATTCACCTTTCAGTAGAAGTATCCAGGTCCCTGTCCCTGTGCTAGCTGCTGTGCATTCATGTAAAATCTTCCAATTTAAATAGATAAAATAGTCAGCAACAGCAGCCAAATAAATAAATAAATAAATAAACACAGAGATCAAAACATATCCTGAAATTGAACCCAGTCACAAATGTATTTTAGAAGCAAATTAAGAATACACTGGAATTCATGTGACTCATTTCTCCATACCCTTCACTCGAATAGATCACAAGATTGTTAGTAAGGCTAAGCACCCACCATTAAGAAATAAATTGTTCATTGAAGTTGCCTTGGAAAACTTTATTTTTCATAACCCATACAAGTAATCTTGTTCATTTTGGTAAAGTCTATTGATAGATTAAGACCCATTCATTCATAGGAATACATGTAGAAATGTAATAGAATGCTTTCATCCAAAAATTTGTGGGTTTGTTTGTTTGCTTGTTTTTATTAATTATTTGTTCTGTGAACAAATCAAATAAAAGCATCTCAGGAACACTCTCAGCTAAAAACACATGTGAATTAAGAATTTCCTCTCTCTCTGGCTCCTTTTTGTTGCCATGGAAATCTTCTCAAAGGTTGTCCCTCTAATAAACTTTTGAAAGTAAAATTTTATTGCTTGACCTTAAAGACAGGCACACATGAAAAAAGTTGCTTTGGTTTTTACATAACCTGCAATAAATTATCTCCATATTTCAAAACATTAACAGCAATACATTGAAGTACCAAAAGTTCAAACTACAGGTCCTTTATATGCTCTGTACACACAATAACACACATATAATACCGAAATGATGGCCAGTTTACTAAGACATTACTCCAGTTACTTTGATTCATATTAATGATAAAAAATAGCTGTAAAACTAACTTTTCAGAGTAGAAAGTAATAATGAATCTGAAGCATGTCTAAAACTGTCTCATTGCAGGGCTGCAAATGGAGAAAGAAACACTCATTAATTTGTTAGAAATGTGTTATTTATGAACATTTTGCTGATGTATGATGTTTGAAAAAAAGCACAGACTGGAACAGACGCCCTATGTGTTGGTTGTACTTTTAGGGGAAGTTGAGAAGAATATACTTAATTGCTACTTGTTAAGTGGATGAGGACAGTGAGAAAGAAACGTTACATATATTCTATCTGTGGTTAATGAAAGCAATTCACTAGAGGTCTCTGAGAGCCATTGTGAAAGTTTGACTGACTGCCAGCACTTGCAACAATGTTATATCATCAGATACCCTAGCTGGATATTCAATCAATTATGTGGCAATGTCAAAATAATCTGAAAGGAAGGAGTAACATTTCCTATTGCTTCTTCCCTTCCATCCACCTTTCTCCTATATCTTTCCTTTTAAATACATCGTTTGTGAAGAGCAAACTGAAAAAAGCCAGTGAAGAAAACATACACACAAAACGGAAAGGAAGATGAACACAGGGCACTGTCAGACAAACATTAAATACTAGAACTTTATAAGAAGCAATGTGTTTTAGCACTGATAACGTGAAAAGTAATGAAGTAATAAAGAATAAAACAGACTATATATATACATATATATATATAACAGGACTATTTTTTAATGGAAGTCTGAGTTTTCAACTAAAAAAGCTTTTCACATATTCTGATGAGAGTTTAGCTTTCCCAGTGCAAAGTCAACTCTTCCCATTCGAAAATGCTCCCAGGATACCTTATGGTTGCAATTTATTTTATCAGGGTACATGAAACACCGTATGTGATGGCTCCCATAACAAAATGTTCCTTGTATCAAAGGAAGGGATTGCTACTACAGTGGCAATTGAACAAGGACCTAATTCCAAAGAATAAAAAGGGAAAATATCTGCCTGAAAATTCCCTTGAGAAATCAGAGAATTTCCAAATTATAATATTCAATTTTTCTGCTGAAATTTTATTGAAAATATTTTAGTTCTGATAAAAGAAAATTTCTGCAAAAGAACAATATCCATAGTAATTGTGGTATTATTAGGAAAGTATGCTCAATCTTGCAGGTAAAACTTCAGTCCTCCAATCTTTAAACATTTTGGTTGATTTCTTCTATTACTATTATTATTATTACTGGTTACATTCAGCTAATAACACAATCCCAAGGAAACTGTACTGAAAGTACCATGTTGCATACTTACAAGTGACAGCTCTACAGACCTTTACCAGAGAAAGGACAAAGTTTGTGTGGAAGACAAGAAGGAGAGGTTAAGAATGAGAATAGATTTTGAAAGGGCAAATCTGGAAGAATTCTGAAAATGAAGATATATCCTTGTGCACCAGAAGAACACTGAAACTATTTCAAAAGAAAGAAAATCTGCCCCAAATAAGCAGACAACATTAACTGGCTACAGGTTCTCAGCATTCTGACTATAGAGAGGTACCTCACACAATGATGCTGAGAAGACAATGCTATTTCAGCTGTGGTGTCATATAAAAATAGTTACGGTTTACAAATAACCTCCATTTCCTTCTTCCCTCTCACCTTCACAAACGTGGCCTGAATGTCCAACTACCCACACTGCTATGCCCACCTTTATGTGAAGGAATGGCTGTCTGAGCACCACAGCTGAAATAGCAGATTCTTCACCTTCAGTAGCTTCACCTTCAGTGCCATCTTAAAATTGTATGACTTACCCAGACCATCTGCCTCCCACCTCTCCTGGCCATTCATAAAAGGAAGGCTGCATGGCTCATGAAGCAGCTCCTTAATCATCTCAGTTTTCTAGTACATTATAAGATTCAAGCAAGGATTTGTTGGAGTTGGTGCAGCAAGATAAAACTGTTCATTCAGGTACTATTGCAAGGTTTTCCATAATAAATGGCACAAAGCAGGACATTGGGCATATATGAGTGGTAACTGTTTCAACACACTGATTTTTATTCCTCACTGCTTCTGTAGCTTTAAAAGAGTTACTTCAACTTTTTTTTTTTTCTTTTTTTTTTTTTTTTAATCTTGGTCTGCTTATCCATCTGTAAACTGACCACCAGTTTTGCTAGTGCCTTTAAGATGACTTTTGACTGCAATCACTTAGTATATTTTCAGAAGTCTATGTTGTTTTGCTGTGTGGGTATTTCTAGGGTAGTTATAAACATTAAAAGGTCTTGCTCTTTTTCTTGCAGTGTGCAATAACAGTGCATTTTTGCACATGGTTTCAAGTGGAACAGAGAAATAAGAACGGAAAAGGAGTATGTGTTCTGTGTATAGAGCTGAGAGCGAATTAGGGAGATCACAACAAGATTTTCCTGTCTGCCTTTAATACATGGATTTAAAACTTTTTGTCTTGCTAATGGATTCAGGAAAATGTCCTAGATTAATACTTCATATTGTTGATATTTATTTATCAAGTGCTTGTAAGTTTAATGTCATATTGCCTTGTCAGTATTCCTGTTCATTTGTTTGTTTCTTATAACTACTAACTCTACAAAAATTAGAGTTTCATTGATATTTAGGTGTGGTATAATATTATCAAGCTCGTCTCTATATATCAATTCCAACATTTAACTAGAGCTCAAGTAATGTTTCATTGGAGCAGGCTATACTGCCTTTATAAACAAAACAACAAAAAAAGATTGTGGTTGAACTGCAAGTACTTTTCACCTGACTAATAGTTTCTTTTCAGAAACGGGAAAACACACAAACAAACAAACAAAGAACAAAGCAAACCAACCAAACAAACAAACAAAAACATAATCAGTTTCCATGTTCTATTGCTTTTCCTCTGCTGCCAGTCTTCTACATGCAGGTAGAGGTACATTAACTTCTAGATACTACATAGATACATAATTGCAGTTACATAGTTCTAAAAATGCAAAATGAACCAATTTACCAACATGTTTTAGACTAGAGCACCTTTCCTATTCACAGAATCCTTAATTTTATCTTGCTGTTAGTGGGAAGAAAGTTAGCCAAGCCTTTGTGCTACAGCTGATTAGCTTTCCGCTTGTACTAGAATCAAAAGCACTGTTGACCAAGTACCATGTTGGAAAGAAGGAAAATGAATTGAGACATCTCTCTTATGGTTCATATTTTTTTAATGACTTTCAAACTAGGCATACAATCCAAATTTTGTTTTCTCTTCTCTTCTACTTTCCAACTTCACCATTCTGCTCTCCCATATTCCATACAGCTTGAAAAAGAGAGAGTTTGTTCTGAAAACGTACCCTCTGTAGACATAGATAGGATAAATTTATGGTGCTCCCAGTTGTAATAATCATCTCATAAATAAATCAATGTTTATGAGAAAATACATCTGTCAACAGAGAATAATTTTATTATTTTCCTACCAGCATACAAGGGAAGATGAAAAAAAATAAAATAAAACTGTTTTACCACTGACTAACATACATTAACCTGAAAAACTCAGCACATATTGGTCCCAAAGAAGATCATTATTCCCATGACTAGAAAATCCTCCTCAGAGTACACAGGTCCAGTTTTTAACTATAATAAAGACCTGCATAGAGATTGACTGTCAGTTCAAAGTCTGTTGCAGAAGTATTTCAAAATTATGCAAATATTAGCAGTTTGAAACCACCAGTGCTCTGGCAGATTAAATGATGTTTCTGGGGGCATTGGGATGGGCCCTGCTTGGTAAGGTCCCTACTCTGCTTAGCCTCCAGATCCCTTGTGGCTCCTGGCTCCCAGCCTGCAAGGAACAGCCAGCCCCAGTAGCACCCTCACATTGAATCAGAGAACTTCTGTATCATCAAATCATAGAATCTTAGAATATACTGAGTTGGAAGGGACCCACAAGGATCATCAAGTCCACCTCCTGACTCCACACAGGACCACACCAAAAACAAACCCTATGTCTGAGAGCATTGTCCAAACACTTCTTGAACTACCGCAGGCTCGATGCCAAGAGCACTGCCCTGGGGAGTCTGTTCCAGTGCCTGACCACCCTCTCAGTGGCACTTTTTCCTACTACTCAACCTGAACCTCCCCTGATGCAACCTCACGCTGTTCCCTCAGGTCCCTTGGGTGCTATTGCTATTCATTTCCAATATTTTTACACTGTTAATGTTATAAAATCCAGCATTATTATTTTTTATCTTTTTTCAGTAATGTTTAGCAGTATTCCAATATCATTTGCTTGCTGTCTTCAAGCAAACTTGACAGTAGTCATAGAAACTTGGAACTCAATGCTTGGCATCTTTCTGAACTGTCAAACATAACAAGAGTTAACATTTCAGAGATGTTTAAGAGGATTTAACTTAGCAGCTACTACCAGCTTTACCTGCAAGGTGCATGCCTTAACACCCGTTCTGGGTTCTGAATGTTTGTCCTTATTAATATTTAGGTTATGTTTTATGCTAAGAGCTCCCAGGGTATATGCCCACATAAAATTTCTCTCTGAAGGATATACTCTATTCATTTCATCAGCTGTAAATGGTTATGCAGTATGCATATTTGGAAACCAGATATGTTCTGTAAATTTGCAACAGAACTGGAAGAATGTGTAACTGTGATACAACAATTGATGTAGATTAATCTGTTGTATTTTCATTAGGGAGCAGATCTTCAAATTTCTGACAATGTTACTTTAATTTTCTCATCTGTTTTTCAAAACCCCAAGTTGGCATCAGCTCGTTTCTCTCACAGAAGTGTATCTGCACTCTGGAGAAACTGAATATTTACCAACAAGGAAGGAAGTATTTTCCTGGCTAAGACAAATTAATATAGCATTAATTGTTCCTCTCAATTCTTTTTGCATAGGAACTAAATTGTCAATAAATATTTCTGGTTTTCCTAAAATGTGTGACCCCTTCTGAAAATCAGGTAATACGGTGCCCAGATTTAGAAGAATATTTATAATCTTACAGAACTGAGTGTATTACAGTGTAGAGTTACCAGAGCAAAGCATATAAGTGGGTATTATTCTGTTTTATTAACTAAAAATAGAAATAGTATTAATTAGAAATGGAAATAGAATCATGGAATTATCAAATTGTTTGTATTGGAAGGGACCTTAAAGATAATCTAATTGCAACGCCCCTGCCATGGGCAGGGACACCTCCCACCAGACCAGGTTGCTCAAAGCCCCATCCAACCTGGCCTTGAGCACCTCCAGGGATGGGACATCCACAGCTTCTCTGGGCAACCTGTGCCAGTGCCTCACCACCCTCACAGTAAAGAATTTCTTCCTTATATCTAGCCTAAATCAACCCTCTTTTAGTTTAAAACCACTACTCTTTGTCCTATCACTATATTCCCTGGTAAAGGGACCCTCTACTGCTTTTCCCTGTAGGTCCTCTTTAGGTACTGGAAGGCCACTATAAGGTCTCCCCAGAGCCTTCTCTTCTCCAGGATGAACAACCCAAACTCCCTCACCCTGTCTTCACAGGAGAGGTTCTCCAGCCACTTGATCATCTTTGTGGCCCTCCTATGACTTGTTCCAATTGGTCCAGGTCCATGGGGGCCCCAGAGCTGAACACAGGACTCCAGGTGGGGTCTCATGAGAACAGGGTAGAGGAAGAGAATCACCTCCCTCGACCTGGTGGCCATGCTTCTTTTGATGTATCCCAGGATGCCTTCGGCTTTCTGGGCTGCAAGCTCACATTGCCAGCTCATGTCAAGCTTCTCATCAACCAACACCCTGAGGTCCTTCTCCTCAGGGCTGCTCTCAATCCATTTTCCACACAGCCTGTATTTGTGCTTGGGATTGCCCCGGCCCATATGCAGGACCTTGCACATGGCTATGTTGAACCTCATTAGGTTCACACAGGCTCACCTCTCAAGCTGTCCAAGTCCCTCTGGATGGCATCCCTTCCCTCCAGGATGTCATGCTGAGGGTTCATTCAATTCCATATTAACAAAGATGTTAAACATCACCAGTCCCAATACTGACCTCTGAGGAACACTACTCATTACTGATCTCCACTTGGACATTGAGTTGTTGCTGCAACATCCAGCCAACTCCTTACCCATGGAGTGGTCCATCAAATCCATGTCTCTCCAATTTAGAGACAAGGATATCACGCTGGAGTTATTTCAAACTTTATTTGAAGCAATTACCACCTTAATCACCCAAAAGACGTATACAAGGACAGCATGAAAAAATTGAAAGCAAATATCTGAAGTTAATGCTGGTGAAATAAATCAGTCCATTTTAAAGACATCTATGAATGTTTCCTAAAACAAGTAGTTACATAAAATCCAGGACCCCACAGTTTGCTTTTCTGCCAGGGATGAAGGAAACTGGCATCTCTGATATAATCCCTTTTTTTAAAAAAGGATATCTAAAATCCTATTTTCCTGAACAGAGCTGGAACCTAGCAAGATGAAACTTTATCTTTGGTAACAGCTCCAACCTCCTTTCTATTTGCATTTGCAAGGTATTTCATGTCTAGCTTTTTCTTCTCTCAGTAATGCTACTGATGACTCAGACATCTACCTGATACTTTCCAAGGTGCTCTCTCTTTCCATTTCATGGAGTGGCTACATAAATGTTGGCCAACAAAAGTTTTCTTTTTCCTTTAGATTCACTTTTAGATGACACTTGTGTTTGGAATTTAGTTCCTTACAGTTCCTTTAGTTCCTTTAGTTCCTATTAGTTTCTTACAGCTGACACAAAGAACAGTAACCTCAGTCAATCCCAAACCAGTCCCCTTAAATCAAGAAATTTGTCCCATGCCTCTAAGAACAAAAAGTTTCAATAAAGAAAAGACAGTACTATTGGACCTGCTGTTTTCTCATACTAGACTTATGCAAAATATTATCAGAAAAGAAAGGTGAAATTACAAAAACATTTACTTTCATAGTTTGTTCTCAAAATACACTTATGTCTCACTAAAACAGTTTGCTCTTCTTGCCTGGTTGCATGCACACTATACATTTGCAATCATTTAACGCGATGGAGGGCCTGACACATTAGACTTACCAGCATTATATAAATTATTCAATAAGAATAAAGGCAGGATTATTTTAACTGATTTGCTGGTATTGTGGAGTCCTAAAGGGAGATTGTGCAGAGGAAGAGGAAAGCCATAGATCAATGTAGAGAAGTAAAGATAAGACTGACTAAGAACAGATTAATTCAGGAGGAAATAAAGGCGAGCTCTGTGTACAAGAAGGAAAAGCATATTCATTTTATCTTCATAGTTACTCTCTGTCTTACCAACAGAGTACCCTGACGACTCAGACACTCATGCATTTATCCTCTCAAAACACCTGAGATAGGTAGACAGTGCTTTGTAAGCTGTACCATAAATGGGTATAAAAATAATATGGAAAATTTATGGCAAAGCAGAGCAGAACTGAGATTGTGAATACCCACTCAGTACCTTAATATATCTTTCTCACCACATAAAAATAACAAGCAATTACCATTCATCTGATGACTGAGTGACTTAAACCACAAATAGTCTGTCTTGACACCTATATTTTATAAATATTAAGTAGAAACTTCCATTTTACTTCTAAATCTTTCATTTCCACTGAAAATAATTTTAACAATTCAAAACTTTTTCAGTTCTGGGCTTCATTAACTGGACTGCCTCTCCCCTTACCTGTCGACTACTATATACACATTAGAAACCATGGAACTAATTATTTGTGTCATAACTGATGGACAAGTCACTAGACCCATCTGTTGTTTTCCTTGTACAAGTTACCTGTTTGATTTAGAGTCATCTATGACAGTTATTATATAAAATCATTTGTACAGGATTTTTTCCAAAAAAAAAGTATTTCAAGTGCAAATCTGAAGTGCTATTCTAGTCTTGAGAAAATAAAGAACTGCAAACCTTCATGGATACCAGTATCACTGTCAGACTCACTATTGGAAAAATTAGCATTTGAATACCCTTGCAATGTGGAATATTTGTTTCTTCCTTGTGAAATTGTTCAGCATTGACAGACTTATCACAGCTCCTACTTCACAGCTGCTGGAGATGGTTCAGTTAATCAATGGTGTCCAAACTGTGAATGTTCTCATTCTTCTGCTCGTTGTCAAGTCCAATGTACTCTTATACCTATGGAGTTTAACAAAACAAAATGCACCTGCTGTTTCCAACATAGATTGACTTCACAGGACCAGAAACTGATAAACATGTGGCTATTTACCAGAAAACTGAGTGAACTTTCTGCTGAATCTAAACAATAATCACCTATTAACTATTCTAAAAAGGTTGTGTTCATCTACACCACATAGTATGAACAGGACTATAAGGAGTGCAGTAATGGGTCAACTGGTAAGAGCATGCTCATGAGGCATTTATGTAATGTACAATGACAGCTGTAGAAAAGCAAGGAGAAGAGCATCAGGGAAATCAAGAAAGCTACTTGTTAACAAACTTTTTAGACTAAAATGCTATTAAATAAAAACTACTGTTATAGCTTATTTCTTTACTGCATTATTCCCTCTTAAACAGCTAAAATAGTTACTTTTTTGTTGTTGTTTTTGTTCCACAGGGAAAAAAAAAATAAAAAGAAAATGAAAAAAAAGGAAGGAAAAAAAAAAGAAAAAGAAGAAAAAGAAAAAGAAAAAAAAGAAAGAAAAAGAAAAAGAAAAAGAAAAAGAAAAAGAAAAAGAAAAAGAAAAAGAAAAAGAAAAAGAAAAAGAAAAAGAAAAAGAAAAAGAAAAAGAAAAAGAAAAAGAAAAAGAGAAAAAGAAAAAACAGTACCATAATATTCTATTCCTAAAAACAAACAAACCAGGAAAGAAAAACCCCAGCAGTGTTTTATATTCACAACTTCTTTGACTTAGAATGAACATGAAACAAAAGAGAAAGCAATTGCATCATCAGAAAAAAAGCACAATTTTAAACCAGCTCTGGTCTCTGATTTATGTTTTGACTCATGGTCACATATGCACCTAGTAAACTTTTGACACCCTATTCTGCTGATGAATCATTAAATTAATGTTCTTTTAACATTAGCAGAAGCATTTCTGCCACTTGATTCAAGTTTGGCCTCACAAACATATCAAAGCATGTGGTTTGAACTCAGTCAGGCTAAGTTTATGAATACTTTCTAAGACATCCTATGCTAAAATATTCTCATTGTTTGCTGCATGAAATTTTGAAATTTTCAAAGAGTTCACCACATTACAGAGTATATGACTATTATCTCTGTTCATAAAAAAAAATGCTTTGTCTTTGAGGTACAGCATTTCATTCTATATATTTCCAAATAACCCTAATCAGCAAAGCCTCTCAAGAACATCCTTTCTTTTTTTTGCTTACTGTCTATACACTGGAAGCATGCGGCAAACCCAGGTGTGCCAGGCAGGGCCCGGCAGGCAGGGCTCATCCCAGCAGTCCACTAGGCGCAGGGCACCAGGCACCTCCCTGGGACCGAGGCCAGGCCCGGCCCTGCTGCAGCCTCACTGGGGCAGGAGCTGCCCTTGACACCTGGAGCTGGGCAGGGTGGGGAAGGGACAAGCAAGGCTGGCATTGCCCTCAGAGCCATGACATTCCAGTGCAAGCCAACCTCTGCTGTGTTCCATCTGTTTTGCAAGCAAGAGGTGTCCCCAGATTGTGGCTAAAGAGAATAAAAAGGTATGACAGATTAGTGATAGCTATTGGATTTTCATGGCTGGGAGGAAACCCTTAATAAAAAGAGGAATAAACGCGATCTCTACCCCGTGTCTCACCAAAAATGGTTAACAAGCTTGAGAAGAACCACAGAGATGTTTCTTCATAGGAAGACAAGTGTCTGAATGAAGAAAAAACACCTTCTGAGATGTAAGAAATGGAGATCATTCAGAACCAATCTTAAACAGAAAGTAGGAGATCACAGACACTAGAGTAAGACTAAGTCACGAAGCCAAACCTCTACAGTATTCCTCTACAGACAAAAACCTTATATCAGGTGCTGAGGATAAGCCTGAAACAGTACTTACTGGAGAGCCGCCTGGCAATTTCAAGTATACAGGAAAAGAATATTCTTGTTTCAGGTCTGGCTGAGTCAAAAGAAGCTAAGGAGCAATCATCAGGTCAACTGCCTTGAAACCATTGACGTCACATTTAGCTATGCATTCCGGCTCTGTTCACATTTTCACAAAAGGCCTTTGTAATCAACACTTAGAAGACTTCCCTTAAAGCAGAAGTGAATACTCAGGACTCCCTAACTCCCTGTAGAAGGAAAGGTCTTTCTAATTGACTTCCCAGAAATAACACAGCAATCTTTACTCAATATACCCACAAAGCATGATATCCCACTTCTGGTACCAGTCTAAATCCCTTCTGGCATACAAGAAAATCCTTTCAATCACTTCCAGAATGGCTTCCAGTTTTATGGTTCTCTGTGCTTTCACTTAATCAGAAAGGGCCTGCAGTTTTGCAGAAATTCTGATATTCCATTGATGTTTGCATACAGAGATAGATGTCATTGTAAGATTAGCCAGAGTATTATAATTAATTTCTAATTTCAAATAGAAAACCCAGCTTCAGCATCATCCATATTCATAGCTCCAGTAAATACTACATCTCTTTATTTCAAATATAACCAGAGCTGGGACCTTCTACTGTAATTCTTTATCAGCAATCATCAATGAACTGCAATCAGTTAAAACCGGGCAAATTACAAAATATGCAATCAAGTCAAGATTATAGATGTGTCATTTTTCTTACCTTTTCATTTCAAAGTGTCTAAGATGTGATGGCATCTGCTTATCAGATTTACTGACACAATTGTTATTAAAGTAATATATCATTCAGAACTAAAAAAAGCACAAATGCAGGACACTACATCCAAATGCTCAAAATTTTAGCTTGAGGTTGAATTCAAATTTCTCAATGCAAATTTTTTTTTTTTTTTTTTTTTTTTTTTTGTGCTTTAAATTAAGGGTGTAAGCTAAAATCAGATGACTAAACATTATCCAAATCCAAATGTCAATGCTCCATTTTATCTCTGCTTAGAACGGAACAAATGCATTTGATATGGAAATATATGAAATGTTTTCAATCTCATATTTCACATCGATATGTACTACCCACCTTCATACCAAAAGTACTTTTCACTCTTGCCTTTGAGACACTGGAAATATAGATAATTCACACAACAGAAAAGTAGGGAAAAAAAAAATAGAGACTATGGAAAGCATCAGGTGTCAATTGAGAATTTTCTCAACAACCTTAGTTTTTGCCTTGGTTCACTCAGTATCCTACCAAAATAACATGATCAAGTCTCCACAACACTTTCAGAAATTTATTTTTTTCTTTAACCTATTTTCAAGAGAAAAGGAAGAACCTCAGAACAATGATTTTCTAGTCCTAACTGTTCACACAAAGCACCAGGTTTTGTTAAGTTTTAATGTCACAGAAGAAAGCTAGACAGAACCTTTTGCATTTCTGCATACTTCCTGTAAGGTAGTTACATCTGTCAACAGCTTTTCTATTATGAATTAAAAAAAAAAAAAAAGATCATAGTGCTTTATGAGCTAAAACAGAAGAGACATTATGGATCTGGACATTCCATTGGCTGGAAAGCCTGGCAGAAAAGGACCTGAGGCTGCTGGTCAACAGCCTTGAATCAAACAGCAATGTGCCTGGGTGGCCAAGAAGACCAATGGCATCCTGGCCTGCATCAGAAATAGCATGGCCAGCAGGACTAGGGAAGTGATTGTCCCCAAGGCAAGGCAAGGCAAGGCAAGGAAAGGGGAAATGAACATTTGAGAAGGAAAAGAACATTTGAGAAGGAAAAGAACATTTGAAAAGGAAAAGCACATTTTAAAGAACTCACAATGTAAACAAAATGAAATATTTTACCAGTTTTAATCCCACCACCCTGTAACTTGAGAATATTTTGCAGAAATTCAGTCAGTTCCTCTTTGTGCTGTGTAGTCTAGCGAAATGTTAGGAAGTAAATGTCTTCTTTTTCCCCTGGTTCTCCTTGAAGTTCCATATTTCACCCTTCACATTTAAGCCTTCAGTACTTCTAGTGTAAAGATTAATGGAAAGAGCTGTGATAACTGTAGCCAGAGGATTTAACACCTCTTAGTGGGTTTAGTCTTAATTAGTATTTTCTAATTAATATTTTCCTCTCCCTGTTGACACCATAAACACCTGCCCTAAGTACTCATTTTCTAAATGGTTTTTGACTGTCCTACTTCCAGAAGCAAATCAACAAAATTAAATATAGAGGTTGCCATCAAATTTTATATTTAAGTTTCAGGTAGGAGCAACCTGACAGATGGAGCAAGCAACTCTGTGAGATTCCCTGCTCCACTCCTCAGGGTTTCTGTCTGAATTTCTCAACCACATTTTTGTCCTAAACTGAATTTATTTTTCTAGTTTCTACAAAATAACTTTCAAAATCTCCTTCAGTCTCCACAGTAGCTCAGCACATCCTCACAGCACATAATAATATAGTCCATTAGGGGATGGAAACTTTTCTTGTTTATAAGTAGCTGAGACAAATTTCTGAGGAACTCTGGTCATACCCCCTATCTAGGAAAGGCCAGATGCTCACAGTAGGTGCTGGATTGCTATCTTGTTTCAAAGACCTAACCTGTATGCAGACTTTCCTGGACTTTTGCAATAGGATATAGTGATGCCCAAGGTGACAATTATTTTCTGTTTGCATAGACATGCACAGGTTTTCTTGCAAGTTTTATTATTTGCTCATCATTTCCTTGCTTCACCTGGAGAATCTTATTTTTAAAATGTGAAATTGAAAATACATAGCTGTATTGATGAGTTTTGTTTCAGAGGTGATGCTAGGATAAAAAAAAAAAAAAAAAAAAAAAAGTCCTCCCATACTTTTTATCCTTTTTAAGCTTTATGGTTTTATGGGTTGTTTTTTATTGTTTTTCTTTTGTTGTTGTTGTTTCTGTTTGTTTGTTTTGTTAAACACTTCTGCTGAAATTATGTAGAAAAGAGAGATTTAATCAGAGATTGCTAACATTGCAAAATAAGTTTGAATCCTTTATTCAACTTTCTCTTTATTTATTTGATACAAAACAGAGTAAACTCCTTAGAATGTTACTTGCAGTATTGAAATCTTTATATATATATATATAAGCTTTTTATATTTTCTATGTAATATATATTTATTTATATATACAAAATATTCATATCATATATATATATCTTATAAAGAAGGAGAGAAAGAAAACAACAAATGCAGTTAAGAAAATGGGGTTTTAAAGCTCTTAATCATTTTGTAGCAAAAAGAATACAAAGCCTCTATAATTATCTCAAGACTTTCATCTAAGTGAGCACAAAGAGGAGATAAAGGTACATAATATATGCCATATACTTTTTACTACTATGGTCATTGGTGTTACAAGTTTAATGCATGCTTTATTACCTAGAAATTCATATTATTTGCATTTTAACAGGATTTCATTTGCCTTTACCCTCTCGTTTCTTTTCCTATGTTACTATTCAACAGCTAGAGAAGGATAGTGAATGAGAATTATAAAAATCAAATCTGTTCATTTAAAAAAATTAAATTTTTTACTTCCTACTACATAAAATATACTCTGACATACCAAGATCATCAGATGATGATACAGATACAAATAATTATTTTATCTTCAATGTTCTTTTTACTAGTTGACAGGTAATGTTCCTAATTTACAGTACTGATTTAAAATTTGTTCTCCTGAGAGTACCCCCTACAGAAAAGAAACTTCTCATTTTTGTTTGCATACTAGCTGCAAAAAGTACACAGCAATCACACATTTTCTTAAGCAGTTTGCATTACAATAGACCTCAAGTATGCCATCAAACACATTCATTAATATTTGCTTTGTAAAACTGAATAGAGCAACCTCATTTTTTTTGTTTTGTTTTGTTTTTTAAGTGTCAGCATTCACATTTCTGCTGAGAGGAAAATTATTTGAAATTTATATTTGAAGAAAATTGATACTTTTAACAGAACTTTAATGTTTTGTATTCTGACACATTACAAGGTCTTTTCTGTAATTATTAAATTAAATCAGTATCTACTCTTCTATAACTTCTTAATCTACAACAGCTATTTCCAATAATATCAGTAATCTGAGATGCAAAAGAAACTCCAAATCTGCACTTTATACCGCTGGGCATCAAATTCTATAATTATAAAACCTATCTTGTCCTGTATTTGATTATTTTTATCTTCAAAGAATCTGAAGGGAATGTACACTGCTATATCAGAAGTAGGTTTAATTAAGAAAAGAGAGATCCAATCTTAAAGGTATCACCCCACATTTTAATCTGGAATTTTCTCTAATATTATATAGTAGTGCTTATTAAAGATAAAACTTTACAACGACAGTGAAGATGAATTTTAATAGGACCAATACGTCCATCTTAACTATTAAAAACAAATAGTCTTTCGTATCTAGCCATGCCCTTTCATGATAAAAAGGCGGTAGGGATTGTCTATTAGAGAAATTATTGTACTGTTTAAAAAGTTATATTAATTCAGCAATGTGCCATATATAATCAGTCAACACTAGTTCTTACCATCATGAACTTGCCAGACACTTTTTTTATTAAGTAATCCTAAACATATAAAAAGAAAATTAATCATCACCCAACATTCAAAATGAAGACATATACAAAACGTACTATATTGTTTTTCATTATTTTTAACCCACATTGTGTGAACAGAAGTGTTTTTCACATTTCTTTAAAGAAATTTCTTTGGGTTAATAATTTGAAAGTGAAAGACATGGGAGTTTCTCCCTTCTCCAAGCAACAGTAACTTCCAGCAATGTGTCAGCTTCTTATCCACTTGACCACACTTTGGAAAAATGAATCTGTTTTTTAATCAAAAAAACATCTTTGTCATCTTTTTACATATTGCTAACATACTAATAATTGTGAAAAAAAAAGTCAAAAATATGATGAAAGAATAAAGGAGTGATGTAATACATTTCTGGTGTTTGTTCTGTGTTACATTTCAAGATTGTTTTCCTAGTATATATTCTTCTAGTTTTTCTAGTTCAAACCACCCCTAAGATGCTAAGATATAGGGGAAAAGATTAAAGGTACAATATATACATATACATATATACATATATATGTATGTATATGTATATATGTATATATATATATACATATACATATTTGAAGGTAAAATGTACACACATTGTTTATCTGGATGTCTATTCTGTTTCTGAAATACAAGCTGACATACAATATTCAAGGTTTGTATTTTCCTACCTTAGTGTCATGTGTAGAAATTTTTACTGTTTATATTCTAAGGTTTGTAAGAAGCATGAGACCACCACCACCTTCCCTTTAAAGCACTGATAGCTCACATCTGGTTCTCAAACCTGTTTTACTAACATTGATTCAGCATGAAGTTTTTATACTTCTCTTTTGGGTGCAGTACAGAACATGGAAGTCACACTTCTAAGAGTCTGCACCACTGCAAAATATATTGCTGATATCAAAAATAAATAATAATAATGAAAAGAATAATAACAGAAATGTTAAAAGATAATGCAAAAAGGAGCAGTCCAAATCTCCCTCACATAAGTAATCCTCCTTGGAGGATGCTGTGAAATGTGTCAGATCATTACCATTTTTCAGAAGAAGGGTTTGTCTAAAAATCACCTAATTCACTTGTAATGGCATGTTAAACAGTGTTAGAAATAGTTTATTTGTAATCATTTTGTATGATAGAATGGCCTCTATAGTAAGATATGGTCTGAAATAACTAAAGCATAAAGCATATGTGAAGTAGAAGAGCTAGCTTGAAGGGAGAAAAAAAAAATTCTTTAGAAAGGTATGAAAGACAGTGGGGGGTTGGTAATTTTTGTGTGTCAAATATTATGCTACTCATCAGTTCTGATAATACTTTATGTTAACTTTTCATAGCCTAGGATTCATCAATATAATATTAATTTTAAAGTGAATATGAATTTCATCCACTGGCTCTAGTCAGTTTTGAATGGCAGAACTCCTTATAGAAGAAACCCAAAAATAAGAATAAAGAAAAATTATGCAGAAAGCAAGGCAAAATTGGGCTAGATCATGGGGTTCTTTTGGCAGTCAGTTATAATTGAAATGCTAAGTTTAGAATGTTATTATTGTACTTTTTGACAGCAGTGAGCATCATTAGAACAATCCACAACACTCAACCTGTTAGTTTCAGAAAATAATTTCTCCACAAAGCGCAGTTTGACAATACAGGCCACGTGGTGTTTTATGTCAAAAGCTACTGAATGTTTGTTCTTCACAGAACTTGAAAGTGAAGAATATTGCCAGATAACTTAGAACAGCTTTCTGAAACTCCCAGATAAAAGGATTATTAAAACATATTCCTTAATATGTATATTTAATAAGAAGTAAGCAGCATGACTGTTCTGAGGAATGTTCCATTTCTGCAGCAAATGTTAAGAGATATGCAGTACTTAGATCTTTATTTTTTTCAAGATATAACATGAAAATCTTGCCCATGGGCAAGTTTAAATATTTTTACATAAGTTTAAATCTGAACTTTAAACTTGTGCTTTCTACATTATTCCATTCTTTTCTGTTGAATATATATCACACATAGGTTCCTGTACGTACACGCCTTCCATGTAATAAAGATTCTAACCTCAATATCTCACCACCAAGCAGACAGGACTTGAAAAGCTACTGACCATACTGCCATGTCTGACTTTGGAAATTCATGTCATCTATTTATATACTTATTCATAGCATTTGCTTTTAAAACTAATAAGCTAAAAATAAATAAGAGCATGGACCATGAGAAAAGCCATGTGTAAAGTTTAATACATGCAAGGTTTCCAGAAATTCAGGCGGAAATATGTCTGATTAATAGAGGGCATTGTAGACAGCCACAGTAAATTACTTCAGAGCCCTTAATGGAGTACAGTCAATTTAACAGTCAAGAGTCTGTTATAGCAATTGTCTTGTTTCAGAGTTGCAAAGCCTGGTCTTACAAAATAGGTTAAGAAAAATATAAGGCCCCTTCCAGACTGACAGAACAGTTGAAAATTACAACTGTGGCTCGCTTAGCTTTCCTGGAGCCTCATTCAAATTTTTTGGTTACCTTGCTCTTAGTTGCCTTCTTTTCCTGTTGACTGCAGCTGTAGTCAGTGTATTAAAGAGGTAATTCATGCGTGTGAACTTGTGCTGTGAGCACGAACCCTGCTCAAGATCTTCGTCAGCCTCAGCAGGACGGAAAGGGGATGTAGGCCTGTGCAGACAGCTGCAGGCCCGCAGGACATTCCTCGCACGGCTAGAAGGCAGCTGATGAAGTTGTTCAGAGATGAGGCCAGGATGCAGCAGCCTCGCCAGCTGTGCCAGGCACTCAGGAGCCCTCTCAGAGGTGACAACTGGATCTTCAGTGAGGCCAACTGCCTGTCCAGTCCCCCCCTCTACAGCTCATGCAGCAGCCCAGCCTTTCTGTTTAATTGGGATCACCAATACCCACGATTTCTTTCTGGACTCCTGGGTTACTTCTTGACACCTTTTTTACTGTTTAATCAGCACATCTTTTCTCACTATGTTCTCCCCTTTCCTCTTTGTGCCATGCGAACAAAGTTCTGTATTTTTTCCAGCAGGCAGTTGCAGGGACACAGGGAGCCCTGGTAAGTAACTGTGAGCCCTCCCTTACAATTCGTGACCCACAGGGATTTAACTCCAGATCTACCTATATCTTAAGCAAGTACCCTGAAAATGAGTCTGTGATCTTTTTTCCTTGGTGGGGTGGATGGAGGTAGGCACAGGTTAGCACCAGGTCTGTAAAACCTCTGGAAATACTGCCTCTGGGCAACCAAGGGCCAGGGGTGGGATGTGGGGTTGCCCCTTGCCCTGGCCTCTCCCAGCCCTTCACACCCGGTGCCTGCTGGCAGCCTCAGCCCAGTCCTGCTGTGGTGCCTGGTCAGGATGGGGTAGTGCAGGGCACAGGCCCCGGGCCTTCTGGCATCATGAATATGGGGATGTGGCACATCTCTGCAACAGGCTATGGCTTTTGTGAATACCAATTTTCTCAGTGTTTACACACAGCTTGGGTTCTGAATTGCTTAAGAAAGTATCAGCTGTGTAGACTTCGATTTTCAGCAGCTCCTGAAAGCATAATTGTTATCTGCTAACCAAACTTCCTTGAACTCCTGTTTTGTTTGTTTGTTTGTTTGTTTTGCTTGTGGCTTTTCTCGGTGGCAAGAGGAGTTGACTGCTTGCATTTAGTAGTTACCTAGGTTTATGACGTGCATGATTCTGTGGCAAGCTACATTTATTTGATTTAGCTATGGTTTTGCTTTCTTCTTTCTGAAAGCTGATGCTGCAGTGGCTGTAGGTTATAGCTGGGCATGACTGATCTTGATTTTTTTAAAAGCACCTACATGCTGAATAAATACATACAAAACTGCATTAAGTTAAATGACTACAGTCACACATTGAAATCCAACACATGAGCACAATGTGATTTAGTGTTTCCTTACAAATATAGTTAATAAAATTTTATTTTTGTTGTCTATAAAAATAAAAAAGAATGCTATAGAAAATAAAATGTATGCTCAAAAGTATATATTTGAATGGTAAATACAAAGTACCCAGTAAGAATTTTCGGTAGGCATAAATCAGTTAATAATTTACCAGATTTTTTAGGAAAATTTGTCCAGAGGACCAAGATATATATTTATTATATATTTCTTTCTATGACATTTAAATAGTAGATTTAAGACTGACAGCCAGTCAATAAGTTTGAATTTTGCAAATAGTCTGATTCTCTGATAAAAGTACAGAAGGTACTACAGGGAAAGATTTGACTTCCTTTTTAGTTTACTGTTTTGTATGTTCAAGCATTGCCTGCTGTCATAGGAAAGCTGGGAACATGCAGAAGAAAGATCTAAGGCTTACCATCAAAACATTTGGAGAATCAGGTGTATAATTTTCCTTCTGTTTATTTCCTATGCTTCGATGTAGGGAGGTGATAAATACAGATTGAATTGCATCACACATCTTCAAGAGTCATATTCTTGAAAATCTTAACTTATCCACTTTAGGGGAAAAACAAAGCAAAAACAAACAAAAATAATAAAATATGAGTTGTGTTAGTATCCACTACAATATGTATTGTTTTAATATCCTGCTGGAGATGATAATATTTCAGCCTCATTAGAAAATATTACCATAACAATTCACCACATTTTATGCTTTTTATGATCAGCAAGAGAGGATGCACCAGGTCTATTGGATGATCTCAGCAATGCTCAGTGCACAAAAGCACCTAGCTACGTTCAAGCACCTTATCAACATGATAAAAAAATAATTATGAAGAAAATATATATTTTTAAGATAATAAAAATTAGAAAATTAACATTAAAGTCTACTATCTGTGTGTAGACTTCAGGTAAGAACAAAAAGGATACTACTAACTAAAAATAATTCTTTATTTCTAGAGATCATGCAAATGCAGTTAGCATTTAAGTCTTGTGCAAAATGGGCACACATTTTTCACCTTGCACTAAAATCTGAAATGAAACTTCAAATCTCTCAAATATTGCAGCCTTATAGTTACACAAAAAATTCCTGTGGCCATTCCATAGGTGATATTTTATTGAAATACTAATGCACGATAACTTCTGAAAACTTCCCTTCCGCTTTATCCATGATCTTACTACTGACGAGTAAAGTGTTATCAACTTCAAATTTTCCTCACTTTTGCTGCTAATATTCAGGAATGCACAACAAATACTACAAAGAAACAACATTGTTTTTGTTCAGATTTTGCCTTAAAATTCAGCTCATGTCATGCCTCCAAAGTTCTGCAGTATCGGTATATGTTACACTGATTTCAGAAGTATCTGTTTAATATCCTACCCATATGTCTTGTGCGTTTATTATGTTTAAATTTCTGTGGTAATTTGTGTGATTCTTTTAACAATAAGTATTACTCCTAAGCCCTCAGTTGCCTGTATCAAAGTCTTTCTGATACAGAATGTGACTTTTTCCTCTACATATTCCCTAGCACACTGGATCCTCATTCTTAAATTCCTGACAAGCATTTTTAAAAGTATTGCATATCAAATAACTATCAGAAAGAAATCCATTAAGATTAATTATTTAAACAAGGGATACAGCAGTGTACAGCTACTGTATTTTTCAGAGTTTAAATTTCAGTTGTTGCCCTCATACAGAAAATGAGATTTTTACCTATTTGCATAAATAAAAGTGGGGGAAAAAATCAAGCAATTAGCACATAAGTGCTAATAGTACAAAACAACAGTAATAAAAACATCTCATTTGTTCAGGCACTAAGAAGTCCTTGTCTTGGGTTCTTTAATTTGCATTTTGATGTGTAGTATCTTTATTCTGAATCAGTACTGTGAAAAGCTTTTACTAATAGATTGAATCTCTTTTTTTTTTTTTTTCTTTCTCTTGATCAATACCAAACACTCCCTGCACAAATATATTTCATTCCAGATGTCAATCTGTGCATTTATAACAGTATTTATTTCCTTTAGGACTCATTTATGAACATGTAATTGAAACTCCTTCTTCCAGCTATATTACAAATGATGCCTTCCAGTAGTATCATTGAGATGAAGTGCATAAAACTGAGTAAAAAATAGAAAGGCAGACAAAACAAACTGTGGGCTAGTCAATAAGACTCCCCTTACCAACCACAGATGCATTTATGTATACGTACATGTATGTGAATGTATATGTGCACATTAAAAAATAAAACAACTCAGTAATATAATACATGGAGAAAGTAGTTGAAGTAAAATAAGTAATATTCATTTTTTCAATTAATCCTTGCTATTTTTGAACACTCAGATATCTGGTAGAATTAGACACGCTTACTGAAAATAAAGATACCGTCAGGTTAGATGAAGTTATTGATGTACATGCTTTGCTCTATTCTGCTGTTGTTTCTTCAGAATAAATGAGCTTATAAAATAAATGTCATATGACGCAGTAAGAGAGAAGGGAAGTTTTCTAAAACCTTACTGATAATTGCTGGTGCTCATTTATTGATCAAGGAAGGAGAAAGGAAATGATAGAGCTACAGACTTCTGTTAGAAATTCCAACACAGTTATCTCCGTAAATTTTAGTCTGTGCATCCAGATAACCTATAAGTTATGAACTATAAAATGTAGTTTATCATTAGTAGTGGACACTGACTTGTTTTCCCAGGTTGAACTTGGACTGTTTTGAATATCATATGAGCATACTCCCAAAAGAATCCTACACATGGTCAATGCCACAAGCCACAAAGTAGTAATAGATCACTGGAAGAGATGAAGACATCACTTTTCCTAGGTCTTCGCAATAGCTGGATATTTTTCAGGTAATACAGAAGTTTCAAAGCCCCATTACTTCAAATCCCTTTTTTTTTTTTCAAATCACCTTTCATTACACAGAAATCATGATGCATTTCTGTCTTTTATCTCTTTACCATAATAATAATAATAATAATGATAATAATAATAATAATAATAATGTTGCTAATTATTGCAAAAAATAAGCAGAAGCTCTTTTACTGGAGGTCAGAACACCCAAATCAAGATCTATTTCTAAAAATTGAGCCATTCGTTTGTTAGATAAGTAATAGAATTCTCCCAGTCTTACATTTTCTTCCTTTTTCTCATATAATTTTCACAGTATGAGTGAAAACTTTAATAAATCCAAGGTACAAGAAGGCTTATAATGAACCTGTCAAAGGGATTGCTTGTAATGTGCTTGAAAAGATATTATAGTCTGAGATTGTGTCTTCATATAGTTATTCCTGAAGTTCTCAATGCAAAACCCTGAAAATGGATGCTGACAATTTTGAGTAAGATTAATTGGTAGTTGCTATCCTTGTATGCTGGCTGAAATGTCTCAGAGTACAGATCATGTCTAAATCAACCTCACCTTTCAAAGAAAAGTGAGTGGTTTTTTTTTCTGAAATACTTTTTTTTTCTAAAATAGTTGAAGACTGTGATATATGAATGTATCTTTCTACCTGTTAACATGCTTATAACAAAGTTTAATCAGTACTATTGTTAATGCTAAGTTAATGCTATCAGCTTTAACTGATTTTATTGGGAACTCATTACAGTAGTAGCACTGGTATAAAAGTGTTGAGTTGAACAAACTGTATTTCACAATTAATGGCAGGTATTCAGCCAGTGTATGAATCGGGAATTATTCTTCACTATCTTTTTCAGTGCAGCACTTCTATCAACAGACTGTCCAGGTTTCCTAGGGTAAGTAATGTTGGTTCTCTCCCTAATGGACTCTTTGGGGAGCAGAATAATGGGGACATGATCTGCTTTAGTGTCACAGTCTTTACATTTTGTAAATCCTGGCTTATACTCAGCAAACAACAGAACATGGCTGCTTCCCCTTGAAAATAGAGCAAAAGTGATACCTCTCTGTTTTCCTCTTGTTTCAAATACATATATATATATATATATACCTTTTTCTATAGTACTTCCTTCTACCAGACACACTGCTTGTCAAGCCTGATTCTACCTGCTGGTGCCTGCCTTTCTTTTTTTTTTTTTTTTTTCCTTAAAATAATGGGACAGCCTGTGCCTATTCTCTTTTCCTGTAAGAGTTTTTACAGTGTGTCCACAACTGTTTTTAGAAGTAGGTTTAAACAACCTTCTTTCCATGAAGTGTCATATCAGACCCATATAACACAGGCTAGTATAACCAAAAGGATAAACTTAAATTCAGTAATGAAATTAACTTGTTTCCATTTATAAACCATATAACCACTGTTATTAGTGCACATATTAAAAAAGTAATTTTTGAAAGTAATAATACATGCTATTTTGCCAATTTAGGTAATAATTGTTTAGGCATTTATATATTCTTCCCCGCCATTCCTTCTACATGAACTTATTTTACTCTTTACAAGCTTGGTATATGGTGTTAATGCTATCAGATATTGAGAAATCTCATAGAAGTTTTCCCTTCACAGGATGTATTGGAATTTTATCTTACATTTAATCCATAAGACAAAATCAGTAGAACTTAAATGCTTACAGTATTCCTCAGCTCCAAATGTATTTCCAGCACTATGAATATATTTTTTCATGTTTCCTTCTGTTCTAACTTTTCATGATTTCATGAAAATAGATTTTTTTTTTTTTTTATGGCTTAGTGCCTTTTTTGAAACTAATATAGAAAAATGACTGTCTCATATTCTGTTTTCCAGATACTGAGCAATTCAAAGCAATCAAGTGCACTGGAACTATCCCTGATTATTACTAGTGTGACTCTGAGTTTTCATTTAGTATCTCATATGACATAATAGAATATAAGATAATGACTAATACACTAATAAACAAAGTCATCTCTTTCCTGATCAAAATCAAAATCAATTTAGAAATTAGATTCTTGATCTGATGTGATCTGGATCAGGATTTTTCAATACCTGGGAACATTTTCTTCCCACGTTCTTATTCATGACCATGTATGTAGAAACAGAAAAAAATAGATTGAAAGAAACCCTTTTAGGCCATCTAATCTAACCTTCTGCTCAAAACAGGACCAGTTAGACCAAGCTGATTGGGGTTGGATATTTCTATGGACGGCAATTAGATTCCTCAGACTTCCTTAGTATCTAGTTCAATGTTTGACCACCCTCAGAGTAAAGCAAAAAAAAAATCGTATCTAACCAAACTCCACCATGTTCCACCTGTTTCCTCTTGTCCAAGATGAGTCTGACTTGTTTTTCTCTACAGCCTGCACATGAAGTGACTGTAGACAGCCTGTTAGTCTTTTCTTTTTAAAGGCTGAACCAACCCAATTCTCTAAGCCTTTATTTGCACGTCATGTGCTCCAGTCTCTGAACGTCCTAACTGGGCTCACTTGAGGACATCAATGACTTTCATATACCGGGGAGCCCAAAACTGTACCCTGTACTCCAGATGAGGTCTCATCAAAGCTGAGCATGGGGGAAGGATCACCTCCCTCTACCTGATGGCCATACCTTTGCTAATGCAGCCCAGGTTGCTGTTGACTTTCTTTGCTGCAGAGGCACATTGCTGGCTCAAGTTCAAGTTTTTCTCCACTAGGATGTCCAGGTTCTTTTCTGAAATGCCACTTGCTAACCTGTCTTGTCCTGGTGTATGTTGCTGCATGAGTTTAAACAAACAAAAAAATACAACAAAAAATAAAACACTAAAACAACACAAAATCCCATAAACACAAAAGATTTTTCCTCCTGTTGGAATATGACTTTAACCATTACAGTGATTGATGCTGAATTTTCTAACTTTTGGTTTTTTGTTTGTTTGTTCTGAGACAGGATGAAGGACTGAATGTTATTATGATGAAAATCAGAACTAAATGTGGCAGCAGTGTCATCATGTGTTATCATATAGACCACATTCTTTGATAGAAAATATAATATATTGATTCTGAAATGAAAGATACTCCTGTAGTCATGTATGTATTACCTTTCCATGTTGCTTCTCAGGCTTCTGGAAAGCTGCAACATTAATTATAATGTATTTGTGCTGACAGAGTGAAATATTTCTAAAGGATATGATCTCTGCTTACTTTTTTAACTGTAACATCAAAGGTTTGTCAACCATTGACAAAAAACACACAAATCTGTCTGAACATTAATGTTTGAGCTTCTGGCAAGGTTATGTTCTTTCTTCACAGGAGTCTTGACGGATCCTTCAGTTCAGACAAAACATCAAACACTGTTCGTAAATGTTGAACCAACTCTGCTGAGGTCAGAACATGCCTCAGACTAGAAAATGTATGGAAAATGGTTTGAGGAAAAAGGAAAATTCCTCACACCGTTTGTTTTGTAGCTGTGACCACAGAAGAAAGATTTCCCTCATTCCTTGGCACCACCTGACCACATACCAGCCCTAGACTTACTGCACATTTTTGTAACCTTCCCTGCTTTTTGGTCTGGCTCTCGTGCCAAGTTATAAGTGAGTTTAAATTAAAAGTAAGATATAAGGTTAAAAATGTCCTATAGTTATAATTGTGATGTAGCTGGGGATCAGGGCTGTACTTAATGTACACCCAGTGCACTTCAGTGCACTTTTCCTGGATGGCCAGAAACAGTCCAATCAGTCTCTGTATAAATGATTTGAAACAATGGACTGACCTGAGACAAGGTGATCTCTTGATCTGGTACCTACCTTCATATGTACATATTTGGTTAATTTGTGCAGGGGCCTTCCAGGATGGAAATTTGGACTGTCCTAAGGGTTCCTCCATGAAGCTTCTCCTGTGCCTAGATCAATTCTTGTGCTTCAGTGTGTTGATTAAACTCCTGGGTGGGGCCTGGGCATTCCAGGGACTCCCTCTGGCATTTCTGCTGCAGAACCAACCAAACTGTACATAGCATAAATAATCAGGGAAAAATGTCCATGCAGATGCAAAATTAGTCATGAGGGACAATCTTTTGTACATAGTTAAGACAGCTAGGAAGTGTTCTATAAGTAGTTTAGGATAATCAGTAGCAGTGGTCCATGCATGTGCAGCAGTGCTCATGTAGGACCACAAACCAACTGGGTGTTCAACAGAAAAGCATTTCAGGGTAGCTCACTGGCTCAAGATGAAAATCCCGTTGCCAGCACCCTTGTAAGGGAGAGTTCCATCACCACCCAGACAACAATCAGCCATTCTTTTTGAGATATTTGATTGCCCATGCGAGTATTACCCAATGCAAAAATACCAGTAAATTACAGGGATTTTAAATAATAATAATAATAATAATAATAATAATAATAATAATAATAATAGTAAATCTGTCTGCAGGTGTCTGCACAACAATCCTAGAACCCATCTTTTTTGTTTGGCTGGTTGGTTTGGTTGGGTTTTTTTTGGGCCCTTTATTCAGCCAACTTAAAGAAGACATACTTGTTTTCTCAACTCTTCCTCTGCTTTAGCTAGATGCCTGCTGATCAAGTATCTGCTGCCACTTCTGCACTTGGATCTTTTTGTTAGTCTTAGGGTAGTATTACTGTTTCCTTCTCCTGAACCAAATGAAAATGGTTGGCAAGTCTGTCTCACTTATAATTCCTCCTTTATAAGGAAAAAGTCAGTTGTTGACTCACCTGTACTGGCCTGTCTGCCTCCTTTCACCAACTCATCCAAAATCTTACATCCATTTTCAGACAGTGGTGGTACTGTAGTTATCTGGTTTCTTTTCTTGGTGGGCCTGTCTGTCATTACTATGAGCTGCTACCAGCATGTCTTTAATATTATATGAAGCTAAATAGTCTACCAATCAACTAATTATAGGTAATTGGAATTACAGGTAATTGGAATGATATCAGAGACATTTTTTTATTTTTTTTTTCTGAGACAGTTACATCCAGAGTATTCATGTGTTTTCTGATTCTACTGCTTACCCCTGGAAATAATTAAATACATTATTTACAACACTCAGGTTTACAAGTTATCAAAGCAAATGGAATTTTTTTAGACACCAACATCTATGTTTAATTTGAGAGACCAATGAACCATCTTGTAACCCATCCATCAGCAAAAGATTACAATTTTCTAAAAGTCCATAGTTCTTACAGGCCATCCAGAATAAACATAAACATTTTCTAATTTATTTTGAAAGCTCAGGTATTGAAGTCTGTTGAGAATATATATTTTCTTCTACCCTTGACGTCTGTTTCACGATTTTTGTTGTCCCAAAAGAAACAACAACAACAAAACCACTCAATTTACCCATATAGGAGAAAATTTAATTGCCTAGATTTTCAGTGCTAATCATTTCACTTTGGGGCATGTGGAATAATTTCTTGCTTGTTCATCAGCATGAGCTACTGTGATTTAAATTGTTTTGAAAAGCAATGTAAAACTGTTCATTAAACAAAACTGGTGGATTACTTGCACAAGAATTGCAGTACTTCTGTCGCTTGTTGACAACTAAGTTAACCAAATACCAAGTAGATCAGGATGACAACTTAGGCTGTGAAAAATACACACTTTTCTAAATGTAGCATTTTAATCGATATATCTACAGACACAAATATAAAGAATGTGTAGAGAATTATAATACAATGTTTCCATACGTGCTGTAGAGGATTTGCCCCATTCTAACAGAAAAGCATCCCCAGAAGGGTTTGCCCTGCATGACGCTGATCTCTAACTTCCAGTTATCAACAGCAGTATTGGCTGATCGGTGCCATTTAGATAAACAACAAGCTGGAATAAAGCATGCATCTTTTCTTGCCAGTAGTTGAGCTTATGAAAGCCAAAGTGTAGAGATAATATATCCCTTTAGCTGCATGTATGTGTTCCTCAGTATCTGAAAGAAGGTATTTTAAATATTATTTCTACTCTACTTTCTGTAATCATTCTCTTTCCTTCTGTTTCCTGTTCTTCCTCCTGCATGCAGTATTTTGTCTTTCATTGTCATCAACAAAAACCCACCCCCTGGTCTGTCCATGTCCTCAGGTGTGCCAATGTCAGAACTAAAACTTTCCTATGAGATTTTTTTGAGTGCTTTTAAGCACATACATGATTGTTTTGAAAAGCTGAATCTGAAGTGCATCATGGTGTTGTAGAAGCTTTGCATGGTAAAGAGATTAATGATAGCACAGTTTCTGAAGCATTTACTGGTTTCATTGCAAAATTAGGAGCAGTTAAAATATTATATTATTACTGAACGGAAACTGTGTAAGTTATGGAAGAACAGATAAGCAGTCTCCAGTCAAAACCTGTGACCAAAAGTCACCACTGTTCCAGTGAAGAACACTGTAACAGAAAGAGAGTGATAATTTCATTTGAGAAAATGAACCTTGAACAGATGGGTTAGTGAAGGGTTTCATAATTTTTACCCTGGCAAAACCCCTAAAGCACAAATAGAGCTTATAAAATACAAATAAACAAATAAATAAAGCCTTACAAATAAAGCCTAGTGCAATACACTGTTTAAACAAATACAGATCAGACGGTTGCTTCAGCTGAGGATAAAGAAAAAATAATAGGCAGGAGGTATATAAAGCAAGATAAACCTGTTGTGCATTTTTACCACCTAATTCGTATACTTGCTATGCTTACAGCACTATTTATGGTACAATAAAGAAATAGAAAAGAAATAGAAAAATGGAAGAAAATGCTAGAAAAACCATCAGACGTCACAAGTGCCACCTTTCAAACTACATTAGACAAAAGAGGAAGAGAGAACAGTTGTGTTATAAGAAGATAGGTCATGCTAGATCCAACAGGACTGGGAAGGTGAGGCTGCTCCAGATCCAACCAGTAGCTCCATGTCTCCAGATCCCACCAGTAGTAATGCTGAAGATGTATTCCCAGCAGGCACACACACACACACACACAAAGCATACATATATAGCATGTATATGCACATATAACACATACACATATATGCATATATACATAACAAGCCACACAGATCACAGACACACTCAGAGCACTCTTATGAACACAGGCAGCCCCTATGGGCTTGTCCTGCTCCCCTCTCTGCCTGGACAGGATGGAAGTCCACTGGTGAGAAGATCTGTAGGCACTTGTTCAAGGTGGATCCCTCCAGCGGCTGGGCTGAGGCACTCAGGCTTCCCAGTAGCTGCCCCAGTCTCTGGTTGCCAGCCCGTGGATGTCCAAGCCCTTGAGGCTGCAGCTCTGCCACAGCTGCTGGTCAGGCGATGGCTTAGACACACGCGGTTGGCCAGGAACCTCCCCGGTCCCACAGCTGATCCCTCTGCTCTCACACCCAGAGCTGCCCCATGGACCTGCTCACCCTGTGGCCCCCAGACCCCCACCTGCCCAACAGCCACTCCTGCTTTACCTTGGCTGGGGATCGTGCCCTCATTCATTCACCTGTGCCCAGGCAGGGGGGTTGTTCCTCAGGAGGTGTGCAATGGGGGTTCCCATGAGCCCCAGTGGGTCCTGTGCTCCTCTGGGCTTGTGGAGGTGGGACGCTAATGGGCTGATGGCCCCTGGGGTCGAGCTGGGAGCATCCGGGATGGAGATTATCTGGGATTTCACCTGCTGCCATTGTCTCTTTGAGTTCCTTTCTGTGTGTGTGGATGGGCTTTGTCACATAACCTAAAGCATGGTATCATGCAAATATTCATTCAAGCAGCAGGGCACATGAAAAGAACACTTTTTTGTTTGCTTTCTTTTGGAGTGCAACACCAAAGAAGACTCCTGGGGGAACAGAAAATGCATAAGGCTTAGAAGTGGGGAAAAAAAAAAAACTGTTAAAAATAAAGTTTAAAAGAACAGCAAAAAATTGAGACCCCTAGTTAAAATAAAATGTGCAAAATGTATCTCTGTGTTAAAATAGTTTATGCAAATCTGGGCCAGTTATCATGTTCCTGACAGGTTTTTAATGTGAGATTAGTTCAACAACAGTGCTTTGTATTGTTACAATTCTTTTGCTATTTGTTCAGTTCTTTTTCTAAACCTGGAGGTAAAAAGCATGTCAGTTCCAATTGCTTAGTATTTATCACTTTTAATTAGCTCTTAGAAATCAGTGGTTTGTTTCAATAATGCATTTTCCTTAGAGTCTTCAATAAGAAGACTGTCATTTGACTTATAAGATTCAAAACCATACCCAATTATACAACTCGAACTTTAAACCATAAATTCTTCTCCAAGTCAGTAAAACTTTGATTTAGTCATTCCTGCTCTATATCACCCTTGATTATCGGGGCTATTAAATTAGTATAGAAAACTCAAGAGAAGACATTATGTGGGTTGTAGCTTTTCCTTTCACCTTGGTAAGATAGCCTTTTTCTGAACATTCACACGTCCATTAACTGCGGCATTCCTAAGAGGCAAAAGGAATCTGACATCTGATTTATGTCGGATAGAGATTCAGCAGCAGCACAGAAGTAAATTTTGCAGGATCATTGTCTTCATCTCATTGTTTTCTTAGAAATTCACGTTTTCCATAGATGAATATGTATTCATTATAATATAGAATAAATCCTCATAATTTGCTTCTCATTAATTAAAGGTTTATTTTCTTAATTGGGCTTGAGTTACACACACACACATTATATATATATATATATATATATATATATATATATATATGTTTAAGTTGTGCTGAACATCCCAGAGCAATCATTTGCATTTATTTTATCTTATGTGCTGTATGTGGTCCTAAAAAGATAGAGGAACTTCATGCATTTCACTCACACTATGGGCCAGGTAAGAGGCATTTTTGTCAAACAAAATACAAGCATGTGCATTAAGGTTCATGTGATCGAAATGTCCCAGGCACACTGGAATGTTCAGCAGGGACTTCTAAGGACTTTGATTCCTCAGGGTGGATCTTCCACCTCAAGATTTGTAGCTCCTAGCTAAGATGTGTCAGAAAGTCTGAAAAACAAACTGTCAAAAGACTAGTAAATTTTATTTTGGGGGGGGCTACATGTATAACTGAGGTTTATTTCTTTATCAAACTTTTAGTCAAAAAGTTTCATTCTTTCCAGAGAACAATACTAAGGTAAATCAGAACAAATGACACTGATTTGACCAGATTACTAATTTTTAGATTTTTTTTTTTTTGAGAAGTCTATATCTCTTCATGTTAAGAATCACAGCCTCAGTAAACACAAGGAGGACTCCTGAAACTAGAAAGCTAAATTTTGCTCTCAGTATTGGGCCAACTCCTACTCAGAGCCTGGGATTTATGTATGTATGTATGTATTTATTTATTTTAATGTCATTGCAAACTGTTTCACAGTGTTTCCAGGATGCTGATCTGAGAGTAGGAATCTGTTTCTCCTGTACTGCTAATGACAACTTTGGGGACTCAAGCAGAACAAGTACAGTATTAGAGAGTAAAAAAGCAGAGAAATAAAACCCAAGTTTGGATGAGAGTAGGGGTTTGAAGGGCAAGGAAGGGTGTTTCATGGGGACTTTATACAACAATATCCGTAAAACACTCTTTCTCTAGCTCAGGAAATCCCTGAAGAACTAACTGCAAGACATACTGAAAGTAAGAAGGGTCGTTATAACACACCTTTTTGTTGTACTCTTTCTACATATCTAGTACCAGCTATTCTTCAACAGCTCCGGGATTGAGATAAGTATTGGTCAGGCAGGGCTTTGTTAGGTGGTCTCTAGCCCTGGCCCCAGTCCTGCTTGGCTCATTGCAGTGTAGTGGGAAAGGGAGAGCATGTTCCCACCACCAGTGGCCATCTGCTGCTCCTGCCCAGTTCTTAGGACAAAATGTAATTTTAATTTAAGAGATGAGGAAGAAGGATTTGTGACCACAAAAGCATAGTACTGGCCAGAAAATATCCCGCTCCAAATTCTGCTCTCCTGATTGAATTCTGTGAGACTCACCAGCAAAGCATTGGTTTTGGTTCTGCTCTTGTTCTGATTTCCATAAAAGCTAACTGCTTACTTCTGTTGTCAGGTACCTTATTAGGCCAAGCAGCAAGTGTCTGAATGGAACAAAATGTTCTAGCATTGCTAATAGTGTCAATATAATACAAAATTAAAATTAATACAAAATTAAATTTGTCCTCTCATTGTGTGTTTTTAGAAAAAGCCTAAATAATTGCACACAAAATGTTAATACTGTAACGGTGGGCACTCAGAATTTAAGAAATGCAAGGTTTGATTTCCTATGTAATCTTAATTCAGATGCTTAGTATGTATGCATCTTGAGTCAGTCTTTAATTATAAGATTGCAGTAGTCTGTTCCCCTGTGTTTAATTCAGTGCACTGGCAGGATGATGTTTAGTTAGCAAACAGCTGTTCAATATTCTCTTTCAGCCTTGTGCAGTATGTGTTTCCATACTATATTTACTGCACACTCTTCAATCCTTCTATGAACTCAGAGTTATTCATTCATTTCTGTTTTTTTTCTTTTTTTTTTGTGCGTTTGTGTGTGTGCTCATTATTGCATAGTATTTAAGTACTTCACATTTACTAAGAATTTTCACAACATCCCTGTGAGATTAAAGAATAGTATTTATTGCCTCATTGTTACAGAGGGGGACAGATAAATTTAAGATAAAAACATCTACTTGTTCATGGAGACCTGTCACTTTGCATATGATCTCCCAAAATACTATTCTTTTTTGTAGCACTTTACACATTCAGAGCAAAACCCCACTCACTTCTAAGCATTTTTGAGAAATTCAAGCTAGGTATTAAAAATGAAGAACCTTTTCTTTATCCACCTGTGATTAAAAAAAAAACTATTTTAAGTATTTTAAGGAATCCTTTGCAGTGCTAGAAAAAGAATATACTTTCCTAGGGCAAGGTACTTCAACAAAGCTTTCTTGCAATAAGCTGTCTCTCTCTTCTTGCACCAGCTCACCTTCTAAAAATGCCTGCCCTTTCATTATACAGATTCATATTTGCCCTCACCCCCACCCCCAATTTGATTCTGTACAGTAACTAAAGCATTTGCCCTCATTTTCAAAAAAAAAAAAAAAAAAAAAAAAAAGAGAAAGAGAGAAAATATCTATATATTTGTATAGATAAGTGTATGTTTAAGGCCAAACTAGCTGTAGGAGCAATCTTAATTCCTTAATTCAATATTCAGGTGCCAATTCAGGTGCTTAAACTATTGATTTAGGATTATTTTATTTATTTAATCTCTGTCATATGTATTCATATTTTATATATCTATAGATTTAGAAAGTTGCAAGTAGATATTTTAGGTAGAAACAAAAGAGAACAGTTTCAAGCTGGAGAAGCTGACTCATTGTATTATGGATGAGTTCATACCATCTAATCTATGAAAGATTTGAAGGTTAAAAGGCAAATTCAACTTCTTAGAAGACACTCACAGGGGATATAGCTACATGAATTCACTACATGAATTTCAACTTATGGATTTATATATATATATGAAAGTGTTGCACAATGCAGTTGCTCACCACCTGTTGACAGATGCCCAGCTACCCTGTTCACTGGTTCCCCCTGGCCAACCCTCACGGCCAGTCCTCCCAGTTTTTGTTGCTGAGCTTTATGCCACATGGTATGGGACATCCCTTTGGCCAGTTTGAACAGTCTTGGCTGTCCCCACCTAGCTCCTTGTGCATCCTCAGGCTCCTCGCTGGCAAGGCAGCACAAGGAGCTGAAAAGACCTTGGCTCTGTGTGAGCACTGCTCTGCAACAACTTGTAACAACTAAAACATAGGTGTGTTATCAGTATTATTCTCATCCTGAATCCAAAACACAGCACTTGATATCCACTATGAAGAAAATGAACTCTGTCCCAGCTGAAACCAGGACAGCCACCCTTCATGCTAACAAAATTTTTTCAGTGATCTCAATAAATTCACAGTATACGAATAATTTGAAGCACAGTACGTTTAATACTGGTATGTGAGGTAGTTATAAGATTAAAAATGATGCTTCATTTTCTTCACTGACTATTATTAAAAATCATATAATTTGCTGTATGATCCAATGGCTGGCTAAACTACTTGGTATTGTCAGTTTACACAACATGAAAGCTTTCACTTCCGTACACCTAAAGCTAGATACTACACACCAAGCACTCCCTGAAAGTGTTTGAATTCTGTTCCAGATTTTCTCCTCATTCGTTTAGTCAAGGCAGAGAGCATTAAGTTCACAAACCTTTCAAAGATGATTGGTTTTAGAAATTCAGAATGCAGAACATAACATTAGTTCCCGGATGGTTTAGGCTTTATTTAAGCCTATAAACTTACTGGACTGAACTAGCACCTAATCCTTAATTTGCATAGAACACTTAATGAGATGTTCTCTCTGTAGGATTATGAGTACAGCCATAAACATGATAATATAAAATATGTAAGAGGTAGAATGAGGAGAGGATTCACAAGAGGAAAATTCACCACTGCAGGAAGCAAGCTATTTCCTTCTCCGAAGCTTAAATGAATTAATTCCAGAACTACATACAGGATGCTTGTACAAGAGGGAGACACTGAGCTGTAAATTCATTTAGTCTTAAGTAATCATATTTAATAGGAAAAAGGTTAAATCCTTATTTTTGAAGGTCAGAAAATGGGGTGGAAATACGGTCCAGGAAATAATCTTTCTTATCTCTTAGGGTCTTTGACACAGTGTCTCAAGCATCTTCTTGTTTCTTTCTATCTTTCTATAGCTGGTAAGACATGCTTTGACAGATATCCCTTGTCTTTCTGAGTATGGAACGGTAAAGTTCAGGAAGTTTGGTGTCATGCTTTCATGAAAGAAAGAAAAGAAAGAAAGAAAGAAAGAAAGAAAGAAAGAAAGAAAGAAAGAAAGAAAGAAAGAAAGAAAGAAAAAGAAAAAGAGAAAGAAAGAGAAAGAAAGAAAGAAAGAAAGAAAGAAAGAAAGAAAGAAAGAAAGAAAGAAAGAAAGAAAGAAAGAAAGAAAAAGAAAGAAAAAGAGAAGAAAGAAAGAAAGAAAGAAAAAGAAAGAAAAAGAGAAGAAAAAGAAAGAAAGAGAGAGAGAAAAGGAAGGAAGAAAGGAAAAGGAAGGAAAAGGAAGAAAGAAACAAAGAAAGAAAGAAAGAAAGAGAGAGAGAGAAAGAAGGAAAGAAGGAAAGAAAGAGAGAGAGAGAGAGAAAGATAGAAAGAAAGAAAGAAAGAAAGAAAGAAAGAAAGAGAGAGAGAGAAAGAGAGAAAGAAAGAAAGAGAAAGGAAGGAAGAAGGAAAGGAAGGAAGAAAGGAGGAAGGAAGGAGAAAGAAAAACAAGAAAGAAAGAGAGAGAGAGAAAGAAGGAAAGAAGGAAAGAAAGAGAGAGAGAGAAAGAAGGAAAGAAGGAAAGAAGGAAAGAAAGAAAAAAAGAAAGAGAAAGAAAGAAAGAAAGAAAGAAAGAAAGAAAGAAAGAAAGAAAGAAAGAAAGAAAGAGAAAGAAGGAAGGAAGGAAGGAAGGAAGGAAGGAAGGAAGGAAGGAAGGAAGGAAGGAAGGAAGGAAGGAAGAAAAAGGAAGAAAAAGAAAGAAAGAAAGAAAGAAAGAAAGAAAGAAAGAAAGAAAGAAAGAAGGAAATAAAGAAAGAAAAAGAAAGAAAATGAAAGAAGGAAAAGGCAAATAGGTACAAGAAACCATTTAAGAGACATGAGTTTTAAAATAGTTATTACTACCACGTATGTTTTACCAGCAATGAACTTTATTTGGGAAATATGCACATAGGGGCAAATCCCTCTTTTTTTTCCCCTTTTTTATTCCAATTATTTATGTTTCATTAATTTAAATTAATATATTTTATTCATAAATACGTTATTGCTTTATTTGTAAACTACTAATTGCTATTTTTTCAGTACTTTCTTTTTTTTTCTCCTTTTTAATAGAGCAACTGCATCATCAAATTAACTAAGATCAGCAATCTACAGATAATAAATAGAAACTGTTTTTATTGGTATCCAGCAATGACTGTATATTTATATCTAAGGACCCGTCTTTCAAGTGTGTTTCATATAGATTAAATGTTTCCATGAAGTCTGCAAAACTGGAAATCAGACTAGCAGAAAGTGGAGGGGTCTATTTTACCTTAGATTATATCATATTTCTTATGCTGTTATTGAGTGGTATAAGAAACACCCCTAAGAAACTCTCCTTTTCAGAATCTCTGAAATTTGACATTTGTTAGGATTTAAGACATGGAATGATATTCTTGGGGAGCATCATTCACTGTGATGCGCTCAAGGAGAATGAATTAATTGTGAAACCAAAGAACTTTGTATCTTGCTCCTAGGTTTAATCCAGCTGAGATTTGAAAAGGAGATAACCAAACAAAATAAATATTAGGGAACACAAAATACCAAGTAATTTATGGAATTCTTTATAAGAAATTGGGATACAGACTTACATTTAGAAAAGAGAATAAACTGATAATGAGCAGTTCAACCAACAACAAAAGTGGATGGGCAAAAACTCCCAAATAAGGAAAGACAAATGGGATTACCCAATAGAAAAACAACTTTACAAATGTTACCAGCAGTAATTGTAGCAGAGGTTAAATGTGGGCATAACAATAAAAGAGTAATAAGAACTCAATACTGCACTGTATTCCTTCTCAGTCTAATATATAGAAGACGCAGTTGCTACATATGTGTAAATGACTATACCATGATGTTTATCTATCAAAATCACGTTATTAGGAGCTCATATTGAATATCTCTATATAAATATGGTTATGGATAAAGCCCAATCTCAGAATACAGTCTCAGTTAAAGTTGTGTGCTTTGCAGAATTATCAAGTCCATTTCAGGAAAGGAAAAATAAATAAATAAACAAACAAACAAACAAATAAATAGATAAATAAAATTAGTAAAGATCTTCTGCTGTTGCAGCAACCAGAAAACTACAATTATCGAGAGGAAGAAAAGTAGTGGAAAATAAATGGAGCCATCAGCCTTGTTCCTATTGTAACCCCCAGCAAATCAGGTGGCAGCAACTTTCCTGAAGCACAGCTTGATGCAACACCAGGGCTGAGATTCCTGCAAGGCTGATATCATCATTTCCATCATCTCATCAAGTTGCAATCCTCTCTACATATTCAGGACATGTATCGAAGTCCTCTTTTGTTGTTGCTGGATTTTTATGTTTGTTCTTCTGTTAGTATTTGCAGGTCTCATATCTAACCCTTCCACTTTCATGTCATTTTTGTTGACCTCCTACATTTCTGCATTAGAATTCTTGAACTAAAATTTTCTAAAACCATCTGATATTACTCACGCTTACACCTACAATGAACTGTAGTTTATTTCATGCATTCAAAACTTTCTTCAGGTATATAGGATTGAGTAGAAGATTTTTTTTCTCAACAAGGTATTATCTGAGTAAATGTATACTTAACATGTTATCTATTGTTACCCTAGATGCCTTATGATACATTCTAGACTGCCTAAACCTCCTATCCAATTTATATTTATGCTATATATTTCCATCCCCACCAAGTACACTATAAATTAAATGGTGTCAGTTTTATTTTACTGCTTACTCAATACCTTTGTCAGTGCACAGTAGTCTCTGAAAACGTTAAAAACATTGATTAATCAAGTAAGGCAACCAGCCTTAAAAAGGCACAAAGTTAGATATACATTTGTCACTTGCATGAGAGAAAACAGCAACAACAATGACAGTTTTGAAGATATATGAACTATTTAAAAATGTGTATTTTACTCTGCTTACATAACATCAGCAAACTTTAGACAAATAAACTTTAATAGTTAGATATTTATAGCTGGTAAATGCTCACAATATGCCCAGCGTCCCAATTCAATCCTTAAAAGGACTGAATGTAGACTAATAATTTAATTGTATTAATAAAATTGGTAGGATATTGCTGGTAATTCAAGCTTAGCATGTGATTAAGTGTGTTTAGATTTAACTACTCCATTTCTTGATGGATTGGTGCCATGAATAACCATCCTGTCTCAAGACAAAATCCAAACAAATTTTACTATCTATCATACATATTGTGTAAGTTTGCAAATATGAAATTGTTCTAGATAGATAAAGGATAAGATGTCAGAACACTTTGAAATAATGTAGTGTTGTTTGTGAGTTCTATAGAAGGTATAAAACTTGAACACAAGGTAGTTTTCTTCTGATAGTTATTTACAGACCAGAAGAAAATTTAAATTCAAATGTTCTGTTCTCCATAATTTACTCCTGTGTATGTCATTCACACATGTGCTGAGCGCAAAAGCCTGCCAGAAGAAAAAGATGGTGTTTTATTTGCCTTTTTTTTTTTTTACACCTACAGAAAGTGTATTTCCTGTTGAAACAGTTCTAGTGTATTTGATGTGATGGTATGGTCCCATATGCTCTGTCTCTATATATACCCTGTAGTCACATGGCTCTGTGCTTTTCACATGTCAAGAGAAGACTTTTATTTCAGTATGTACTATATGTATTATATGTACTAATTATTAAGCACATGGTTAAACAATTCCAGAATCTGAGTCTCAGTGCAGTCCTGACTTCAACAAACTAAAGAAGTCTGATATTTCTTGATAAATGGAAGACATTGCATTTTTTTGGAGAAATACCATCATCACATTTTAGAAAATAAATTAACTTTCAAAAAATACTTAATATTTTCCACATATATTTTACTGACCATAATTAACATAAATTTAATCACTTTAAAATGAGTCCCATTAAAAAGACTTTCAGAAAGCACCATTCCATTAGCAACTGAGAAAATAAATAGAACTGTCAGCTAGAAATAGTCTAGTTTAAAATGGAAATGAAAATAAATTCAAAAATAGTCATTTTAAATACTAATGATTTTTATTTTTATTTTTATTTTTTTTCTGTGAGAACAAGGAGTTTTACAACATTTGAGCAAATAACTGTTGCATCATCCTCCACTGGACAAGAAATACTACTACATAGTATGCATATTCTTATATATATATATATGGACCTTTTCTTTGGTAGATCCATAAGTATTTTAATAAGGAGATAAGCATTTTTATCCATAATTTACAGATGGATAAACTGAGAAATAATGACTTGCCGTTTATTTTTAAGAACCCATGTCCCATCCTTTAAGAATATCTGTGAGACAAATTGTTCCACTTACAAATAAAAAACAAAACAAACAAAAACAACAACAACAACAAAGAAAACATATTCACTATGCAAATAGTCACAAAAGTAGATATGTGACTTCCAGAAATGTCTGTTTCCAATGCAGTTTTCTGTAAGAGCATTTGTATTAATGACAGCATAAGATCATTATAGTGAGTACTGAAGGCAAATATATACTTCTGACCTTTTAAGAGTACTTCAAATTCCACATCAGAAAGACTATAGTTGACATGTTAATTACCTAGCAGTATGAAAACTGGGTTATCTTCCAGCCTCTGGCATTTTTTAAGTTCATTAATTTTCTTACTTTCTCTTTCTCTTATGTCTTCCTTTTATTGGGAAACTAAAAATACAGTAGGATCTTAAAAACTAAGCCCAACAATGAGGCGAATAAGGAGGATCATTTACTGAAATGAGATTGAGAACTTTATATTGCATACATTTATTCATTTTTTTAGCCACTTGATTCTTTTCTTTTCCTTTTTGACAGCTACCTACAGCCACTTAAAGAAATGACAGACACTACTGTGACTTGATACTTCTGAACTGATAAAAAACAGGGATTATAATAATAAATTATTAAATATACATTTAATATTCCTTATGTGAAAATAACCATACTTTGAAATGTGACTATCATATTTAATAACCTAACAACCATGGATTCAGTCAACAAGTAAAACTATATAACAAAAAGCCTTTTTCACCACTGCTTTGCCCTTTTTAGTAGTCTGTGTGGCTGTGCAAGTTGAGAGTGTATTAACCAGTTTTAATAAGCACCTTAAAACCATTTCACATTCATGTCAGTTATTGCATTAAAGCATAATTCAAAAGAGCATTCACTTTGAAGCATTTTCATTCTCTAAGATTTTCTGAATAAGACAGAGACTATGTCACCCTTCAACAGTGAGGAGTTTATATGTTGATTAATAGCATCTGGGGTCTCCTACCTGGTAACTGTGATCTATCTGCAGAGTTACATATGCACAGTATGTGTACTGCTGGTCGGAATACAGGAAGGCATTTTTAGAGTAGGCAAACGCTTTGGACATGCTTCTGCATACAGGGTCCTGCATGATCTGGAAGGCACATATTGGTTGCACCCGAGGCTCTGCTGACAATCTCAAAGCTTGGATAGTTGCAAGTCTGATCTTCTGGGCAGCCTCAGGACATAAGCATGCAAACAGAGGAGGCAAGGATATGAACTTGAGCAGAGACAGTGCCTGTTCTTTGCCCCTTGACAGCAAGACAGGCACCTATGAGACGAAACTTTGTTGAAACACTTTCAGCATCTGGCATGAAACTAAAGCCTGCTCCATGGCAAAAACTTTTCTGTGATCAGTAATTCACGTCACTAATGTGTGCAGTTACCAGTGCCCTGACAAATTCTATTACCAGTGCTGACAAATGGAAAACTTACTCATCACTTTAAACATATTATAAACCATTTTTTAAGTTTGCATATTAATCAAACCATATTTAAAGTTTGCATATTAATAATGTGTAGAAAATGCCAATTAAGTGTTGCTTTAACCTATGCTTTTTTTTTTTTTTTTTCCTTCCACTTTTTAACACTTTTGTTTAGATCTGGCCACACTCGTTAATAACAGCTGGTTTACAGGCTGTAGACTCAGATGCTGGAATATAAGTCCTAAACATATGTGCTTCCAAAGGAAGGTTTCAAAGTTAATAAATTAGTAAGCAGGTGAGAACAAACATCAGATGCACAAAAGACATAAACTTCAGTATTATCCCCCTAGACAACCTACCAAACAGTAACATACCCCCATTAAGCTGCCAGTATTGATTTTCAGTATTATTAAGTTTAAATCAGTTCCCTGAAAGATCTCTTAAGTGGCTTTCATAGTGATATGCATCCTGATTAAGTGGGGTGTATCTGAATTTAATTTTCTCTCACGATCCCATCATTGTATCAATTTAGCTACAACTCAGGATCAAGATAGGACATCACAGCTGAAACTGTCATTTCTCTCTTTGTTGATGACAGAACTGACTGCTTTTACTCAGAGTTTTAATTTTTTTTGTTATATTTATTTGTGTGGGAACAGGCGACTTAATAATAAACTCTAAAGCAATAGTAAATATCTAGAAAACTGTTCAATTTATACTGTCCTATACACTATACTCAAATATTTACATTAAATTGTTTGATATTGGTTTAAGCATTGGCAAAAAGTAACAGTAATTGTATCATAGAGGTACACAATAAAGGAACAGAGAATAAAATTAACTGTGTTCCATGATAATCATACCTTTTGTAGCTACCGTAAAACCTAAAGCAAGTAAGCTTAAACAGATTCTACAGCTGAAATGAAGACTCCATAGATTAGAAGTCCTATTTTAATCATACTTTAATTAGAAGGATTATTCATTTGTTGGGTTTCAGAAAGTTTAGAAAGATTAGGAACATCAGATGAAACATGAGGATTCCCTACCACAGTCAAGACAAAATTATGTAGTGGTTCAAGTGTCTAAGCTTGCAAGACTTTGCTGCACATCTCCTGGGTTGCATTGAGCAGATCCTCTAGCCTATCTGTAAAACAAACAAATAAAAACAAAAACAAAACAAAACAAAAAAAGCCTAGAAGCTATGGAGATGCTTCTCCAAAGAAAAGCTGTTTAGCAGCAGAAATTCCTACAGCTGAATCAATGAAATTTAGGGTGTGTCATTTTGGTCCAAAAAGTCATTCCTTCTCAATCTAAGAACAAACTTGTAAATTAAATAAATTAAATAAAAGAAAATTATGAATGCTAAAGCTTATACTGAACATAAAATTACATTTCTGTTTATTTTCTTGTTTTCTGTTCAGATCATGACATTATTGGTGAAGGAGCTAAGTTGGCATTCTGTTCAAGTGGACTTGCAGTGTTTAATATTTGAACAAGTATGCTTTGTTATTAATTATTCATTTACACAGATACTTCAGATTTGAGTAATTAAAATAATCACTTTAATAGTTATTATTCACATAAAGGTGATGTGATTTTGATGTTAATTGAATTTCTACTTTATTTATGTTAAAAATGAACTTAATTTATGAGAGAACCTGGAATAGTTGCCATGGTTTCCCTATTTTTAGCATTCAATGGAAGATTTTTTTTTTGACACTTTTAGAGATATATGGCATAGTTTACTGGTAACAGTATTGCTGATGTTTACAATGTATGAATGGTACATTGATGGTTATAGAAAAAGATGCATGATATTTGTCTGACAGTATGAGTCCACTTTCAGTGACACTTTTGACAAAATTGCCTTTTTAAAGCCTTTTATTCTGGTAATATCACTGGAATGTATCCAATATAATTGAAATAACACAAACATGGACTACTGCTACATGCATTCCCCAAGCCAATGAGAAATCTGCTGACAAAGTAAGACTGGCATTAACTGAATTAGGCAATGCAGTACATTGTCCTCAGAGAGTTGTAGTGATCCAAGCATAGGTAAGTGGATTGTAGATGAAACTAATTGCAGGAGTAGGCAGAGACTTCCCGGGGTCTCAAGACTGAATTAATGTTTTTGCAGTAATGTTTGTCTGCCATAAAGTTATTCGCTTCTGCTTACATTTAACACAAGGTCTTTCCACTGTATAGACATCATAGGGAACTGATGATTTCAATAGGAATATGATTGATATAGGGCCAGTTCCCTACAGGATGATCTGCAGCTGAACAATGGTTGCATCAAAAACTGATATTTTATTCCAACCAGTAGAACACATGGAGAGAGGCAAAAAGCAGTCAGAAGAATCATGATAAATACTTTTAATGATGCACTATATAGTGCCTCACTATATATACTTAATAATTGAAAACCAAGCATATGTATATTTGCGTATGTGTGTATACATCATGTACATCTTAAGAAACAGGTGCTTCAGAACAGAGGTAAACTTGACCATACCTGTCATCTCTATCCCTAATCTCCTTATTTTTAAGATAAGGATAAGTTATCGTGACAGTTAACTTTGGTTTGGTTTGGTTTGCTTTGGTTTGCTTTGCTTTGGTGGTGAATGTGACCATGTATCTGCAAGTGTTTTACAGGAAACTCTTGATGAAGAAAAATGATATACATATATATATTTAATTTCTTTTTTAACTTCTGCTTCTATCCAATATCTCTGTAGTTCTTCTGTCTTCTTTGAGAGCTTTTTTCTCAGCAAAGGCAGGCTGCTTAGCAAGGGAAAGGGAAACGGCAGCTGAGCTTCAAAACAAAGCTGGCATGACAGGGGAAGACTTGTAGTAGCTGAGCAGGGTGAGTAGAGCAGGGTGGTAGTATCCAGGTTCATCCAAGAGTCCAGATCTCCTGGCATGTCCATCACAATGAGACAGCTTTGAGGTCAAACCAGGAAGCTGATTCAGCAAGTCAGTGTCAGGATGTGCAGATTTAAAGGAGCACAACTGTTCACATGGGTGGCAGTGAAGCATTATTGCTGCATCTCTGTCCTTCCTTTGCCTGTTCTGAATGTCATCATGACTCTCAGCTGAAAACAGAAGATACCAAGGGAAATGAAATAAAAGGCTGAAGCTTGGGTCTGCATCTATATTATATTTTGACAGACTGTTCTGGAGTGTACTTGCCAAGTCCTCTGCCCAGATACAATCTATTTTCAAGCCCCTGAGAAGCAATCTGAGAACCTTGTTGAAATGCAGGGGAAAAACCTCGTGGATACCCATCTGTTGAGATACTCTCCAGTTTACCATCTTCACAAAATCTGTTTATGCTGCAGTCTTGGTGTCGTCCTGCTTCCACGTCTACAGGATGGCAGAATCTGTCACATTTTGACAGTGGATTTTTTCCTTAAAAAAAGTGAGTACATAGGCAGGGCTCTCATCTCCCACTGTCAGCAGATGCTTGCCAGGGCAGAGTGCTTTGCCTCTGAGTGGGAATCCTGTCTTTGTCTTCTATCATTAGAGACATCTGCAACATGGACCAGCTACTGCCTTGACACCACAAAGACACGAAGGAACCTGCAGACTTCATCTGCACTTCCCATTTCTAGTATGGTCTGTAAATTGTTAACAGCATTATAAGGCAGTTACAGATTTGTCAGTAGACCCAAGTCTTCCTAGCAGCCAGCCACATCACAGCCTGGGACAACAGCATCCAGGTACATCTACATGGTCAGTTTTGCACATATGCATATGCCTGATGTAATTCTATGCTTCAGCACGCACTGCACACAGCTTTTGCTCTGCATGACTTCCTTCTACTCTTTTTTTTTTCTTTTTTTTACCATTACCAAGCAGAGGGACCATCTCAACAAACCATAACGTTTTTTGGACAGGAAAATATACAAGCACAATCAGCATACATAAAAACAAGCAGAAAATCTAGAGAGAACTAGTATTCTCTGCCTCCAAAACATTCATCACACTGTGTGAATGTATTTTTGTTTGTTCATCTGAACAAACAACATCATATGTCAATGAGATGAAGCCTTTGACATATACCAGAGCCTGCAATTTTACAAAGTGATGGAGGTGCACCCTGTTCTTCTTTCCATTTAGGTAGGTCAACTCTTTGCATCCCAGTAATGTCAGGTCCAACCTATGGGGTCTGATAAGCCTTAGAGCAAAGAGGTCTCTTAGCTGACTATTGAAAGCTTTTTTGAACTTCTGTCTCAGTCAAAATTGCCTCCTTTTTCTACCTTTTTGCTGCGGCAAAAATGTTACAATGTGAGTCACATGGTGTCCTGTATATAACACCAAGTGTGACAGCTACAGGGTTGGGCTAAGTGGCAGGCAGACTTTGCTGCAAGAGGGAAAATATGGTGAAAGTCCATGGCCTGAAAGACTCTGGAGCATGCTGGAGACTCAAAAGCATTCAGTGGGAAGACAAAGTTCATATCTGTCCTTCAAAATATTTTCCTCAGTCCAGGACAACTTCAGTAAAGCCAGGTTTGGTTATCAGATACACAAATTTAAAATCTGAAACCATTTTATTCTAAGTATGCAGGAACTGGTTATGCACTGCTCTTGGATGTTCCACTTTTAGCAATGAATCCATTGTGAACTGGTCAGCTTAGTTTTGCAGACCTCTATGACAGGGATAATTGAATAATGCACTAGCTACTTATCTGTGGAACTCTAAATGCTTAGAAGTTCACTAGGGTCTGATTTATGATTTGATCCCTGATTACAGATATACTTTAGCAAGTCATGGAATATTACAGTTCCAAGGACTTTGTGCTTTATAGTCTGTGATTAGGATGAAAGATTCATTAGTATTATTGACGACAAAAAAATATGATTTAAAATACAACAGTACAAAATTTCAGAAAATAAAAACATTATTTTTTCCAAAAGTGTGTGGTTACAAGACAACTGTACCTCCAGACTGAAATGATGCGGAATTTTCTGAAATTTAATGATGTGAGAGTCCAAGCAGTAGAAGAAACACTGAGTAAATGGTCTTTATTTTGCATTCCGTAGTGGTAGCCTATAATGTCTTAAATATTAGCATTCAGTGTTGGTTTGTGCACTAAAGAGGTGAAAATGGAGACAAACTTCAACAAATTTGCCTTCACTTGTGCAAGTTAACTATATAAAACTTCCATAAAATCAGCTGATTATTATGTGCAAGCAGTACTTTTCTGCCGTGATTTATTTTCTTAATAAAACATAGCCACTATTCTATATACTCTGTATGGTAGATTTAAATAACATGAACTGTACAAAAGAGATGTGAAAAAATATATTAAAAAGAAGAAAAAAGACTTTTTTCTTTAAATTCCAGAGGTTCATAGGGTTTGCATTTCAATCTCCAATGGGGAGAATTGACTACCTATCCCTATGGGAAACAAGAAAATTCATTATCTTTGCTAGAAAATAGGAATTGTTTAATTTTTATTTTAATTTATATATATTTTTTAATTTTAGCCAAGTGGTTCATTCTGATTACTAAGCAACATATTGTACATTGTTCTCCCTTGAAGTTTTCTATCGAGTGTCCACTTTTGATATTTCATACTGTCAGACTTGTGCTAGTGAATGAGCATATATTTTCTCATTTTCATCTCAAGCAGTGCAAATATTAGATAACATGGTAGTAGCCACACTTCTGATGATATGTCTGATTAGTTGGAGCCTTGCTAATTTTAAAATCCTTGTAATTATTTAGTTATCTCCCTGCAGATTATTTTATTATGACTTTGTTTCTTTCCGTATTTTTTTCTTCTGTACCTCTTTTGTTTACTACCAGCTGCTGGATCCTCCTGTTTTTTTTATTATATACGGTAATATAACCCAATTTTCAAAGCTTCTTAAAAATACAAAAACATTGTGTCTGTGGTTCCTTCTGCATTTTCTGTATAATTGGTGACACTCAACAAGTAACACAGAGACTTGGTGATACTATTGAACAAACAGATTTCTCCCACCTATCTTGTTAGTTACAGAAAGTTATCAAAGCAAGACCTTTATTCCTTCTTCTTAAAAGAAGAAATACCGTGTACATCAATCCAGACATGTGTTAGGGAGGATCATTAATGAAATAGCCTCTAATTCTGGGTAACTACAAATGTTTATGAACATTATGAATAAATGTGAAGAAATATAACCACATATATTATATAAGTGAAGTTGTGAGAACAAGGAAACTGACTGTATGCCTACTGGTTACAGTTGTAATATCATGCTTTGACTTTCCAGAGAACTCTTTTTTTTTTTTTTTTTTTTTTTTGGAACGCTGTTATATCATTGTTAAATGTAGAAGTTGTACTTCTAGGATGAGGCTACATCCCATCTAAGAAGATGTTCTTTTCCATATACATAAACACAGTGCCCATATTGACAAGAGTAACACAATCAGTCATTTGTCAGGTCTGGTAGCTTCTCAATTAAGGAAATTAAAGAATTAAAAATCTCCAAGAAAATGCAGGTCAGCAACAACAGTCCAGGAATAACAGCAGCAGTAACGGGCACAATTATGAGAGGTTTCCATCCAGTAAAATTAGGCTTTGGAAAATGCTAAATACAGGCTTTTTTCTCTGACATTCTTATTTTTAATAATTCTCGTACAGGGATTTTAGGCATGAGAAAGGAGAATGACCCTTTGTCTCTGGTATGTCTTTCAAGTGGGAATAGAAATCCGCACCAGGTTTCTACTTTTCTGCAGTTCTTTTCTTATTGGAATGGATACATCATATTATCTAGATTTATAAGAACTAGAGGAAGAACACATAATTACTAATAGACTGATGAAATAAACATTTGCCTTTGAACTCACTGGAACCACATTCTTCCACATCCTTCATTTTCTTTTTTTTTGAAGTTAAAAATACTTCTTGTTGTATTTTTTTTCCTGCTGTTCTGTGGCTTAACTTCATAACAAATTTCACCCTTTTGTATAGTTTATCTTTTCTTCATCTTTTCTCTGCTTTGTATCTATAATCTAGCGCTGACCTTCATTTAAAGCCTGTACTGTGTTAAGTCTTTCCCTTACTAATAGTGCTGAGATGTGGATTTTAACAAAGTAAAGGATTTCCTTTGCAGCAATCCATTAACTTTTTACAAAGGACATGAAAAGCTGCATGCACTAATGAATGTCACTGAAGAGATAAAAAGGAAAAGACCTTTTTTCTTCTGATTCAGAACATATGTGTAGCTTTGTCACCTCAAGGCCACTAATCAAGTTGCTGTCAAAGATACAAAAAATATAATTGTTCCAAAATGAAAATTGACAGGAAAAGCAGACATTACCTTTTAGAAAGCTTGTATTCAAATATCTGCATGACAATGATTATGCTAATGATATGGTATCATTTAGTTTCAAAGGTAATTTATATCAGCATCCAAACTTTTCAATCTTCCAAGTATGAAGGAAACACATGCAGTTGTGTTCTTTTCTCTATCCAACCTAATCTGAGGAAGATTACTAGAAGCCACGCACTTAAAATATATAGAATTCCGGTTTACTTTTTCACTTTGTTAAACCTCACTATAGGTAATAGATAACTATCAGTATAAACATTGGTATATTGAGGTATATGTGATATATGTTATGGAAGAAAATATAAAGAATATTGCTGCTTCCAGTAGGTAAACCAAATTATCTTTTCAGAATTTTAATGACTTGCAAATGTAGTGAGGTTGGAGAGCAAATATCTGTACCAGAGCTGAAATTCAGTCTTCTGATTTTTGATCTTAATGACCTTCCACAGAATGAGTATGTAGATATTAAGAGAATGATCATAAGACAAAATTAAATAACTCAATAATATTTAACACAAACTTTTCTTTAAGATAGTATTTCCTAAGTTACTGAGAACATTTTGTTTTACACAACAGGCTGTAAGCAATCCAGGAAGCTCCTGGAATGCATCGGGGATAACTTCCTGGTCCAGGTATTAGACAAACTAAACAGAGAAGTGTTACTGGGCCTAGTGCTCACCAGTGTGGATGAACTCATTAAAGAGGTTAAGACTGGAGGCAGTCTTGGCTGTAGCAACCATACCCTGATTGATTTTTTGATCTCAAGGAGTATGGGCCTGGCAAAGAGCAAAGTCAGGACTCTGAACTTACAAAGAGTGAACTTCCATCTGGTCAAACTGAGGAGCAAGAATGAAATGCACAGGCAGTGGAAACAGGGACATGTGGCCTGGGAAGAGTACAGGGATGCTGTCTGGATGTGCAGGGATCGGATCAGGAAAGCCAATGCACAAGTGGAACTCAACTTGGCAAGAGATGCAAAGGATAAAAAGGATTAATGGTTAACAGTTTCTAGGTTAACAGTTGGACTTGATGATCTTAGAGGTCTTTTCCAATGTAAATGATTATATGATTCTATAATTCTAAGGGATTCTATAGGTACATTGGCCAGAAAAGAAAGGCCAAGGAGAGTGTACCCCCTCTGATAAACAAGAAGGGATAACTGGTAATGACAGACATGGAGAAAGCTGAGGTACCCAAGTTATTTGCCTCAGTCTTCACTGGCAGGCAGGCTTCCCACATCTCTTGACTCCCTGAACTTCTAGGCAGGGGCTGGGGAAGCAAAGTCCCTCTCTCTGTAAGCAAAGAGCAGGTTTCAGACCACTTGATGAAAATGAAGAGGTACAAGTTTATGAGGCCCGATAACATGCATCCCAGGGATGTGAGGGAACTGGATGATGTAGTTTCCAAGGCAATCTCCATCATAATTGAAAAGTCCTGGCAATTAGATGAAGTCCCTGGTGATTGGAAAAAGGGAAACATCACATTTTAGAAAGGGGTAGAAAGGAAGTCTCATGGAACTACAGGCCAGTGAGCCTCACCTCTGTGCCTGGGAAGATCATGGAACAGATTCTCCTGGAAGCAATGTCAAGGCACATGCAACACAAGGAGGTGATCTAAGATAGCCATCAGGCTTCACCAAGGGCAAACCATGTCTGACCAATCTGTTTGCCTTCTATGATGGTGCGACTGCATCAGCTGACAAGGGAAAACTAACCCATGTCATCTACCTGAACTTCTGCAAGGCCTTTGACATGATCCCACAGGACATCCCGATCTCTTAATTGGAGAGAGGTGTATTTGGACCACTCGGTGGATAAGAAATTGGCTTGAAGCCTGCACCCAGACAGTTGTGGTTGATGGTTCTATGTCTGGGTGGAGGCTGGTGATGAGTGGTGTCCCTAAGGGGTCTGTCTTGGGACCGGTGCTGTTTAACATCTTTATCAGTGACATAAACAGTAGGATCAAGTGCACCCTCGGTAAGTTTGCAGATGACACCAAGCTGAGTGGTGCAGTTGATACACCAGAAGGAAGGGATGCCATCCAAAGGGACCTGGACAAGCTAGAAAAATGGGCCCTCATGAGCTTAATGAGGTACAACAAGTCCAAGTCCAAGGTGCTGCACATGTGTCAGGGCAATCCCAGACAAGAGGACAGACTAGGAGAATATTTTATTGTGAGGAGCCACGCTGAGAAGGACTTTGGGTTTCTGGTGGACAAAAAGGTCAACATGAGCCAGCAGTGTGTGCTTGCAGCTCAGAAGGCACAACTGCATCAAGAGAGGAGTGGCCAGCAGCATGAGGGAGATGATTGTCTTCCTATGCTCTGCCCTTGTGAGAGCCTAGTTGGAGTGCTGCATCCAGATCTGGGTCCCCCAGCACAAGACAGATGTGGACCTATTAATAAGAGTCCAGAGGAGGTCCATAAAGATGATCAGAGGGCTGGAGCACCTCTATTATGAAGAAAGGCTGAGAGAATTGGGAATGTTCAGCCTGAAGAAAAGAAGGCTCCAGCGTGATTTTGTTGCAGCTTTTCAATACTTAAAGGGGGCTTATAAAAAAGATGGAGAGTGACCTTTTCAACGGTCAGATAGTGATAGGACAAGGAAGAATGGTTTTAAACTAAAAGAGAGGAGATTTAGATTAGATGTTAGGAGGAAATTCTTCACTCATGATGGTGATGCACCGGAACAATTTGCTCAGAGAGGTTGTGGATGCCCCATCTGTAGAAGTGCTCAAGGCCAGGTTGGATGAAGCCCTGGGCAACATGATTTAGTGGATCACATCCCTGCCAATGGCAGGTGGGGTGGAACTAGTTGATCATTACGGTTCATTCCAACCCAAGCCAATCTATGATTCTGTAATTCTATGGTTCTATGATTCTATGATTCTATAATTAAGGTGATCTGATGTCTAAGTTGTCAGACAAAACTGTGTTGTCTTCCAGATCCTTCATTCCTGAGAGGGTTGAAAACAAGGATCACTTTTCAGTCTGGAGGAAATAGAAAAGTAATGATGACCACAGTGGTCACATTAAGAGAGAAAACAGAGGATGATTTTCCATAAACAGAAATCTAAGTCTGAATTCAAACCCTTCTGAGAGTTCTTACCATCATGGAAACAACAATTACAACATGCAGTGCACTTCAATTCTTTTTGATGCACTCAGCTCCTAAAATTGCCTTTGGAAAGCCTGTGTTGATGCAGAATACAGAAACCATCACATCTGTTACTCATCTATGTTTAAATGCAGAAACCATCAAATCTGCTATTCATCTATGTTTAAATGTTTAAAATAATTGTCTGAACAGGATAATGAGGACTACTATTTTGATAGCAAGAGGCGCTATAGAAGTGAAATATTTCTCCAAGGGCTACTGAATAAACTCGGTGAGAAACAACTTGTGCTCAAGGTATCTACCCAAAAGACAAATGAGGTCACTATTTGATGAGCATCTAGAATAGCAACAGAGATAACAGTTAGATTTTCTTCTCCCTGAAGAAGAAAATAGATTCACCCTATATTGTCTCTAATGTGATGAGAGTTGCTTTATTTTGGACAGCTTGGATTTCTAAGACTGGCTGTTTCTGCATTACTGACAGTTAAGCTGGCAAATGCCATGTAACTGATTGATCTAGGTACAGAATGCACACAAAGAAACATCTTTTTCTTGTTCTAGAAGTTGCCCTTCTTGAAAAGAGCAAAAACCTTAGCGTCTCTTACAACTCGTTATCCTAGGATACTGCTTGACCATTAAATTTTAAGAACGATAGCACTTTTACATTGTGGTTTAGTCATTTAGATTATTTTTTTTTTCTATGCCAGCCATGAGATCCTTCAACTTTGCAGTCACAAAGTATAGAGAAACTCTATTCTATAACAGTCACAGGTAACAGCACTCTGAACTCTGTCCTTTTACTGTGAGCTCACTTTCTCTGATATAGGAGGTAAATTTCCATTGTTAAAGTTAACTTCTAATCAAAGTATCTCTGCATCAGGGTGAGAAAAAAAAAACAAAAACTGTGAATAAAACACCTCCCTTACTAAGAAAGCTTCTCAAAAATGGGTTTAAAAAGCAACATCATCCTTTCTAAGATAAGATCTTCCTGTTTGCAGGAAGTGAGGGTAGGACTTTTACTGAGACTGACAGATCTGATTGTTTGATTGTATTGCAGTGCCAATGCTAATCACCTCTTCTCTACACTTTCTTCTTCCAGGATGTGTCCCAGCTTTTTTGTGTTCAATTGGCAGAAGTAGTAACTGATGTTCTACCATCTCTGTCAGCTTCACAGGTAGTTCCTTAACTATCAGAGCTGGAAGAAAGCTAAAGATGCTGGCGCTTGTGTATCTCACTTCTTCCCTAAGTGAGATGTTTTGTGGAAACCAGTTTATGTGTCTGAGCATTCTCCAAAGAAAATTTCCACCAAAACTTTCATGATCAGGTATGCTATATTCAAAGCCATGAGAAGCAATTCTCTCAGCAGATATTTGCTAAATTCTGTTAAACCTCCAAATGTCAACAAATTTAACAAGACTTTAAATAAATAATTTCCCCAATGGTAGGCATCTTAGACAAGATAATGAATATGTAGTTGCATCTGTGTTCCTGTACATAATTTGCACGTACAGTTCTTACACTGATAGGGCTTCTCCATTTCAAAATCCTAAGCAGTCCTAGAGAAATTGTTTTTTTCTCATTTTTTCTTCCTTCTGTAGAAAGAAATTTCCCAAGATAAACAATTATCCATACAGACGTTTTACTTCCTTGGAGAGAGAAAAAGAGAGAGAGTGACAGAACATTAATGATGTTCATTGCCCTGAAAATGTTTTTTATTCAGTTGGTTTTATCTGGCCAAAGTATGGATCTTTTTTTTTTTTTTTTTTTTTTTTTTTTTTTCTGGCATAACTTTTATTTTCTTTAATAGTATACATATTTTTGCTAAGACAAAACACCAGTCTTTGTCTTTCTCATAATTTACCCTAGAGCTAATAAGCTTATTTTCTAAGAGGAGCCAAGCTATCCATACGCTGAATTTCCTGTGCATTTCAGAAATATTTACACACTTCTGTCATTTATTAAAGGTCTAGGAGGAGTTTTCCTTATTGATCATACACCTGTCTCATGAATTTCCTTTATCTTCTTTTTGTTTTCTAAATTTTTATGTAGTAACTCAACTAAGAATACCAAGAGAATGTAGCAATTAACCTATTTTTATCAAACTACAGATGTTGCAAATGCTCAACCATCTCCTACAGGGGCTGAATCTGGGAAAAGGAATCCATTGCAATGCAACTGCAGTTAGGCAGCAAAGATGCATTACAACTTGTTAGGAAACATAAAAAAAATCTTGCTTCAATTTTGAAATTTTAATTTTAATACAACTTCTCTGTGCTGGACTTGTTTTATCACTATAAACAGGTATTTTAACTGGAATTGTAAGACCCTACTTAGACTTGATCTTGAGCTACAACAGTAGTGTTGATAATTCCTGAAAGACAAACTATTTGTCCTGTCTGGAGTAGAACTGGCATTGTTATCTTCTAAATTTTATATCATGTCATTAGTGAAATTCCAGCTCCAGTCTCAGAAAGCATACAGGAAGTTGTTCTAACTCAAAGGTACAGTTTGCCACCTTTACCAAAGAGAAATGTGCTCATGCTTCATGCCTTCAGGGTAGGGCAAATTCCTGTATAGATATGATAACTCCAGTGTGGGCTCTCAGAGTGGAGTTAAACCACTCGTATATGTTGACCACTTACTAATTTTGTAGTGGGAAAACAGGTAAATCACTGTGAAGTCCTGCAGCAATTTCTCACAATTTTCCATGATGTTAGAAGGACAGAATTTTTCTCACACTTGATTTGGAAAAGATACAGCATAAAGTAGCTCAACTTATTGCAAGGCAAAGTATTACAGGATATAACCACACAATCCCAGCTACAGATGTATCTTAGAGCTCAGCAGTAGCATGGATTTCCATATGACTACTTGTATCCAGGCTAGATAAACATAGTTACCAGAACTGTATGTCAATCAACCTTTAGCTTTGCAGTGAAAAGACTTCTTTTGTGTATTTGTTTCATTTGAAGAACAATCTAATATAAAACAAATTCATTCATTAAAGGCCATTTGTATGAAAATGGTCAGGCTAATAATTTTAACATTACCTTTGTTGGAGTGGTATGACACAGTTAATTTTTATGATATATTTTATAATATAAATAATATTTTTATTTTTTATTATTTTTATAATATTTTTCATAATATATTTTAAAATATATTTTTAGTACAGCTTCAATTTCCTGTTTTGGGAACCTGTCTTATCAGTGTGAACTTTGATTTAAGCAAGCATATTATACTATCAAGAAAAAATACAAAGACTTGGTACCTTCAATTTGGTACTTGGCTAACAAAATCAGCATGTATCTTTTAAAGATGCCACAAAATAATGGTATATGTAGCCAGCCAATGAGTTGTAAGTGTCTAATTCATGTTCATAAACATGGGAAAATTCTTCTGTCAGACTCTACTAGTGAACCAAACCATTGTAATGCAAAATCTGCTTACTTGTCCTTTATTTTTACTGTACTATTCACAGACTCAATTGACTTTCAGTGTAATCATCTTTCAAGATAAATAGTACACGCCTGGCTAGGGTTACATACATTGTTGCTTGGAGTGATTTTCCTTCACTGTAATTAGCTTTCCACTGCATATTTTTCCAAAGGAGTGTTCTTCAAAGGAAAATATCAGTGTCGGAATTCAGTAAAAATATTTACATACTTAACTGTTCTACACAATAAATCCCATGATTTAACAACTCAATATCTACTGGAAGAGCAATTGACACGGGGCAAGAAATAGAGGAGGTTTTTGGAGACTGTCAAGGACAATTGATGATGATTTCTGGGTCATAACTAATGATTTCTGGGTCAACTAGGGGAAGTGCCTTGTCAGACTATCAATAAATGAAGAAGAATGGATGAATGCTGCAGAGATCATTGACATCCTTTAAAGCAGTAACCATAAGATAGTAGGGCTTAGGATCTGAGAGAATTGAGCTAGACAAATGGTAAAGTCACAGTTTTGGGCTTTAGGAGACCAGAATTGGGCTTGCTCGAGGATCTATTTGCAGGGATCTAATTGAAGAGTTCATGGAGCTCAAAAGGCCCCAGGAGAGCTGGCCTTCTCAGAATACAAGAACAGAGCATACTGATACATGAAAAAGGCTGAGATCCTCAGTGCCTTTTCTTCATCTCACTTTTTACTGGTAGAGTAGGTTCTTAGTCTTTCCATAAAATTTTACTCATGATGATCTTTTTATTTTCTATACTTACCAATCTGATTTTTCTTCAGCACTGGAACTGAACAAAATTCTGATAGTTATTGTTCTCAATGTCCTCATGATAACTCTCCTTATAAAGAACCCATTTTATTTCAGTGATAAAAAGAAGATTATGTGGTCTGCTAATGCTTTCCAAAGTATTTTTGAAGCAAATGTCTAATTTCTACCACATTTAACACAGAACTAGACGTCTTAGAGCTAGTAAGTTCCATGAAACCAGGCCTAAAACAGAGTAGTGATTATCTCTACTTCATGAAAACAGATCAGTTTCAACTCAGCAGTGTTGCCAGTGACACAGAAAAGTTTATTCAGAGGAAAAAAAAAAAAAAAAAGTTATAGTAGGAGAAAAACTAAGGTGCTAGTAGGCAAGGTTGGAGATGAACTAATAATAATTTGGAAAATTTGGAAAATGGCTAGCCTAAGAATTGGGAATAAATCCACATGAAACCAGTTTTAACTAACCGTGCTCCTTATACTGCTTCTTGGGGTTTGAAGTTTGAAAATTTGGAGCATAAAGTGAAGATAAGAATCAACAAAGTAGAAACTTATAAGCTATCTAAGTAGTAAATAAGAAACAAAGAACTGTCTTCTATTGATAAGGAAATCAAGCAAGAATATTGTCATAAGTCCACATATGCATTCCCACACATGCCCAGTGGAAATCAAATGAAGGAATCTTGAGGTATGTGATGATTCAAGGATCACATTCTTGCTGGAAGAAGAAATCATTGACAAAATCATGGGGTCTCAGTATGATAAAACTACGGAAAACAAAGGCAGCAATGGTTATGAATGAAAAAGTATGGGAAATGATTACTGACCTTTGGATGAGCCATTATCACCTCTGTCAACCTCTTCTAATGGAAATCTTTGGGGAGAAAGATCTTGGGTTTTATTGTATTATTTCTCCTTTTAAGGGTATGAAATCACGATTTTTGAAAGAAGAGGGCGAGCAATGTAAAGTTCATGCCTGAATTACACCTTTTAAGATTCAGAGTCCTGAAATTACTTATTTTTCCGCTGCACTAACCTAGCTATTTTTATCCTCGACGTGCAAACAACTCTATGATTCTATGCTAATTTGGCTTTACATGTTCCAATTCTTTTCTCTGTAGAGAGCATACATTCCTTGTTAATGTCCACTAGATACTATCTAGCATCTATGAAAACCAGTTGCAATTATCAGATACATTTTCTGATTAAGTGAAAGCATTGCTTTATTCAAGAAAAGCACAGAAGTCTTTCAGCTCAGCCAGTTCCAGTATCCTTAGTACCTCTTCATTTAATTGTTATTCATGAGAAGATTCATCCACTGTTTTTCAACCTGCACTCTTGGTTCAGTGGGAAATTGTAAAGTTAAAGCTGCATCTGCAGCTTAGTACTGGCAAATGCCTACCCTTACCATACACTCATAATGAAGCATACTTATTATTCCATATTAGAATCACTGCAGCTATCAAGACAGGAGTAACAGATGTTTTCAGATGAGCCTGGGGACCAGTAAAATGAGCAAGATGGAATTAGGGATTTTGAAGGAAGAAAGCAGAAGGGAGATCCTCTCTTCCTTAAAGTTTTATTTCCAAATAAATGCAAAGGCCATTTCTTAATTAAATACTTCAAAGATTGCATTTCTACCCCTGTCCCAAAATATTTAATATCATCTTAGCTGATGAGACCATCTCTACTTGTAATAACATAATATTTGCAATGTGGCAACAGATAAGGATATGATCTGAGACAACAGAATATTGATTGCCTTTCATTAAAATGTTCATAGCTTCTTCAATCGCAAAACAACTTTTATGGATTTGGATTAGTTTTCATTACTAATATTTGAAGCAACCAATGTGAAGGGGTAGGAGATATATTCAGATGATGTAATGGACCACAGGATTTCTTTTAAAGCTCCTCTTTACTGCAGTGGTGCAGGATTATCAATATATAAATCATCAGGGGAAATTTCCTCATATGAGGCAGCCTTACAAACAAGGTTGCCGTATTCTCAAACATTCTTTCGTTAGCCTATCAGGAATACCTCTGTGCTGAATTCAAGTCCTGTCCGCATTAGGAAATTCACAGCGGTGCAATTAACTTATTATTGATACCCAATGAACATACACTGATAGAGTTTAAGTATGTTTACCGAAGACTTTCAGTCTTACATAACTCCTTGAGAACAGTATCAGAGCAGATTTCTTTAAAGATATTAAAACCAAATGCCAACCTAGGAACAATAAAATAACAATTAGAAAAAAAAATAAGACATTTACTGAATGAAACACTAAAGCACGCTTAAAATTCTGTCTTTTTTTCTGCATTGATCCATTATCAATGGGCCATGGCAACCCTAGTATCCTGCAGAGGGATGTGCTGTCACTCTACAGCAAATGTTCTCATTTTAAACATCCTGAATACTCTCTTAGCAGAGTACATATAGTCAAGTGCTAGAGAAGTGTCAAGGACAAATGTGAATAGCCCACATGATCGATCTTATAATAGTCTGAAACCCCTTGAAAGACTGTTTAATAAGCAATGATGTAATTTTTTTTCCTTGTTTGCAATTACTGTAAAAAAATAAAATAAAAAATCAGTAAATGCATTCTAGATATCACCATATCTAGAAATGCTGCTGCATACCAGAAGAGTTCTTTCCAAACAATTCAGCATGCATTATCCTCCTGTCATCACAACCACGGATGGGATATATGCCAGTACTAATAGCAACAGTGCTGCAAATACTGCCCAGGAGTGTGAAGGTCCACCATGCAAAGCATAGAAAGATTGTCACTGAGATTTTTTTTTTCATATATCTCTACTAAGCGCTGCACATTTGCAGCTATTAACTCTGTAGCAAAGGAAAGCATTTTGTCCTTTCTGGCTGAAAATAGTTATAAATAGAGGAACTTGGCCAAAATGAGAGGAGCAACAGGATATTTGGAAAAAAAGAATCTTGGTGCTTGAACTCTGGTGCCAGAATTGCTATTACTTCCAGCTGGCTCCCGTTTTTTATCACAAAATGTTCAGTGAGAAAAATCCAGCAGTGCATAGAACCAGTGTTAAGGTAAGGACGATAAAATAACTGTCCATGAGGCTCATCAAGAGAAAATCTTGCTGTGATTTTTAGAGCAGTGTGAGCTGGCTGGCCAAGTGGTCACAGTTATGACTCATTTAGCAAGTAATGAACCATCACATTATGTGATGAAGCTCCTTCTTACCATCAACTTTGCACAAGGTGGAGAAGCTTTATATGTTATGTTTCCTGTTGCTTTCTTTTCTTTTCTGAACTTTCTTTACTTGGAAACTTTATCTACTAAGCAGCACAAGCATCTTCTATGTTAAACATGATTTTACTGTTCTTATATTGAACCTTTCACATGCTGCTGCCATAGAAACCATATATTTGGATTCTACATTTTTGCAATCAGATTGCAGTATGGTTTTAAATCAGACAATAAAATGAGTTTTCCTCCTACTCTTCAAAACCTCAGTTTACCACAAGAAAAACTATCTCAGTGAATCATGACAATGTTAAACACACAGGACAAGTAAGATTTTGTAAATAGCACTCAGAATTTCCCTTCCAAAGCCAATTGCAGATGTTACTTTCTGTGATAGATGGTATCCCTTTTGCTCACAGTTAATCTTTTCTGTTAAAAGAGTGTAGCTGGCCATAATATCATTCCTGTGGAAAGCTTTTAGAGAACAGAGGAGAAAATGTTCCTGCAGAGTACACCTGGGCCTGCTGAAGTGGGTGAGCTTCCTAACATACAGTGGAACCTGCAGTGACTGAGAATGGACATAACAAAGAATAAGAGCATTAGAAAGATTCCTGAAAGCAGTTGAACAAGCAAGCAGAAAAATATCAGAACTAATGGAAGTAAAAAAGTGTTGGAAACCTAGAAAAAGTGTGTGGCATTTGCTGAAACACAGAAAAATACTAGAAATTGCTGAACTGAGTTTAAGACTAACAAAAATGACCTTCCTCTCAAGAAGCAGTGAGTAGACTGGATATTTATTCCCAGCTTATTCTGTAGGTAGTCTTCCCACCAATTTATCTGAGCCTGTTTCAAAAAAAAATAAAATAAAAATAAAGTCATTCTAGTTTGTTTTAATAAATCATTAGCTCTAGAGATGCAGAGCCTTTTTGGTGCATTCAATTTCTGGAACTGTGTATGAACAATTTATTCAAAATTCTGACACACTTTCACAGCTATAAATTTCAACAAGTTTTAAAGATGATAAGATTAAATGATAAGACTACTAGAACTGCTTCTTCCTCAAAAGAAAGACTGGATATAAATTCTAATCTTGTTGTTATCAGGTAAGTACACCACAACACTTAATGTTTTTATGCTGGACTAGTCTCCCTGTCTGCCAGAGAAGTCAAGTACCAAATTCATTGTTCACAATTCATTATCAAAACAAGTAAGGTCTCTGACAGTAATTTGTAACAGGTGACTTCAATACTGTGGCTTTTTATTCAACTCAAGTGTAAAAATTATTTACATCAAAAGGAATGAAATAGTGTTTTATATAGACTGCTGCTGAACTTCTGTACAGTTGTAGCCTGGACAATTTCTTGTGAAGCAACTTATAGGTCACCACCAAAACTCTCCAGTTCAAACTAAGGAAAATGAATGGTAGAAATCTTGCTTAAGGTATCTTTTGCCAGCCCTTCACTACAATCACAAACAGCATGGCCAGACAGGGAAACAATATATAGGAAGGTATTTTTGTATAGTTCTTTCAAGATCATTTACCCTTCAGGATATAAAATGCAGAAACTGCTTCCAGGATTAAAAGCAAAACAAAAAACAAATAACCTTCTAAGCTATTTTAGTTCCAATTATGTTCAATATTTGAAAGTTCATGGAGTGAAGGACTGAAAATGTATGCTGACAAAGTGAATTGGAAATACAGAACCAGTTCTTTGTGTTCCTTTTTTTAATACTCTCTCCAGTGTAGAATCACTCTTGAATGATCATCTTGCTAATTTTTATGTTATTCTACACACTATGAGGAAAATGTAATGTGACACTTGAAGAAACACATGTAGAATCTCATAGACGATATTTGAATACTATTATTTCAGTATTTCAACTGCTATTTTTTATTTTCAATATCTAGAGGTTCCATCTCCTGTCTGTATTGTTATAGGCCCCCCTCAATATTTGATCTGCAGGGAGTATAATTCAGATAAAACCCTAAAAGGAGCTTTATTTCATACTATTGCAGCTCATGATATGGGCTCTGAAGGCCTGTATTTCCATCCCCTGTACTTCAGCTATAATAATAGCTGTGGAATCAGCTTTCTATAAATACAAATAGAGAAAGTGCTTGAAAGAGGTAGGTGAAAGGTGGCTGACAGATGTCAGAGGTGAAATTGAGGGCACAAGTGGCTGTGAAACCCTAATCTCTACTTTTAATTTCCGTGCCTCATTCACTAGCCCAGACCTCTAAGTCCCCTGTTAGTAACCTTTAACAGAGAGTAGCCAAGGAGAATTATTTGTTTCTGAGGAAATTTATATATATATAATATATATATAAAATTAGTTTTCATGTAACTTGCTTTCGCAGGGAATCAAGAGTCTTCAGCCACTTCTAGCATATGGAAAAATAGTATATATATATATATATATATATACGCACAAAAAAAAACAACTGGTGATCTTACATGTCATTAATAGTCTGTGTATCTTGAATTTCAGATGTTATCTCTGTATGTACCACTTAAAACTCAGAGCAAAACCATTTGAAAATTATACAGACTACACATTTTTAAAAATAACCAGCAAGAAGTATGCTACAATGTCCAGATAATTCAATTCTGAAAATAAAGACAAGCTTCTCCAACACTCAAATTTTTCTGACTTACAGTCAAACAATGTTAACAGATAGTTGAATAGAGAAGATCTTTAATTGAATGACGTTACAAGAGATTTTATGTTTTCTATTGTTAAGAGCAAAGATCTTCCAAGTTATTGGCCATCATGATGACAAAATGTAATGCTATGTAAAATATGAGTTTCAGTATAACATACAATGAAATGTAATGGAATAATGAAAAGTATATATTATATGCAGGTAATAGGTTTGTAGATAAGGTCTGAACTGGTCTAAATGATGATTTGAAATGAAACATTTTACTCTGTTATTTCTTGCCTTGTACAATCATTTATGTATATTACAAAGCAGGTAGCACAGACCTCAAGACATCAGAATGGTAACTCTGCTTATCATCTCCATTACGTCTGTATCGCTGTACTTGAAGGCTTAGTTCAATGAGGATTTAGGTTTGGCAACACATCCAGCTTAAGAGTTACTCTTGCTTCCTCTGTCTGCTTATTTCTACCCTTAAAAACGACTTCCCATCATTTACCAAAACAACTGTTTGAAAGGTTCATCTGTAATTCATACCACTGAATTGACCTTGGTTAAAAAAATGAACCCCAAAGAATGAAGTGTTGGGGAGGTTTCATACAGCTGTGATATGCATGCATAATATTTCCTAGGCATCTCTTTGGCCTCTGCCAAGAGAGGATAAAGAGAAGGCAAACTGCAATGCAGAAACAGGAGTGAGAAGTGGCAAGAATTTCTTTAGCCAGTATTACTGCCAAGGCCCATGTCCAATTGAACTGAATCTGGAGACAAGAGTCCTGGGACTCTTGTGGTGTACTTTGTGAAGTCCTCAACCAGGGCAACACTGTTGAAAATCCATACAGTTAACAGTATGGTCGTGTAAAGCACCTGTTCATCCTGTGCTGCAGTGACTGACAGCATAAAACAGAGAGAGAGAATGGGGGATTGTGCTCCAAAACATTTAGACAAATTTGATGTTTGTGGTAGGAGAAAATGCTTCACTTCATCTTAAGCAACCTTTGGCTAAGAAGCTTAGTAGTTTAAGAACATCTATTTCACTCTGATCCATTATTTCTTTTCAGCCAAACAGTGACACTAATAAAATAAACAAACAAAAAAACAATGTGAATACAGCAATGCTATGTAACCAAGATTTACAGAAAGATCTCTTTCTCTGCTTCTGTACAGAGTAAAAGCACCAGCATAAAGCTTTTCTTTATCACTGTATCCATGTAGGGTAAGGGAAGGCTATATCACTTATGTGTATTGCAGTAGTTAGAATGGTTCAACTTTGTAACAAGCTGAAAGTCCTCAGGATCCCAGAGTATCTTGCTATGCTAGTAAAGTTCTTTCATCTTACTCTCAACTACTTTTTTTGCACTCTTGCTTAGCAAAGACCTACTTCATAGTGGTTTTGTTTGCCCCTCTATTATTTTCAATTCAAAGCAGTTTGGTGCTACTGCTCTTGGCTACTTGCCTTCTGTCTTTTCTGTTTCTGCAGGCAAGCCAGGCTACAGGCAGGCTCTGCCAGCTGTTCCACATGGGAAGGTAAATAAATCAGCATTTTACCTGCCTTGGAAGAGGTCATGACCAGTTAATTGTTCAAGATCTCGTGCATGCAAGGCACTGTACATGTGTAAATTATTAGTCTAATTGCAGCAACAGAATGGAAAACAGCAATCAACAATGAGGAAGCTGCTGCATAGATGTTTAATTGCTTGTATGCTGCAGCTGTGGTAATTGAAATTGTGACAAGACCCTGGCATTAATGTAATGATTCTAATAACTGGACAGAAAAATAAAACAAATGAACAGTTGCTGCTGGCAAGACTACATGAAACAAAAACTTAAATAACACACTGAGCAAAAGAAAAGTATCACATATAAAAGCATCCCATAAGAAAAGTTTGTGCTATCAGCGTCCTAACAGATTAGACTTTTCTTCCATTACATCTTCTAAAATTCAGAGCTCCTTTCCATCCTCTTGAATGAGAATATATAACCGTCAGTGTTACTTTTCTGGCAGAAACTGAAAATCACAAGAAGTCTAGTTTCTGGGACTGTTCTCAGAAGAGGCTGAGTCAAGCACTAATTACCTGGGTTCACCTGACCTCACCCCTCTACTTGGAGAGGTGATCAATAATACTATGCTACAAAATGTACTTTGGAGCTAACTTTCAGAACACTGTTACTTTCACTATTTATTTCCTGGATGGAATTGCTGTAATGACACTAGTTTATGTTGAATGAAAATTCAGAAAGTAGTAACTGAAATTAACTGTACACATTGCTAATAAATGTCTACTATCTGATTTTCAGATTGTGCTTCTAAATGAATAAACATCTACCACATCATCAGAAATGGGACTGTGTTTTTTAACACAAAAGAATAGAAAAATTCCATGAAATGCAAATACATAAGTGTAAGTGGAAGAGATGGAGCTTCCTTCCAAATATTACATCTTATTTGCAGTTTATTCATAAAAATGTGAAGTACTATTTGTCATGGATTTCATAAAAAGTATTTGTGATGCTCATCTGTAATTTTACTTCAGTGTTGGATTTGCTTCATTGTAAGATTTTCCTTTATTTTCAAACAACATCAATGCCACAAATAATATCTCATATGTTTAAAAGAAAAGAGCAAACAATAATATCCCAAAAGCATAATTTCTGCAGACATTTTTCAACAACAGCTTCAATATAATATTGTATTTCTAATTGTATAGGAATTCATCTCAATTATTTCACCATTTTCTGTGCAAACGTTTTATTAATGTATAAACAATAATGCTAGGATTGCTGCTTCCTCTGGTAAGAGGGTGCATGGAGACTGCCTTGGCACAGTCAATGCCAGACATTCAGTGATGGTGTGTTAATGAAATCAGTCTACCAGCTAGCAGTATTGCTGTTGCACCTAGACAGATAGGAGCCCTAGTTTGTCCTGATTACCTCTTCAAAGTGCTGTGTCTGACATCTATTTTCTCATGACAATGCAAATCTCACTGCAGCAAATACATTTTTGATTACCTAGTCTGTTCAACTGTCAGCAAGTAATTAATATTGTTATCACCTAATCAAAAGTTGTTTAAATGCAGAATGTAAACTATGCCCTTGGCTTTGTTCTTTTCATTGTGTACACTACTAAAAACAATAGGCTCTTCAATAATGTTTCCCATAGCTTAGGTTCTTGAAGTACAAGTACACAGAGATTAAAAAGAAGAAGCTGTATTTCAAGAATTAATATCTTGCTGTAACTGGAAAGCTGAAGAACTTAGTAGTCTGTTTTAGAGCACTTCAAACTCTTTTTTTAAGACCTGCATGAGAACATTTTTGTTTCCATAAATATTTTAATTGCTGTTTAAGACTCCATGTAACGGCAAATGATTTCAGTAGACAACTCAAGTATGACTGAGTTCTCACAAGTAGACTGAATTTACTCTGACATCCCACAGTCAACTTCTAGTTTATGGTACAGTCACTGGGGTCTTCTCACTGATTTCACAGGATTTCAGTGAGGTCCTAACTGACAGGCAAGCCATTTCTGCACCTTTTTTAAAACAGAGCTCAGCACCTTTTCTACACTGCACCACATTCATAAGGTCTGTAGTAACTGACTGCAGCATTGCTGGGAAAACATGCCCCAGACACCATGTTGAGCTCAGGCAGTACCCTCAAACTTTTTCATCTGCAGGCTTAAACACCAGCTGTAGGCCCTCTACTAAACTGGACATCTACTAAATTAAGCTTTTGTGTTTATTTATTTATTTACTTACTTCATTTTTCAGAGGGAGAAAGACAATATCCCTATGACAAGGATTTCAAGGCAAAATGTGAAAGATCCTGAAGGAATATCATACCTTGAAGTTCTCCCACATTTCAGGTAAGTTTGTTTTCTAGTGGTCAATCAGAATTAGGTCATTCTCAATCTTTTCTACTATAAAAACTAAGTGATGAAAGTAATTTCTGTCATCTGAGACATTCTGTGGCAGAACGTGGGTCTTCAGCAACTGTATTGATGTCACATTAAAGGGGACTTATAAGTCAAACAGTTGCCTTGCTAAGGATTTTCACCGAGACGGTTTCACAAAGTTGAATGTATTTGTAGTGTGACAGATATAACAGTTTCAGAATTGCCGTTGATAAATCCACTTACTGCAGTAGCATTAATATATGGTAATAGTGCCAACAAAATGTTATCCCAGGTATTCCTCACCAAAGGGTGAAGTCACAGAGCTTACCAAGAAGGTGTCCCTGTCTTGGTGGAGGAAAAAGGAGCACAGCTCATCGACTGTGTCTTCTAGGTCTCCAATTTCTTCTTTCTCCCTGCAACACTTCTTTTTTCCTCACTCCAGTACTTTTTCCTAACACCAGCTCAGGCTGGGTGTCAGGAAAACATTCTTCACCAAGGGGGTGGTCGGGCACTGGAACAAGCTTCCCAGGGAAGTGGTAACAGCACCGAGCCTGCTGGAGTTCAAGAAGCATTCAGACAATGCTCTCAGACACATGACCTGATTTTTTTTATTTTTTATTTTTTGGCGGGTGGTCCTTTTGGGACCCAGGAGTAGGAGTCAATGATCCTTGTGGGTCCCGTCCAACATGGATATTCTATGATTCCCCAACACTAACTCCTAACACTAACCAGTTTTCCCTTTTATCTTAACCTTATCTGTTCTCCCCCTTGGGGTGACATTTGGCATAATTTGAGTGCAGAGTCAAGTAGTATAGTTATATATGTTTAACATGTATTACACTAAGATCAATATCATATTCAGGGTGTTAATTTTAATATTAATTTTACAAATAATCAAACAAAAGTTTTCACTCCAGGTACTGACGTGGTCAAGATCCTGTTCTGCTGCCAAAACAGGGCAATCCCATCAACACAAGACTCCCTTCTTCAGCAGCCTATCATACCAAGCTTGCAGACCTCCATCCCCAAAGGTTGTATAAAAGATAAGCAGGAGCAAGCTGCTCAACTCTCTTTTGCCCAAGGCTGGTGCTTATCAGTGACACTAACAAGTCTGACTATTCTCCACAATTGAACTGAATATCTTTATGCCTAACAGATATTCCATGTGTCTCTCTGACCTTTGCCAATTTCATTTTGCACATGAAACACTTTCCTAACAAAAAGTTCCATTGGACCAAATCCATATTTATTAAAAAAAAAAAAAAAAAAGTTATTTTTTAATTGTTTTGTAACAGAAATGTTGACTATTTCCACCAAAGACTTTTTCAAAGGGATACAAGGCAGGTGCCATTTCATCACTGAGTGACCAGTCTGATGCTGCTTGGAACTCTGGATCAGACCTCTGTCTGGATTCCTGTGCTACAGAAAAAGAAATGAATAACACTGTTTTATAACCATCACCTATAGCTGATGTAAGAAGTTAATATTTAAAGAAGAAAAAAAAATCATGCATTCTGTAAACTTAATAAAATCCAGTAATCTTGAAAATATGTTCATTATTCTAAAGAATGGAAGATTTTTATTTTTTTTTTTTTGTAAATTCTTGAAGCTTTGTCAAATATTTGGGGAAAATAGAAAATACAGTAGATAATAATGATTTTAAAACTCAGCAGTTATGCTGGAACTCAAGCCTCAATCTTTTCCAGTGATCTTTATCTTGTATTTGCAGAATACAAAGTAATAATACTGAGGCCCTTGGACTCATGTCAGGGTGCATGAAATCAAAAGGATCCTTTACCAGGGATCAGAAGAGTGATGCTTGAAATGCTACAGCTTTAATAGAATTATAAAAATGGTATCAATCTTTTCAGCATCTTTAATCATTACTACTGTGAACTGGAATAAATAATCTCTGTTACTTTTTTTTTTTTTTTTTTTTTGTCTGCATAATCTTATAAAATAATAAATAACCTTATAATAAAAGCTCTTTTTTAATCTCTTGGAGATTTGAAATTTGGGACACCTAAGAGAAATTTTTATAATGAAATGTACTGGAGCTGAGTGGAGCTGAGTGATTCTCAGAGTTTTATTGCCACACAGGAGGTAGTGAAATCCGCATCACAACACCTGGCCTACCAGTAAAATTTACAGCCTAATCAGACTTTGGTCATGCCTTTGAAAGACTGACTATCCTGAATACATCCTTGTTTGTCTCTCTTTATGATTTTCATCTAAGACTAACTTTTCCTTTCCAGGTTTCCACATTTTCATACTCACAAAGTTTGCTTCCAGTTGTTCTCTCATCTAACAGTCCTGTATTTTTGTATTTGTTCCAGCTAGACCAGGCCCAGTTAAACAGAATAAAACAGAAACAATAAAAGCTAAAAGAAAGGTTCTTTCTGAACCATGGAAGGTCTTTTTCTAGCACATTACTATAGTTATCACCAATTTTGAGGGCTTATCTCTGATGAGTTTCTCTCCCTGTGCAAATAAAGTGCAGCTAAACAACTGAGCCATCTGGAGTAGTTATCTTTTATGGCTAGTGTTAGTCTCAGTTTAAGGGTTCAGTCTAATTGGTCCAAAAATTTAAAAGACTTCTTGATAGCCACTTACCTGTAGGCAGGATCCCTAAATTTAGGTTGCTTTGGTACTGTTGTGAGCTGCACTGACAGAAGTTGACAGCTTCTGTTCAAGCCAGCACATGCACCATCATAATCAGGGTGATATGGTATCACCCCATAACCAATGGGTTATTTGGCTACTTGGATAGTGTCCAGGTGAAGCTTGAGATGTATGACCTTTTGGGAGTTTCTGATTTCCAAAACTGGTTGGGGAAGAAATGAAAGTATAAATACAGGATTAAAAAAAGAAGGACTAGCTGTGGTGACATGCACAAGATGAAATGTGAAAATACTTCAATGTTAAGGCTCTCCTTTTAACTCTTGAGAAACTTCCAGTAGGGCTATGGAACACTAGCACTTTGGTTTTGTTGCTGTAGAATAAAACTTTCTTCATTCAAAACACAGAGAGAAACAGATAATCAAAAAAATTTATGTTGCAAAAAGCAGACCTTCCTAATCTGGAGGCCACAGCTGCTGTTAGCTGTGTACTTCCCCAGTGCTAGTCAATAAATTTGCTTTTAGAAGCTCCTCTCATTAGAAATTATAATAAAATTTTAAGAAAAAATCCATGTACATAAAAAAAAATCCATGTCCATACATGTAGCATGTATTAGTACATTTTTTCTATCCTCACTGGGCTTTGGATTCAGTCTTGCAGGCATGCATAGCAAGTTTTGTTGTTGTTGTTGTTGTTTGTTTGTTTTTTTCTGGTGGTAGTATTTGGCCAAATTACTCCTAAGTAGGATCTGGCCTAATGTCAATGCTCAATTACTCAGAAAGGGTTAACAATTCTTGTAAACCACAAACTGAGGGACAAGGAGATAATTCCTTACTCTACCCTCCTGCCCCCCTTTTATTTTAATCAGGCTTAAAAAGGACATTGAGAATTCAGTGCCTGATGCTCATTAAAGGAGACTCTATAACTTCCTCATCATATATGGTTTCTTCAGACAGAGTTGCAAAGCTATTGTAACTTTGAAGAAACTGGCATGTCATGTCAGATTTCAACATCTTGGCTTTTTTCTTTTGCTCCAGGGATGAAGCAATGTGTGCCAGACTATTATCAGGCTTGACTGTTTCCTTTAGTCAGCCTGTTGGATTGTTTTTGCTGTTGTGTTCACTGGTGGTTATAGAAACCAGCAGCTCTACCCAAAGCAGAACTAATGACGCCTGACTTCCTTTAGATTTACAGCTCAAAGTGTTCTCCTGCACTGAGAGCATCTCTCCTCTATAGAGTCCCTGCTGTCCATCACGACATGACCTTACACCACGGCATTACTCTTGGGTGAGAGGGTGAGGGAGCATTATTCCCAAAGTGTGGAGACCTTAGATCTGATAGGGTCCCCTCTTGAATCCAGACATCCATTTGGGTGAAGGTATTTCTAACCCGGTTAATTTTTTTGTGAAATTTGGGTAAAAGTTATAATCTCAGTTCTCCAATAGCTGGCATGAAAGTCATTGTGTGGGAGGGAAAGATGCATAAAGACATATCAAGTGCAAGGAGTATGGTCCCATTAGTCTTGCTTCCATAGGAAGCCAGAATAAGTACTTCTTGTTTTACCGGTTCTTGGTACAAAAGCTATTAACCACCTGAAGCTTGCTCCTCACTATTCTGTGCCCAGCAGTGCAGGCAGTTTTTGTGGGGATTAACAAATTCACGAGGAATACCACAGCTTTGCTTGAAACTGCTGAAACCACCTGTGTGACATATGAACAGGTGACCCTAGAGCAGGATACACACATGAATTTGAGCATGCATACAAGTATAAATTGCTTTCTCAGAGGAGAATAAATCATCTTTGTTCTGAAGAACCTTCCAAAGAATCTTTGTTTTGATATTCATCTGCATCAGTGCAGCTTCTTCTCTAATATAGTTTTTCAATGTTAGATCACTGAATCTGTAGTGATGTTTGTCAAAATAAGGAAAAAGTTGATTGAAGGATCCCTCTTTATTTGAACAACATTGCTTACCTTGTTCTTTAATCAAAAAGAAGAAAAAACACTAGTATTTCTTACACTACCCATTTCCTTTTGGTTTTCCTACCTTTTTTTTTTTTTTTTCTTCTGTTTTTAATATTCTCATTCAGCCTAAATGGTTGAGGGTTTTTCAGCCTGTTTGAATAGAATGAGATTCTGGCTTTCACTATCTAGCAGTGACAAAGTACCTAATGGGGTGCACAAATATTGCCTTTCTAGAATATTTTTCAGAGCTTCTCCTTTCCAGTAAATTCATTTTTTTTTTTAATATATATATACACTTTATCTTGCATATTTTCTTTTGAGTTCTTATCCAAAGCTTTCCTGAAGCTGAAGAAAGGAATAACAAATCCTTCAAATCTCTGAGTCAAAGATTTTTGCATTGTTAAAATGATTCAGTAATATTTCAGTAACTCAATAAGCCAGATTAATACTGTGTCAGATATAACTAAGATCTGACTTCTTTACTGTGATGTTCAGAAGGGAAACCAGTTGTATATATCCTCCTGAAGCTCATTCCTATACCTGCTATTATATTGCAAAATTGTTGTTTTCAGTTGAATTAATACAATAGAATACATAGGCACTTTTGTCAAAGTCACTCCAACCTGATTACAAATTTAACTAGAGTTTTTGCAGTGTATGTACCCTTAACAGCACTTCATCTGTAAAATGAAGAGACAGAAAAATGGATAAAGAAACACTTATAAATTCTTCAAGTGTTCATTGCTAGTTGTTGCTAGCTGTTTAGTCTGTTCCTCATTGTTAATATGCCAGATTTTGCCTGAACAGTCCAATTATCTTATGCAAAACACAGATTGTGATACCCTTACGTAGAACATTGGCTTACACTGTAAGTCTCTTTCATTTCACCAGAAGAACTTGTAAGTGAGGTATTAGTTGACATAAATGAATCAAACTCAATCCTGTATTTCCAACTTTTCGTCTTCACTAAGAAAAGCAAGCTGCAATCACATATGTTGCATCAACCATTCTGTGAAATGACTAGGCAGCACAGATTGTTATGACAGCTTCTGGTCCTAAATTATTAAATAAATAAATAAAGTTTCTAGTTTAGAGCAGGAAATTCTAGTAGTTTTGTGACAAACTTTATTTGAATGTTATCATTACTCAAGAGTTTTCTGCACGAGGGACAATCCATTTAAATCCCTGTTTCTTTGGGCTTTTTTTCTTTATATAATGTTCTTGTGCTTTGCATTTTTTAACAATATTTCAAACATGTCCATCGTTTCCATTTTAAAACATGGTAAGACTTGTTAAGATGAATGTCTGTAATTATCCTCAGTTGTTTAAATGGTTTCTTTTGTAACACAAGACATAAGAGAATTTCATATCCTCAGTTGATTTCCTTTGCAAAAGCTTCTCAGCCTTTCCATAGTGGAGAATATGCAGCCAGCTTTTCTGAAGAAATAGAATTTAATAATTTCTAAAAAATATTCCACCTGAAAAAAAAATATATATATATGTATATATATATATATATATTAATTTATTGTAGTAGAACATAATCAAAACATTAAATTGGGGAATATGAAAATCCCACTGGTACCTCTTTCAGAGACAGAATAAGAAAACACTAAGCTATTTGATCAATGAACATTTTTAGCTATACTCTTATGCTTGTACATAAAAGCTCTGCTTCCCATTCCAGCCAGCCAGCTAAGAGTGAGGCTATATAGCACGTTTACCTTTAAAATGCAGGTACCATTTCCCAACATCCTTTAACTACTTTTGTCTCGTAACAAAGGATGGTGTGAACTTTAGGAATATAGATGTACCCTGAAATGGAATAGCTGCACTCATACGGAAAAAGTCAAATTGCCAACTCCTACAGGAGAGGAAAATTTTTATGTGGGAAGAGGGAGAGATAGATAAAGTGAGGGCAAAGTTTAGATGGATTTTCCTACAACTTCTGTTTCCCTTCCCACATGATCCCCTAACGAGGCTGACTTAGTGTTTCACAGCTATTTATCTAATTGGTACCATTACTACTATTAATAATAGTAAAGCAGATTGTTTTTTAGACTGCTGGAGTTTATTTTTAATTGTTTGCTTATAAAGTATCATGAAAGTTACACATCACTTTCTGGAAACATCTGAAATCCCAATTAAGAGTTACTTGATTTTTGATATCTTTTTTGATGTCTATTCTAAACTGTATTTTCTCAAGAAAGCATATAAAGCCAAATTTAACAAGATCTCAAGTAATTTTTATTTCGGCTAATAAATGTGAGCTGTTGAGTAAACATATCTCTTTGTTACACAAACAGTTACCTAAGAACTTTTGCTAAATGTTTAAATTCCATCAGTTTCATTCCAGATGCTTTGTGGCTATGTTACTAAAACTTTCTGATTTTTGAAAATAGCTTCTTAGTTGCATCTGAAAAACTTCTCTGCTTGTTTAAATGCCACCTTCTGCTGTCAGTGATATTGTAAATGTAGAATGAAAGTGCTAAAGTATAGAAAGGAGAGAACACATATCTTTTCCCATTCTCAGAAGGTTTTTGACTTTGTGCTTACTAAGTATGCATGATGCAAGAGAAGGCATTTGGTCTCACCTGTGAAGTGGGAATGTGGCAGAGGAAAAGCTCTGCATGATCAGACCAAAAGTTACAGCTAGCCCAGTTTTCTCTCACTGAAAATGGACAATTACAATTGATTAAGAAAAGAGCTTTATCCTGATTTACCTTCCTGACTTCTATTTTAGGCTCTTCTAGAGCTTTAAATTGTACATGGATTTTTATGTGTAATACTCACTGCTTGATCTCTCCTCCTTGTATGTATTTAGTACATTTTCAAACTTATTTAGACAGCACACTCCCTTAGCATGGAACAGTTACTAAAATCCCACTGCCTGGTAATATCTTTTAATGATCTTGACTTTTGGTGTGATAATAAAACAGTTTCTGACTGATCTTCTCTATTACATTGTTGATTTTTATGAATATCTGACAAATACTGCATATCCACCTTTTACACAAAAAAATCCTAGCCAGTGTAGGCTTTCATCATAGAGACAATTTTACATATTCTATTAATTTTGTTACCACTTTCTGAACTTTTAAAATGTAGAATTACAATGAACAAATATCAGCAGAGAATTGACATGTACTTCATCTGTAGCACTTTGATTATCTAGCTGAATTTAGTCTGATTTTGTCATTATTTAGAAGGGATTCATGGTTGTTTCTTCCTCTGCCACATCATAACATGCTGCTGTGCTGCAGCTCCAGAAGGCTGTGTAGGGACCTATTTTTTTCACTGTTGTCTTCATTTATTATTGGTACAATATTTACATTTATTACATTTATTATTGGTACAGTAGACCATGGTCTACACCAGGAATGTGACAAGAACTTTTCTTGGAAGAAGAAGATTGTCCTTCCACAAAGAGTTGAAAAGAAAATGAAAGACAATATCTAAATAAAATGAAAATGAGGCAGTTGTGATCAACATAAAGAAATGTTAAAAGTCACAATTGCATTTTAACTCCTTTTTGAGTTGTACGAGCATTGTTTCAATAGAAAGGTATAGAAGTGAGCAACTGGAAAAAGACAAAAAGCTAGTTCATAGACAGTGTAGACACAAGGGGAGGATTTGTCTTGTATACTGGGTGGTATGTAGGAAACTGCAATGGTGTTGTAGAAAAAAATATTTTAAAATGTTATGGTCTATCTCTAAGATACGGTTAGCCCAAGATACCCTCAAGGGTCAGAATAAGTTACAGTCATTTGTCTTGTTTCATTTTTGTATGGCATCTCTTTATAATGTATAGAATTTTATCTTATGGTATCAGTTCAATTAATAGAAACATTTCATAAGAACATGCATTAAGGGATGTATCCTTTGTTTACTGAGAAATTGTTAAATGGTTGTTAAATGGTTGCTCAACTTTAAAGCTGGGCCTGCTCTGAATGTGGATTTGGAGCAGAGATGGCACTTCCGAGAGAAATTGTTTTGTGAGCCTGAAGGAGAAATCTGTACTGCCAAACTTACATTTGCCAAAATATTTGCCAGTTGTTAGTTTAACTGAAGGTTTGCCAGAACTCCACTCTGAATAAGAGCATATAAATTTTGGAGACTACATCTGCATAGCTGTACATGAGATATAAGAGCACTATCATTTGTTCTTGTTCTACCAAAATGGTTTTCTCTTAAAACTAGCCTACTTTTATAACAAAAATTACCCAATAGATTTAGGGTATAGAATCCATGTTCAGTTGGGCTACCAAAGCATCTAAACAAATCAACAAAATATGGGAAAGATTTTTCAGATTTGATCTTTTTAGGAGCAGATTAAATCATGGTTTTAATTTATTTCGGTTTAAAACTGTTTCAGGATTATATTCAGCTGTCCAAAAGAAAGGCTAAAATCCCAGACACCCATGAAGTTTTCAGCAAATTCTGCTGCTGCAACCTCTGACAAAGCCAAGGGACATACAGGATATCAGCAGGTCAACATTATCTCTAAAACCCCACAAAACTAAAGCTGTAAAAGGCTGTATACAGAGAGATAGTATGACATGGTGAGAAATATCAACTGTCACAAAGGACAGAAGTTGCCAGAGGTTTCTTCAGCTTAGACAAAACAAAGATAAAAAAATAAATCAAGAGAAACTGCCAATGTAGATTGGGAATGGAAGTGTTGATAAATGTAATGTTATCAACAAAGACTACATCTTTCAGGGTACTACAGTAAAAATATATCAATGAGCTATACTGCAGGCAACTTGAACTCTTTCTGCTCACATTCAAAATGATGGGACACAAACTATACAGATTCTGAATGTGATAAGGTACTCATGCTACCATACCTCGCCTCTCAGCAAGATTGCCTCAGATTTAATATCACCCTATGTGGCTTTTGAAACTCACACTGAGTTTGTTCAAACATTTTCATAATATAGCATTTGGACATATTTTTTAATACCCTTCTCCTGAATAAGCTGCAAAGCAAAAAGAAGAGTGACACAATTGAGTAGGCAGTGTTAGAAAGTGAAGGGCTATGGGTAAGCAATCAAAAAGGCAAGAAAAAAGTAAGGAATGTGACATTCCTGAAAATTGACAATGAAATACCAGTCATAACACAGAAGTCTCCAATGGAATTGCACAGAAGTTCTGTCTCCATCAGGGGAGAGCAGCAGATGTTCCAGAATAAAGAGGACAGCTAGACACCGTAGGTAAGCTGCTAGATGATAACTTGCTAACAGAGAGAGCCTCCTTCAACTGCTGATGGTAATGTTTCAGTGTACAAGGCTTGCATGTTTCTTTCTGCTAACGTGGAAAATTGTTAACAGTTTTATTACATCTGCTGAAGGTGTATCCTAGAAAGTGATTCCCATCATACAATCAGGCAGAGAGAAACAGAAAGGATCCACCACTGGGATGTACAAACTTGCTCCCACCCCTGGTCCTGGCACAGCCCTGTTTCAATAGTCATAGATGCAGTGCACATCTTCCACATACTTGCTCCTGCAGAAATCTTTTTCCTTTTTTTTTTTTCTTTTTTTTTTCTTTTTCTCAATTTTCCCCAGTGTGTTAACTGTGCAGTCTCTGTGGCACAAAGAGGAGGCCAGTTGTGTAAATATCTCTAAATGTAACTAGACATGGTTGGTTTTTTTCCCACTAAGCAGTAAGCGTGACTAGTATGTATGTATGAATACTATGACTATGATTTTACAGTCACGTAAAAGATTGGAAGTATATTATTGATAATTATACAAAAATGTTTACATAATACACATTAAATATAACATATAATAGGTAAAATACACATTATTTATTAGTGATATATAAAATACTACAAAATAATAGTAATATAAAATAATAGTAATAAGTGTAAAAATGTATGTAGTAAATTACTATATTGTGTTGTTTAAAGCTATTATATGAAGTCTTGATGAACTTAAATCAGTAAATGTTATCTAATAATTAATCTCTTCTGATCCCAAAACCAAATTCATAAATTGGAGCCATTAGTCAAACTAAAATATTTTCATTTATAAGGTCTTTTCTTATTTAATTTTGAGGGAGAATCACCATATTTCTGTCAGAAACAGCAATAATTTGTTTTGGATGAAGTGTCTACAGTTGTTTTTTTGCAAGAGGTTACCATGACTTACATGAATGGAAAAGAGAAGATCCATTCTCCGGCATCCATTACAGTAATCGGCATGTCACTTTAAAACCCCTGGAAAAGAGTTTCAATTCTATTTCAGTTTGGCTTTTGAAAATCTGTCAAAGGTTTGGTTGTATCTCACCTATCAGAGTAGACCAAGCCAGAGACTTTTAAAGAGTTTCAGGTGAAAGAATTCAACTAGTCCTTCAAGATGTATTGTTACTGAATTTGCCTTTCAGAATTTGTATGTGCATCCTGTACTTAGCCTAATATCCAGGCAGTAATTCAAAATAGTGAGCTGAAAATGCTGTTTTGCTTAGCTCTGATTTACATTATCTTAAAGACCTTTACTTTCTATTATGTTGCAAAATAAGGTCCTTCTATTAGTATTTTAAGTTTAAACTGTTTGAAAGATTTTTCTCTCTTGCCTTTTTATGTATTCTTTGCTATACAGTGTACACCACTCGGGCATTCCCTTATTCCTTCTTACTATACTAAATCACTGCATCCAAGTCCCTCTTTAAAACTCAAGTTATAAGAAAATATATAGGTTTAGACATGAAGACAACAGAGGAGACGCCTAATTAGAACTTAATTCTTCCACTGGAGTTAGAAGTAGATTCACTTACACCTCCAAGAATAAAATATCAACTAGTTGGAAACTTCTATGACAAGTTTTAGAAAGATTATGAGGAAAAATAATGACGAGGCAGGAAAGACAGAAAACAACAGGATCATTAGGAACATCTCTGAATTCCTGTTTCCTCAGCTGGAGTAAAGAAAAACTGTTTGGCCTGAGATTCCAGTTTATGAGGGATCATAGAGACAGTTAGAAGAAATTACCTTCAGACTGAAGAACTAAGAGCTCATGACAAAAGAATAGGCAGGCTTACGATTTTGGTGCCAGTATTGGTGCCTTATTTACTCTGTTTTCTTCCCATATGTTAAATTATGAACAGCTAATCCATTCTCTAGAGGTTTTCTTCTGTATCAGACAGAGGATCAGCACAGCCACAGTTACTCTGTTCTCACTGAATCTTTCAATCACAGTTAGGGGTTTCAGTAAGACTTCTTTTGTTCGATTTAGGTCATAGGAGAGAGCTTACATCTACCATTTGGTATGTTGTATAGCTGATATTATTGTATCACCAGTATTTACCAAAGCTTTCAAAAAAGTGTTTCAACTGCACATTGCAGTTTTACCACTTAATTTGAAGTGTTTTATGCAAAGTTTTTGTGTTCATTATCATGAACACATCTATCATTAGACTTCTGGCCTTAGCAATAGCAGGATACAGCCCACTCTTTTTTGACAAAGCTGTATCTTGAAGTGGTCCAATGGATCCAATGGTCAATGAGTTACAAGAGCACAAAAAGATAACGAGGATAGCACTTTTTTTTTTTCTTTTTTTTTTCTTTTTTTTTTTTTTTAACATTGCATGGATAGTACTAGCAACGTAAGCACATGAATTAATAGCAATTGCCCCTCTAAGTGATTTCACAGTTCAGATGTATTTATTAGCAATGTAAAGACATCGTTGATGTCTTGGTTTCAATAACTATGCAGAGTTTCTGGTTGTTCTTTTAGGTTACTACACTTAAAAAGAACAGCAGGTTTGATACACATACATGCAGTCCTTAGCTACACTGAGATAAGGTTTGAAAGCATTAACTGGAAGAGTAAAATTGTGATTTTCAGTGATTGTTATGTCATGTCTGAATTCAGGTTTCAAAAATCATCCCTCAAAAATGCTTAGTGAAGACAGGCAGCTTTAATGTGTTCCAGCTAGAGCAGTGGCTGCTGGGTACTCTGTGAGCCAGCTACAGTTAGAACAAACATGCTTACTCTTCTACGCCTCACTCCACAAATCACCTACCAAAACTATATGTGTTTTTTGTGTGTGTGTGTGTCCCAAAACAAATGTATCTAGACTTCTCTTTTCAGAAGATACTGTAATATGTACAAAAACATATTACAGCTGTATTCCATCTTTTCTTACACCATATCTAAGAAGGTTTGTTTGTATGTTTTATCTATTTTACCACTGTTGTATCTATTTTGAATTCAGGAGAATGATGCTGACATAAAATAAAGACACAAAATTAAGAGTACCAACCACTGTTCATCAGAATTATTTGTGGCAGAAGGATCATTCTTGATTGCATAGTTTCATTTTAAAAGAGGAATTGAGTTATCTAACATTTCCCCTAGAGACTATTTCTAGAAATATTTTATAAGCAAGATCATGTAGCTAAACAAAGCTAAAAGAGCAATTACAGATAGAGAAGTGATTTTTGAGATAAAGACATGGTCCCAGGAGGTTAATTTAAATTTGCATGAGTAACAATCAAAGATCTAGGATGAGAACCCACCTTAATTAAGCTTTTTTTTTTTTTTTTTTTTTTTAATTCCCTGCCCTACACACTTATGGCCTTATTCATGTAATGACAGAACACATCACGTACTCATAACTATTCTTTACAGCAGAGCCACTGTGCAGATAACCTACCTGGGGCTTTGGATTTGCAGTGGGAAGTGTAAAATAGTAAGCTGTCTATGCTAGACAAGATGGGAAATTAAGATTTAGACCCAGCACAGAAAAGTGAATGAGTGGGTTGTCTATACACTCATTTACTGTAGAAAGGATTTTGCTTTTCCCCTGTGGAAAACTGTATTTGCTACAGCTGACAAGAATAAGATGCAGCAGCTCAAGGAAACATTACTGAATATTTTAGCATCAATTGCAAAAATAATGTCGAAAAGTAATATTGTTGGGGAATTGTTATTGCCCCCCTTGAGATCAATTAAAAAACATGTTTTGTGCTTAAATATAGAAAGTTGTAATGAACAGTGCATTGGACAGAGTCTTGGTGCTGCAAGCCATTCTGCAAGGAGTCTGCAGATACACATATCATGCAATTTGTTACATTTATTTGCCCCAGCACCAGTCCTGTGAGCATCAGCCTTGAACACCCTAGCCTGGCCTTGGCTTCATGTGCCAACACCGAGTGCCCTTGAGCACTCCTATTCCACCATTGCTACAAAACAAAGCTGTGGCTGTTTCTTATATCATCATCACGGGAAACTTCACTGGAAGTCCTTCTGTCCCTGGTTTTCCCAATTCCAGCCAGTTTCACCCTTTCTGTAGTCAGGCCTTCTTGCCCTCCATACCAGATCATTCCTTATTCACACATTACTGTTGCTGAGCAGTTCAAATTTGAGTTTCCCTTTCAGTATCCTCTTAGTACTTTTGCTTTCCAAGATTTAAATGCATGTCTTATGGACACTTTACATTCCACCATCCCAAGTATTAGAGCTTTTATCATAGAACAGACTTCAACTTTGAGACCTTGTCAGATGCAGGATGTAAGAGACTGGCATCCTCTGTGAGCCACACAGTAATGCTCTGCTGATGAGCCACCTGTACCCCTTATAGACTGTGCAAATTGACAGGAACATTCTGAAAGATCAATAAAGTGAGATCCCAGTAGAGCAAAAAGCCACATTCATGTTAAACTGAAGATTTTTCTCTGTAGTCTGAACCTTTACCATCTTTGAAGATCCTATAAATACATAAGAATTCACCTTTCTTGGAGGAAGAAAGCTCCTTTTATAACAGAGCTATATAGCATTTTTGGTGAAGAGTAAGCAATCTGCTGCATGAAGGGTAGAATTTTTGATACATGGGATCGATAACATAATGTACTCTGATGAAAAACTTTATAAAGAATAATGCTGAAAAGAGAAGAGAAGAGAAGAGAAGAGAAGAGAAGAGAAGAGAAGAGAAGAGAAGAGGAGAGAAGAGAAGAGGAGAGGAGAAAAGAGAAGAGAAGAGAAGAGAAGAGAAGAGAAGAGAAGAGAAGAGAAGGGAGAGGGGAAGAGGAAAGGAAAGGAAAGGAAAGGAAAGGAAAGGAAAGGAAAGGAAAGGAAAAGAAAGGAAAGGAAAGGAAAGGAGCGGAAAGGAAAGGAGCGGAAAGGAAAGGAAAGGAAAGGAAAGGAAAGGAAAATTCATTAAGCTGTTTTTTAAGTTTGTTTACGTTGAAGATAACTGTTTCATCTCTTATGCTCTAGTTAACCTTTCCTTCTAACTATATAGGTCAGCCTAGTAAATGATGGAGAAAAAATGAAAAAGAAAAAAAAATGAATTCTGATTGTAGGAAAAGTTTAATGGTGACAATAGGGTAGCTTAAATAAATATTACTTGCTTTAACCTACCTTTCCCACTATAATTCAACTCCTGCATTGTAATGGAGATTTTCCACTGATCTAGCTACACTAAATAAAATCACTCCAGAGTTTTCAGACCAGAGAGGAAACATTTCTTCACTTATATGCCTCCAAGTGATGTGGCAAAGCCTTTTACTCCCCTCTCTGCCCAGTTACAGTAACAAAATAAGACTGTAAGTTGCATGATTTTGCTGCTTTCTCATTCGAGGTATCATATATCCCATGGCAGTCATATACACAGTTCTGTAAATCTACAGTTTGCAGTTTTATTTGGCTGCTGATTTTGCTCCTTTTTTGCCTGACCATGATTCCTGCAGAGTAGCAGTCAGAATCTGGGCTGTAATTACTCAGCCACCTGAAGCTACCTAGGTGAATGGAAGAAAAACAACACTACTAGACAGAACAGAGTATTATAAATGCTTTTGATTCAAGAAGAATTCAGTGCATGGAATCAAGTATATGAGTTCAGGAAACTTAAACAATATACACCTGGGTTCATAGGGGTTGGTTTGAGGGTCAGCTATCTTCAAAATGTCTTGTTTAAGAGTACCTGAATGCAATACCAATTCATCAGAGATAAGGTTAGAATGATGTTGTATAATATTTTTATACTTCCATTACAAATGCTAGTGATATCAAGATCTATCAAGTTATTGTCTAGACTTTTTCAGTGTTTTTTCACTGGTGCAGTGAACCTGTTTCCTTTTTCTTTGTATTTTGATCTTGTTTGCCTTTTGACAGTAGTTCACCCTCCTGCACACAATAAGGGAACAAGGAAGCATAACAGCCCACCCACCTAATGTGCCTAGTGACTAGTCTGTCTAGGATCTATGTGTAAATGAGAGAAAGAAAATTATCTAGCGAATGATTTGGGATATACAACTTTGGCCCCTATCTGAATTTACTCCCTGGAGGAATATTTACACCATTTCAGACATATATGCATACTAGCCTCCAATCTCAAAGTTGGATGATAGATGGTATGAAAGTCCGCCATGATCTAAAGCAATGCATGAAGAGGTAATCTGCATTCTTAATTCCATATTTCAATTCTAAAACTGTATTTTCTGATTTTTGATTAGTGACTTTCCAGGTTTAAGGGGGGATGTTGTTTGTGGGAGGTTTGTACAGCAAAGTACAAACCAAGTAGTATGACCTGGTGGATAAATAATGCTGTTAGGTCCATCTGTATACAAAGACTATCAGTAGCATTACCTCCATGTTCAATTTAGCACAAAATCTCCAGTAACGAACCTCATATTTCTGTTTGTAATATCTAAAGAATTAATTCTAAATGCACTTAACCTGTTTCTGTGAGGTCTCCACTCACCCACAGACATTTAACCTATCATTACTGAAGCTACTTCTAATGCTCTAAATGCCTGATGAGCTTCAGACCATGGCTATTTAATTATTGAAGAAGTGTTTTAAGAAGTGACAGAGGAACATTGTCTTCTTCCTTGATGTATTACACCCTTACTGTAGCCTGATCCAGAAAACAAGGAGGTCTGTATAAGTATTTACGTGAGCCAGGGCAAATCATTATTCAGGCTCAGTGCTGTTTGTTTGTTTGTTTGTTTTGTTTTGTTTTTAGATAGTCTCCTTCTCTTGTTTTTGCCCTCATAGTTTTCCATCTACACTTGCAGCCTGATCTGATTCTACTGAATAACTGATTGTATGGTATCATATCATTCCAAGCGCATCTTCATTTCCCACTTCTTTGTTTATATATATATACATTTTTGTTGTTGTTTTCTTGCTAAACTGCTAAAAGTCTTTTGCTTGCTTGTTTTTCCTATTGCCTTTAGTACTAACCAAAGAGTACTGAGTGTACTGTTCAGGGGTGTTGGGGATAGGAGAAAGAAGAGAAAGAAAAGGGGGGGGGGGGGGGGAGGGGGGGGGAGGGAGGAGTAATAAATTTTAGTTCTCTGGCTCCTGTAAAGTTTTGCTTCTACTGCTCACATTTCATGCTCTACAGGTGAATGTATTTTATTCCCAGGATCTCTACAAGTCTCTTCATAACCCTGAAGATCACTCTCCAGAGTACGGCCCTTCCAAGCCAGTATGTAAACAACTCTTTCATAAATTAAGGGTCTTCTCAGTCTAATTGCTTCTCTAGTACATATTTTGAGGAGATTATGAAAGAAAGTGCTACTCCATCTCTGCCCACGGATTATAAAATGTGTTTTGCTGTTATCAACAATAGGTGAAGAAAACGGCACAATTGTGGATCAGGTCAATTACTTCTACATGTAGTCTTATCATGTGGCAATCATTGCAGTGCTTGAATGCCTCTGGCAGTGCATTAAGCAGCACAAAAGGTCTGTCACATGTTCGTCCACTCAGCTTCAGGAGTCTGTTAAGTGAAATGTTGCATAATAGGAGAAAGTATAGCCTTGGTTGTTGTACAGGAAAGATAGTTGGATTTCTTTGTGTGTGTGTGTCTTTAATACAGCTATATAAAGCTATCTTTAAAATTAAGTTTTATAATTTCCTGGAACCTCCTGCTGGATCAGTCAGTCTAAATTTCATCTACTGCATGTTGTCTTTATCCTTGAAGAACTCCGTTATGTCAGTCAAGCAAAACTACTGGGGACAGTTTTCATCTAGTTTTTCTAGATAACATCAGGTCAGGCTACAGAGAATTTGGATAAAGCTTATGTATAGTGGTAATATTCCATAGAAAGTCCATTCAGAGAATATTAAGATTTCAGTGCTCAAGGAAATGAGACTTCACGTTGTGTTTCACTTTCTGTAGAATACAGAATATAGAATTTCACGTGAGCATCCGTTTTACACATTTACCAGCAAAAGTTCAGAACATTACTAATGACACTCCAAATCAGCAAGTTCACAGAGATTCTAATTTCTGTTATTTACTTTTCCTATCTCTAAAGGAACATGAAATATCTTTTCAGCAACATGTCACTCTTCTCAAGTGACTCTCTTATGCATAACTAATGGAGAATTGTCTACTTGATTAGTTAGTAAACGTGTCGCAAGCTGATATTTGCAGTTCCAGCTAGGCTGGCATGCACATTTAGGTGTCTAAATACACTTTATGATCTAGCCCTCAGCTATTTAGGTGTTTGAAAGTGAGACTCAGACTTTCGTATCAGTTGCACGTTTTGTGTAAACTACCTTAAATATTTTAAAATCCTTTTCCTATAAACACTTGTGGAAGTGCATAGCTGATATTTATTTATTTATTTTAACTTTCTGACATTATATTTTAATTATAGAGACATACTAAAAGAATACTGAATTTAATTAAAATGTAATTATTTGATAAAAGTTCTGTATATTCATTACTTTACACAGAAAGAATATGTAGTTTCATTGGTAATTACTGACACTTTCCATAATTCATATCTTGCACTGTGCTAAAATATTTTTTTTATATCATTATTTTTTTGTCGTGTCTGCTAATTAGGATAAGTATGAATGCCATTTACTCATTGAAATTAAGAAAAAATAATATAGTCTCCTATTATCCCTTATCATCATTTCGTAGTTGTAATGGTGTTACAAGATGAACACATTTTTTTTCTGTTCAAGAGATCAGATTTTCCTGCTTTGTGCAAAACAATTGGATACACAGGTATGACACACATAAGTTTTTCTATAAATTGCAGGATACCAAAAGATTTCTGATAGAAACATGTAGATGCAAATTATGTGAATTTATCCAAGGGGAAAAGTGGTCACCATGAACTATCTGAAATGTTCATGTGTAATACCTTACTATTGATTTTGAAGGTGAAATGCACATGCAGACCAAAAGATCCAGCAGAGTCTGTAACTATTGAGCTTTGCAGTGTCTTAAATTAGAATCATAATTTTTCACCCATAATAGAATAAAACATTATAATTCTTCCTTTTTTCCACAAAATTCTTCACCTTCACAAGAAGTGATTGATAAATATCAATTACTAATATTATGTATATTTAATAACCCTATAAATAATTTTAATTTTATAAAAAAGGTAAAAGTTAAAAAGGAATAATACATAAATAATTTACAGCAAATAATCTACTTGAAGCCAGGAAACAAACAAAAACACAGAAAATTATTATTATGCCTCTTACAAAGCCTAAGAAATAAAGGATTTATAGTCCGCAACAGACAAAACTGCCAGAAAACAAAGAAGCAAATTAAAATTAAATTTTTATCCTTAGAAATATTCTCAAGAATCTATGTAACATATCAAGTTTCTGAGACGTAAGTGAATTGCATAGTGAAAAGTACATCTGAATTCTGGGACACAGAAACACGGGTATTCTAGCAGTAGATCTATAGATACCTTTTTAAAGGTTTATACACTGGTATTTATCCTTCTGAAGCTTCTTCACCATAAGGCTTTCCCTTACGCACATTTTTTTATTTGATCCTGTTTGATCTGTTCCTATTACTGCATTAAGGTAAAGCTGGTCATTTGATGCAGTTGCATCTGTTAAGTATTTCACAATAAGACCTTCATGTTAATTATGTCTTTGGGCCCATCCATCTAACTATGACTGGAATCAAGACACATGAGTTCCTTTTATCACTTTATCTTCTCAGTTAGAAACAGGAGTTGCAAGGCCAGGAGAGGTACCCACTAGGTACATACAATTAGCAATGGGAATGTCATCGCTGTCACCTCCAACATTTCTCCAAAGGAGGACTGCACTCTTCAACAGAAGGCTGTAGTCAAGCAGAAAGCCAGGCCAGGAGGAAAGGCATAATAAAACTCCACTGCCAGCCAGCATGACAGTTTTGTTCACAGCTCAGTTTGAGTCCAACCTTTTGTGTGAGAGTTGAATAAAAGCTGAAACTTTTGACATACATTGTTGTTGTTGTTCTAGGTGACTAAATAACTTTCAGCATTTAAACTCAGACAGCTGAAGTTCCTCTCTTTGTGTCTCAGTAGTTTCCAGTCTGGTACAGCTGTGACAACTGGGTGAGGCTAAATCTTGAGCTGCACCACTGTTCATCATTAGCAAATCTGTCCATTCATTTTGTTTATTATGGACCATGGGTTATGAGTTAGTATATTTGGGATGTCCTCTGTCTGGAAGTAAATGTTATTCTTTGCATACAAAATCAGGTACTACTGAGCAGATGTGATAAAGATATTTAAACAGATTCCTGAATTGCAGGTGTGGATCCTCCAATATTCTGTATTTATTGTACATCTTTTCTGCAGATAATTTTACTTATTTCTCTTGTGAAAATGTGTATTTTGTAATTTATAACATAACTTAAGTATTCCATTTCCAAATCTGTCTTGCAGGCATCTTTGAAATATCTCTGGAAAGTTATGGCACTACGCATAAAGAAACCACTGAGATATTCCAGCTTGAAAAACAATGGAATTTACAAAGTAAGAGGTCCACACTCCAGAAGGTGGGGTTCTTAGGAGCTGACATATAACATCAATGTAGAGAGAACCTCGGTATATAATATTCTGCATGTATGTATGTGCATGCATGTATGCAGTAAGATAATGTACAAAAACTAAAAGCCTATAAACACAATGTAAGATGCAAAAGTTGGAATCATTTTTAATGATGAAAACAGAGAAAGCACGGGAGACAAGAGCTTTATTTGTTCAGTGGTGCCCTAATAATATATAGAGTAGATTTATTTATTTATTTATTTATTTGTTTATTTATTTTAAGCAAAGAAATATGGCACAGGAAGAAAAAATAAGCCATAGAAAGAGAAGAAGGAACAAAAGCAATGAGCATGAATTCTCCTGCACTTTCTAAATACCTTTAGAACCAATGCAAAAACCTCAGAACATATGTTTTTTAAATCAAAACAAAAATGAAAAACATTGCCTCAAGTACACTATAACCCTAACGTAACATTTGTACGGAAAGCCTGAGGAGAAAATTCCCATATACTGTATGTTTCTTCAAATGAAAAATATCATTCATGTAAATATCTTCTGTGGAACATCAGAATTTGGATCTTTCTGTTAGCAAGATAGGAACAGAGAAGGCTAGAATGAGACTGTTGCATATTATTAACCCGTACAGGTAAAAATCCAGGGATATTCATTGTCAGATTTGTGAAAGTTCAGGCAGTTAAGGGGGCTATAGTCAATTCTGCCAGGCAACTCGAAGAAAGTATCACACCTACTTCTCATCCTAGCCCTTAGAGTTGTTCTGGATCTTTAAGACACTAGGAAAGAGTAAGCCCCTATGCACCCTGGTGATATGTTCAGAAGTTTGTTATAAGCAAAAAGGAAACATATCTTGCATACAGAACCATGAATTTTATAGTGATACTAGTGATATTATTATGGACGATACTGATAGAGGTTTATATCAGTAAAAATGATGCCCACACAACATAACAATAATAGGAACTGCTCAGTTGAAACAAAAAGGGCAGTAGAATCACCAAAAAACAGGCTGTTCTGTTTTACAGCTGCCCCTCTTATCTGAGCTTCTTTCTCACTGTCCTGGGCACACATTGTTTCCTGGTCCCTGCCTGTGTCACTTAGGCAAGTGCAGAAGAATGTTAGCTATGGTGATCTGTTAACTCAGTATTCATGGTGTTACCTTCTCCAGGTCCTTCTCATTTTTTGCTTTTGCTTGCGGTTTTAAATGTTGACATTAATAAGTATGCTTCTTTTCTGTTTGTCTGCTGTCCTATACTTTTAAAATGGTTTTCTTATTGTTGTTTGATGGATCTTTGATATACATGGTACGGTGAAGTGCTACAGTTAGTGGTAAAAGTTAAACAAAACAACTAAGCATTAGTAAAATTTTATATATATAATTATATAAATAATTACAATTTAGTAAAACAAGTTCGAACAACTCCAAAGATTAATAGCAGTGAGCAAGGCCTGTAATTTAACAGCAACCTCCATTTGATTTTGCTAGTAGACTGTAGCCATATGATTACTTCATAGCTAGTGCAAGAAACAATTTAAGATCTTGGGCTACACTAAGACCCTGCTGGAAGAACACAAGTGGAAGAAAAAAAGGTTGCTCAATGTGTTCACAACAAAGGGAAAGTGCAATGTCTGATGTCTTCTTTCCATGTCAATACTGCTACAAATTCCCAGAATGGAGTAACAGTAGCAGCTTAAACCAACTTAAAATTCTCAATTTTCCTTGAATATATTTGGCCCTTTCCCATGAGAGTGTAGATAAACACAAAGGGGAGAGGGGGGTACTTTCAATTCACTTAGGAGAGCATTACTGTTACGTTAGTAATATTTGACATTCTGCCCTCAAATTTAAAAACAACTTATTGAAAATGTGTAAAGAAACCAGGAGTTACCCATTGTCTTTGGTGGAAAGTAACCTTAGGGAGTAAATATTAGTGCTCTGGAAAGCTTCTGCAAGTATTTCACTTGGGTGTGATATATTTTATCCTGATTTGTACTCCAGTAATAATACTATCAAATGAACAATTTTTTGAAAAGGCCACCACCATCTGGTGATTAATATTGGTTTGCAACACAGTGATATTTCTTGTCAAGTGAACCTTTTCTGAATCAATATCAGTTTAGAAGTCCCATCTATTAAAAGTAACAACCTTTTACTAATTCAGTGTTTTTATTCGCTTGAGTTTGTTACAACTTCACTTACCATTTCAGCAAACCTGGTCTGACCTTCCTAACATCCTAGCTAGTGCATGCATAATTAACCATAAGCAAACAGTGTCAGGAAAATTAATAGTGACAGTCAAAGCAATAAGACTATTTTCTCATCTCTGTTGCCCATACACTTTCAGAAAGCATTCTTAAACTTTAACATAGTATAGTACCTGATGGTCTCATAAAATTAGATGTATTTCCAAGACAAAACAGTACTGAAGGGGCTTAATGGAAAATGTGTCTATGCCTTGGGTTTATCTACACTATAGCTGTATGTAGATATATACGTATTATATCTATGTTGCAGCTCTGAAATAATTTAAAATTGAGTTTTCTAAATGTGTCTTTTCTCTACCTTTCTGGCTCTGAGATAGAAAGCAGCCATTATGAAGATACACAGTTTTAATTTGTTCCCAGAAATTTTGAAAGTTTATGGAATGTCCACAATTTATATACATTATACATGTGTTTATATATATATTGAAGGCAGTATCTTTAGCTTATAAAGAAGTAAAAGGATAGAAGACAAAATGAAGAAAAGACAGATTCCCAAAAATATTAATCTGCTGCCTAACTGGTTTGAACATTGGTAAGGAGTTTATAACCCAAACCAGGTTGCTAACACCAGTCCATGTGACATAATGCATCTGTTTGTTTTTTTTTTTTTTTGAAAAGAGTTTCGCGAAATACAAGATGACAGGCCACTTATGAGCCATGAGGAAGTAGGCATCCAGGGCAGATCTTTGAGCAAGTTCAGTGGAGGCAGATAATTTGTAAAGGGATGAGTTTACCTCAGTCCTTTATGGGTCAGAAGCTAAAGTCAGTCACTATTTACACAGAAAGGGGGGGTGGGGGGGGGAAAAATGAGAGTAAAAAGTATAAAAATATAATGAATCAGCTACCACCTGAGCTTGGATGATTATCCTTTAGAAGCCTTTTCAGTTATTTTTACTTTAAAATGAGCTCCTAAGGATGGAATTGCATTGGCAATGCCAGCAGTTTAGAAACCAGCTACCTCTGTTCTTGTAACCCACAGGTTCAGGTCACACATCAGTTAATAATACTAACAGGGGCATGGTCTCATAGATTAGAACAATAATTTCTAGTGGATATATGTAAGTCATTGGGTTCCTTTATATTTTATTAAGATCACTGAGATACAGCAAAGTATTTAAGTTAATGTATTTCATGAATCAGTGTAGTCCTAGAGAAGAAAAGAGAACTGGTAGAGTCATAATTTTAAAATTACAGAATTGACTTGCATTGAGTACAAAACACAATCTTTGTGTTCAAAGATGGTGAAGGGTCCAGAGGGAAGATGTATGAGAGATAGCTGAGATCACTTTGTTTGTTCAGCCCAGAGCAGAGGAGGCTGAGGGGAGGCCTCATGGCACCTGCAGCTCCCTCACAAGGGGAGCGGAGGGGCAGAGGAGCAGGTGCTGAGCTCCCAAGTTTCCTGAGGGTACGGCATGGAGCTGCCACAGGGAGGTTCAGTCTGGGTGTTAGGAAAAGTTTCTTCACCTGTGGTCGGGCACTGGAACAGACTCCCCAGGGAACTGGTCATGGCAGTGAGCCTGCCAGAGTTCTAGAAGCATTTGGACAATGCTCTCAGAAATACGGTTTGATTTTTGGGCAGTCAAAAATCACAAATTTTTGTGTGAAGCCAGAAGTTGGACTGGATGATTCTTTTGGGTCTCTTCCAACTCATGATATTCTATGATTCTATGAGAATGTTTTAGGAAAACATCTCTAGTCAATGCAGTATATCAGTCACTTGCACAGCCTCATTTGAGTCAATGCACTAAAATAATAAATTACTTTAAATAAATGCACTATGCATTTTACTTGAAACTTATTACATGATATGCATATTGCAGAATAACTTATTAATTAGGAATTAATGTAAATTTCTTGAGTTTAGAAAGGAAGGCAGGTTATAATATTGAACTGCAACTGAGAACAACTGCTCATTTCTTAACTCTGACACCCTTTCTGGTGAAGGAGTATAATGTGAGAAGATCAGCATAACATAAATAGAGTTTGCAGTGGGTGAGTCCTGGCTATGAAAGAGATTCAGTAACTGTTGTATAATTTCTGATGAAATTACTGAAGTGCATTACCTTGGTCTAACTAGGTACGTGAAGGTAATACAGTGAAAAATCCATAAGAGCTGGCTTTAACTGTATTGTCATTTTGCTAGTGTTTGATGTTGTTATGTAAAAAATGTAATGTGTTGTTATAGGCATTGCTCATAAAAAATGTGCTTTTCATTACAGCTTGGGAAAATGTTCTTGTGTATTTCAAAAATTTGAAGTGGATAAAATAAGCAAATTTGCCTAATAATATTTTAGAACTTTATGAAGAACTTCCATGACCAAAACAGCTGATACCCTTTGAGAATAGCATCTTGTTTTGCACCACTTACTATACCACACTGGTAATAAAACAACACAATGTGTTGTGAGATGTTATGTAAAATCTATTAGTAAATAATCACATTCTCACCATTTGTCTTCTGGAAGAATGTGCTCTGCAGCATGCAGATAGCATATTCACAAGGAACAGTACTTGAGACCATCCCCTGCTGATACTCCTTACTGTTTTGTCCAGTTAACTTTTGACCTGAACCACAAAGCTCCTGCAAAAATATTCCCTGTGAGTTATCTTCTCTCTCTTTTCCAGTCCTACTCCTTTCAAAATAAAATAAAATTAAACACAGAAGCAGCAGTTGTTTTATGTACTACCTTTGCATTTTAGATATTTGATTATAGGATCTCAGATTTTGACACTGCATTTATCTGCAAAATGCATGCTTTTGATGTATTAGTTATAGAGCTCTTCAGTTCTAAAAAGAGATACGATCAGGATCAATATTTCTTTTGATTTCTTCAATTTAAAGCAGATTCCAAACCTCTTTATTCAGATCATTTAATGGTAGATGCATTTTGTTTTACCTTCACAAAGATATCACCAGCATTTTTATAATAGAAGAGTCCATGATCATAAATTAGTCAAGTTTAGAGTGCAAAGAATGGTGTGAAACACTCATCATTCTGAGAGCAGCTATAGATACACCAGGCAATAGGAATTGCCTAGTGGAATATGTAAGAATACCTCTCCATCCATTGTCCACAACTTTGTTCAGCACTCCAGGAATGCTCCTCACAAGTTTTTTCATGAATTTGGATGGAGATGTTTCATATTATCATGTACCAGTCAGTCAAGAAGGTTGCTATAGAAAATTTTATGATTAGATATTCTGCTTCCTTTCACTGATACCATATTTTCCACTAGGTTTCAAAAAAAAATTATGTGTTCCATCATCAGGATTATTTTCTGTTCTGGAAATTTCACAGGATTTATATTAACCATGCTTTAGCCCATTGAAGAAGAATTTGCATCAGGTAGATATCACACACTTCAACCAATGTTATAAGCAAGTGGTTTTAAATAATATTCTTAAATTACTATGAAATGATTTTCATCATGTTAAAGCCAGTTTCTCTCTTGTGAGATACAACTCCAGTTTCTGATCACAAATCAGAAGGGGGGAAGGAGAATCATGCTCAAAAAGTATAGAAGCCACAAGCTGTTGATGGAAATTAAGTAGAGAATGAGAAAGATTTTTCTTATTATTCTCCATAGTGTATAGGAAATGTTTATTATGCAATGAACCCTTCAGTATTAGCCAGCCACCGAGGAGGATGAGTGAATTAATTGTTCAACCATAAGGAAAATGAAAGCTACCTGTACCTGTTCACCTTTCTCTCTTCCTCTACGCTTGAATGTCTGCTTTAAGGAAGGGTAAGGTCCTTCCTTTAAGGTAAGAAAGGCAGGATTTTGCTGGGGCTTTGCTCTCCTGCTGGGGCTTTCATTTGATTTGTTTATGCTTGTTTTGCATAACATTGTGCAAAATATCGCTTGCATATTATTTAGCTCCTCTTTAGATGATTGTATAGAAATTAATAGGATTGCTAGGATTTATAGAGCCTCAATCCAGAGTCTAGCTGTCAGGTGGTTTTGCTTTAAGAATACCTCATGAAAGCTGAAAAGAATTGTATGCATTCTGATTATTTTTTTCTCCTGTAATACCAAATGAAAAACCAACTATCGCCACCAGCAGCAAAAAAGACATTGGCAATGAAATTTGTTTTAAAAAATAATTAAAAAAAAAAAAGCATGAATGAGATACAAAAATGATGTCACTCACAAGAACTCTTTTGGTTGCACTCCAATTCGACAAAATTCAAATTAACTAGGCGCTGCTATGTAAAGTACTTCAAGAGACAAAGTCAGCACATATTGATCTTATGGGACATGTGCTTACCCATGCATTACAGTTTACTAAATATAAAACATAAATTTCTGTGAAACATCTAAATCACTTTTAAAAAACATCATTATACATTCATCCATGACTAACTGCACAAACATGTCATTTTTGAATCTATCACAAAACATGACCTTTTTTTTTTTTTTTTTTTTTCCCGTAATTAAAGGTGAATTGCCTTCCTGCATGCATAATTCAGTCCTCTGATAATAATCTGTATTATCAGAAGTATGAATGCTTTTATGGAAGAGCTCTGTGCCATCTGCTTTGGCAATGTGTTTCTAAATAGCTGATTTTTTTTGTTGTTCTTTTGGATTCAGACAACACAGTGATGCTGGAACTAGATTGCTCAAGTGTTTGCTGATGTTCAGTCAAGAGGTTCATAATTTTCTGAAGTTATACCACTTCCCTTAAACTGAGATACAGGTATAGCACTAGTACTTTTGATAGATTTCTGATTGTAAAATGAATTCATACAGATGCTTAAACTCATATGGAAGGCACCCTGTAGTAGCATATTACAGTCTTTTTTTACATACTTCATTCTTTTTTTACATACCTCATTCTTTTTTTAACAACAAAGTACTGAAACAGATTAAAAAAATCAGTCACATACCAGGAATAAACCTGACAATAAGCGAAGGTTTCAGAAATAGTTCTTGATTTTATAACTCATTGAATTACAGAATTAATAATTCTAAAATTAAATATTTGACTTATGTTAGCAGTTAGTCTGCTAACTATCTTGAACTTACCTTGGAAAAAAATAGCTTTCAATTTTAATCGATTTTGAAGTTTGAATAATCTTCTATAATTTGTCTTGGGATCAGTCATGGTTAACATTTTCACTAATGTTTGCCTAAATTTTGTCTCCTGTATCCAGTCTCTGTGGAACTACTGACTGTGTAGAGATCAACAGTTCTGAACTTCCTCTCTATTTTTTATAAAGGAAGCTAGTACTGGAGGTATAAAGTTGTCTCTTCTGGATAATGGAAATAAGGGCAGAGACTAGCTCAGAGTTTTGAAAAAATATGGAAGAAAACCAACAAATAGCAGAGTCATCACTGAAATAATAAAATCAGAGTGGGCCGTCCTGGAACATGTATCATCCTCTTCTGATCATGTACCTTCCAAAATACCTTACATTTCAATCCTCATCTTACTAAAATTCAGTGATGAATCCCTGTTCTACTAACTCAGTGCCAAAAATCCTACTGATATCTTTTCACATTAAAATCAGTCTCCTTTTAAAATTTTTAAATTCCATTAAAATCAGCACTCTCCTTTTAGCGTGCTCTAAATGTGCTATAATGTAATATTGTAAACTCAACATTAACACAAATACTATAAGCTTACATATGTATTCATTTAATTTCAACCTAACAGGTGAAATCTAAGGGGAAAAAAAGCTTAAAAAGTCATACTCTCTCTCTCATTGCAGTAATCTGTACCAAAAAGAACAGATCTGTAGCTGTACAGTGGGATATAAGGCCATGCTCAAGATACCAGCATACAAATGGCACAACATAACATAAAATGACACATCGTGGTTTATTACTGGCTCACTGACTCAGAGAAAGGTAAAGAGAGGATAGTAACTAAAAACAGTGATGGCTCAAAGAGGGGAGAGATGAAGGAAGAAAAAAAAAAAAAAAAGTAAACAGATTATGTCTGGAAGTGACATAACTTTGAAATGTGTCCCTTCTGCCTCTAAAGAGAAAATGTGGTCTTTGACAAGGACACTCCATTAACCGGTATGACCTGATTAGGTTTATTAATGCTGCTGGCTGTATTATTAAAACACATGAGAGGCAGAGAAAACAGTGGTGGACTGTATAGTCAAACTGATCCCACCCGGGTGGGTGCTCTAGCTTAATTCTTTTTCCACTGAATGAATAAACCATATATCAAAGTTCAAGAAAGTCAGCTGAGCAAATGATGGGATTATAGTTCAGGATGAAAAGATGGGAGTAGGTTGGTGAGGAATAACGAACGCTTTTTCACCAGAGGAATTATAAACAAATGTAATCTTTCTTCATAAAGCATTTAATTCTCTTCCCTGTCTCAGGTCATTTAACACATACTTACATGGCAAAATGAAGAAGTATTTTTCAAAATTACAGATCTTGTAATTTAAAGTGTGCGTCAAAACAGTTACTGAGTTTATTACATTTGTCCTAATACATGGAAAACAATTTCTGATTTCAAACAAGCAACATAATTCAATGGAAGAAAATACAATCTATCTTCATATATCTGTGATATGAAAGAAAAATATAGTCACAATGTAGAAAAGATGTAACTGCTATTTTTTTTAATTGATAATGCCCAAATTAAAAGCAAATACACTAAACATCATGTAAATACTACATGAATTCTCATAACAGTTGAATTTGTTTTTTCTGTAAAGACAGAAACTTATAAACAAGCCAAGCAAAAAAAAAAAAAAAAAAAAAAAAAAGGCAAAACCAACAGTTGTTAGTTTATTTATCAAAAGTAAGTTAAACATATTGTATATAGACTATAATCTCACCCCGTGGCAGCTGGTTTATTTGAATGTTTGTGTTTTTGACAGACACCTTCTGCTTTATGCGACTAGATAATTATGAAATAGATCTCATACTTAATACAAGACCTATGTAGTGAATATTGTACATGGTTAATTAAAGATAAATGCAGCTGAAATTTTTGAAGATTTTCTCCTGCATATGTATATGCTGCAGACTAGAAAGACAAGTAGAAATGAAAGTATGGTGGAAATGAAATGCTTAAATAGACTGGTGTTGGCTTTTTTTGTTTGTTTGTTTTTGTCATCCAGCATTTCAAATGCAGACACTTTTAAGGCCAGCCACTAAATTTCTATTTGTATAGATAACATTAAAATTGTAGGCATGATAAAGAGAGTAATTGCATGTGAAAACAAACTACACAATGACTACATTAATTAGATAAGAGACAAGATCCTATCATTCCCAATGGAATGATATTTTAAAGGGAGCTCTAGGCACATCAAGGTACTTGCTGAGATAAGGGCTCAAGAAATATACTTTCGCCAAGGACACAATGTAGAAAATGCTATTAGGTGTATAGATATGCATCAGATTTGATGGCATGCATATTCTGAATTAGGAGTAATATTTGGCTCCTTCACACATAAAAGCTATTTCTTTCTAGTCATATGAATGACATGAATGAAACCAGAGTTCTGGAGGCAGAAACAATGCCTGTGATTCTGTAAAGATGTATTTTCCCTGTGCAGCTGAAATGGATATATTTCTGATCTAGGTCAAAGTGGACAGTTACATCTGCATACTACAACAGAGGGTGGAAACAAAAGTTTGGTTTCTCAGAAGAACTAATTAACTGTCTCAGAAGAACTAATTAACTACCACAGTTATTCTGCTTCTGGTTCTAATATACTTTGACTAGTAGTATTTTGGGGGGGGGGGGGGGGGGGTGGAGTTTACAACATATTCTTTGCCCCGAGTAGGTTTAAAATGTTACATTTGCTATTCTGTAGGGAAGAGTTCTCCAGGGAACTTTATTTAGGCAAAATAACCAGAAAAGGAGCAAATATGGGCAGAATATGGAAAAAAAAAAAAAAAAAAAAAAAAAAGGAAAGGTGTGGAGAGGGAGGAAAGAAAAAATTATGAGTGAATAATGAATATCACAGAAGACAAAAATCTAGCAGGTAGGGAAGGCGCCTGGAAACCTGTGGGAATCTAAACTTCCTGAGCTTTTGGGTCATGATGAACTACATCTTGAAGAGCTTTGCTCATCACCTTTGCAACAGGGAAGGAAAAACTGCAAACTTGGCTTAGTGGTACAAGATTACAAAGTACAGAGCAATGTGTGAACAGAGAGGAAGTAATGGTGGCCTGGACAAAGACCATCTACAATGCAGAGTAACAAGAAGTAAAGGTAGTAAATTGGTTCACTTAACACTGTAGACACAAGCAAACATGCATTAATGTGCCACATATTGGGAAGAAAAAGAAAAGAAAAAAAATTAATCTGATACAGAAATCTGATAAAAGTTCTAATACGGAAGAAATCCGTATATTTTAACACATTCTCAAAATTGTTATTTAAATGGTTCAGCCTTGTATCAGTTGCATGAATTACATGACTGCGTTATTATTTCCACAAACCTCTGTTTCTCGGGTAACATAGGCAAAGAAATAAGAGTCTAGTCTAGAGTGAAAAAGTTTCAAAAAAAAAATAAATAAGAAAAAGAAAAAGTTTTAAATAAATTATATCAAAAACACAGATTCAAAATCCCCATTTTGGAAGAAAGATGGGAGTTTTAATGAGGGACCAATTTGGCTGTGTCATAAGCTGATGAATACAGATGACAGAAAAAGTGGGTAGAGCTCTACTAGGAATAAATTCTGAAGTATAGCATGAGAGAGCAAAGTAGCATCTTCATTCCCCTCATTCAACAGAAAATCCTGTAGAAAATTCACTGACTGTTGTGAGGACAAAACTCTTCCATGTCTAACTGTTTTTCTACCCATTAGTTACTATTTTGAAAGATAATAGAGGATATATGGCAGAAAACTAGAAATATTTTGCATGTGTTTGAAAGAAAAACTCAAGATACTGTGTAACATTCAGCTGAGCTCCAACCCTCAGAAGAAATTTAAAGCAAATAATCTTACAAAGTATTTGTAGATATATTGAAAAGAATAAAATGTAGAGTATCAACCAACATTGATTTGGTGAGGATATTTCTTTGTCTAATCAAATTTCCACCTTCAGCAATTCATTCCCTCTAATTAACAAAGAATATGTGTCACATATGTAAACATGAGTAAAACCTTGTATACTATTTTATGTGGAATTTCAGGATAAATTGGAGGAATATAGTCTGGATGAAACCTCAGTGAAATGGATGCAGAATTGGTCATGAGACTGTGTTTGATGACAAGGAGCAGATCACAATCAAAATGGAAGAAATGTGTCAAGTACTTTTCATCCAGAGTTGGACCACAGTCTTGTATTATTCTTTATTTTCATGCTTAGTAATGATGCTTAAAAAGCGGTAATGAGACTTAAAAAGCATACAAACAACATCTATTTGGGAGATTTTGCAAGCTGTGTTGGACAGTATCCATTTTATTTGGTTTACATTGTTTTTCTATTCTCAGCATAGCACTGTGCTTTTAATGTCATCAATCAACAGTTTATAGACAGTCATACTATGCCCAGCAGTCTGCAGACCTTAAGTCCTCTTTTTCCCCTGTGCTTTGTTCATTGAATGTTTTTTCCTGGTAAGCACCATACAGATAACCTGCCATTCTAGTTCTGTCTTCAGGAGGGAGTGATGACACACTGCAAATCACCGTATGTACCTTCACTACATTAAATAGCTCGTCCGTTTTGTCTTTTTTTTTTTCTCATATTTTTTCCTTAAGAGCTTTTAATATGGATTGTCATTTAACTGAAATCCAGGCTCTTTCAACATTCCTTTTCACAGTCATTCCATTCCTGTATTAAAAAATGAATAATAAGTCAAGTACTAGCACATAAGTATGTAAAATATATTGAAGTACTAATATGTAATGGGAATTTAAAGGAAAAAGTAACACTGAAACCTTTTAACGGACATCAGCATTAATTCTGATTGTTTTTAGTATTTAGTTATTGAGGAAGTTGGGTAATTGCCAACAACACATAGCAAAAACAAACAAACAAACAAAAAAAAGATGACCTGCTAATAAACTCTAATAAATCCTGAAATCAATGCCAGGCAAAGGGTCACTGTCTAATCAAGCAAACTAAAGGATTTTAAAGCTTTCATCTACTTTCAAAGGCATAAGAGGCCAGCAAGTGCACAGAAAAATGCAGTTTCAACTCTGTTGGCATAATGAGCTAAAACACTGCTCGTTTCTTTAGCAAACACATTAGTGAGAATGCAAGGAAATTAAGTGCAGTTTCAGCATGCAGGCATGATTGAAACAGCTGTAACTTTTCATGTGTACTGTTTGTCTTGCTTATGTACAACTAGTTCATAAAACCAAAGATGGATATAGAAGGACAGTTAATTTTAAAGATGATAATAAATAAATAAAGAGCTCTGCAAATCTGTATCTTTAATTATTTTTCAGCAGAAATTGACCTATCTTTACTCTTTATATTAGTAGATTTATGAAAATGGCTTTTTTCCAGAATCTGAGATATGACTTCTGTTAGAAAAATTGTCTAAGGAATCGAGTAAGTTTCGAACTTCCGAAACAGGTTAATTAAATTTTTTTTTGGAATACAACTAGATGCATAATCAAGGCAATACATTCTAATCTATTTTTACCTTTACACCCATTTTATTTTCTGAAGTCTTTTTGAACAGAGATGGACAAAGTAGCAAAGAGCAATTAAGGTCACACAAAACTAATTACAGTGCCAAAGTACCAGTTCAGAATAATCTTACTGTCATTCAAACAGTAGGTGTACCCTCACTGCAGTCAACTTATGAGTATTATATAGGTATGGTACTTGAATGTTTAAGCAGTAAATAATTTTAGTTTTCCCAACTGGGTACACTTAGTTGTCCTACGGTCTTGCTATTGAACTGAGTTAGAAACCTATTTGGCCAGAGGTTGTTCATACATAAAGAATGAGAAAGAACAGAGTACGAGCACCTTCATTAAAATGTCAAACTGATGTGAAATGAATGGGTACAGTTGCCAGAGTTTTTTCAAGGGAGCTAACTGAACGACCACTACCAGCGTGGACAGACCACCCATCTGAACAATTTTATTCCAGTGACAGCTGCAAGAATAGACATGACCTGATGGTATTCAAGAGCTCATTCCAATGACATGCCAATCCCTGGTTTTAGTCTTCATCTCTTTACCACTGACAGTAAGCTAAGTGAACAAGGATGAAATAGGATAAGAGCCTGCTGAATTAACTTTAGAGTTAGGGGCAGGAGAAGTGCATGCTTGAGAGATGAATACATCCAGGTGATCTTACATTGCTGTGTCTCTCAGATACAATGTTCTGAAAGTGGTCTCCTGTTGTGGGACAACTCTATGAGTGATGATTTAAGGTACAGAGAATGAGCCTACATTTGTTTTTATCACTTTTCAGCACATCTTCATGCTAAAATTGAACAGATCCTGAGCAGAATCTTTACAAAACTAAGTTTACTACATTTTTTAAATTCAAGTCAGAGAATTTATTTGAAATCTGAATTTCATAGCTTGTGGAGCCATTTTACTATGCATCGTTGAGTCTCGACAGTGTTAACATATAAAGCCTTTTCCCTTCAGTGCAATATCAAGATTTTATTCAAAGATGATATTTTTTATTTATGAATCTTTTTCAGGGGGAAAAAAATGGACTTCTAATTCAAGCTTCAAATGTGCTGCACGACTACTTATCTAACACAACACATGGGAATAGTAATCTCCATCAAGTGAAGCAAAAATGACTGAAACTATCTAAAAAGTGTTACAAGAGATTTTTCAGAGGCTTGATCACTGCTATGGAAAATGAGAGGTACAGGAAGAAGTGTTTACAATAAAGTTGAGAAAGAATTTCTAGCTACCTCTAAAAACCATTTCTAGTTGTCTCACCCTCTGCTCAAAACTGACTGGAGTTTTACAGCGCATTCTAAGCAATTAGATTTGAAGCTACAAGAAACTTGTATCTTTTGCAATGCCTGAAATAAAAAGTGCATTGTCTTATGGCAAATACCATTGAGCATAATGATATCCAGTAATAACTTAGGAAATAGATCAAGTACTGTGCACTGACTATACGCTAAGTAGTATTCAGCATTTTTTCCTCCGTAGTTGTTTTTTCTACCTTTGCTGTCAATATTTTATTTTGCGCAGTGTTTTCTATGACCTACTCATTTTGACTGAAAGTGTTCACTGGAATTTCAGGTTGCTCCTTTTCTCTCACTGCTCTACAACCAAATCACGTGGTCCAAAACAGGCTAAATAAGATGCACACTAGGTTTGTTCAGTTCTGACTGCAGGCTGTATGACAAGCTGGAAACTACAGTACTGGACAAACATTACGGGGCCTTTTTTCACTACTTTTTCATTACAGAGGTATGCACATTTGGTGTGTGTGGTATTTTTTGTCATTTTTGTTGCTGTAGTGTCTCTTATCGTGTTATTTTTTAGAGGATCTTCTATCTTCGATCACACTAAAAAATCAATTGCACTTCTGTTTGTGCTTCTTCAGATTCAGTTTGAAATTTATAGGAGTGGCAAAATCTAGTGGCATGGATGGAATGCAAAACATTTTTCAACTCTGCAACCCTTGTTTCGGTACCTAGATTTTGTTACCAGACAGAAAAACAATGGATATATTATCTGAGCAAAATGTATTAAACCACATCAGCTGTCCTCAAGCTCTATCCAAAGAAGCAAAATAAAAATAATTAGGTAAACGTTGCACCATCAGAGAGAGCATAAACCACTAAACATGAGGTTTATTCTATAAACATTATGTTATGTTTAGAGAATATGGGTTGTAGGCTCAGTTTATTCAAAACTCTGTCCAAAAGACAGTAACACTCCATTTGGTTTTCATGGAGGTTTGATTAAGACAGGCAGTGAGGGCTGAGATTAGAAATAAAATAAAAATAAAATAATACAATAAATAAAATAAAACAAAACAATACAAAAGCCTTTTGGAAATCATGCAGGATCCAGTGTAAAAGAAAAATCAGTGAGATTTATCAAAAAAATGGAAGAATCACAGCTATGTATTGGGGGATAGGAGGAGGAGAGCAGGAGGGGCTCCAGGCACTGGAGCAGAGATCCCACTGTGGCCTCTGGGCAGGAGGCGGCGCTGGAGCAGGGATTTCTCTCCCTCAGCCCCTGGGCAGGCCCCATGCTGGAGCAGGGCAAGGTGTGAGGAGGAAGGGGCAGCTCTCAGGGACTGACCACAGCCCCGGGCCCCAACCCCTGTGCCACTTGCTCGGGGAAGGAGCTGGATGGGTTGGAGATGGAGGGGTAAGGCTGGGCATGGGACAAAGGGCAGGTAGTGGGAAGGCAATTTAGTATTTGTCATTGTTTCTCACTACCCAAACCTATTTCAATTGTCAGTCAGTAAGTTAATTTTCCCAAAATTGAGTGTTTTGCCTGACAGCAACTGGTAAGTGCTGTCCCCTCTATCTCGACCCATGAGATCGTCTTTTCTTTTTTCTTTTTCTTTTATTTTTTTCTTTTCTTTTTTCTTTTCTCTTCTCTCTTCTTTTTTCTTTTCTTTTCTTTTCTTCTTTCAGAAGGAATGTGGAGCAACCTGGTGTGCCTCTGGCAGCCAGACAAGGTCAACCCACCATAGCAGCTTATCCATAGCTATCTCTTGCAGGTATTTGCTTAAGTGCCTGTGCAGGAAACCCCATCATTACCCTAGACAGCCTCTCTGATCACTTTCATACTCTTTGTCATGGTGCAGCACAGGCCTGGGAGCTGGCCACCAGAAGCGTGGGGTGTCCCCTGGTGGGCCAGGCAGGTCCCGTCTCTGCAGCCCACCAGGAGCAGAGCACCAGGGGCACCAGGGCAGCCCCAGCACCAGGCACCTCCATGGGGACGTGGCTGGGCTGAGGTCAGGCCAGGCCATGGGTCTGTGGCTGGGCCCAGCTGGGGAAGAGGCCGTGGGCAGGTAGGGCGGTGCTGTGGGGAGCTGGAGCCCGGCCCTGCTGCGGCCTCAGTGGGGCAGGGGCTGGTGGCCCCAGTGCATGGTTGACAAGTTAAATGCACAGGGTCACATGTGATATAAATTAGTATCTAATTATCTGTCCAGACTTTGTATCAAAAAGTAATCATGAGATTTTTGAAAGCATTCGAATTGTTAATGATTTCTTTCCCACTTACTGAAGAGCATAAAAGTAGAATGGTTCATAAATATATTTCCAGTTTATATGTATTACTGCCGCGCCTTAAAGTCAACTCAAATAAAATGCAGTAAGTTTAAATTTACTTACAAATAAAATTTAAATAATAAAACTAGCTGTGGAACTAGCTAGTGGAACTGCATGAGGAGCAATGGAGCCCGGACTTTTTCTCCTCAGTTTTTAGGTCAAATAAAATCAAGTCTCCTACTAGACAGAGGTCTAAGTGACAGACAATTTAAACAAATACTCCAGCTCCCAGGATTAATGATAAGTTGGAAGCTGCTGCCAGCAGAGTTCCTGACTCCCTCATGCCCGTATTGCTGCCATGAAACATGATAAGCAGTTAACAGCCATGACATGCTGCAGTGGGGGACTTCTCTGTAGTTACCATACAAAAAAAACTTTCTTATTATTGCATGTTCGGAGACAGTGTGAACACACTGCAGTCAGATGTGTGACATAGAGCAAAAAATCATTTAGAAAGCCCTGCTGGGAAGTCTATCCAGCAGTATACACAAGATCATCATGCCCAGTCACACATAATATATAGGCTTCAGGGGCAGCAATATCCTGATGCAGGTCAGCCTGGCATTGTGTTTCAGCAGGACAGGGATAAAACCCATCATTCTCTCTTCTAATATCACTGTCTTGATTTATAGACAGTTACTTGCATTTTGTTCTATTTGAAGTGGTTAGAGATGAGGAAGTTTTTGAATGAAAGACATTTGAATCTCATGCTTCAGTCATATTTTTCCTATATATAAAATTTCATAATGCTCTCTAAGGCTCTTAGGTAATGTGGAAGTATTAGTCATAGCTGGATCAAAACTACTTCTGTCCCAGGCTTTATGAAACAGAAAAAAAAAAAAAAAACCTCTAGCACAGATCACCCACTGTCATTTCAATCCTAATATGCCCCCAATATCTTGGAAAGCAAAGCAGTTTTCCCACAGGAAGTCAATCAGGGTAGCATCTTTGAACTGAGAGACAAACTGAGCCCATTTAAAATCCAATAGCAAAGCAGGGAAGCCGTCCCAAAATTAAGTGGTCCCTTCAGTCATATGGTTCATGCAACAAGGGTAAAAAGCAAACACAGACACCTAAGTATAAATACAACATACAGAAATAATCTACCTCCAATGCCACCCTAACTGACTGAGAATGAATATCCCAGTCAGTATGTATAGATTCCAGATGTTGTTTCATTCTTCTAATCTCTCAATAGTTTTCCCCACCTTAATACATTCTGTGTACCATATATACCATATGTACCGTATACCGTTCTGTGTATCATATATATCATCAAGCAGAAAGATATATATTTTTTTTTTCCCTGCAGGATGGATCAAAACCCCTTGGTTCTATCAAACAAACACAATACTAAAGGTGATCAATTGAAGCATTTCAGTACAAGGATAAAAGCCATCTAGTTTTGACACAAGTGTGCAGAATTTGTTGCTCTGATATGATTTTCTGCTTCTCTCTTTACAATACTCTCAGTAGATTAACCTCTTTATTCAAGCTAAGTTGTTAATTTTACCATATACTTAAAATGTTTAATATGAAACTGCATCAAGAGGGGCTCTGCAAGGTGTTAATCTGAATAAAATTATGAGTAGAACTTTCAATATAAGAATTTTATTTTTCTGGTGTTCCTAGAATATTCTAAATAAAACAGGCAAAGTTAATGGTTTCTATGAGCAAGATTTTCTCTATCTCTTTGTGTAGAAGCAGCTTAAATGCCCACACCTAACTAGATTCTATGACTATTGTGACCAGCATGTTGCTGTCAGTTCAGCATAAGTAAATAAAAGTTGTTAATTGTTGGTGGTAGCTGTCACATTTGCAAATGACATTGATGGAACTATAATAAAATGCTCTAAGTACAGATTATAAGCTACAAATATATTTACTTTATATATATAATATTTGCACACATATACACACACATGAAGACTTTCATTAAGACATTTATAATGAGTCCCATACTTACATAATATTATAATCAATATGATTATACCAAGTTTTGTTAAATTAAATGTATGATGTTTTTCTCAGTAAGCAACATTTGCCATTTCTATATCTGTCTATTTTTATATAGACTGTATAAAACATTATCAGGTAATATACTTAACAGTAGTTCCTTTGAAAGGTTTAGGTACTGGAAACAAGAGGTGTAACTCTAATAGAACCACTCATTAATTTACAGGTAAGAAGTAAACTTGTTTCAGTTACATATGCCCTTCCTTATGCATTTTCTGTACACTTTTTTCTTACTTTAAGAATAGAACTGGAAGGTTTTGAATTTCATCAGCACCCTTCACCCCAGGTTCTCAAAGCACTTGGGAAAAATGGATTTTCATAGCTGGAAATTAAAGCTGAGTTTCTAAATCATCTAGTTTAAAGGTTCCAGATTATTAGTAAAAACTAACCTTTCAATTTAGCCTCTTCTGTTTAGTGTATACTGATATACGGAGAAAATGGATTTCAGGCAAACATTTGAATAGTTTAATTGCACACTAGAAGAAGGACAACTAACTTACTTGCTAACAGGCAGATATTAGGGTATTTGCTCAAGGATGGATAAGGAATCAATGGCAGAGACAGGAAAAGAAGATTTGCTTGTGGATCCATCAGCATTTCTCCTTCATGGTGCAAAGTTTCACTTTTACCATACTAAGCTCAAGTTTTCTTCTACTGTTACTCTTTCCACTAGTAAAATATTTGACTTTCATACTAAATACTTATGCATATAAAGTGCTTTTTTATCACTGAGTGAACTACATTTTCATGTCCATTATTACTCGTTCACATCTAGTTATTCCTCTTTCCTGTGTGTATTAAGTTATCCATTATCATGTTTCAAAAACTGAATCAAGGACTTTTGCTCACCTGTAAATTTTCTGTTTTGAATATCTAGAAAGATTAAATCACCTAGAAATATCAAGTTACCCATCCTCCTTTCTTCAGAAGTCTTATCTTTCCCTCAGTTAGGCTGTCTATAGGACTTCAGTTATAAAATATCCTCAATTAACCTATATTTCTATTCCTATTGTTTCTGTCACATCAGCAGGTTGACAGCTTCCCTCAACTACGTGTAAATGTTAAGCTCTATGGGGTAACAAATCTCAGCTGTTGTTTATTCAGCACAAAGACATTAAGGTTCTGATCATCCACAGATTCAGTATTTTCCTAAAACACATTTATAATAATTCTCTATTACCAGTAATATAGAGGCCACTGAGTGGTCCTTCACTTAAAAAATATTTCTACCATTTGTTCCTTATCCCTTATGTGGCTGAAATTCTTGTAAGCATGAGAGGAGGTGAGAATTCAAGCTGTATTTTACATAAAGCAAGGCAGAAAAAAACAGAGTTACATTCTGTACCCAGACAGGATAAGTTTATTTCAGTGAATTCTGTAGAAAGATTGACTCAGATTGTGACAGCTACAGAGGCATTATGGTGATCCACTCCAATCCGGAAACACCACCAGTAATATAGCAAGGATGGAAGCTGGAGAAGGAACTCAGTGCTGAATACAGCCACAGTGCTATTATTTAAAAATTGAATACATCTGTTTACAGGGATACTTCCCAGATCCTCAAGGTCAAACAAGTAGCAGAATGTAATTAGAAGACAGGAACATGGTGATCAGTCTGAACGACTCCCTCTCCTTTGGCACTGCCAAAGATTTTCTTTAACACTGAAGTGAGATTAAAAATTTCATATAAAGAAGCAGTCATTTGGTGCCAATTATGTTTGCATTTCTCATTTCCAGTTCAAATATGAACTAGTGATCTTGAATTGAAATGCCCAACATTTCATACTGATCTTTTTAGACAAATTTATCATCATATTTTTATTAAAAAAATCTGTCAAGAATGTGATGCTCCTCAGCAATACCAAGCACTGTACAGGATAGGCCACACAATCTACAGCAAACAGCACAAGATGCAAAGAGACAGATTGACCATCTCAGCCTCTCGCATTCCGGATGAAGCATTTCAAATTGTGATAAAGTCTGACATAAAACACCTTGCAAACAAGGAAAAGCTTTTCACTTTCAGAGGGCAAAAGTTTTCTTTTCCACAAGAACAACTCATAGCAGAATCTTCTTGGCTGTCAGAATAATGTAAAACTTCACAAGACACCAAGTATCTCTTCCACACATTTAAACTCAGATGTCTCTATCTGCATTTTTTTTTTTTCTCCTCACAAGGTGTTTCTGCCTTCTAAAATATGACGTGGCAAGGAGCTGCCTGAGTTCAAGTCTAAACTGCCAAACTAAACTTCCAAAGTCACCTACTTTTCAATTGACAAGCAGCATCTTTGTATGTACCACATTAAAATTATTTCATTTATTATTATGTTGTTTATATTGTATATTATATTCATTAATTTTATATTATGTTATATTTGTATATATGTATATGTGTATTCATATATACATATATGTGTATTTACATATATGTATATTTGTTTATATTGCATATTTATTAATTTTATATCCAATTATTTCATTCATTATTTTGCATTTAGTCTATATTCTTTTCACATTTTTCACACAAGATAAATTAAGTGTGAGCAGTGAAATTATATTGAATTCACCTATTCTAAAATTTGGTTAAAATTAAAGAGTTGGAAAAGAGTCAGTAGAGGTTTTGTTATGTATAACATATGGCAGAAATTTTCTCCAATGGGAAACTTCTGGTTTTATTACCTATAATAGGAATGGATATAAAACAGTGAAATATTAAATCATAAAGCTTTACAATAATAATCATAATACATTAGTGAAAAAAATATGCCCTGCATCACTAGATATTTTATGGATTGTATGGCTTATCTCTAATAATTTTACCAATAGCTGCATCTGTTCCAGATATATGATCTTTTTTCCTGTGGATGTTTTTGCAGATACGTACTGCCCATCACCTATAATATGTTATATTGCATGTAATTCCAGAATGAAAAAAATAACATTTAGAGGCAGCTAATGTAGAAAGAGTTTGTTGGATCTTCAGGACTTTCCTGTTAATTAATTAAAGGTTGAGGTGTGTTGATGGATTTGTTAGGATTTACAAAGCACTGAAGTGCCTCAGGGAGACATGAAGCCCACAGAAGCATTATACAAAACTCACATGAAAAGCTTTCTAGCTTTTGAGGAGTCTCTGTACCTAAATGTAAGTAATACATTTTGCCAAGAATAAAAGTAGAATGGATTTCAAGCAACCTGAAATTTAACAATAATATAAGAAGATAATAAGCTCTGCTGAGACAGAGACAGAGAGAAAGAGAGAGTCTCCACTGAATCTTAGATATGAAATACAATCTAAAATCCTTATAAATATTCTGTAGAATGTTTAAACATCTCAAATGAGGACAAAAAACTTGCTTTCAGCTTCAGGCTAACAATATTTATCTTGCAGTTGAACAATCTCTCACTGTGCTAAGTTTCTCTGGGGCTTTGCTGAGGCACATGTGAGAATTGCATAGAATCGTATGGTACATGACCTAAACTAGCCCGTGGGCAGTAACGCAGAGTGCATATGAGTCCTATAACAAAATTGTATTTCCATTTCCTGTCAACCTTAGCTTTATTTTTGAATTCTGTCAGTCTGTGAAAGAAGGTGTTACATGTAACAAGTTCCCTGTAAGCCATCGTATCACTGTTTTCTAAGATGTAATTTGTTGGTAAAGCCTGTTTAATTCGTTTGAGAAAGAATGAATGATTCCTGTACACTGCTATTTCAGGTGCCTGAGATTAATCATTGGGAATGTCCTTGCCTGTTTTTTTCTCTTCTATTCTGTGTCAACTTAGGATAATACACCTGGCTGTTACCACCAATCTGGTTTCGTAGATGTGCAATTCTCTAACTCACTCATGTGGATAATGTATTCATCCTATAATGCTGTATTTCAGCTTCAGGACAGTGATGGCTGGAGTGCAATAGTTGCCAGAAGTAAAAGTAATGAACCATTTAGCAGTTATACTGCAGTCTGTGGCAAAGTATCTCTCAGTCTCTCTCTCCCTACCCATCTGTAGCAATAATCATGTAAGACAGTCTTTGAAATAGTGACATAACTGAGTGACTATACCAGGCATTAAAGTCTATTTAAAGTTACCACACCATTTCTGACATTGACCTCATTAATACTGCTGTATCACAGCTCATTTTTAAAGACAGAGTGCCTTTTGACACCTTTAATTCTTTGGTGAGTATAAGATACAGAAGTGAAGAAAAAATAACCTGTTCTAGTTGTGATGAGGAATACAATAACCCATCACCATAGCAAAGACCATATTTTATTTGAAAAATACGAATAAAAGTTTTCGTCCCTTTTGTTTATTAAAAGAAAATGTAACAATTTCTATCAGTAACACTTGCATAAGGAGGTATACTTTACATTACTCTTTTGTTAAAAAATATATATATATTTTTGGAGACTTTGGAAAAATAAGGATGGCCCAATACTTGCAACACACTCCTAATGTTCCTTAGAATGCACTGTGCCATTTATATATACTGCAAGTACAAGGTCTTAGCACTTTATAATCCACAAAGTTACCCTAGGCAGCATAATTGCATATTCTCCTCTGTATATAGAACATTTCCTTTGTGTGAGTCTGTAAGTTTGGTTAACTCCAGACTGGTCCAATATTTATACATATATATATATATTTTTAATTATTATTATTTTTTTTCTAAAGGATGATTTGACAAAGGATTAGAGCATAGAAATTTTGCAATTTCTTTTAAATACCAGTGAGAATATTTTCACACAGACATTTTCTTGCAGTATTTGCAACTAAAACAACCGCATCAATTAGAATTAGAATTTGAAAACAAAAATGTTTACAATTATTTTGATTTTCTACAAAGAAATGCAAAAAATAAAGTGCATAAGAGTGAAATGACTTTCAACTTTTATAGTGTTCTATGTGTATGAAACATGGCAACACTCATAAACAAATTGTTTACAATGTATTAATCCAAAACCTGTTGAATTCCAACACTTCCTTTTCTTTAAAGTGTATTAAATTACATTTTTTACTGTTTTAGGTTGACAGCATATATTTTACATCTCATACTTATAGATAACATTTTCTCAGATGACACATCAAGATTACAGCATACTGAGTGCTCCCACCATTACAAGAAAGAGGGTTTGTTTAAAGTAAAGCGACTAATTAATTGGGTGTAAACACACAATTATTTGAATAGCTGTTGCAGAAATAAAATCTAAATCAGAAATGTCTTAAGCATCCCTTTCCATGTGCCATCTAACTTTACTCTGTATCTTCCAGCTTAAGTAAAACTGGCAGTTTTCAGCATTTAGTTGTTCAGCAGCAACAGAATTACTATTCAGGATAATTGGAACACATTTGAGAATATGGCTATACAAAAGGTCCATGAAAGCTTTAAGCAAAGTCCAGACTTATGCAACAACCAGACTTAAATATTATCTAGGAAAGATTTTCCCACAATACTTCCACCGAATTTACACGTTGTTTAAATCAGCAGTGCTACAAAATGACTGTACCTTCCATGACATGCAGTGTTAGTTTTCTTTCAGTTTAATCGATGTGAACATAGAAATTCTCAAATATAGTTTAAATTTGTTCATAGGACACCAAGTACCAAAGGAAAATTCCGTGGGATCAGGGAAAGAAATCTGCAAACCTGTTCTTTCTGCATCATGAGACCTTCTTCTGTGGCCCTGAAGATTTAATATTCTGCTATTTGTCATGCACACAACACGGCACTGTGATGTGCATTGGAGTAAAAAACAGTAAGCATAGCAAGCATGCAGACGTATCATGACAGAAAAGCACATTTGGTGATCACCATGGATAGGACATACCAAACAGGACACACCGCAGAATAACTGAAGCAGAGTCTCAATAACCCTGCAGAATTTTAAATGGTTCTGAATTCCTGGGGCTGTGGGTACAATGCACTTGTTGTATAGCAGCAAGAGAGCACCAGAAATGGTGAAAAGGGGATTCATATTTCTCTGAGATGTGACCTCCTTCCCTCATTAACTTAATCAGAACATGAGCATTAGGAGTTGATTGTTGATGTCGCTGCATTTAGCTCCTGTTGGCTTTTAAGCCCAAATGTTCTATGATGCAAATAAAGAGAAAACAATGACTGACATACCACGTAAAGTACAAAACACAGTTGATTTTCCTTGCTTTGGTGTAAGACCAGAGGGAACAGACATAAAGATAAGTAACTCTTGGCTCTCAAAACTATAATATAACAATGAATGCAGCTTTCATGGATATGTGGTACAAGTTATTACGGCTCATGGTACTACTAACATTCAAAGACTTTTCTTCTTAGCACTCCACTCATACAGTATAAAAACTGAGATGTTGACATAAAGCAAGTGTGATCTAAATCAAAAGGAAATATATCTTCACAAAATCTTGCACTACTAGTTCCTTCATTTGGGACGAAACTGAAATATATCCTTACTCTATCCTCAAAAAAGAAAATACATAAATCATTCTCAGCCCAATTATAAATCTCACTGCATTAAAGCATCAGTTTAATTGTACTCTAAAATGAGAATCTCTCCAGTATTTTTATTTTTTTTAGAAGATTCTGTATTTGGTAAAAATTAAAAAACAACAACAATAATCTGAACAGAGATTAGGGAACTACTTTCAAATCATCAGCAGAACATTTTAGGGTTTGGGGCTTCCCCCCCTTCTAAACTGGTTTGTGAGTTTGGATGTTGACAGAAAAGGTATAATTTTCAAATTGCAATGAAAACAGTATAGTTAAAAAACAATTCTGGAAGTAAGAGCAAACAATATTTTTTAGAGCTTGAAAAGCTTCTTTCAAAGCTACTTGCTTATTTTTCCAGAAGGCTGTGTAAACCAAAATAAATCAACAATATCTTGGGAGGGAGTTTATTAAAAGGAATGACAATTATTAAAGTAGGACTGATCAAAAGTTTCAGTCATATCTATGAGCTACCCATCCATACAGTAAAGAAGGGAAGTGTTCACCTGTGTGGCCCACTGTAGGTCAGCAATACAGACCCTGCTAGGAGGAGCAAGAAGATTGAATGCGTTCAGCAAAGATCAATGAAGTGGGTGAAGGTATTAGAAAACAAGGCTGAGGGAACTGAGGTTGTTTAGTCTTGAGAAAAGGAAGCTGAGGGGTGATCTCATTGCTCTCTACAACTACCTGAAAGGAAGTTGCAGCAAGGAGGATGTCGGTCCCTTTTCTCGGGTGACAGGACATGAGGAAACAGTCTCAAGTTGCATCAGGGGAGATTTAAATTAGGTGTCAAGAAGAATTGCTTCTCAGAAAGAATGGTTAAGCATTGGAGTAGGCTGCCCAGGGAAGGGGTGGGATCACCATCCCTGGAGGTATTTAAGAGACACGTGTCTGTGGCAGTAAGGGACATGGGTTAGTGGTAGACTTGGTAGTGTAGGTGGATGGCTGGACTTGATGATCTTACGGGTCTTTTCCAACCTAAGTGATTCTTTGATTCTAAGTAATCCCTCCTCTTCCAAGCTGAAGGATAAGTGGTACCTGAAATGCATAGGGAGGAATCTTGTGCAGTGTTCAGATATATGTCACTCTCCACACCAACCCACAGAGTAGAAAAATAGTACACAGCTTCTGCCCTGAACAGTTTCTCTATTAAATACATATTATAAAAGTCCACTTCCATACGCAAAGCTACAATCATCTTAAAAGCAAAAGGCTGTAATAGATAGTGAATCTTATCAGTCATAATCCTTCATAGGATATGGACTCCTGGTCCTCTCATGGTATTATCACAAGACAGACAAACAAAAGGCTGAAGTTTCAAACAAAACAAAGGGAAATATAAATCTGCTGAACTAGGTGTTAAGCAGCTTAAGGAGCAAGTTACAATTCTCAAAAAATGACTAACATGAGAGATCAATTTATTTAATCCATATGAACCCCCCAAATGACACATTTTATTTTTTTCACCCTCCACTGACTTAAAATGTTTCTGTTCCCATGATGCTTGAAACAAGGAGAAAAAAAAAAAAAAAAAAGGCTTGCTCTGCTTAGATTGCTTAGATAGAAAATACTGCAAGAGAAATGAAATATCCATAAATTGAACTAAAAAGAAAAAAGCATCATCATCTTAATCTCACTTTTTCAATTTTCTCCATTCCAGTGTCTTACCAGCAGCTCTATTGTGCTTTTAGTTACACACAGAAATAGACACATTATGATTAAGAACTCTGTGTCATAAACAGACTGTTGTTGCTCCTGGATTCAGACTTCAAAAGCTTCATCTATTGATATAAGCGAAGCACAGTGAACCAAATAACTGCATACTCTAATGGTGCTGCCATTGTTTTTACTGAAAGGACCTATGCTTCATCTGCTTTGCTGCATAAAGAGTACTTCGGATCCATTCCATTTAGATGAATGGTGTTCCCATGAAAAGACAAAAAGAAAAAGCACACACACTGGAAACAACAGTTCCTCTAGCACACAGTAACAGAGCAGCTCTGGGGTTATGGGCTAGAGCCATGTTCGTGCTGACAGCTAATGATGCCCTCCCTCTGTTAGCTGGTTAGGGATGAAAAGATTATGAAGGACATAATTAAATGACATCTCAATGCAACCTGCTAATTCAGTAAGAGTAAACTGTCAAAGGACCATTTATTTAAGAGGACAGGTGTGGCTTATCCCTTCTGTTAAAGGAAACTGACTCTTAGAACTTCTCACACTCATAGTAAACCCCACTGGCTACCTCACACTGGGATCACAAGGCCTAGAGCACAGCTAGAAATGCAACATCAAAACCACCTGCAAGAAATTCGCTCTTCCATCAGCTATCTTCCTATACAGGCATGACCATAACTTACTATAGCTTGGAGATGTTAAGCACATTGCAATGAAAGTGTCATTGCTTGGCTTTACTTTAGGTACTGTTACAGATATGGTACCACAGACTTTATTGAGCAATTAAAAAATATACACAAGGGACAATAGCTTCTTTTTTCTGTATTTTTCAAATTTGACTTTCTTCCAGTTGGAGAACCCAGTTTCAAATATGAAAAGGGCACTTGTTCTACAGTAACTGTGTACAACTTGCTCAGTTCCAAGTACTGTATTCATTTGTTGTTACTGTTGCTGTCGTTCTATCTCCAGTTGTTCTGGGAATTACAACTAAGTTGTTCTTTCTGATTCTATTTGCCCATAGAGTTCAGCTAGCTTCTTGAACTCAGGCCCCCAGTCACCAAGGTAATTATAATCCTGGTCAGAGTGTGTTGTGACTGAATCCAGAGAGCTGATAGATCCAGTTTCTGATCTATGACCCTCATAGGCATATGTCTGTAGGGAGTCGTATGGGGGCACACTGGGGTCCAAATCAGCCTCTGCCAGTCTTTGTTTAATGAACTCCTGAACATCTACACGGTCGAGGCTTGAAGAGGGATGATGCCTGGGCGCAGGCTTCACTTCAGGACGAACATCCCTCCGATATTTTAGTTCCTCAGCAGCTGATGGATTACGCAGTGCTGTGATGTCAAATGCTTCTGTGTCTTCTTCCCCACCGCCCTCATCATCGTATGTCACAACATTTTCTCGGACATCTTCTTCTGAAATGATCAAGGGCTCCTTCTTGCTACGTCTTAGGGTGATGAAAAGGACCACAATTGCTAAAGAGAAAACTGCAGATATTAGATTAGGTTTAAGGTTTACATTCAAAGTAAGTAGATATACGCTACAGAAATAGCAGATACTAAGTCATGAATACAGAAGTGTAATCCTTTCAGGCTAATATTTGCATTCTGGTATTATTATGCTGGCCTTGAACTGGAGTATCATTACATCAGGCACATGTTCAATTTGGAAAAGAGCCTACTTATAGTCCTAAGTGAGCACTACCTTTGAGGTATAATGTGTTTGTTACATGAAGATAGATTACTGCAAGCCTGGAAATGACCCATGAAATCTATACAGCTGTTTTTTAACATAGCAACCTGCCAAAGTGTAACAGGTAGACAACAGACAACCAAGGGGAAAATTAATAGTGCTATTGTAAAATTAGAAACTTCCAATACAGCCTGGTCTTCCAAAGGGACAGTAAAGAGCACTCTTCTAGTGTGCATTTCCTCTGTGGGAATTGCTAGTGTTTTTTGAGCCAATAATGAAATCCACTGGTTAGATTATTAGGAATCTCATAAAGAACACAAAAGGGGATAACACCCTTCAGTAAATGAGAAATGAGTAACTAAGGCTGACATTTTTCAGAAGCATTGTTAAGGGCTTTCAGAGCTTCATGGAGACCAATATTCAGCATATATATCTAATTAAAATGTAAAAGCTTTATTTTTTCTCTTATGAATGTTCAATCTTGTATGATAAAATACAAGATTTAAAACTGAATATATTACTATACATTTTAAAACACTTTTTAGATAAAGAAGCTCTGAAGTAAGCTGTGATGAAAGTAGTCTTTAGAAAATGTAGAGCATTCAGAAAAAAAATCCTCAAAATCTCCTATGTGAGTCACAGTGCAATTCACATTATTTCTTGCCATCTCTATTAGAATGTAGAAAGGCACATAAATAGTACAGGAGTATGTACCTAGCAAGTTGTGCCTCTGCCACAATAAATAAATAAGTAAATAAATAAATAAATAAATAAAAGAACATTAACTAATGGGTAACATTGAAATTGGCCGGGGGGGGGGAAAGAAAGCAAAAAAAAAAAAAAGTGGAAAGAAAATGCACTTGCAAGGACATTTATCTAATGGAGTCATCATATTGTCTCATATGTCCCTTGCCTCTGTGGATTATGCTGTGCATTGCTATCAGCTTATCCCACAAAGGTAATTAAGAAATGGCTTTTGTACAGTGCTAATGGTGCTTCTTACAGTGTAATGCATTTCAAAAAGCTTTCCTCATCTCTCTTCTATAATTTTTCACACTGTTCCAGACATGGAATTAGAGTCAGTGGCTTTTTGAAATCTTTCCAAATTACAGAAAAAATTATCTGCAGTGCTAATTACTTGATAACCTCTGAAAAACTATTTCTAGTGGATTCCAAGTATTCAATAATGTACTTTAAAGGCATTTTTCCTACACATTTTAGCTAAACCTTTCCCCCCTAATCACAGCTATGTGTTTCTAATTACCTTCTACTACCAGGCAGCTTCAGGATCAAAAACATATCATATTAAAAATTTCTGCCCTGTCTCATTCAGACAGCCAGTGGAAGGATGGCAGTACTTAATATTGAAAATGACTTACCAAGAAGAATGACAACACAGAGCAGGATTGCAATTAAAGCTCCTGTGCTCAACCCAGCTGAGGAGAGAAAAGCTTCAGCATGGCAAGTTCTCACTCGTCCGTCTCTCTCACAAGCACAAACCCTAATTGTGAGAGTACTGCTGCTGCTGAGAGGGGGCACTCCACCATCAGAAATCAAAACCGGGAGGTAATAGATATCTTGAGTAGTTCGACTGTATTTCCTTCTTCTAGTCAGGATACTGGCTGTGTTATCTACGGTATCAAAAAAAAAAATCTCAATGAAGCAAAAATGAAAAATGTTATTAACTGTTTGTTTCCTATCCAGTAGAAGCATTGGGCATTTTAGAATTGCACAATCCTAATCTGTGAAAATGCATAATCTAGATTTAAATTTATTGGGAAGCATTTCTGGCCAATGGAGGACGAAGAGAAGACAGGGCAAAGTAACTGGAATTGCATAAAAAAGATTATTTATGCTCATGTCTTAGAGTCTAAGTGAACTTTGGCAAACATTTTGGGCCCAGTTTTCAAGTGTTTTAATCCTATGATATGCTGTGTATATCACCTGTAAATGTGAATACCAGGAAATTTAACAATATCTGTTGTGGAATTCATCAACATAAAGTCCTTTTGATTGTCAAATTAAAGTTAAAATGTCTTTGGTAAAAGTTAAAATAAAACTTTCACATTTTGCTGTTTGTGATAGATTTTACAGATCACCCAAGCTTTCAGAAAATATTTGAAAGGACTCATGCTGTAGGGAGGTCAAGACGAAGATGTAGTTAAGGAGGGAGATGGAGAGGGAGATGGAGAGGGAGAGGGAGAAGAAAAGAGAATGGGAGAGGGAAAGGGAATGGGGAAGGGAAGGGGAATGGGGAAGGGAGAGGGAGAGAGCAGATACTAGTTGTTCTAAACCAGTAAAGGTCAAAGGTAGGTAAGGAAAGGCGAGAGAAAGTGATGCAACATTTTGTCACCATTATGTTACCTACAGATCCATCTGGCATATATTACAGTCAATGAGAATACCAATGCTACTACACACACACACCGCAAGAGCATTTATGGGCACTAATTGGGATGGTAAACTGCCACACATTTCCCTTCAAGTCCAAGAAATTTAAGGGGCATAAAGAGAGTGCAGAGGAAGAAATGCTATGATAATATATTTACATCATAATTTCATATGTTTAAAATTTCATTTCAGTTTGTTGCTGCCACTTTAAAAGTACTGGCCCTTGAATAAGAGCCCACAGATACACCACGCAAAACTGGAGACCATTATGAAAATGTTATTTCCACAGATAAAATACTTTTGGTACACACATACTCCAAAGTAAAAGTGTTTTCAATAGTCCATAGAAGAACTCCAACACAGAGATGATGAAAAGATATATTAAGTCAGGGTTTTCATTTGACATAGGGTTGTGGAAATGATTCCTGTATACCTAAAGCATATGATATGCAGAAATATTTATATTTTTCTTATAAACATTCTATTAAATTTTAATTCTTCTCTTGCTTAATCTGGGTCTTTATAACCTCATAAAACATACCATGGTGTTCTCAGCAATGCTTAAATTTTTCATCATATTATTGTTAAGAAATAAATTATTTCCAGATTATTCAGCACCTAGACTAGGAAGGAAATTGTTCTGTTTTATAAAGGAGTCAAATGACTGAAGAAATTAAGCCTGATAACACAGATTCAGATTGCATTTATTTTGTAAAGAAAATTCTTCCCTAAAGCAGAGTGAGTAGTAGCCTTAAGGCCATGATTACAGATTGTGCCCACCATCGAAGTCTTACTAGGCTTTCCTGATCTAATTCTAAAATATATGGAAAAGTCCTAAGTCTAACTTAAGAAAATTGAAACAGCTTGTTCTTTGATACACATATGATCTAATTAAATGCAGTACCTGAACAATCTCACTTGATGTATTTTAAATACTCCTAAAACAAACCCATAACCTTACAGACCACAGACTACAAACAGGTAGATTGTCTGCATGGCTTTTAATTTTTCGGGACATATATTGGTAAAGTTAGGGGGCAAAGTAAGCAGCTGTTTCATCTTTCTGCTACTTAATGTTGCATAAAAAAAAAAAAAAAAAAAAAAAAACAAAACCTTGGCTTGCTTTTTTTATAATATCTTTCCCATTTGCCACTCACTCTATTTTTTAATCTTAGACTGTCAGTCCCAACTTCCCTAATACTGCTGGAGGACATCGATAAAAATCTTCAAGGGTTCAAACAGGGAAACCACCACAGAATACAAAATGACCTGTAGTTGGTCTGTCTGTCAGCTGCCAAAGCAGTAGCAGATTGAGCTCCAGAAACATCCCAAGAGCAGAAATAAACACATATATTTGTGATTAGTACAGAATTTCAAATGAATACATATTTTGCATAAAAAGAAATTAATGTTTTCATTATACACACTAGGTGATGACTGCTGCTTCTGTTCTTCTACATTCAGAAAGAAACTCTTCATCATCTCCCCCATATACATTAAAAACTCCAGTGACTTTCTGGTTGTTCAGCATCCAATTTATAATTCCTTCCCTCTCTTGAAATGCTCCTTGTAACAGCTTATTAGCAGAACTTCTCTCTACAATTTCTCTTTTCATCTCCTGAACTTGCAGGCTGTTAAACAAAACAAGGGCGGGGAGTGAGTGTGATCCCGGGAACAGTGATCACTCACACTGCTGAATTTTAGCACTCTCCCTGGTATTCTGTTGGTCTGGACCAACTAGGACTCTCACATAAAACCTAGCCACAGCCTGAGGTAACAGCATATACCAGCAACCCTCCCAGCAAGCAGTGTGGACAAGCATGCACAAGTTTACTCCTCCCACTTGACACAGTGCTTCAGTGTTATTCCAACAGCCTGCAGGTCCTTAAGCATCCCTAAACAGCCTTGTGCTACACTCTGTACCACATAGCTTCCTTTCATGCTATGGTAATACCACTGCTCTGTTGGGCTGCAATTACAGATTTCATAATATTTCATAAACTCCGAAAAGAAACATAATAACAAAATCTAAGGTCCATTGGGTACTGCTCGGGGTCCAGAGGAGGTACAAGGCCAACTGCTATATAATGTTCACAGCCAGCCTGTGTTATTAAGTTTCATTGCAAGATAATGGGACCAGTCTTGGTTTTCGTTTGGGGTTGTTCTTTGTTTTCTCCCTCAGCACCAATACTGCCACAATAAGCTAAAGTCTGAGTGGTCACCTAGAAATCCCACTGAAGTCATTAGTGAGGTGCAACACTCCCTCATGCACTTTTTAGGACACACTTATCAGCAAGAAAGGAAAGCAATTTCAAAGAAATGGCAGTTCTAAGGGAATTATATTTCAAGTTACAACAAACGAGAAGATGACAATCACACAACAAAGTTATCCAGAAATAACACCTCAAAAACCTACAGATATGTTCAAGGACTAAGCCTGAAATGCAATTCCCTATTGGTAATAAGTGACACCGTATCCATGAGCTAAGCATTAATATTAACATCTGTCATGTCTCTCATCCCAGAAGAAAAAAATTCTCAGATCTTATTCTGTTAACTCCAAAAGGTGACAGCAAGTGTTACTACCAATAATAAGAACAGTCCTTCATTTCTGCTTAATACTCTACATTATTTCTGTTAGTGTCTACAAGCCCCAGACACTTCAGTTCATCTACCTTGTCTGCATAAGTATGAAAATAAAGGTGGGACCAATGATCTTGGAGGTCTTTTCCAACCTATATGACTGTGATTCTATGAAATCCTACAAAATTTTGTACATGCAAATCTTCCTGTGCCTATATCCAAAGAAGGCCCCAGTACTAAAATCTGAGCAGGAAAGCATGACCTCCTCTTTCCCTTCTTCTGGCATAAATCTGTAAAAGAGTGAGGGATCCAGTATCATCACACAGCTAGAGAAGCAATGATGAAAATGCAGGCTGAAAAGAAAAACATCACTGACCTAATATAACAAAGTAAAATTTAGGATTCCTGAGCAGGAGAAGTTTAAGTCATATATAACGTTAAAAAAAAAATAAAAATAATAATAATAAAGAGAAATTTTAGTTTTGTCTATAATGATTTAAATTTTTAAACAGAAATTGACAAATTGCAGTACCAACTGTATCCTGTTTCCATCTTTTAATTAAGCTGTTTACATTCTGTATCAAAAACTACTGGAGGACCCACTGAGAAGGAAGTTTTTACAAGAAGGAGCAGCTTTTACAAGAAGGGTTTCGGCATGAAACAAAAAAATCCCACAAACTGTAAAAGCTAAAGGCAGCCAAGTATGAAGACAGATGCTGATGACCTAGGAAAGAGTTTACCAAGGGAAATAAAAATAAAAATATTATTATTATTATTATTATTATTATTATTATTAATAATAATAATAATAATACTATGTTACAACAAGAAAGCTAGTTTGAAAGAGAGGAGAGGGGATCATGGACTGAGAAAGCCATTTGGTAACTGAAAACAGGTACAGCAGACACTCAGGGAACACAAGTGCATAGGATAGCAGCAATAGCACTAGGATGCTGCAAACTGCAGATCTGATTCTTCCAAGCCTGGAAGGAAAGTCTTTTTTCTCTACAGATTTAGACTGTACTTCACTCCTGAGAAGTATGGTAAGAACCTGGGCTTGCTGGAAATGAAAGGGTTGGCTGCTAAGGGAAAATTAACAGCAATAGGGAAAGAAAGATTCATCTGCTTCCCTGTGGTGCATATTGCTCCAGTTCATGACCACTAAACCTTCTCATATTTGGGCTGTGCTTTGCACACACAGCAAGTTAGAACATAAGAACATCCTCTCAAGTGGGTTTGAGGTTACAGATGGGAAATTCTGCATGGCTGTAATGCAGCAGCTCTTCACACTCTGAAGATGTGGCAGTTTGTTAAGCCAGACTGCGTGCTGCATGCCAGGCTGTTATCACATTCCTCTTCCTATCACCTCTGCCTTTTCACATTGAGCTTCTGAACTCAGAAGAGACAGGAAGGCAGAGTAAAATCAAAGAAGCTGAGATACAATGATAACACCAAGGAAGGTGACTACTGGAGCACTTTGGAGAATACTAATTTATTTATTATTCACAATTTGAGAATTCCTTTGACACATTATAAATTACAGGCAGGCACAAGAGAAATGGGAAAAAATGAGTAAAAACCTGTTTATAGTTTAAGGCATGCTTTAATTTTCAGCTCTGATTATATAAGCAGTTCAACTTTTCTGAATTTTCTGTGAAGTCATAATTAATTAAAACCAAAAGAAAATATATTAGAATGAGTAGCATTTCTAAAGTGAGATCAGTCAATTTGTTTATGCAGTACTATATTGGTAGGCATTTCTGTTTTGTTTCTTTACTGATAACTCTTGGAAATATTTTTTTTTCTTTTGTGTTGGTTTCAAAGCTACTGCCAATGGGCTTCCTTTCTCATTCAGTGAAAGCAACTTAGCAGACATTTGGGGCCTGAAACATAGTTATTTGCTTTTGAGTTGGTTTGTGAAACACCAAGAGGTAGCAGCACTGAACCTGTACACTATGCACTAACTTATTTATCTGCTCAATCTTAGATCCAACTTAATTATTCATAAAAGGATCAAAAATGTTCACAGGTCTGAGGAAGAATTCCCTTTTTACTTTTACGTATCATTTCTGTGAAAACTCCTGTTCAGGCTGGCATTCAACCTGTTTGCAGTGACAGATGTTCTATGGTTTGTGTTTACTGATACCATGTATAATGCTAATTTTGCACTTTCTCAGACATCATTCCTCTTCCACATAACTCTCCTACAGTTACAATTTATCTTCTTTACAGGAGTATATTTCATTGAAGGGCAGTAGGAAGTTGCAATACTGAAGAACCAGAGAGAGCATGCCACATCTTTGATGTGAACAAAGGCAGGAACTACATAGATGTTTCCCACTTAAATCGGGTTGCAAAGGGTGGGGTTCAACATGGCCTTCTTTCCTGCCACTTCAGATGCTCTAGAGAAACTAAGACATGGAGTGAAGATATGGTAACTGGCATGCTTATTTGCAACTTAACAGTCCTAAAGTCAGTTCACTGCCCTGCCACGGACTTCTTGGGTGATATGGTTGGAGATAAGAATTTTGTACATACCAGGGAAGAGAGAGAAACAGAAAATTCTGCAGGGGAATTCATGCTGGCATGGGATGAACTGCTCTCTGGAGGTTGCTCTCTTCATAAATAAAAGTCATGCCAGGTAATGCTTTTTGGACTCAGTTTTGAACTTCAACATGGGAAAAATGCTAATTTGCATCACAGGCATAAGTAGATGAACACATCGGAAATTTCATTTTATACAGATGCTGTTGGGCTCATGTGCTCTAGATTTTAAACAAAAGCAGGCCTCCACATATGTAGATTTTAAAGTATCTTGTGGCCACAACATTAACAAAAAGGAATCTCCAAAAGGACAGTGTTAGAAAATCAGCCTGCCTTTTTTCAGCTCCCAAACATTCTCCATCAATGGGCAATTTTCAAAAAGCCAAATCTTTGAGAAGCAGAGGGGAAAAATAAAACTGTAAATATTTTTGTGAAATGAAACCTCTGTCTTGAAGAAATAAAAGAAAAGAAGAACAAATCCTAAGCATTCTCTAGTGAGTTGCTTTTCCCTGAAAGTAAGGTAAACTTTGTCTACTTTCAGAAGTCAGCAGTTGCAATTTCCAAAGATAAGAGAATGTACAAATCTTATTGGCAGTGTTGGGTGAATTTGTATAACCACTGCACAAATACTTACCGTCCAGGAAATTTACAAGACCCATTGAAGCATCCATTATAGACCATATATCTTGGGGGTGGTGGTGGTGGTGGTGGTGGTGGAAAGCAAAACCAGCAAAACATTGCCATACAGTGCATAAAATTCATAAATGTTCTCCTGAACCTAAGCGATCTGTTCTCTGGGGATTCAGTCTTTTGCCAGATTCCTGAAAAGTGTGGTGTTACTTCTGCAAGAGGTCTCAAGTAGGTAACAAACTAGGCAAAGAGGAATAATATGTATTATAAATTCAGACAGTGAAAGAAACTATGCATATGCATGTGTCTATATATTAATGGTTAGGGTTATAATAACAGTTAAATATGCTCACATGCGTTTTTCCATCAAACTACTGAATTTTGACAAATATATCAACTATACCTTGACCATCTGGAAAAAATACAAATTTTCAAGGATAAAAAAAGTGTAATTTTAAAATTCAGTGCTTCAAAAGAATGCCTTCCAGAGGGACCTTGACAGGTATGAAAGGCGGCCTGTGAGAATCTCATGAAGTTCAACAAGGCAAAGTGTAAGGTCCTGCACCTGGCCTGGGGCAATCCTAAGCACAAATACAGGCTGGTTGGAGAATGGATTGAGGGCAGCCCTGAGGAGAAGGACCTAAGGGTGATGGTTGATGAGAAGTTTGACATGAGCTGGCAATGTGAGCTTGCAGCCCAGAAAGCTAACTGCATCCTGGGCTGCATCAAAAGAAGTGTGGCCAGCAGCTTAAGGGAAGTGATTCTCCCCCTCTACTCTGCTCTTGTGAGACCCCACTTAGAGCCCTGCGTTCAGCTCTGGGGCCCCCAGCACAAGAAGGACATGGAAGTATTAGAATGAGTCCAGAGGAAGGCTACAAAGATGATCAAGAGGCTGGAGCACCTCTCCTATGAAGACAGGCTGAGGGAGTTGGGGTTGTTCATCCTGGAGAAGAGAAGGCTATGGGGGGACCTTAAAGCAGTCTTCCAGTACCTAAAGAGAGTCTACAGAAAAGCTGGGGAGGGACTCCTTATTAGGGAGTGGAATGATAGGACAAGGGGGAATGCCTTTAAACTAAAAGAGGGTAGATTTAGATTAGATGTTAGGAGGAAATTCTTCACTCAGAGAGTAGTGAGGCACTGGAATAGGTTACCAAGGGAAGCTGTGGATGCCCCATCCCTGGAAGTGTTCAAGGCCAGGTTGGATGGGGCTTTGAGCAACCTAGTCTGGTGGGAGGTGTCCCTGCCCATGGCTGGGGGGTTGGAATCAGGTGATCTTTAAGATCCCTTCCAACCCAAAGCATTCCATGATTCTACGAACAAGCTCTGCTCTGAAGGGGCTCTTTCATCTTTCTTCCAATTCTTCAACAGAAGTTACTTTTAGTCTCATAGTGCCCAGACAAATTTTAAATGGGACATCCAGTAGCAGATTTTTCTGATTAGGCAAAAACTGTATATTTAAGGCATTACACACAAATTAAAAAGATCTCAAAGTTATCTGTGAGAACATCCTAGAAACCACAGTGAAAGAAGTCTAGTAGTATTTGTATACTAGTATCTTGGATACTAGTCTTGTAGTATCCAAACTGTAACAAAAGTACCTCAAAATTGAGTAAGTATTTGGCTGTTAAGGTTTTTAAACAAATTACAACACTTTCCTGGACCTAATAAATTGTAAACAGACCTGTTTTCATTAAAAAGCCATCATAAGTACAATTTGCAAACAGACAAAAAAGCATATTCCCTGGGTTTGTTTTCTAAAATTACAGACTTCAGGGAATGATTACAATCTAATGCATTTTCTTTGTATAGCAAAGAAATTTTGTTGCTGCTCTTGTCTTGTCTTGCTTACATGTGTATGGATACTGCATCATTTTGCTGTCTGTCCTCTTGTTCACACTCTTAAACTTTTACTGTCTCTGAATACTATTTTGTCAGTACATAAAAAACCTCACCCTGCATCAAAGAATGTACTGTAGCATAAGATATTCAGTAGGGAAATAGGTGTCATATTTTGTCTTTTCCTTTTTCCTTTAAAATGAAAATCATAAAGTACAACAATATCCAGAAAGTAACCCAACCAATTTTTAGGTCCTGCTAGACTGCGTATTTGTTATAGTCCTGTATTCTCCCCTAACGGTTTTAAGCTCTGTATTTTGAGGGTGCGTACTCAAGGGTTGTAGCTTTAACATTGTGTATTGTTACTGAGTAAAGGCACAAGCTCAGGCTCAAGAGATATAAGCTTAACTGGTCATACAATCAATTGTATGGACTGACAGCTTAGTATCTGTTTCATCTACTGAAGACATGGGATATTTTTGACCTGAATCATAAACATGTTGGGACTGAATATTGCTGTAGTATATGCACGTATGTAGGGACAAATTATGAAATCTTATGCTTGCACAACACTTCTAGATTTCAGTGAAAGTGCATGGATATGTGCTAAAATTTAAGGATCCAGTTCACTATTGTAGAGTTTTTTGATCTTGCAGCTTTATTGATAATACAGTATAGGAACATTCATGAAATAGTACATTGGGGCTCAAAGTCAGTGCAGAATTCTGCTGTTCAGGATTATGAAAGCAAGGAAAGAAAATGTCTACTGAGATTTTTGTGAAATGAATCCTTTGTCCTGAAGAAATAAAAGGAGAGGGTGACTTGATCCAAAGACAACTGCAAGAGGAATATAGCTTTCCAGTGACGGATACAGCATTCACTGGCTACCACTTTCAATCTGACACTGAGCTTTCGTTTTTTTAGCATTTTGCAAAACACTAGTGAAAATTCTCTTATGGCAATTATTGATGTTTTTTTCTATTTCTATCTAAACTAAACACCATAACAAAACAAAACAAAAAACCCTACCAGAATCTCAGCCATTATTGGATTATTAAATCCAGGAATAAAAATAGCAGCTAGCATGCCTTAGGAACACTCTGATCCATTTTAACAGCTGATGCTCAACAAGATTTTTCAAAAGTGTGAACTTGTCACAGACATAAGAAATACCTCTTTTGCCCACCATCTCTCAGCCATTTCCTAGAATACAAAGTAGCAGAAATTCAATTTCTGAATAGGGATAGATGATAAATACGAAAGTTGTAAGTGGGCCATAACCAGAGATTGTGAATGTACTTTGTAAGTGTTTCACTTGTATTGTACAAATAGATCACGTCACAAAAAAAGATCCCCCTAAATAGCAGTGTCTATGCAACAGAATCAAAAGGTCATATGCTGAATAAAATTGTGCCAGTGTTTTAAAGTTTTCTGGCTACTTACTCTTAAATTCCATGTTATGATTTAAGCTAAAATGTCTTTGCATTAAGTATATGGGCAAATTGGAAAACATATTTCTGGAGTTTCTGAGTTTCTGTTTGCGTAGTAGTTTTATGCAAGATGCTACAGGAAATGCATGCTTAGTTTTTTGTATCTCCTTAGGTGAAAGAAAAACATAATGAACAATAGGTCTTTATCTTAAAGACCACCTTTAGTCCACTTTCTTCCCCCACTGCACACTGCCAAAGCCAAATTAGGATGCTCCACACATTGCCTTCAGCTGTTGGCGGTAAAGCCAGTGTTCACTTCTCTTGGGTAAATAAAAAGAAAGCATTGATTACTTACTCCTGCATGCTTACATCCAAAGCATAGCACTACCACATTGGAGATTTATGAAAAATTCTCACCCTTTTACAAATCTGTATAGATAAATAACCTACATTGTCATGCAGTCCTTAAAGCACAACACAGCCTTTTTCTAATGGTAATGATTACATATAATATAGATCCCAATTAAACATGTTCAAAAACATAAAATATCCACTTCATCATGAAACATAATTTTAATAGTTATTCAAATGTACAGCTTGGTGTAAGTATTTTATTTCAAATGAATGTGGTTATAGTCTTTCACATGAGATCACAGTGTAATACTCAATGAGTATATTTGAATCAGTCTCAAATGCAAAAATACAGGAATGCTCCATCATAATCTGAGTGGAAATGATGGACCAATCTGGGAAAGGGCTGGAGTCATCACTTAAGGAATATTTAAAATATATGAGTCAGTCCATCAAATGTTAGTTTTTGTTTGTTTGTTTGTTTAAATATTGACAGATATTGGCTTGATTTCTTTTAGAACTAGAATATGAGGGCCACAAATCTAGTTCGAACCAACAGCATGACTCATTTTTTTTCTACTCCAAGTACAGTTAAATATTGGAACACATTCCTGAGGAAGATTATGTCGTCACCTTTCCTGAAAGGTTTTAAAAATGGATACAAAAAATCTGTGAAAAATATTTTAAACCTCACTGTATGTGTCATATGTACAATAACGGAGTTAATGCTTCTCAGTCATTAAGGATGTGTAGTGATCTGTAAGATTTCAGAAAGTATTCCATGGTATTACTGCAAAAATGTAACTAATACAAAGCCAACCACCACACATTTCCACATGTGCGTACAAACAAAAACACACAATATACTCACGGGCACAAGAGTCCAAGAGGAAAGCAACAGACAAGCATTTAAAGCTTACTCTCATTTTCATCAGGCAGTAGAATGGAAACCATAAGGCAATATTCAAAAATAGTGAAGTTGTGGGGTTTGTTGTTGTTTTTGTTGTTGTTGCTGGAAAGGCTGGATGGTTCTTTGATTCAAGAAATGTGGCTGAGTGACTCTGAAGACTCTTTTCCTTGGGGGCACATCTGCTATATTTTTCTATTTGTACTTTTTAGGCACACTTTGTTAGGAAGGGCATGAAGAGATCACTCAGGAAGCCCTGAAAGACCTACTCTTGATATCACATCCATAAATGCAAACACATATTCAACTTTTTATGCCCCTTAAATTCTTAGTTTCTTCTTTAAGGAAGGCAATAACCTTGAAAGTGCCCACTCAGTACTATTCACCTAACAACAGACCAAAATGCCAACACCTATTTCATTAATCCACTTTCTAAAAACATTCCTGAATATATGAACTATAAATGTTAAAATAAAATGGAATATAAAGAAGAAATAGAATACAATTATTCATAGTTCACAATATGTTGTATACACCATGTCCTTGTTATCAACCAGTTCATTGAAGACAGATTAATTTTCCCCTTCTGTCAAGAAATGCATAGAAATTGTTCTGTTCACTGAGACACCCCAGAAAAAAACAGAGACCCACTTCTTAGAAGTCTGTGTTTGATTTACCTTCATTGTCCCTTAGAGTAAAGTTGGGATTCAAAGAAGGCCCTTCATCAAGAGAAAAATGGAATCTTGCACCATTTGCAGAGTTATCTTTGTCAGTTGCAGTAATAGTCTGAATTACCTGAAATAAAAATTGACAGTGAATATGCTGAAATTTGAACTTGACACCATATATTATCTGACCTCAGCAGGATGTTCAAACTTTGCTTATTTTAATTTTCTACCTGACTGCTACTAAATTCAACAGATGAAATGACTGGGTCGTTAGCTTGAGTTCTCTAGCATAAAATATTTTAGGAACCATACTTCAGAGCTAGATAAAAGCATCAAAAGCATCTATACTTTCTGACATTCAAATACAGTACAGGTACCAATCCTGGTAGAGATTTTCATCATCAGCACTGCTTCCTGGTGACCTTCAGAATTACATTTTTGTCTAAACATTTATTTTTATAGAGTGAAAATTCAGCCTGAGCTGGGATGGTCTATGCAATGAACCATCTTGCTTGACAGCCTAACAATTTGATGTACTTCAATCGTAGTTAGGAAAAATAATATTTTAACCAAAATGGCAGGCATATAATACCAGCTCTCTGTTTAAAATTCCTGTTAAGAAACAGTTTTGCATTGCCACATAACAGAAGAGGAAGAACAGCAGCCATTCTTGGGTATAGTTTGGGTTGCCCAAAAGGAACATAATTAAATGTAGCAGCCATGTACAGGAGAAGCATTTTTGAAAGGTAAAACCTTTACTTTCAAAAGCCCTGATGATTTTTAAAATTTACTTTTTAAAATTTACTTTCCACTAAAACTGAGCTAAGCTTTTGGAATGTGTGACCAAGCAATATTTCTACCTCTGCTTTCATTTTCGTGCTGGGCCTGGAAGCTGAAGTGATAAAATAGAATTTAATAAAAGTTGTTCTTGTGATATATCCAGTGAAGCCCACACAGAGTGCTGCACAGAGCTGATAGATATCCTGAGGGAAATGTAAAAAGGGAAGGGAGAGGGGCTCTTTTTGTTTTTTTTTGTTCCATGTTCAGCTGCAGTCTGTCTGGACTGTATCTGAAGCATAAACAGTGTGGGCTTGTTGTTCTATTTTAAAACTAAAAGACAGTTCGCAGTTCTCTAGCTCCATTCACACATGAGAAGTAAAACAAATACATTTTAAAGCCAATAGACTACAATGGTTATTTTATTGTATACAAGACAGTATATTCTATAGACTACGCATGTCTTAGACAATTAACAATATTGCTAATAACTGCTAAGAATATTTTAAACGTTTCTCACAATTTTTTTTTGCCAAACTGTAGCATAAGATCAATCTGAAATGTCTATAATCATGAAGTTTGCCAAAGGCTTGGCAATACTGGGGAAAAGTTTGGTAAAAGCCAGTTGTTCTGTATTAAATTTTGAAAAACATGGTGTATATGTAGTTGAAACAACTACCATGTAAAAATAGACATATAACATTTTCTTAGATACATATATTTAGTTACTAGTATTGAAATGGTATGAATGTTGCAAGACAAAAACAACAGTTGATGTAAGTATATTTTCAAGAGATGACATGCATTTGACAGCCTAGTAGATAAACGTTGTCCTGCTGCACTCTCTTATATAAAATGTTCCATGATATTTTTCAGAATCTGGTTTCAGGAACACACCATTTTGCAGCAAAAAATGCCACAAGTGCCACAAGATTAATATTAAATTTATTTGTGATTAAGATGCATTTTAAAACTCAACAAAACATTGTGTCTACATTCCTATCTTACACGTGAAAATTTGAGTATCCCCCGATTACACAAATGTATGCAAAAACTACAGCATCAGATGGTAGAGAAATTATACTTTTCCATGTGGAAAATAGACTTTGTATGTATAATAGTACAGGTCAGAATAGTGTTGTCAGAACTATTCTTAAAAGGAAAAGGTTCACACTCTTTCAGAACAGGTTCTTGCTTTCTTCTATTTTGAAGACATTCATTTAGAGGTAAAGAACAAAACTATGCAAGTTTGACATCCAAACCAAAGGTACTCCTAGCCCTTTTCTAATTAATAGGCCGACTAATTGGCCTGCTAACAGACATTAATATGCACCTTACCACAGCTGATTAAAATAAAAATGTAGACACACAAACTCAGCTGCCATAAACCGTACTTAAGAGATGAAATGGAAGGGCATCCAGGATGAGGCAGTGCTTGTTGGCAATACAATATTTATACACCCTGATTCTGAAAAAGTGCTTTGTGTGTGTGTGTGTTACTTTACAGTGATGGATAGTGTCAGGGAAAATACATTTCACTACTATCACAACTTTTTCTATTATTCTTCTGAAAAAAAAAAAAAAAAAAACAGAAATAATGTTATCTTTTTAATCAGTATGACTAGTAGAGCTAGTGAGACTTTATAACTGTCTCGTACTTTGCCAGGATAAACATTGAACTTGGAAACGCCCGGAAAACTGTCAACATTTCACTCCTTCACTTTTCAGAACAAAGCATTTAAACCTTTTTTAAGCCACTATCTATTCTCATTTTCTTAAAAGTAAAAAAAAAGAATCATATGTGAAGCAAAGGAAAAAATCATTTGTAATGGTACCTCATGGAAGATTGCAAAATTACATCTTCCTCCATTGGCTACATTTCACAATCATTCAGAAAATCAGTATATTTCTAGCACTCAGAATTCTCCAACACTGGTTACCATCCAAGATCAAATCACAGCTGCTTTATCTACTTTTATATGTAATATCTACTAGGCTTCATCTGGAAACTGTTGAAGATACAGAATTACCTTCTCAACAAGGTGACTGCTAAGGGAGAAAAGCTATATCACTTCAGCATGGAAATTATCATCTTCTCACAAACATTTTCTGATTTTCTGTTTGAGATGCCTTAGGAAGGTTCATTTAAGTACATTTTCTTATTTTTTTTTCTTCAGTTAATAAATTGAGCTGTGGAGGGAAAAAGAATCAGAAGACAAAGCTTCTGTCTCTGATTTCCCACTGTAGACGCCTCTTCTGAAAATAAACAAGCAAACACAAAAAGTCTGCCAATGATGAACTATCAGTTAGTTTATTTTGCACATAATAAACTCAAAATACATGTGCTGGGATAAATGCCCCTTTTGGGCTAGGCTGCTAATCTCCCTAGATTTCCTGAGGAAAGAAAAAAGGACTCATACATGCCTGGCAGTACCTGACAGAACTTGTTCTTTAGTGATATATTGTAAAAATAATTTTAACAAGATGATGGATAATTCAGAGTAAATACTGTCCTTTTAGTGATTCAAAACTATTCGACTGGACACACTTTTTAGCAAAAGACAAGTTGTCTTATTCTGCAATCCTTGTTTATTTGTTCCTCTTTAATATTTGTTGAACACAGTCATTTTTATTTAACTACACAATAAAATCTGAGCAAGAGACATGTACTTTCTTTTTCTTCTTTTTTTTCTTTTTTTTTCTTTTTTTTTTTTCTGTACAGCACAAGGGTATCAGTCTTTTCTGAAGCCTTTTTATGCAATGCATATAAAATCAGCGTCTGTCACATATCTAATGCAGTTTAAAAATGCAACAGCACACTTATCTAGCCTTTCATATTAAACTACTGTCTGTGGAGTCCTTCATGGTCGCATTAGTCTTGGTTGTCAGTCTGCAGTGCTACAGAGGTCAGGAGTCATTCACACTTGGAACAGCAGTACCAGAGAGAAACATAGTGCTAGTCCAAGTCTGCAGCATATGCTGTTTAGTAAAACTTAATTTATCTTTTAAATATCTGTCTCATATATTTCCATATGCAAAGCTAAAGCTTTGTTAATAAGAAACATTAGCTACTCAATACTACCACCACCCCTGGCAAACAGGGCTTTTCTGAGCTGGCTTTGCTGCATGCTTTAACATGTTAAACATATGCATTGTTCTTAAATTATATATACTTTAAAATATCCACATATCTATAAACCAATTGCAATTAATGCTTAAGATATATATATATAATGTATATATTTAATTAGTCTTTGACAAGTTCTACTTGTTCTGTATTTAGCTTTATTCGAGGTTTTCAGGTTATTTTTAGTTTAATAATAGTGATTCAGCTGATAGATAGACCTTAGATTTTTAAAGGCTTTCAGAGAGGTGTCTCAATAGCAACACTGAAGAAAACTATGCAGTCATGAGATAGGAAGGAATATCCTTGCACAAAAAATTACTCAAAAGGCAAGAAATAGGGGTCTCACGTAAATTGGAAAACAAGGAAAGGAGGTAACAGAGATGTTCCACAGAGATTTATGCTGGGCCACTTGTTCATCAGTATATTAATAAGTGTCTTATATAAAGAGTATGAATAATTAGGCCACCAAATCTACTTATGATATTGAGTTCAAGGTAGAAAAGAGAAGGGCTGACACTAAAGACCTTCCAATACTATGTAGCTAGGCAATACAAAGGCAGGTGAAATTCATTACACACACACATAAAGACTTAACTTCACAAACATAATGATGATTTCTGAGCTGACCATTACTTCTAATGGCATTATGACAAGCAGTGTTTTGCACTCAGTGCTTACTAGTGGTTTAAAAGTATGGCTGCTGTTAGAAATTACTGGGAAAGGAACAGAGAACAGAGCAGAGATCATCATCATATACTTTGAAGCATAAACCACGGTAACAGCTACAAACCACTGAATTCCCGCCTCTTGAATCTTGACTCCTCTCTCAAGGTGAATAGAGAGGAAATGGAGAAAGTTTAAAGGAGGACAGAATGAATGATCGTAAGTCTAGAATGGCTTTATCACCGCCTGTCCAAGTTAAGGAGGACTCTTCAATCTGGACAAGAGATGGCTGAGGGGAAATATACTAGAGATTTATGAATGGCAGAGAGATGATAAATAGTGACCAACTGCTCTTTCTCTCCTTCAACACAAGAACTAATAAAGAGCGATTGAAGATAGCACGGGAAGATTTGAGAAAAAAAAAAAAAAAAAGAGGAAGCAGGTCTTCCTGAAACATTCAATTCATATGTAAAATTCCTTCCTGATTGATGTAGCAGATATCAAATGTTTCCGTTTGTTGAAGGAAAAGATAGAAAAATTCATATGAGATGGCTGCTAAAGGATTATTAAAAACACATAAACCACTGCAAATAATCTGAGACTAGGAAAGTACTTTGGGGAAGCATCATACATGCTTGCCACGTTCTTATACTGTTCTCTAGGTGTCAACTTTTAGAGGCCACTGTTAGAGGCAAGATACCTTCGGTCAGCCTACGATCTGATGAAGTTCAGCATTTTAATTGTCTCACATTAAAATACATAAATTTGCCCCTCTGCATTTAGGTACAACGATTTTAAAGAATTGATGAGAAAATTATTATTACAAATACTAATATACCTTTCCTTAGGTAAGATATTAGTTCACAATTGCAATCTACAACCTGTGTAATAATGCATAACCAGCACAGAGTGCTGGAAAAAACCTCAGCCTATGCAAAAAAGGTAATTCTGGTAAAAAACTTGGTAAAGTCACAACTTTGGACTGCAATGAAATGCATCAGCCACAGAAGCAGCAGCTGGAATGTGACTGCTTTTCAGTCTTAGTTCCGAACTTCCCTCTGCTCACGCTTTGAAAAAAAAAAATGTTTGGCATGTTTTCCATAATGATGCTGCACAGACAGGTTTGTCCTTACTGTGACTTTCCATCTGAACTCTCATGAGCAATCAGCATGCAAAGAGTGAGGATAGCAGCTACGTTAGTCAGCCATTTCATTGAATTACATTTGAAACCTTGCTCCCATGTGGCACTTCAAGATGTTAAATTTGCTTCATCCATTTTGTACAGGATAGTGGCTTTTCAAATTCTATCAGTTATTTGACATGATTAAGGTTTTGCCGGTCTTTACTGAAGATAGTTGTATTTTTTTTCAGCAACAAGAAAAATACCTTGAATAAATTCCCAAACTTCTCCCTTCCATCTAATACATTTAAAAAGTTGAGTCAAATGTGAGTTAGGAAAATAAAATCAGAAAGAATTTGATCGTGTTCCCAATTAAAACTTCTAACATGTGACATTAAACAAATAAAGCAATTCTTTCTCACTGGGAGAAAGAAAACTGCCAGAGTTACCTGACCAGGCTTTGCATTCTCACAGACAACTATGTCATACTCTCTGGCGAGCTCTGGAGGGTTGTCATTGACATCCAGGATTCTAACACCAACAGGAACATGGCTCACTAGCCCAGGACTGTCTGCAAAATACATAAAGGGGTATTAAGCTTTTTGAAATATTGAATATTCAGTAACATCCTCAATTTAAACATGATTTCTTAACACAATAACTGGATGAGAACTAAATACAGCTGAAGTAAGATAATAAAAGATGCTTTTGCTGAGCTTCATTAACTGTTTTGAAAAATAATAAAACAATGAGTGGAAAGAGCAGTATGAGTTACTGTTATGTAAAAAAGTTACTTTATATCATAACGTTACTGTTATGTCATAATGAAAATTCAAGCAACTCTGAAGTTGAAGTTGGAGAAAGCTGTTTGTGTTATTGCACACTGTCACACTCTATGCGAAGAAATGATTAATTTGTTTTTAATTAACATTAAAATGTCATTACAGTATTGAGCAAAATCTAACCTTTTTATTTTTCTGTCAATGAGGTTAGGAAATAAAATACCAAAATAATATGGAAATATAAATGCACTGGTATATATAAAACTTTCCCAAGCTTGATTTAAGCTTTCTCACAAATTATAATGCTGTTACACAGCACAGTCAATGAGTCTTGCATTATCTGTGAAATCCAGGGTCAGTGACACACTCATTAGAAAATAATGTTTAAATAATGGTGTTAAATAGTATATGATCTGAACTTGTGTTAGAGCTCACCTTCAAAAAGAGCCCACACTCCAAAAGCATAATACATAGACATACTTACTGAAAATATACTATGTTAAAACAGAAAATATAATTTCTGTGTTAAAATGGGGAAAAATACAAGTCTTAATCCATCATTCGCTTGTTCTTACTACTAAGTACCAAGACATTTGCATTTATTTAAAAGAATTATATATGAGAACATTTTATAATTAGCTAAAATATATATTCCAAAGTCTGTGTAAGGAAGGATCAGTCTTTTAGATAATAAATTTAATTCTACTTTCACCAATTAAATTAAACTATTAATATAAGACAGCAAAGTCAGTCTTTCACATACAACAAGATAAAAGAAGAGGTTCTTATGGATTGACATTTTAAAAGTGCTTGTCCCTGTGTAATGGTCTAAACTTCATCCACCATGGTTATTTCTATCTGCATTAATCCACAGTACGTTTCTGTCAAAAAAGGGTCATTTGCAAAATGCCTCAGATTTGTCATGCCTTTGAGGGCTTCTGTTGAGAATTCTGAAAACCATTCCTTAGTTTAGACATATTTGGATTCAAAGCCACCAATAATGTAGCCTCCCACTGAAAAACAGTTGAGAACACTGAAGTTTATTTTGACAAAGTGAGAAATTTATTCTTCTCTGTTTTCACCTGGGATAGTAGTCAAAAATCTTGGGGTTTGGAAGTTCTTTTTAGTTTTTTTTATATTCTCTTTTTGATTAATATATCTCTGTTCATCTGATGATTTTCATTTACTTTTGGAGATTAGGCACTTATCCCTAAAAAATGGGAATAGAGGTGAGGTCAAAATATTAAACAGAAAAGGAAGACTTAGCTTAGATAATATAGGAATGTCCCTGTAATTCCCAATTAACATCAGCATTAGAACTTATACGAATACATTCAGAAGACAGTTACGGACTTGCAAATTCCACTTTCTTGCTGTGAATGTTCAGTTTTCCTTGAATGTTGGTATTTTCATTTTTACATCAAAACTATGAATATCTTTATAACATAGGACTAAAGTAGACTATCTCCATTGTGTTCATGCAAGACTGTGGTCTTTGATCTCTATCTAGAAAATGCTTCTAGTGGAAATCTTTGAGGAATGTTAAAATTTCGTGAATATAGGACATGACAGTGAGGAATAATGATATTTGGCTGTTCACTAAACATTTGGTTGAAAGGAACCTTCCATCCACCTTTACTCATACTACTGAAGGAAGAAAAGCAACCTTCTCTCGAGCAGACCCTTTGCACTGTGAGTATTAAGAAAAAAATGTTTGGTCCTTCTCTGAAGGTAGGTCATAAGATTGTGTAGAACAGCACAAAGCAATAAAGATTGAAGAGTTTTTATTGCTCACTAAAATATAGCTTACAATATCATTTAGATAGCTTGCTCTGTCAATGCTATCTGATAATCCAATTACAAAAATCCTAATTACAAAAATCCTAATCCTCTAATTACAATTACAGGACATGATATCTTGCAATAGATGATCTAGAGATAATCTATAGCTCAAAGGAGTCTTGTTCTTGAGACTGGGAGGCTCTAGCACGTAGTCTGGTCAGTGTATAAACTAGAAAGTATGGGAAGGACACAAAGAAAAGGAGACCACACAAAAGCATAGTAAGGAGAGAAAAGGCAGAGATCATAGTAAAGGATTAAGGAAGAATAAACCCATTTGGGAGTGGCTTCATAAGCTACAGTGAAGGCAACACAGATTTTAACACCAGAAAAAGCCAGAAGAAGCTTTTGCCAGATGGCAAAATAATTTGTGACTACTAGGTATTCATAGCATCACTGAAAAATCTTAGTTGAAATGGACCTCTGGAGGTCACTGGTCCAGACCCCCCACTCAAAGCAGGCCCATCCTCAAACCTGTAATTGGGCATAATAATAGGAGGAAGAGGGCAAGAAAGCAGGAAGAGCACAGGGCAAAAGGTTCCAGAGACAGCGAACTTTCTGTTGGTCTGGAATGTTTAGAATGGAAGGAAAGTCAAATGTTTTATTCCACTATGTGGTAAAAGACAGACAATTTCCTTTCTTTTAGTAAAGTATGTCACACCCCTTTCCCCATCCTGAACAGCACCCTCTTGTATGCTTGTCACTGCTACACAGTGCAGTCTTAATCCAGTCTGTTAAATTTGCATAATTTTCCCAGAGACTTCATGGAGATTCAGAGAGTTTACCTATATTTTTTTCTGCAGCTGTTTTGCAGTACAAGGAATTCATATTTATCTTACCAATTCAAAAGAATGCAGGGAATGATTAGTATATTTCTGGAAGCAGTTACATTATAGGATCTTTGACCTTTACAGGCAAATTTCCATACTGACATTCCAAAATGCTAATAAGGGAAGTATTAATACTACTTACCAAACAGTCTTGAGGTTTGTCAGATTATGTATACTACATCAATATCTATGCAAGACGATAGCACAGTTTATAAAGGGAGAAGAGAATGAGAATGAATTAAGAGGGACCTTACAAGTATATTTTTTCAGGTTGTGTTTTGTTTTGTTTTATTGTAAAATAAATACAAACACCAGTCTATTGTAGGTGTGCAACTTACCTGCACACCCCAAAATACTCTGATAACTGGTCCTTTCAGTAGTGTATTTTTGTTAATTAGAAACATTTATTTCAATAGTTTGGCAGATTTCCAGTTTTGAGATAATCAGTGCTGACATATATTTCAGATCTGTGCATTACAAATCAGCCAGATCCATTCTGTATCCTATTAGCATTATGCCTCAAGAGTAGATTTTTTGAAGTGAATGCTCACTGTTTTAAGAAATAACTGAAGCAGAAACATTGTTCTGATTCACCTACATTAGGGCTTGCTGTCTTATGCTTGAGATTTTTCCCAGAGTAAGTAATTCCTCTGCCAGAATACTAAATCTGGCGTATGCTTCGTTAGGTTAGAAACTGGCTGGGTAGCCGGGCCCAAAGAGTCGTGGTGAATGGAGTTAAATTCAGTTGGAGGCCAGTCACTAGTGGAGTCCCCCAGGGCTCGGTACTAGGGCCAGTTCTCTTTAACATTTTTATCTATGATCTGGATGAGGGGATCGAGTGCACCCTCAGTAAGTTTGCAGACAACACCAAGTTGGGTGCGTGTGTCGATCTGCTCGAGGGTAGGAAGGTTCTGCAGGAGGATCTGGATAGGCTGGACCAATGGGCTGAGGCCAACTGTATGAGGTTCAACAAGGCCAAGTGCTGGGTCCTGCACCTGGGGCGCAACAACCCCAAGCAGCGCTACAGCCTGGGAGATGAGTGGTTAGAAAACCGCCTGGCAGAGAAGGACCTGGGAGTATTGATTGATAGTCGGCTGAATATGAGCCAGCAGTGTGCTCAGGTGGCCAAGAAGGCCAACAGCATCCTGGCTTACTTAACAAACAGTGTGGCCAGTAGGTCTAGGGAAGTGATTGTCCCCCTGTACTCGGCTCTGGTGAGGCCGCACCTCGAGGACTGTGTTCAGTTTTGGGCCCCTCCCTACAAGAAGGACATGGAGGTGCTCGAGTGAGTCCAGAGAAAGGCAATGAAGCTGGTGAGCGGTCTGGAGAACAAGTCTTATGAGAAGCGGCTGAGGGAGCTGGGATTGTTCAGCCTGGAGAAGAGGAGGCTCAGGGGCGACCTTATCGCACTCCACAGGTACCTTAAAGTAGGCTGTAGTGAGGTGGGGGTTGGTCTATTCTCCCACGTGCCTGGTGACAGGATGAGGGGGAATGGGCTAAAGTTGCGCCAGGGGAGGTTTAGTTTGGATATTAGGAAGAACTTCTTTACTGAAAGGGTTGTTAGGCATTGGAATGGGCTGCCCAGGGAGGTGGTTGAGTCACCATCCCTGGAGGTCTTTAAAAGACATTTAGATGTAGAGCTTAGTGATATGGTTTAGTGGAGGATTTGTTAGTGTTAGGTCAGAGGTTGGACTAGATGATCTTGGAGGTCTCTTCCAACCTAGACGATTCCGTGATTCTGTGAAATATCTGTAAAGCAAATCAGTTTCATTGAGTATCAGCACCTCAACCAGCAGGTCATCTCTGAACTTGCAGAAGCTCTTATCAACAGCCAGTCTGGAAGCTTGATGCATCTCCTCAATTAATTTATGTAGGTGACCATTAAAACCTCCGTTTAAGAAGAAAGCTTCTTTTTAATACATCTTCTGCTGTTCCAGACTTCTATTTCATATTAACAAAATTCCCACAGGCTTTATGAAAACAAATTGAACCTGAGAGACATTGAGAATAACAGTCCTGATATCAACAGTCTACTATATTTTGTGTGTTTTTGTTATTACATTGCTACAGTGTAACACTTACTATAAAAGCTGAGTGAATAATATAATCCAGAGTAAGCCTGAACTATTTTAACAGGGTGAAGGATTGAAAATGAATAATTTTACAAATTTCATGATTAGCAGAAAAATATTCACCTAGTTTAGGGTCATAATAAATGGCTATGCTTTGCCATCATTAATATTAAATATTGATCTTAATCACTGCTTTTTTTTTTTTCCTCTCATTTTTACACCTTTTCAAGACCTTTTGAGGCAAATCAATATTTGGGAAGTTCAACCATCCATCTTTTCTGGTGCTTTTTCAAGAGAAGTAGAAGGCATACATCCCAATTACCTTATACAGATTAGTTTTGACATATTAGAATACAGACATAGGAAGGATAAAATATACTAGATAAATAGAAGTAAAATGATAAAAGAATGCTTTTTATGTAAGTGAGAGTAATATTCAGAAAATATTGGGTTTAGTTTAGGGTGTTATTACAATAAGGTACATTTTCTGGTAATGAGAAAATTATTCAGAACCTAGTCGTAAGAGTAACATTCTATTCTGCTCTTTTAAGGTAGTGGGTACTTTTAAATACTGTTAACTGAAATTAGCTAGGCAATATTTCTTTGTTATAGCAAAATTTGACTTTTCATTGATGAACACAAACCTAAAGGCACTCATCACTTACTTCTCTTGGATCATCCTAGTAATGATAGCAGTAGAAGCAGCAACAAGAAGAGGATTATTAGTAATAATAGCACTGCAGCAGACAAAACATTTAGCACTCTCAAGTTGGTGACTCCCTCATCCTTAATGCAAGCAAAATTCCGCAGCTCATAGACAATACTGGTGCTCACCTCCTGAGTAGATCAGGGCACCATAAACTGCACTGGCTCTGTGAATGGGTCCATTTGGAAATTCTGGTACTGATTCACAAAACCTGAAGGGGAAAATGTCACGTGATCCCAAAGATGGTCTTTTGTTCGGGGACCCATCCTGATAGCTACCATCATCATTGCAAGTATCAGAGCCCAGGGGAGAGGGCGAATAAACTTTGTTAAATGTAGACCCAACCGGAACACCAAGGGAGTTCAGGAAGAGCCATACCCTATGAGCCATACCTTCAGATGAAAACATAGGAATATCGTCATGATACCCTTCCCCAAAGAAACAGAGGAGAAGAAAATTTGTCATGCCTCGAAGGCAATGACTAAACTGAGATAAACAGGGAAATAAGCACTGAACTAGAAGCATCACTTCTTGATCAGGATGGAGAACTAGCTGCCTTTAGACAACTGTTTTTATAAGGAGTTTTGTGTTGGTTTTACTTATTGTGTAGGAATGCCATAGGAGATTTTGCTACAAATGAAATTATAATTTCATGGTCCATTAGTAGGCAACTTGTCAAGGCTGGAAATAAACTGCATCATTGGAAGAGTGTGGATAGGGTACCAATATTGTGTTTAGATCTTGCCATTAAAAAGATAATAGATATCCAGTTTGTCATTACTTCATGAATGAAGTAGTCGTAGAACACAGACCTTGCTTTTTGAAAAATCAACTTCAATTTTAAAAGTAGGAAATACTTTTGTGGCAGATTCTGTTTCTTGGAAAACATAAAGTAATTCTTACCAATACCAAAACTCCTTCTATAATTGAACTAGGAGGCAGAATGCAAGTGAAGTAAAAAAATGAAGAATGAGTGTGATTATTTTTCTTGAGGTGTGGGAGACGGGTGCTGGCCTTAAGGGAACACTATAACGTCTGCTTTTGTAATGTATCTATAGAGACAATCACAAATGTAGCAAAACAATACATAAGACAAAATTTTCCTCTGCTGATGTCAAACTGAGTTATTTTCATTATTTATGTGTACTCTGTTGTGTCAGAATAAATAAATAAATAAATTAGTTTTGAAGAAAAAATTACAGACCAGAAATCACTCTAAAAAAAATCTGTTTTCAGCGTAAGGAAAAATTCGCTTCAAGGAAACACTAAGACACAAAGCCAGCAACAAACTCACTAGCATTAAATCATCCTGCTGTCCACCACATACAGAAGGTTTAGGAGATTACAACACTCTAACAGCACTTTGTTCTTATATTACCTTCTGTTAGAACTTGAAAGGGGTTCAATTTATTTTAATTACTTTTTTTTTTTTTTTTGACACAAAGTACTAAAGATATTCTTGATTATGGGGAAAAGTTTGAAGTGAGAAAATAAAATGTCATCAGTTCTTGCTCTTTTCTAATTCTTTCAATGCTATATGCTAGGAAGATATTACTGCATAGACTTATTTCCTTCAGGCAATGCATATGTTGTTTTCATGTATTTCAAAACAGAAAAAAATTGAATTGTGTGTTTTTGGATTTTGATTTTGCTTCTCATAAAATCTTGTTCACTTCTTGCAAAATAAATCAGTGTACCTTTAAGTACATTAACAGGTTTATTCTGTTTATTTTACACCTTCATTCCATCTTCAGTTCTCATTCTCCATATGACTGTCTTACATAGTGCTATCAGTAACACAGATTTTAATATCCTAACAAAAATTGAGAAACCTTTTTTGCTGTAGTCTACCATTAAACATCAAAAAAGGACTGGCAAATTTTTAGCTTATCTTGGCGTTCACTGATGGCAATATGAGGTGAAAATATCTCTCTGCACCTAAAGAAAACATCTAACTGCACCTCAGTCTAATAATCTATTTGTTTTATGCAATTATAGTGCTTTCAATATTCATTCAAGATTTCATTTTTTAATATGTTCCTGCTACAAATTATTTCTCTCTGTGCTTCCTGTTTTCCTCTGTATAACATTTCTATGTTATTGTTTCTGTTTCTACCAAAACTGAGGGGAAAAAAAAAAACAGTTTATATTAAAATTAGAACATTGACTTTAATGTTTTTATCATAATTCTTGCAAGGTACTGTTGCAAATTCTTATTCTTGTAAGCTGTCCTGCTTTTTCACATATTTCAATTCTGAACAAGGTTTACAGATCATCTATGAAAATATTTCTGAATATTATTTCTTTATGTAGATTTTCTAATACCTGTATTTTTCTGGGATCCTCTCAATAACAAATCACAGGGCATAGCATGTTTTGCCAATGAGATATTGCTCTAATTCAACACTTTGATATCTTTTTTTCTAAAGCCAGTATGAGGAATGTGCATAGAGAAGCAAATATGGAAGACATGTAAACATGGACAAATATCTTTTTTTTCTTTCTTTTTTTTTTTCCCCCAATATCTGATTCCATTTGATTTTTGTTTTATTTGATTATATAATGATGTCTCTTAAGTATTTTCATTTGTAATACACTGTAGTATCACAGCTCTACACATGTAGTATCCTTTCACAATCTCCCTTGACGACTTGTTCCATTGTTTGACCTACCCCACAGTAAATTTTTTTCTTCTTACATTTAAGTGGTATTTTCTTTGTTTCAGTTTGTGCCCATTGTCTCTTCTCATTTCACTGGGTACTAGTGAGATGAGTTCTTACTCATCTTCTTTACTTCCTCCATCAGGTATTTAAACACATTGGTAAAACTCCCTGAGTTTTCTCTTCCCAAGGCTGAATAAATCCAGTTCTTCCACCCACTCTTTGTATGACAGATACTCCTGTCCCTTAATGATTTCATGCTTTTTCACTGGACTTGATCCAGCTGCTCCGCTTCTGTTTTGTACAGCTGAGCCCAGACCTGGACCCAGCTCTCCAGATGTGGTCTTACCAGTGCTGTGTAGAGTGAAGGATCACCTCCCTTGACTTGCCGGCTCTTCCTCATGCACTGCAGGATGTTGTTGGCTGACTCAAGAGCACACTGCTGACTTATGGTCAAGTTGTTGTCCACCAGGACCCCCAGGTCCTTTTCTGAAAAGCTGCTCCCCAGACAGTTAGCCTTCCATATGTACTGATGCATAATGTTACTCTTCTCCAGGTTCTGGACTCCTTTTATTGAACTTCATAAAGTTCCAGTTTACTCATTTTTCTAGTCTGTTGAGATCTTTCTGGAGGGAAGCACAACCCTATGGAGTATCAGCCATTACCCCAGTTTTGTGTCATTTGTACACTTGCTGAGAGTGCACTCTGTTCCATAAACCAGGTCATTAATGAAGAGATTAAACAGTACTGCATCCAGTATTGGCTCCTGATCAGCACCCTTTGTGCCTGCCATTTCAGACAGTTTTCAATCTACCTCACTGTTCATTTATCTATCCCATAATTCAATGCCTTTTTTCTTATGTGAGCTTCTCAAAGTCTTCCTTAAATTTTAGTAGAGGCATTACTTGTGAATCTCACTTAATAACTTGCTTCTCATTTTACATATAATACAATTACAAAGACTTCTAATTGATGGATTGCACATCATTCCTCAAAATATCTCATCCTTGCTCTGTGTTTTCCTATTTCCATTACTCAAAAGAGTTGATCAAAAGCCTTTAACAGAGCCCAGTAAATCGTATCCCGTCCCTTTTCCAAAAACTCCTTTATAAACTCTTTCAAAGAATTCTAACAAGCTAATGAAATGTGAATAATTCTAAGTGAAACTGTATTTTTAAATCCTATTACCAACAACTTTCAATCTTTCCCCACACCCCAAAGAGTCTGTAGTTCCTTCAATATAAAACACAGTATTATTTTAATATATTTCTTATTCCCTAATGCCACAAGGAGTTTTCAGGAAGTGCTAGTACTGAAACAATCAAAGGAACAGCTTCAATGGCATGCTCTGGACACCAAAATCCCACTGCTTCCATTCACTGTATGCCGCTGTTGAAGAACAGTGCATGTCAAAGAGAAAAAGGATTGTCCCATTCTCCCTGCAGTGAACACTGTTGTGCTTTAGGCAAACAGAAAAATCACTGATCATTATGTCAACATTATTCCACAGAGGAAAGTGGTGCAGCTTCCACTGATTTCACAGGGGACATTCGACCAATGCTGAGTGCATTTCACACACTGAAACTAACTGTGAAAGTAAACATTTTAGGAAGGGTTCAGAAACAATATGGGTGAAACATGTAGATATCATTAATTTGAAGCTAGAAATATGATGTTGCTTCTAAATTTCCTTTGTATAAAAGAAGCACATCTACAAGTAGAATACTAGAAGTATGATCAGCAGAAACAGAATTCTGTCACTAATGTGTGGTGCTAAGTAAAAAGAGGAAAACACTTCAAGAAACTAATTAGAATCACAGAATCACAGAATCATCTAGGTTGGAAGAGACCTCCAAGATCACCTAGTCCAATCTCTGACCTAACACTAACAAGTCCTCCACTAAACCATATCACTAAGCTCTAAATCTAAACATCTTTTAAGGACCTCCAGGGATGGTGACTCAACCACTTCCCTGGACAACCTATTCCAATGCCTAAACTTCCCTAGACAACCTATTCCAATGCCTAACGATAACTCTATTTCCACAGAACACCTCTTATTCTTGAAGCAGTACATTCTTTCTGGGCTTTGCAGATTCTGTGTTCCTGGTTAAGCAAATGGTGTCAGAAGACATGTAAGAAGACATATGGTGAGAAGACTCATAGAATGGCTTGGGTTGGAAGGGACCATAAAAATCACCCAGTTCCATGGGCAGGGATGCCACCCACTGGCTCAGGTTGCCGAGGGCCTTGTCCAGCCTAGTCTTGAATACCTTCAGGGATGGGGTATCCAAAACTTCTCTGGGCTAAAGCTACAAATGCCTTCTTCAACACCAGGTGAATTTGAAGAATACCACTCTCACACCTAAAACACATTTTGGTCATAATGCTCCACTTATTTTTCAGCTTCAGTCTTAGTTCCATGCCTTGTGCATGGACTTGAAAATGAATGCCATAAAAGGCTTTAGCTATGCAATAGATAGTACTTAAGGGTTCTGGCCTTCATGCTGTATGCACAAAATATAGATCCAATTATTGATTCCATAAAGGATTTGGAAAACTATAGCAGTGTTATAATTTCCAATTTAGTATATATAAGAAAATGGGCAAAGAAGCAGACACAAAGAAAAGCTGTCTGCTTTTAGGCTGCTTGTCACCTGTCTGCTGTCTATCTCTTCCTCACTGTTCTCTCTTCCATTTTTCATAAATGAATTGTTATTCAAGTTGATGTCATATACTTACTTATCTTCCCAACCCCAACTGTAACAATAACAAATGCAACACAAGGGAAAAAGCAAGACCTGTGTATTCCTGTAGCAAATAACACCTTGAATGGAGAATTCTAAGCAGGCTGCCTTAGGAAAAAAAAAAAAAAAAAAAAAAAGTATTTCATCCTCATTATTCATACAGCTTTCTTTTAGTTATAAATATAACCCTTCTCAGCATGGTATGTGAACTACCACTCACTTGACTATATGAAATAACTAGTCCAGAAAGCTACATTTCAGTTTAATGCTATTGAGATTTATTTCTGCAAATAATCGTATTGAGATGTTTTCCCAAAAAGCCTAGTGACTATGCCTGTTTTTAGTATGTCCCAATGTGGCTTTTAAATCTTAATTAAAACTACCACTTACTATGCACCTACTTATGATTAGGCCTAAATTATATTTAATTTCATGCTGCACTGAAATAACAGATATACAAATACACTGTCAAGCACACTGAGGTGCAGTGGTTACCTTTTACAAAGGGCTAACCATAAAACTCTAGATATCACTATTTACTGTAGAAATTTACTTATTTCAAAATGTAAACTCAGTTGCAACAGCAAGTGCAATAATCAAAAACAATTTTTTGTCCTTATAAAATATGTACATGCTATTAATTCTGTAGTATGTGCTAGCAATGTAATGGCAGAACAGATTATGCTTCAACCTGGAGATGAAACAGACGAAAGCAGAGGGGTCTCACTTATGTCAGTGGCACTTGTTATAAGTAAAACCTGTAAAGTGTCATCTGACAATGCTGGAATAAATAAATAAATCAAAACAAAACAAAACAAAACAAAATAAAATAAAATAAAAATAAGAAGTTCACAGTTTTGATCAAAATCACTTTCCACTGAATGATGGCATCACTAAGAGTACTCAGCAAGACTGGATTTATTGATCCAACATGGGATTTTTCTTTTTTTCATCTAGTTCATTGATTTTTATTTTTTTAACCTCTAAAACTTTGCGTCAAAGTAAGGACTCTAATGGAAAGGTTACCAGAATTCTTCATTTCTTAAAAATTGTCTCTACCTCATACAAAAATGTCTGTCTGGGACTACATAGACATTTTTTGACTGTTTGAGGGGTTGTCTGAGGCAATGGAAATTCATCAGACTTTGAGGCCTTTTGAATGCATAGGGAAATATTTATTGTATCTTTACTTGAAAATTTGCCTAGTAAAAAGCCAGACATTCAACTTGTCAATCAGCAACTGCTAGACACCTGACAGATATAAATAAATTAATATTGGCTTATTTAACAAAAATTAATCGTAGATAAGAAAGGATGAATTTCTCAAACAGTACTATACAGTGTTGTCTTCTAAGATATATAAAAGTATGATAAACAAATAGGACAAACTGTTCATTTTAGGCCGCTGACTGCCTGGAACTGTTCCTGGGTAAAAAGGCATCCTTCTACCACGTAAAGAAAAACATGGTAAATTTACATAGGTGGAATCACATAGGCTTTTTTTTTTTAATACTATGTACCACATACGTTCTTTACCTATCTCAGAAGCAGCCACTGTGATGTTGTACCAAGGTGTTTCCTCTCTGTCAAAGATCTTGGCGGTCTTAATGGTCCCAGTATTAGCATCAATGGTGAAATACCTATCTTCTTCTGTGTTATGATCAATGAAATATCTAAGAAGAAATAAAATAGTAAATACATACGCATTGTAATAAGTATCATCCAAAGTCACTGGAAGCTACATAAGAATCATAGAATCATAGAATATCCTGAGTTGGAAGGGACCCACAAGTTCCAACTCCTACACACAGCACCACCCAAAAAAACAAATACTATGCCTGAGAGCATTGCCCAAATGCTTCTTGAACTCCGTCAGGTTTGGTGCCACAACCACTTCCCTGGGGAGCCTGTTCTAGTGCCTGACCACCAACTAGGTGAAGAACCTTTCCCTAACACCCAGCCTGAACCTCCCCTGTGGCAGCTCCATGCCATTCCCTCGGGTCCTGTCGCTGTCCCCAGAGAGCAGAACTCAGCACCTGCCCCTTGTGAGGAAGCCGCAGGCCGCCATGAGGCCTCCACTCAGTCTGCTCTGCTCTGGGCTGAACAAATCAGGTGATCTCAGCCACCTCTCAGACATCTTTCCCTCTAGACCCTTCACCATCTTCTTATATTGTGGCACCCAAAACTGCACACAGTGCTTGAGGTGAGGCTGTACCAGAGCAGAGCAGAGCAGGACAATCTCGACCAGCTAGCAGTGCTGTGCCTGATGCACCCTAGGACACGGGTTGCCCTTTTGGCTGCCAGGGCACTCTGTTGACTCGCTTTCCACTTGTTGTCAAACAGAACCCACAGATCCCTTTCTTGCAGGGCTGCTTTCCAGGCTCTCATTCCACAGTCTATATGTATAGCCAGAATTGCCCCTTCCCGGATGCAGAATCTGGCACTTGTTCTTGTTGAACTTCATGTGGCTGGTGATTGCCCATCCCCCCAATTTGTCAAGATCTCTCTGCAAGGCTTCTCTGCCCTCAAGGGAGTCAACAGCTCCTCCTAATTTAGTATCATCTACAAACTTATTCAAAACGCCTTCAAGTCCTACACCCAAGTCATTTTTGAAAACATCAAAGAGAACTGGCCCTAAAGTGGACACCTGGAGAACCCCACTAGTGATTGGCCACCAGCCTGAAATATTACTTTTGATCTTTTAAAAATCATAGAAATTTTAGGAAAAAAAAAAAAGGAAAAAAGAAAAAATCTGTATTATGGAGGCAACCAAAGTAATACTGCGTTTCATTTCTTTCATAATGTTATTTGATGTTTTGATACATAACAAGATTTCCACTTCAAGTCACAAAGATATAAATTGCTAACAGGTGATATTTTAGACAGCAGTACACATTTCTGTCAAAAGTAAGATACTATACACATTTAGTTTGACTAAAACACATAAAATGGAAAGGCAGAAAAGAAAATAGACAAATATTATTGTTCTGCTTAAGCAGTGTGCTCAGTCCCAGTACCTGTTTTGAAGCATGTCTCTTTGACATGAAGTTGATGACATAATGATATAAGCCACTTTGAACATTCACATTACAGAGACTAGAAGCAGAAATAGGTGATTCCCAAAGCTGCTGTTGTCATTAGCCTAGAAGCAGGACTAAGCAGCAACTTAACTCTCTTGGCTTCCGGGCACTTTGACAAGACTTTTTTTTTCTCAAAGCCTGAATCATTTACAAAAGCTTTTAACAAATGAATCAATTGCAGACCCCTATCAAACCTTCTCTGCTAACTTTAGGCTTGAGGAAAAAAATAAGGAAGAAGACAGAACTTTTTATATACCATAATTGTTTTTCTTGAAAATGTGCCAGCCCTGCTTTCATTCTGTGACGATTTTAATATATGGAAGTTATATATGGGTGAAAATGATTTATTTGTCCCATGCAATTACTCTTATTTCTACATCACCAATAGTGTAATTGCGAGCTAATAAATACAGTGGTGTGCATAAAGGCTGACAAACTAAAAAAACAAACAAACAAACAAACAAACAAAAAACTTCACTGACCTATTCTTATGGAGTATGTAGTGTTATTCCAAAACAATTTATAATACAAGAGTCTTGTTCCTTCAAACATTTATTACTGTGGACATTGTTTACTTACTACCAACATCAGCCACAGCGACTACTCTGAGTCAGTATTGTGCTAACCATAGAACCATAAAAAATAGGGCTATTTAGTATTTGCAGACAGAAGTTTAAAAATAGACATAATTTAAAATTGGTCTTAAATGAGAAAAAAAAAAAAAAAGCCATAGGAATACACAGCTTCTTTTGTGCATGTGTGATTCATAATCATAACAAATTACTACCTTTCCCTCCATGAATAAACAGAACCAAAAAGACGACTATGTTTCCAAAGTACGAAGCTTGTGTAGAAAAAATGAAGCTTGATTCTATTATGAATTGTGACTACCTAACACTTCATTTTCATAGACATATAATAAAAGATTGTCTTAGTTTTGAAATGTGAACAGTTTTTTCTAAACCATGTATTTAAATGTATTCTACAGAAGATGAAAGTTCTCTGTTTAAAGGTCTCAGTATTGGATAAATAATTTCAATTGTATTTTCTATGTCATTCATGGAAATAAAGTAATCCTGAGGTGATTCACTGTACTAACACTTTCACTTACAGTGATACTAGAAAAAAAATAGTTTCTAATTTATCCACAGTAGCACTTCCTCTTCATGTCCAAAATTTTATATATAGTTACAGCATATTAAAACATCCAGAGCTCAACAGAATTTTTCTTGTTCACGTATGTAATACAAGAGTGTCCCTGTCTTATGCTTTCCATTATTATGGTGTTTAGTTCTCCCCATTATTACAGATTCTTCCTTAAAATTGCTTTTTGCATCATATCTAAAGCAAACATTTGCACTGCTGGGGTCCCAACCTTCACGAATGTCTGAGTGAAACAAGTTACAGAAGACTTTCCTGAAGAGCAAAAGAACTAGGAATGTTAGTCTAAAGCACTGCTGCCAAATGCCCTAAAAATATTTTGTTCAAGACACTCCCTTGGTAGAGCTACTCATTCTTGTCACATGTAAGAGGACATTTAGAAGAAGTTTCATTGCATTTATGAAACACTTAACATTTTAGGCTTTCTAAATATTAGCTACTAATTTATCTAAATGATGTCCTGGATTTGGTTGGAATAGAGTTAATTTTCTTTCAAGTGTCTAGTATGGTGCTGTGTTTTGGACTTCAGATGAGAATAACGCTGATAACACTCCGATGTTTTAGTTGTTGCAGAGCAGTGGAAGGAACCAAGGCCTTTTCAACTCCTCGTGCTGCCCTGCCAGGAGGAGGCTGGGGGTGCCCCAGGAGCTGGGAGGGGACACAGCCAGGACAGCTGGCCCAGGCTGGCCAAAGGAGTGTCTCATACCCTACAGCATCACACTGAACTATAAAAGTGGGGGTGGGGGGTGGTTGGCTACTGTTTAGGGACTGACTGGGCATCGGTCAGTGGTTGGTGAGCAATTGCATTGTGCATCACTTGCTTCGTGTATTTTTTTCCCCTTTTCTTTCCTATTACGCTGTCTTTATCTTAACCCGCAAGTTTTACTTTTTTTTTTTTCCCCTGATTCTTTCCTCTATTCCGCTGCCGGGGAGGGAGTAAGTGAATGGCTATGTGGTATTTTGCTGCCTTCCAGGTTAAACCACAACAAGGATGAGAATTGACACCAGATATGTCCATAAATACACAACACTCCCAAGCCAACGATTCTTTACTTAGGCTTCTGAATTTATTTGATCTAGTTAAAAAATTACTTTCAGTAATTGGCAACAAAGCCAGTCACACCTTTCCTCTCCTACCTTTCCCACCACCTCTTTCAATGTCTTTTTTTAGATTGGGAAGAGTTATAGTGCAAATTTAGAATTTCAAATAGTTACTTCAAAAGTAAATTTTCACCTTAATTCAACTGACAGTTTCTTCTTACCCATTTAGAATGCATTCATTTAAAATATGAATTTATAATATTCACTGCAGATATTTATTTACAGACATTTACTCATGACAATGCTGTATGAATTAGCATACTTTTAACTTAGCACATCTGAGTTGTATGGCACATGTTAATAATGAGACTTACTTAATAACAAGACATGCTTAGGTAAACAACTCTCCATAAACTGTTTACTTCCAAACCAGCTACAGAAAACAATCTTAAAGAAATTACATTAAAAAGGATTATGAATATAGAAGACCTATTAGTCACACTACCTAAAGAGAGTCTGAAGGAAATTAAATATCAAAACTCATTCCTGCTAGCACTGGGAAATGCAACATGTACCACCTTTTTATTAGCTGGAGTCACTCAATGGAAGGGCATTACTGGCTTCCATGCATGTCCTTATTCCTACTTCTGACCAAAGCCCCCAGCTCCTCCTTCACTCCTCCTGGCTTTTAGAGAAGCAGTGGTTCAGTGGTGACAGATATTACCACCATTTTTATTGAAAACTAGAAGTATTTGCACCAATTAGGAAATAAAGAGAAATTTATATGCAAGATGGGCCTTAGGCACTCTCGACATATAAAACAGTTTGCGTTACAGAAGTAGTCAGTCGCTAATAACACAGAGAGTGCTTGAACATGGAGAAGGTTTTAAAAGACATTAAAGGAGTTTAATAACAATTATGATCTCTAAACCTTTTAGAAGGGCTTCTGAGTTAAAACTCATAAACATTTTCAGAATCTCGCTCCCTGAATTATTCAGTCTTGAAATAATATTAAAATCAGTATGGCAATAATTAACAGATAAACAAGATAAACAAGCGCTATAGTCTGTCACAATTCCAGCCTCTCTCTCTCCATTTATGTTTTATAACTAAGCCTTGAATTTGAGATTGTAAACAGTGTTTTGAGCTTTTGACTTCTTTTTTGTTTTGTTGATTTTGTCATTAAACTAGTCTATAACATAGCCTGCCATTATGCTATTATTATTTATTATTACATTTAACAACTGCAAAAAAAGAAATCCTTTACAAATTTCCACCCTGTCTACAAAACTGTTAGTCCTAAGGAACTTCCAAAATGACATTTCAGCCAAGTCTGAATTCACAGTTCTTGGTACTTTTTTGGGCTGCTGTATCAACTTATATATGTATATGAACTGGCTATATATATATATAAAATATATAATTAGCCAGTTCTCTAATAACAACAGAAGCTGGTTACAAAGAACCAACTACAAAAGTTCATGGAAAAACAATACTCTGCCAAACCAATCAGTCACATCATCTAAAGGCCATCTATTAGAAATAAAATACCATTATAAGGAACTCCATTTAGTTAAAAATTTTAGCAAAGTATCTTTCCTCAGAAAAAGATGGTCAGACTCAAGGGATGGTCAGACTCAAGGGATTTTTTTCCCCAGAAATACATCAGAAAAAACATGTAAGCAACAACGACACAGGGTGAGAAGGGTGTACCAGGAAGAAGAGTAAGGGAATTGATCAGCTGCAACTCTGTGTTTGGCCAGCTGGAGAGCCATAAGAAATGCTCCACGATGGGACACATTCTGGTGCCTTCCTTTCATCTTCTGTCTCCCTCCAGACAGCAGCACTGTTCATGCTCCTTGAAGCCAAATGAGGCGGTGGGGAGACATTCTGTTGCCATGACTGTCTCGCACCACACCATCTCCCTTCCTGGAATGGTCTACTTCCCCGTAGTTCAAACAAACTTCTCTGGGAGAGAAAAGCAATCATGAAGTGCGAGTCAGTAGTTGTCTGCCAAAACAGCAGGTAACCAATTTTCTCCCTGCAGCGTGTCTAGTAGATTAAGGAGACAGATGTTCCAGAGCTCCACAGAAGACTGCTACTGAGAACTGTGCTTCAACTGTGCTTTCCAGTTGTGAAAATGAAATACATTTGAAGAGAGCTCGGAGAAGGCAATGTCTCTGTTTACCATTTCTTCACTTTTTTTTCAGATAGGCATAGTTTAACTTCGAAGAGAATACTGTTCCTCTCAGAGTGCTTGCAGGAACTTGATAAGCTGCTCCCACTGAGTTAGCCCTGGTGCTGGCTGTCAGCTGACATCCATCAGCTGAACAGCAGTACCTTGTCATCTCCTGTACGGGACTCCCAGCTCACCTCTCATACCGAAATCTGTGCTCAGCAGTTGTGGCAGAGCCTTCCTTCCTCATCCCAGGAAAGTGAGGTAGCGGATCCCAGGAGGCGTGGGGGAGTTGCAAGCTGCAAACTGCTGCTTCCAGGCAAATCCACTTCTGGTTTGCATTTCATGCAGAAGTTGGCTTCCTGCTCCTGCTCTCATTCCCATCCCCTGAGCACTGCTGGCACACTGCTCACCTTGGATGCTGGAAACTGGCAATGCTGTTCATTTGAAGAAAATGTGATATTTCTCTACTCCCATATTTTTCTAGCTGACAATGTCTGTCTACATGTGCTAAAACCACCGATCATCTTTCCTAGCTAACTCTGCCAGCAAATGTAGGCTAAGAACATCCTACACCCTCAGAGGCATAATTCAGAAGTCAAAGCAAGATAAAGGTTTTTCTTCTTTTCCCGACTTTACAAATCTCTTCAGAGGATTACAACTATCTAACTGCATTTTTAGTAGATGTGTTGATGGCAGAACTGCTATATCGGAGTTGATTTTTATTCAGAGAGATTAACATTCACATTCCAATGCTGCTAAGAAATAAAGTGCAGTCGGTGTTATATGAGAATTATTTTTTGTTCCCAAAGGTTTACCAGTTAAATAATGGTATTCTACAGGCATGTTGTTGTTATTATTATTATTATTATTATTATTATTATTATTATTATTATTATTATCATTATTATTATTATTTATTAGGTCATGATAAAGACAAAAATGAATATAAACAAGATCAATAAATGTATATCTACTTATTGGAGGTTGTCCTGGTTTCAGATAGGACAGAGTTAATTTTCCTCCTAGTAGCTGGCAGGGTGCTATGTTTTGGATTAGAATGAGAAGAGCGCTGATAACACGCTGATGTTTTAATTGTTGTAGAGCAGTGCTTACACCAAGCCAAGGACTTTCCAGCTTCTCGCTCTGTCCTGCTAGCGAGCAGGCTAGGGATGCAGCAGGAGCTGGGAGGGGACAGACCCAGGACAGCTGACCCAAACTGGCCAAAGGGGTATTCCATACCATCTGACGACATGCTGAACAATATATAGGGGTGGCTGGCCGGGGTGGAGGGGGGGGCCGGCTGCTCGGGGATAGGCTGGGCATCGGTCAACGGGTGGTGAGCAATTGCATTGTGCATCACTTATTTCGTACACATTATTACTATTAATACTATTATTATTATTATTGTTGTTATTCTTATCCCTGTCTTAATAAACTGTCTTTATCTCAACTCACAGACTTCACTTTCCCGTTTCTCTCCCCCATCCCGGAGAGGGAGGGGGGAGGGTGAGCGAACGGCTGTGTGGTGTTTGGCTGCCAGCCGGGCTAAACCACAACAGAGGTGAATGGCCCTACCAAAAGACTGCATCACAGAGACTGTTCAGACATGAAGGCCAACTCCTAAAACCATAAAAGAATTTTATGAAATACTGTAGGCACTCTGAAGTCAGTGGAAGTTATAAAAACATAGATGTCCTGGAATGAAAAATCAGGCTATGAGATTCGTTGTATAAGGATGTTCTGTCAGTTTTTCTCTCACAGATTTAAGCAAGGGATGGAGGTGGTTCTAGTTGCTGGGAGATTTTGACCACCATCCTGAACTTGATGCTTCCTAGTGAGAAAAGCTGTCAGAACAACTTACCAGTTCCTTCTCAGAGAGATGGACATTTTTGTTAGGCAAATTTGTCTTGTGGATGGCAACAGCACCATTGCATGAGAAAGTAGGAGGTCTGGGACACATAGCTTGACAAGAATCAAAAATAATTTGAGGCCTCAGGGGAAAAGTTGGCAACAGATCTCCCACCTCAACACTGAACGGAAACGTTTTAAAATGGTTGCTCTCTGTGAAAACAGACAGAATCAGAGAAGAAATTGGAGAAAAAAATCTGCTCTGACTCCAGCTGTTCAAAATAGGATGTTCTTTTTCTATTTTGAATTACAGACAATCTTGTGGAAGAATAATACTGAAGGAATACAGGCAGAAAACAAATGAAGAAGGAGGTGATATGGAGGAGGGTACATCTCCCCTCTGCTAGCTGTGAGGCATTCACATACCCTGGGACGATATTAGTGTGTCTCTGTAGGTGTTGATCACAGGGTTATGGCAGCATGACGCATTGGGGGCCTGAGCAGAGAGGAGGACAGATGTCCGCCTTTGCCTCCACAAGTGCAGGGATGGCAGGATCTGAGGCAAATGTTTCCTCTTCAGGCATGCGAGGGAGGGATGGTCTCTTTATACAATGACACCGATCTCAGCAGGCTGCCCTAAGTACAGCTAACAAAGCTTCCTGTGCACAGGATTTAAAAAAAGAAACTGACCTTATTTAACTTACAGGACATCTAAATGACAAGTAAGACACGTGAATGCAACCAGGCGAAGATGCTTTGTATATTATCCAGCAGGACATGATTCGTATCCCCTCTTCCTAGTGACAGTAAAGGGGGATTGGCATAGAAACCAATACTGATCTCAGATGACAGGAGGAAAATACATTTTAAAATGCAATTTTCACTTTAAATCTCCCCAGCCCCCTCTCACACAGCTGAGAGAGCACCTCCCTCCACTTCATAGGCTGAATCTGTACAATTAAAATTTGTGTGAATGGGTGAATCAGAATTTGAGGTTTTATTCTGCCTCCTGTAAATACAAACTTTGCATCTAAAAATAGTACATAAACAAAATCCTCTGCTTTATTTCTTTACAGTTTTAAGAAATAATAAGTGGAATACACGAAACTCTGTGGGTATGTTCTTTCATTGGCATTGGCGATTACTTGCAAAATACCATTTCCTGAAAATGAACAGACTTTCTAAAAGTCTGGTGCCAAATAGTATTGAACTTATGTCTGTCTTCTACTATCAGTGCAGCAAAAATTAAAATAAGTTTCTTTGCCTGCTGCAGGATTTGAAGAACAATTTCTTACATCACATTAATTGTTATAATCCTATGTACCTGTCATTCATTAATTTCTCAATATTCTCTCTGAAAGAAGGGAAGAAAAGGCTGTCAAATTAAATCAAACTAGGGTAAAGCAACTTTGAATTCATTATAGCTTCCAGATACCAAGAAGCTGGAAAGCAAACTTTTATACTCTTTAGTACATGTATTGTAGCCACTATGATTCATCATCCATTATGAGGCAATACCACAGGACCATTAGAAAAGTGAGAAGCCAGAATCGGGGATGAGGCTGTACTTCTCATCCCTGAAGTGAGGCTGTACTTCTGTTCTTTCCTAACTTAGGAGGGAGGGAGGGAGGAAGGAAGGAAGGAAGGAAGGAAGGGAGGAAGAAGAAACTTGTAAAAAGGAAGTAAAAAAACTTGTTTTCAGTAAAAGAAAACCATGTGCACTTTTATCTTTCCTTCTTTTTTTCTTTTTTTTTTTCTCTCTGTGTTTTACTGCTTTTTTACGCAACAGTGTCAAGAGTGCATACAAGAAATAAGTCCATTTTTCAGGAAGTCACCAGGACTGCTTCAGTTTCCTATAGCTAATCAATTTCTGTTCCAGCTAACAGAATTCATTATAGCAAGGCAGACTACAGAGTGGTTAGGGTCTAACATGAAAATGATTTGAATTTCAATATATTAATACAGAAAGAGCTAATACAGTGCTTCTGTAATAGTATGACATATTTCTCACAAACTACACTTACCAGGATACAATGTTAAGAAGGACTTTCAGTTGCTCATGAGACAGGATCAGCCTGGGATCAAATTAATATGAATTTAATATTAAGTTTCAGGGTCTTCAAACTATGCTTTTGGTCTTTTCTGACCCACTAACTTGGAGGGGTCTTGGGAAATATCAGCAATGTTATTTTTCTGAAAAGCTTTCCACTGAAAATAGAGCAGATGCAGTCAAAAATCTCCAAGGAACATTATGAGCATTTGTTGTGGCTAGACATTCACCACCTGAATATCACCTATAGGAAGATGGCAGGATTTCAACAGGCACAACTGCAGCCCTGAGGCCATATTAGCAGCCTAGGGCTGCTCCCGATGCACATATGCATCCTGCCAATTAAAGTCTGTTTTCACGCCTAGTGTCCACAAAAGTCTTCTGTGTATGGTTTAAGGAAGAAAAAAAGATCATATCTAAGTACGGAGAGATTTAAAATTAATGATATATAAAACAAAATGATAATTAGTGAATTTTAGTCTTTATCCGTTCTTTTAAAATGGATTGGAAACATTCAACACGTGCTTGCTGGTCAGATATTATGTAAGATATAACCCTGATTTTTTCAAAACCCAAAACATTTTTGTATGGAAGTAGACTACTTTGACACAATGCAATGAAAAGGGTTTATATTCTCATAAATGTTTCAACGAGTGAGTGTTCCCTGTGGAAGAAGTACAATTTAGGATGTTTTCCATTGATTTAGAAGACAAATTTATAAGTAAATGACTGTTTTCCAAACTACTCAAAAATATTTAAAATTAATGTATTATGGAGGTTTTATATTTGTCATTTTTATATTGTCTATGATTATGTTTACTTTTCATATTTCAATAGAATAATAATCTTATATTTCAAAACATAGCATTTTAAAAAGTTTCCCTGAAAATGCATTTCTGAGAAAAAAAAAAAATCCACTTAAAAAAAAAAAATCCTTTAAAACTGTCAAACTGCCAACCAGATAATTATGTCTGAATAAAAGAAACCAATAATAGCTACATTTGTTATTACCGAGGTTCTTCTGCTGGGGTTGAAAAAGTTAAGCAGTAGTACAAGTATTGGCACCAAGTCAGTGCCCTCTGAAGACTGCTCAGTTCAGGAGCAAGCCAAAATTACTGAGATGAAATCGTAGTGTGGAAACAAGGAGAAAAAAGTCTTCAGTCTCTTCACAACTGATAATGAGACAGGTTGTTATTTATTTTTTGGATTTAGCTCCAACAGTTACTTTTTAAAAAGATTTCCCTTCAACGTTGTTAATTACTGTAACTACTCCTCTCAACATTATTCCAGTTATAACAATCATTCTGGTAATCAAAATAAAGCATTAGTTCATTGGACAGTGAATAATCATAGCATCATATCTCTTCTAGCAGCTGGACAATAAAGAAGTGATATGGTTGCAACTGTGTGTGTCTAATGCTTTATCAGTCTCACACATAGCAATGAGCGTCCTTATAAAGTGGAAAGGATGCAGAAGTGGATTAGGAAAACTGTGAAGCAAATCGTTGCTCCCTAGCCATCCTGTAGACTCACAGCATTTGAAAATGCATCCAAGCCACTTGGTTGAGAAAACATTCCACATGTTTCAGCTGTGCAAGTCCTATCTATAGCCATCTTCTGTGGAGATTATGTGATTTGTGCTTTCTCATATTAAATCTTCCTATTTTCATTTCTATAATCACTTTGTTTTTTCATAATGAACTTGGAATCAAGCAGAAATAAAGGAAAGACATGACCTTTCAGATTCATCAGGGCTTTAGCTTAAAAGTGAAGGAGATTCTTGCAAACCAGCACAGAAGGACATAAGCACACTGCAGGCATGCTTCTGATAGAAAACACCTCCTCCAAGCTGCTCCTTCACCCTGCCTCCAGCTGAGCACCAGCTCAGGCCAGCCAGACAGCTTGGCCCAGGGCTGGTGACATACAGTGATATGTCATGGATGTCTGAGCTGCTACGGTTTTGCAGAACCCCCCTCACACGTAACTGAAGGCTGATTCCTTTCGGAAACTCAGGATTCAGTATATTTTACTAGCAATTTTTTTTCCCCATTGGAACAGAGGGAGATGGAAGGAAAGGTACAAAAATAAATGCTAATGAGGAAAAAATAGGATAGACAAAGGTAAGGGCAATTTTTCACCTCATTTATTTGAATAATGCGGATATTGAGTATACTGGCCCCAAGCATTGGTTATTGTTTGGAGAAAAAAAAAAAAAAAGGCCAAGAAGAAAAGCAAAATATTTGGAAATATTTTTCTTTCCAGTCCCCCTACATCCAAATTATTGCCTGTTACACCCAGAAAATCTATTTCTGTCCTTCCCAGGCATTGTACAAACTGCTGCAGCTTTTCTGTCACCATTATTGTCTTACATTGTACTGACAAAATTCATAAGGGCCATAGATGTGCTGAATTATGGGGGAACTAGTCAAATCTGCACTTGTTCTTTCTATTTCTAAATTACTGCGACTGCTAATCTGTCTGACAGTGTTAGCTGTTGTTTCAGAATAACACTGTTAAAACTACAGGAACTTGGCAGTTATTTTTAGTGGCATTTTCTAATTTGCGTTATGATTTGGATGTAAATAATAAAGTATCAATTTTTCAAAGCCAATAACTTGCCACTAAGAAATTGTATATATTGATTGTCTGACACTAAGCATTTTGAATCTTAGGCTATTAGCACAAGAGAACCATAAAAACCTGATGCTTTCATTGTTCTGCAAAAGCTGTTTCATCCTACCAAGACTATCACACATACCCAGCAGATTTCAGCTCAGTCGGGAGACTAAAAATGCCTAATTAGCTTCTGAAATACTGTTTTTGAAATATACCCTCATATGATTTCCACAAAGGCTACACCATTTTGTCACAAAAAGGAACAGTATCAAACATGTATTCATAAAGATTTTTGTCCTGAAACATTTTAAATCCAGTATCACCTTCAAAACGAATATTGTTCCACAAAATTCTCACACTGAATGTCAGTTTAGAAAATTACTTATCCTGCAAATAAAGCCAGTAAAAAATGTCACTGGAACCTATTACAGCTGAAAACATGTAACTGAAAACCTTCTTCTAAACTGCTAATGAATTCAAACCTTAGTTCCAAGGCAGTCGAGGTTAAATCCCAATGCTCTTAAATTTAGAAGAAGTCAGATTAACATCCATATGCATATTTTTGGCATCAGTGCTTTTTCAAGCTTGCTGTGGGGGGTATTTCCGGTTTGATTTCAGTTCTCTAGTTCATACTATGACCTATTTCTGAGCCAGATCTGCTATTATATGAACTATTTCAGCCAGGGCAGCAATACAGAATTCTTCCTTCTCTTTTTTTCCCCCTTAATGAGATTATTTTCTTAATAATAAATTTCATTAAAAGGATATCAAAATCCTTCCTTCCTAATATGTTACAGGTTTGTTTAGTTTCCAAATGATGCACCTGATGCTGTAAAAGCTTGCTTTTCAGCACTTCTATTTGCCCTAGACCTTGCAATTGGAGATAGCACGACATACCCTTAGCAACATCAGTGTGGTGCATTATTCTCTTCATTCATTACCCTACTAAAAATGAAGCATATTAGAAAATGACTTCCTACACAAATAAAATTTTGCAATAATTATATTGCATGACTGTGAGGAAAGGAGTACCTAAAACAGTTCCTTTCTTGCACAAGCACCTGACACATCTACAGAGTGGGAAGTGTGCAAAGGGCCAGCAGGATAGTGCATGAAGGACAGCGGGAAAACAGCATTATGATTCGGAATTGATTTACAACTAGTAGTACAACGCTGACTGGCAGCAGGCCACTGAAGTGCATCATTTTACAGGATGTGATAACATATACTGTCCTTGTTCAGTTGGTTGCTTGGAGAGGTTCTGCTAAAGGATGAAGTACATACAGACCTTTGCTGAGACTGATGGCTAAATGACAATTTTAGTGCAAACCAACAAAAGGTTGAGATTACATTATTAAATCTAATCCACACAGGCTGATTACAGCACTATTCCAACCTTTTTTTCTCTTGAATGTACTAAAATAAAAGACATCATTTCATACATCCTAGATCTCATTAAACGTTCAGCTGGTGGAATTCAATTCAATCCAGTATAACTTGGACTTACTATACCTCACTAAACTGTTGGCAGTGTCAGGATCTTGTGCAGTTACTGTGCCAACTGCAGTCCCGATCTTCGCATTTTCATAAACATCCATGACATAAGAAGGCATTGTGAAGAGTGGAGGTTCATCCACATCGCCAACTATGATCTTCAGCATTGTTACGTCTTTGAATGGTCCCAAGTGTGAAAAGCGGAAATCAAGGTGAGTATTTGCTCCTTCTATATTAAGTGTATAGGATTTCTTTTTTTCATAGTTGAGTGGCTGTTGGCAGAAAAGAAATTTATCGTTACCATTCCATGCTTCAGTTTAGCCTCGTAGCTAACTATATCTTTTCATTTTAATTTGGTAGCAAACTACATTTCTTCAGGTTGCTGTGATATTCTGGTAGTCACTGGCATACATTTTAAGTAGAAAGAGTAAGATGATTCAGGTTTTTTTCTCCAAAAGAACTGTGGGCAATTTACTACTTTTGGAAGAACTCAGGGTTGAGACTGAGTGACAGATTCTTCGTCTGTGATAATGTAATCTCTAAATTTTACTACCCTTCAAATTTTATTGGTCATTGATAAATATTTAAAAAGTTGTAGACTGGCATGTCTCAAATTAAATTAATACCTTGAATTAACACGTTTCATAGACAGTGATAAGGATGCTAAAATTCTTTTGGGCATATCTTCTCTTAAATCCCCAACTGAAAAAGGCAACTCCTTGCATGAAAACACTCATTTATCAAACAAGAAAGAAATTTAAATGTGTAAGGATAGCCTAAATGTGTGTTTTTCTAAAAAGAGTCAAATGCATGATGTATGCCTATAGTCTAGACCATTTTCTTCTAAACTCTTTACCAGCCACAACAAGAGAGACAACTCTTCAGCCTGTCTCACCATGTACTGCCTCACTGCATGTGGATTATACAGTCACAAATGGGAAGAAAGTCTGTAGCTCAGGATATGCCTTCTATGGGTCTGAATGTCCAAATAAATCCCAATAGAAAGCAAAACCCCAGCTGTACCATCCACCAGAAGTGTCATTGCAACTTTAGCCTTACCCTGTTATTAAAATAAATAGATTCCTACTAGGAATCCCATCTCTCTACTAGGTAGAAGATGGTCTGACTCTTGTATCACACAGCATGGAAACTTTCTTAGAAGTTCCATTTCTATCTCGCTGTTTACACATGTGAAAATTTTATCTCCCTTGTTTTCTACCTGTCTTCCTTCTCTGTAATGATACAGGCTCACTAAGCAAAAAATGATTGCCTTGCAGTCCATGAAAAATAAATTCATATTTGTAGGTTCAGTTGCATCCTCTTAAATGTAAGCTTTATGGCCATGAATTTGTTACTATGACCCTGCTGATTCTGACATTGAAATTACAATTAAAATCAGGAGCATAAACTGGTCAATAGCCTTAACTTTTTGTGTGAAACAGTAAGTTCTGCAAGCTCTTACTGTAGTTAGAACCAGCTTGAGCTCACAGAATATGGGACCGTAGTCCAATTGTGTGCTAATTTAGTGTCTTAATGTGTTATTTTAACCCTACACTAGGATGTTATTATACTGTCTTACATAAGATATGACAAAAACACAACACCCAACTATCAACTCTTCTCATGTCAGATAGTTATGTAGTAGATGCGACTGAAAGGATATTTAACTTAAAAGGTTGCATCAGCAGATACATAAGTAATCAATATTTTTTTTCTGTAGGCTACATTTACAGGACCACAACCATTTTGGGTTGCTTTCTTATGTGTCATTAAAAAAAAAAAATTACACCTTTCATAGACAGTGTATTAAGACTTTTTTGTGAGAAGTTATTTTTTCCATATACTGTATTAGCACTTCTTGCGGAAATGGCTATAAAAAATACCAGTTCCATTAGACAAATTAAACATCTTAAAACTGATCTGAAAACTAATAATCAGTGACAAAAGCTGTATTAAATGATGTGTTGTCAAACCATTTATAGCCTGATAGACTGAAAGACTAGCTTTTTTTTTTTTTTTTTTTTTTTTTTTCTCCCAGAGAATGATAAACGTATAAATGAAGAACTATCTGTCTTCAGAATTCTTCTGCAATCTCAGGATGTACACTTTACATGTAGAGCCAGTCCCTCAGTCCAGAATTGTACTATACTGATGGTAGGGACTGACTGCAGCGATGAGGACAAGGCCAACAGGACAAAAGCCTGACAGAGTAGGTTTTTCATAAAACAAAGCTAAATTTGTAAATTTGGACCACAGCTGTTTAAACACAGAAGGAGAATCCCTGTTTTTTTTTGTTTGTTTGTTTGTTTGTTTGTTTGTTTTTCAATGTCTGACTGCACTTGCATAAAGTTCAGAAAATTTCTGGGAAGCAATTAGACTTGAGAGGATACAAAACCAGCTGACTGATCTTTCATCAGTTTCACAAAAATATGCCATTCCAGGAAGTGATAGAATAGATTTCAAATTTTCACATTGCTACACTTTAAATGCACCATTTTGAGGAAAAGCACTCATACGTGATAATAAACACCTCAATAAAAATTTCTGGGTTACAAATTTCTGGCTTCAGCCAATTTATAAAGGATACACAGGTTAATATTTATTACTATGCTAGCAGAGCAGGTATTTTTTACAGATATATACTACCAGTAAGTTTCCAACAGTCTCAGAACACAGGCATAACACTAAAAGAATTTTCAAACCCATGCAATACCTATTTTAAAAATGAAATTACTGTGATATGATCTCAAAATGATATTATATGAAATAAATCTATCTTCTTCTCTGCCAGCTCCCACAACATGCATTTCTCCATGCCACAGAAGATCATGATCCACCACTGGAATCCCCACAGGAAGAAATTCTGGTATGACAGAATTCCATTAAAATCAACATTGTTCTGTGTGGACCTAACTGCCTGACTAAACAGAACAGACAGGTGTTCAAGCCTTGAACCAAGGCTAAACTTGTATTTCCTATCACTCCAAAGAGTGGAAAAGTAGTATTTAAGGCAAGAAATATGAAGAACTCAATGTGTGATTTGTCAATGTCAGTGCATATTTTGTAGATAAAATGTACAGTAAATTTGACAGATGATGTATAAGCAATACAGTTGGTCAGGATTTATATATGCTATATATTTCTTTAATTTCTCCTTTGTGTAATGAAGGAAAACTAATTAATTCTCTTAACACTAATAGCATGAGACACTTTTGTTTTTTCTCTTTCTCTGTCTTCCTTTCATGAATATATAAATAAAAAATATTAAAGGCATGGAAATTTACTATTGCCTGAAAAATTTATTACTGTGAAAATCCAAGCTAAAAATACTACTCCTATTAAATCAATTCATACAGCAATATGCTTAGTAAATACAGTTCTATATATTCTATACAGTTCTATATTCTATGTAATTCTGTAACTCTAAGTTAAGATGTCATTCATTTATTTATGTAGTATTTCTGCTATGAACAGGGCAAATATTTAATAGCAATTTACACTGATCTGCAGCATACATATTCTAAGATTAAACAAGTTTAAAATAGGATGGGAAATTTTAAATATGATGACTTTTTGGAAAATGAACTTAAATTTATACTGATGATGATTGGATTGGATTGTGTAGGAAGATTAATTTCTCGGAAAACACATGAAGCATAATACAGACAAAGTGTTTTCAGTTGTGTAGTTACTCAACTGGACAAGACCAATATATAAATATATGTTTGTCTACAAATAAAAGAATAATCCATTCAGATAATCAGAAAAAAAAAAAATTCACAGAGCCTAAGGTTTTAAAACCATAGCCAGAGCAGTTTATCTCAGTTTTCTTTCTTTTTCTTCCCATAACCTCTCCAAACTAAAGAAGCAGATACTAGGACATAGAAGAAAAAGAGCTTACTCTCCTGCACAGTGATACCCAGAGGTTAAAACAAAAACAAAAACAAAACACCACTATTTTCAGATATTTTGGAGAGAAGCTACACATACTGTGCTACATATTATTATTACTGGGGATCATAGTTAGTATTATTTTTTATTTTGCTTCTCTCCTGAGGATAAGCAAGAAAATTTTCAAGCAAAGCAAGCCAGATGTGATATTCCACATATTAGAATAACTGTAATTTGGTAAGAGTTTTGACATAAAAATGATAATGCAAAATAATTTGCATTTAGAAAGGAATTATTTCAACCACTCCATCAGATTCACAAAAGGACTGATTTATCTCCAAATAACCAAAGTGAAAGATGTGGCTGTGTCCTTTCTGAATCCTTGCTCTCTCCAGAAGAAATAAATACTCAAATATGACTTGTAAAGACATTCACACATGTAAAACCTCCTCCATTTAACTCACAAAGGCCTTGAGTTTCAGTCACCTATCTCTTATATGTATAGCTATACTCTTATAGCACCACTCTGAATTATATAGAGGCACCACTCTTATCGAGAAATCTAAATAATAATTTCTGCATTTACTTAAAATTGTAACAAAACTGAAGATCATTAACTCTTTCTTGGAAAGAAAACAGAACATTTAGATTTCAGATGGGCCTAGACAGAATTTTTGTTCATGTTTCTTATTTTCCCAGAGAACAGTAGCTTTCCATGACTACTACCTGCATATCTTCTGTATGTATTTTCATGCACAACTGAAAATACTAAATGTAGCTTGAGTGAACTAACTGGACTATAGGACTAACTGGATAGAACTGTTGTTCATTATACTGCAATTTGTGTTTATAATATCAGACTCCAAAGAGGAATAGGAGAATTTCATGAGAAGTGAATAGCTGTTACCTGAACATTTCCAGTCTCATTATACAAAATGGAAGAGACACAGATTGTTCAGACTATTTTTCCTAGGAACTGAAATATATTTGCTGAGTTGACGTCAGTAAAGTTCTAGCATACTTCCCTGGAAGTCACAGCATGGGATAACATGCTGACCAGTCATTCTCTGAAGGATCCAGGGAAGTTATGGCTTTCACTGTGGTATTTTTTTCTGTTTTCCTCTAGTCTCCCAATCAAACAAGGAACTGAATTAGGCAAAGGGGAAATCCTGCATGGTAGTTTGCAATCTACCCTATGTAGAAGGATCTTTATGAATGACAGGGTCGCTTCAAAGGGCTTGTGAGAAGAAAGATAGTGAAAGTACAGGGAGTTTGCAGTCAGCTCACATTGAAAATAGAAATATACCTTCAATTTGTAGACTTTGAAGGTACATTAATCAGCCTAGCATGGAGGCATTAAGAAGTTTGATTTTTGCATCAGAACCTCAAAAAGAGAAGTTTTAAAAAGGCTTCAGATAATCTTCAGAAAGACTTCAGATATTCAGACACAATAATAAGTTATTTCTGACTTTTCTGATGTGCCTACCATGCATTCTTCCAAAGAAGTAATAGAAAGAGAACAAACCATTCTGTTCTACTGTTACTGAAGGTGTTGGCATTTGATGTATGAAACAAAACCAATTCTGTTCTTAGTGTAGATTATTTGTTTTTGGGTAGGCTATTAAACTCATTCAATTTCAAAAAACAATCTAAATGAAAAGCAATTGCAGCACACTGTGTAAATAATAGTTATTAAACTGTGTACAAATCTGTGTAAAAATAATTTAAAAATGAGATCACCTTTCTGTGCTGTACTGTACAAGGGGATAGTATAATTTCTGTGAGTTAAGAAAGGAGGTATTCCACACCAGTTTATGTATTTTTAAGTGCTGCATTTCTGTTAATCTGAAATATCACATTAGCTAAGAAAAAAATTACCCCTTCTTGTCTTGATGGGAAAGTGACTCAAATGACTGTTGTGTGCATGTATAATAACAGGCAACATATGCTTTTGTCATATTCTAAAACACAGTGAAAATTTCTCTCGAGCCATTTTGTCTGCCAAGAACACTAATAAATGTGATTTTACACATTTGATGTATGGACTTCTTTGTTTTGTTGACAATTCTTCCTTTCCTCTTCATGTTCTTAATATAAGTGTACATTGTATTTAATGAACTATAGTCATGGTGAACTTTTAAACGCAGAATAATGTTCATTTTGAGGAAACAATAAGAGATTATGGCATCACCTCCATCAAGGCCACCAGGAAGTAACTTCACTGGCAGAGAAAAGACAGAGTTTATTTTAACATGGTTGAAAGAGGTGGGGATAGTAACCCACCTTTATAAAATACACAGAATTAAAGTTTTTTACGATACTGGGGAGATAGGAACCACTTTTTAAATCATTATAAATTATGAAAATCACATTTCCTTCATTTACAAAATCTGTTTTAAAATTTTAAATAAAGCTTTACATACATACATATTTATTCAGATAAAAAAAATAATAACATTATTATGTTTTTGTTTGCATTCTCTTGTCTCACATTCTCTCTTTCAGCAGTTCTGGTTTTCATTCCTCCTAGTTTCAGTCAGGCCCAGGATACATATTAACTAAACATGAATGTAAATTCACTTACATTTTTTAGAGCACCCAGATATGACTGATGCCTAAAAACTCAGTAACAACAAAGCCATGTGGGAATCACTAATTGATGTTTGTTAGTCCATGTAAAAACAGATCAAGAAAGGATTTCTCCTTCTGTTGGAAAGGTTTTGAAAAAAAAATATTGCTTAAATATAATAACCCAACTCTCTGGGTTATTATAAAAGTAAATTTTAATCTATCCATAGAATATTAGCATAAGTGGACAGATATTTCAGGAAACATTTGCTATGAACTCATTTCAGAAGACTTAATATAGAGATGAAATTGTCTGTGGAATTAGATTTGTGTATGGAATTCAGTTAAGAATGAACTTAAATGGCAAGAACACTTTATAATTAGTAGTTTAAATAGACTGGGATAAACGTAGGGAATTCATATAAATGGTAACTGTGGTAACTGTGTAATGGCTCGAATGAGTTAAGTTTTGAGTCTTTGTAAGTTAGTGTTCATATTATACAGTGCATGATACTTGACCCTGTAGATGACAGCTGGCAAGAAATTCAAGGAATAAAAGTCTATGAAAACTTAACTATACAGTCATTCTCACAGATAAACTTTCTACTTTCTAAACTTTCTGTTGTTCATTCAGGAACAACAGTATAACTTTCAGCCAAATTTCAGTTCTTTCAAAGAAATTGAATGAGTAAAACATCAGAAAAAGAAAAGAAAAAAAAATAAACAATTCAGTAAGGTTTAGTTCATTATAAATATTAGATATGACCATTGAAAAAAGCACAAAAGATATGTTTCTGCCTTCTTTGCAAAGTTTTAAAGCTTCTCAGGAACCAGTGTGTGGAGAAACTTCAATAGGTTTACAAAGTAAAACAAATATGACAGCATTCATCATAACATTTTTAATGATCTACATTGGCAACTTTCAATGTCTATTGCTTACCTTCTTCAGAGAAAGAATTCCTTCCCGTGTTTCTTTGTCAGTGGATATGGAGAACACTCCAGCACCATCACCATTTATAATTGTGTACTTCATGTCTGCATTTGAGCCAGTGTCTGCATCATTTGCTTTAATTTTGCCAACTGCTGATCCAACTTGAGCTGATTCAGGAACATAGAGTTGATAATGTTCTGAGGGGGAAGGGGAGAAAAAAAACAAACGAAAAAAACAGCTTGGACATTTTCTAGCCAAACTAAATTACAGAACCGTTATGTGCTTAACACGTCTATGAAAACGGGACATTACCTATGGAAAGCTGACAAATAATCATACCTATGAACGTATTTAGACTCCCAAGAGAATACAAAAGGAAACTGCATCTTCCATGAGATGCCTTCATTCAAAATCCAAATTACCTAATGCAGGACTTAGGTTTTCACAACCCTTTTTGCTGCTCATCACATAACACAGAAATTAACTCTGGAGTTTACTTCACACCAGTATTTAAGGAAGTTTACCTTCTCTACAAGCAAAATATATTTATCTTCAGCAACTTATCATCAAAGGATTAGGCAAACAAATACTTCTGAACTGGAAAATCTCTGCATGTTATACTCCTTTTTTTTTTTTTCTGAAATCTGGTCAGTTGATTTTACAACATTGGATCAACACACATTTTCTTCTAAAAAAAAAAAAGAGTAATTAATCCTTAATATTTTGCCATTATTGCTTTTGTTGTTGTTGTTGTTGTTGCAGCAACCCCCTTTACATGCATATTTTCCTTGGTATCCATTGTAAAGGACAATGAACATAATGTGTACATAAATGAACTACAGAACTGTGACCACAAAAGGTGTGAACTCCTTTCAGTGGTTTTTTTTAACCTGTTAGATTAATCAATAGAAAATGATTTTTTTTTAAAATAATGTTCTTAACTATCAGTTTCCTTTTTGATTAAATCTCCTAACTGGTACAACACGTCCTGGGGGATAGGAAGGTGCTACAAAGAGAAAAGAGTAGCAAACAAACATAATGTGATTATTTAAAATTCCATCTGAAACTAGGCCAGTAAGAGAGCTCAAAGACATTTTCTCCAGTAATTTTGGTGTAGAAACCTACCAGCACCATAGATGGTGTGCACATACCAAAAAAACTCCAAACATCCCTCATTCAAGACCCTCCCAAGAATCTGCATCACATCACAGTTTATATCACAGGCCAACCTCCAACACAGAAACAAAGAGCAAAAACACAACATCAATTGCTATATATATCTTCTGAAACTATAGTTTCTTCTATCTTGTTCTGAAAGCATTCTGTAATAGTGAGTGCAATAGTGAAACACTGAAGTGCAGGAGAGTGGATCAGAATACGCTCCATATAAAAGATAACATGTTGTTACAGGTTGCTGGGTTTAAACCAGCTGGCATGACAGCAGACGCACGCTTGATAAGCATACAGAAAGAGAAAGGCAAGATTTAAAAGGAATTCAGAGACTGAACATGTTACGGCAGAAAAAAAAAATATTTATATATATATATTTGACAAGTGAATTGAAGAAACCTATGAATCTACATAAGCTGCAATTGCAGAGGGAATGCATGGTATCAATAAAATAAAACTAACTTCAGATACCTGATACAAAACTGACAATTTTACTAATAATTTGTTTAATTCCTTGTTCAATGGTTCCTAAACCTATTTAAGGTCTTCCATTGTTTTTGTGATACTAGTCTATAATACAAATAAATAAACAGTAGTGTGAGGAGGATAGATGAATGCACTAAACATTGTTTGTCCAAAAGGAAAAAAAGTCCACCTGTACTCGGCTCTGGTGAGGCAGCACCTCGAGGACTGTGTTCAGTTTTGGGCCCCTCCCTACAAGAAGGACATGGAGGTGCTCGAGTGAGTCCAGAGAAAGGCAATGAAGCTCGTGAGGGGTCTGGAGAACAAGTCTTATGAGGAGTGGCTGAGGGAGCTGGGATTGTTCAGCCTGGAGAAGAGGAGGCTCAGGGGCAACCTTATCGCACTCTATAGGTACCTTAAAGGAGGCTGTAGCGAGGTGGGGGTTGGTCTATTCTCCCACTTGCCTGGTGACAGGATGAGGGGGAATGGGCTAAAGTTGCGCCAGGGGAGGTTTAGTTTGGATAGTAGGAAGAACTTCTTTACTGAAAGGGTTGTTAGGCATTGGAATGGGCTGCCCAGGGAAGTGGTTGATTCACCATCCCTGGAGGTCTTTAAAAGACATTTAGATTTAGAGCTTAGTGATATGGTTTAGTGGAGGACTTGTTAGTGTTAGGTCAGAGGTTGGAGTAGGTGATCTTGGAGGTCTCTTCCAACCTAGATGACTCTGTAATTCTGTGATTCTGTGAAAGAGAGTTTTGCTTGGAAAAGAAAAAACGAGTTACCATGTAGCAGGTAGGAAATGTCAAGGTAAACAAGAAATGTCCAGCAGAACAAGATAAAAAGTAAAATTTACCATGCAAAAAAGAAAATGCCAAGTCTGATATAATAGGAAAATTGCTTAGTAGCTGATTCAATTAAACTGCATAGTTAGAACTTTGGTATGTATCTAAAAGCTGTCTTTACTGATTTTGAAATAAATGCACTGCCTTGAATTCTGCTGCAATGCTTCATGCTTACAAATGATATCAACTGACACTTTCACACTGATGGTTGCTTCATTTCATACATAAAATTATAATGGTGGGATGAGATTAATTTTGGAATTTACTTATTGTTAAAATAAATGTGAAATGTGGTCTTTTGACACTTTAGCTCTGACTAATGCATTTCAAAAAGGAAAAGAGTGAGGCCAAAACGATTATGTTATGTAGAGGTCATAAGGAATATGTTACATAATCAAACTCCTTTACAAATGGGAAGCGCTATAACCCATATGATAGGGTGAACTAATTAGAGACTTCCAAATAGTCAAGCTACCTCAAATATATCCTCATGACACTACACTTTGCTTCATAATCACACCCCAAGTGTTAGCCATCTGTTTCAGAAAACCATGTTACTGATATCAAATTCAAACACTCTGAAATGCTAAACCTTCAAGCAAAATAAATATTTAGAATCACTCATTAGTTACCTGTCAGTATTTGAAGAACTGAAATGTTTCAATAAATAAACAATAATAATAATGGATGGGATTAAAAGCAAACTTGAAAACTAAAACTGCCAGATCACGAGGTCAGAAATGTCTTTAAACAAGAATTTAACCACTGCTTCACACGGACAGCCTGAAGATATCTCATATTGAAATGAGCCACTTGACAATTACAAGCAATACTATCTAAAAACAACAAAGAAGAAGATAAAATTCAGCAACATGAAGGTTAGATAAAATATATTATAGATATTACACTAGATGTAGAGATTGGAATTATTCTTTCCAAACACTAAATAGTTGTAAACTTTATTTCTGGAAAGTAGAAGAACCAACTAAAGGTTCAAATTAACATATCCTTGGTCATTAACAAACTATTTAATAGGGCATTAAAAACAAAAGGATTGTGGGATAGGTATACTACGAATTCATGGTTCTTTATCATAAGCTATGACCCTGTCTCACCCCTTAAAAGCTGTTGGGGATTTAGAAGTGCTAAGGATCCGGTACCACTCTGTACCAAAACTGTTTCATAAAATGAACAGACTGTTCCCACACTCTCAGCATCACAGTCTTCCAGCAGCTGTTGTAAAGCAGGACTTTCAAAGTCTTGGAAGTGCTCTATATTGTCTTAGAGGGGCTCCTCAGTGGCTTATGGATTAAGATTCTGTAGCGATTGATTCGATTCTCAGTTTCTATATAAGCATTCACTTGGATGCATTCACTTGGCTCATGAAATGAGTAAATTAATACTCTTTTCCAGTTAATGTACTGTACAGGTTAGTAATACCACTTCACAAGGCTTTAATATATGCTAACAGAAACATTGTTTAAATTCATGTAAGTGATCTTCATCTTTCTTTCAATAAACTATGTGGCTTATCTGTCATTATAGTACAGAAACAACTTCTTGATTTGTAGAACGATTTACTTCCCATTTCAGTTAGCCTACAGGCAACCTATAATGCTGTTTTACTCTCAGAAAAGCAATTTCTCTGTCTGAATCTCTCCAAAAATGAAGTATGACGGTATATAAAGCAACTCAACAAGCATGTTATTCACTGTATTTCTTAATATATTTTGTTGATAAATTTGAATTACTTTTCTAGGTTATAATGTTCTCTGGAACAGTAAGAATTACCTTACAAAGGAAACGAGGACTGGCGTAATACTGAATTAATAGAGAAATAAGTAAATATCTGACCTACTTGTTAGGTTTGTTGCTCTGTTGGTGGTGGTGGAGTTTTGTTTGTTTGTTTGTTTGTTTTGTTTTGTTTTGTTTTGTTTTTCCCTGTCATTAGTAGAGCCTGGATTCTACTCCCATAGCTTCATAAAGGGCATGAAAAGAAAGGTAGCTCTGAAGAACATCCCTTAAAATGGCATGGTCCTACTCCAATTTCTCTACCCAGTAAACAACAACCTCCCAGCCCTTCAAACCATTACTGCCTCATTCAGAAACCTTATGGGATAAAAAAAAAATAATATCAGAATATTTCAAAATTATTTTGTTTGATTGTGGTGTATGACACATATAATGAATAATCTACCTTGTACATAAAAATCCTCTAGACAATACCCAATAAAGTGAAATAAAAAATACAGCTAGATTCCATATCCTACCCTTAGAAGTGAAGTTGATGCACATAGTTGGCATTAAAGCTCACTACACAGAACACATATTTTCCACAAATATTTAGCCAGACTTTGATGTAAACATATTTTACATCTCCCAGCTTCTCTTTATGTTTGAATTCCATTAAAAAAAAAAAAAAAAGTGTGATTAAATTTAATTTTCATGAGTTCTTGTTGAGGGAAAGTTTTTAAATCCCGTTCTTATATACTCATGAAAAGTATTATGCTTACTTCCTTTAAAATTTACAGTAAAAATCTGATTATGTGAATCACACTTATCCTGCTCAAGAAAGAATATCATGACACTCATTCTGTGATCAAATGCCATTTTACAACTTAACATCAGATTTCCGTGACAAATGAAACAATTTGTTAGCTTTAACTTCAAATGTTGTGAAAATATGTGAACATATTAATCTTCTCACAAATAAACAAAAGAAGGCAATGATGAAAATCACTTTACACAATATTTGTCCAGTCTATGAAAGCAACAAATCTGATGCATATAATTTATTTCTTAACTCTTAACTCTCTTAGGTACTTAATGAACATTAAGTAACGTTAAATTAATTAAATAATTAAATAAATAAATAAGTGGTTGATTAAATTAAATAATGTATTCATCTCAAATATCCATCTCTTTAAGGACACCATAGATTGGTATTTAGTTTTAGTAGGTTAGAAAGATAAAACATAAGAGAAATTTTAGAAAATCGCTCATCACTGAGGTTTGTCCCTTTAAACTGTTTGGGTCCCAGGACATTTTTGGTGCTAGCTGCCTTTTAAACAGCCTGTTGCCCCTGCATCAGCAGTCTTGTTAGGCTGGTGACTTGAACACTTCTGGGAAATCAAAAAGTACCATACTTCTCTTACGTTTAAGACTAAAAGCTGTTGTCTTTTGGCCCAATACATTGAAGTCACACACCTGCAACAGGTAATACAAGCCTACAAGCTTGTTGAAAAATACAAGCATTTTTCCCCTTTACAAGGTCTACCAGCTGCCAGTCAGAAATTAATGTTCTGGAAATGGAAGCTTCCTAGTTCTTACCTATCTGCTGCACATTCAGTTGCTGATATTACAGAGCTATTTCTAAACAAAGAACAATTAAGGTCATGGGGCTTGGAGACGAATGTGATGACTCTGCAACAGCAAACATAAGGATACTAACTCCAGCCATACTCACGGTGTCCCTCACTGCTCATTCACTTTTGAACCTGAGCACACAAAAATTGTTTACTGAAATAGTTCTCCAGCTTTTAGAATATGGGAGAAGTAGTATATTCATTAGCACCACAATTACACCATGTGACTATTATGCAAATATACCCAATTTTAATACAAATGTACACTTCCCATGAACTGCATTGCCAGACTTTTGCAGCAACCTGGAACACAATCCTAAGAACATTTTAACATAAGAAAATCTTGCTACCTTTTTTCTTTATGCAAAAAAATAAAAATAAAAATAAAAATAAAAACCTGATTTATGTAGATGTCATCATAATTTCAAAAGTCTATATTGAAATACTGTTTACATCTCATCAGCACTAAAAGCTAGAATTTCTAGGTTACCAGTAATTATTTCTAGTTTTTTTTTTTTTTATATCAAAGTTCACCTGTTATTTAAGATGTCTTAATAATATACTAAAATGTTATAGATTAATCTTTATGTCTAATGTTATCTGAGATTAGCATGTTGGACAAGAATGAATTCAGCTTTGCAGGAAAACTGTCAATATTAACAGAGACATTAACGATGTCCCAATATTAACACAGCAAAAAGGAATTCTCTGTGAATAATCGTTATATTTTCTCATGACAGTCTATTTAAATCTCATTATGATGACTCAATTTACACAACAGAACTAAAAAGAAGCTACATTTGATTTTTAAATACTGTTTCAGACATAAAATAAAATAATATAGGTATTATGCTGCATTTCCCTATCACCTACAAATACCTCCTTTTCCCTGTAATGTAATGATATGCTACTCATTTTATCTTTTAATGAGACATTAATAATGGCCTTTTAGTCAATTGATTATGTACAACAGGCTCATTCTACCTGAGTCAACAATTTACAAAAAGAACTATTTCTGAATCTGACTGTTTAATTGCTAGTAAAGAAGAATAGTCCTCCCTAAACCTTGCAGCTGGAAAAAAAAAAAAAAATAATAATATGATTATTAGCTGAATTTCTTTAGAGAGCTTGGAACATATATATGAAAAAAAAATTGTTGGTAATGTCAAGACTTCAAACCTTCTTGCACAAAACACGTAAACTTTAGAAAAACATATCCTAGATTGTGAACCACCTGGAAACAAACACTCAATATGGTACTCAAAAACCTCATCTGTGGAACATAGGAATGAGAAAAAATGGGAATAAAATAAAATTTCTAGATTAGTAACATCAGTCTTGACGAAAGATAATACAGTATTTTGCATATGCAGGTGGAATACACCTTTTCAAGAACAGAAATATAAGGGTTTTGTGGAAGGACCCATGGGAATGGCATGGACATGTGTCAAGGGAGGTTCAGGCTGGATGTTATGAAAAGGCTCTTCACCAAAGGGTGGTCAGGCACTGGAACAAGCTCCCCAGTGCAGTGATCACAGAATTGAGCCTGACGGCATTCAAAAAGCATTTGTACAATGCTCTCAGACATAGGGTTTGATTTTTGAGTGCTCCTGTGTGTAGCCAGGAGTTGGACTTCATGATCGTTGTGGGTCCCTTCCAACTCAGGATATTCTACGATTCTATGATCACTTTAATTTAATAGTCTTCACTAATTTGTAAGCCCTTTCCAATTTCATGCAGATCTGACAAAAGGCCTCAAAGACATTCTGACCCTATAGGACTGTTAACAATTACTGGTTGGAGACTGCTAAGAGAAAATCAGAGAAAATTCAGCTTCAGTCATCTCATCTGGCAGCATCCAAGTGGTCAATCAGCTGCCAGACGGCTTTGGACCAGTCACCCCGGGATGGGACTGTGTTACTGTGCATGACAGTGGGGAATGAGAGAATGCCAATTGTTAAGTATGGGGATCACAGAAACTGGCTGTACTACATGGGACTACAATGGAGGGTATAGAAAATAACATAGTGGAGTATAAATCTGAAATGAATTTGAGCAGTAGATACGTTTGTATTTAACTAGCCAATGGAGTTATATGAACAAAGCTGGATACTAGATGCTGTGCAGACTTTACTAGCACTTGCTTTTTCATAGTTAACTAGAGTACCTTCATACAACATTCCTACTTAAACATGGTTGTGTACTTCTCATAAAATGACATTGTAAAAAAGTGAGGTCAAACAAATTATTTATATATGTAATTTCATGTTATGCCAATGCACTGCCATGAAACAATCAAGCTTCAACAATCAAGCTTTATAAAAATGTTTAAGCCATTAATTGTATTTATTTAAATTCTGCTTTATCCTAAAGAACTGAGCTAGATGTACCAAACAACAAAATCAATAAATGGGATATCATTTTACTTGTAAAACTCCGCTCTTAACGCAGTAACTATGGATCTCCTACACACTGTCCAGACTGCAATCATTAGCCTTGATGTACAAAACGTGTCAGTGGAAGCACATGTCTAGTGTGATGATCTTGATGCAATCAGAATCTATTCATCTTAAACAAAGCAAAACTTGCAGAATCTACTTATGCCAAACAAGAACATAGAGAATTAATGGAAAAAAAGCATACAGAAAATTCTTATGTAACTCAAGCCTGATAACACTGCGCCATCAGTAGATGGAACATTTTCTATCAGATTACTGAAATAAATTTATGACTATGAAATTAGGGCCTTCAATTATCAGCCAAGTGGATCCATCAGTGGTAAAACTAACAAGATATGACAGATGCTGATTATTGAAAAGCAAAGATCTTCCCATGCAAAGCACTGTTTGTCAGCTTACATTACATGGCTAGTTCATTTCTAACTGGACTCTCTAAAGAAGGGAAACCTGCAGTGATGAAGAAAAAAACCCACAGTATCATACAAGATGCAATAAGTAGTTGATAGGCAAAATGTATTTGAGGTTTCTGGTTATGATCCTACTGAACTCACAACCCTATGCCTACTCCTGAGACATACTATTGTGTTTTGCAAGCAGAATTTTTCAGCTATGCGTCTTATCTCAGTGATTATTGTTATCACGTATTCACCTCTATTTCGGAACTGCAACCATCATACTGATACATTTATGCAGAAATGTTTCATATTCTTCTTCATAGTCTTTTTGGTGTCTTGGAACATGTAGCTCTTCTTTTAGTAATTTATTTGAAAGAAAGTCAGATGTATTTACAGTCAGTACAGAAAAAAATACAGTAAATTCATCTGAGCAGATAGATTTATAACCTCTATTTTTATGTTCTAATTACTTTTTTGAAGTGTTTCTTTACAGGGGACAAACCTGGCATACCTTAGTCCATATGCATCTCCAATGAACACTTATCTACCACAACCAGAAAGATATGACCTTTTAAATATACGCAGCAAAACATATTTCTAAATAAAACAAATAAAACAAGCACCAATCAGATGTGCTTCCCAGATTGTTCTGAAGTAAAGTATTCATACAGTTAACAGTCAGGTTCATAACTCACAAGTATGGCAACGGAGAAAAGGAAACTAACCAAAAGAGAGTCTGCAGTTTAGCTGAGGCTCAGCCTGTCCCAAGGCTTATACACTTGATATATGCAGTTTTGGTTAGTACTTCCCTTGAAGTCAGAATTCTGACTGTGACAAACCTCAGTAAGTCTCATTTAGCATCCCATCTAACAAGGAAATTGAAGAGAAATTGAAGTGAAAAGCATGACATACAAATAAAGGAGAAGAAAAATAAGCAGTGAAATTATTAGTGCAATACTCATGTATTATTGCAATAAGTCACAATGGTAGGATGGGCTGATTTTAGATCCTCTGTGTTTTGATTCAGTATCACTAACATCATAACTACTGTAATTTTGCAAAGGGTTTCAATTACACTTCTTGAAGAGAAGTAAAAAAGTAATGTTACAGTCATAGTTGTGGTACAGTGGTCATATCTAAGGAAAGATAAATCAAATGTTTCCAGGATTAATCTGTTAAAAATGATAATGTAAAAATACTTTTTTTTTTTTTAACCTTGCTTTGTCAAAAAACGAGTTCTCATTAGAAGAGAAATGATGTATTGTAATTTTCAAAGTTATTTTATGCAATTTTTAGAATCTTTTTAAATGTGAAGAAAATAATCTGAACATTTTATATTTCTTCCATTTCTGAGAAAATATTAATACAAATAAGAAATATATGTACTAAAGTACATTTCTAACTGTGAGTTAGTCAGCCTGCCAAAACCTTCCACACATAATAAAAGGACCAGCTCTTGAAACCTGGTACATAGGGATCCATTTGTCCCTGAGTATGCAGGAAACCTAGGACATTATTTGTACTTTAACTGCTTTAGATGTTGTATTTGTTCAAAGATATCCTGTATCTTTTGTCTTTTCAATAGTTATGAAGTATGAAATAGAGTGAGGAATGTAATGATAATTCTGTGGAACATAAAACCAAATACACACTATTTAAGGTTCTGTTTAAAAGGCTTTTCTGTGTGTGTTTGTGAGGCACAAAAAAAATATTCATTTCTACAGTACTTGTAATGAACCTTCTTACTGCTTGACCAGATTTTACATAATGCACGCTGCCAGGAAGTTTTGTTTTTCCCTGGAGCTTCGTGATCTCTACTATTGTTTATAAATCTTCTCATTCAAACAGCTTAATGTATTTCCCAGTGGACATACACATACCTACTAGTCCATTATGTTCTACAAGGGCTCCTGCAATGTCTGAGTCCAGATTACAATATTCTTACTGGCCTTGAACCAATCTGCAGAGAGCAGTTTAGCTATGCAATTTCATTCCAGAAGACTTAAATTGTCGACTGATTTCAGAATTTCTATAGGGCTCCAGCTGTTGTGTCAGATCAATGTGCACACAATAAGCTAGATAAAAATGAACTTCCTATTAGTGGTCCCATTATGATATTCTAACAAGAGTACTCTAGCATGTACTTTTTCATATATGCATGTGAGAACATTCAGTTTGACATCAACATTGATGATTCATTTAACTAGGGTAAAGGCAGACTTCACTGCAGCTCGAAAACAGTGAACACTTTAGGTTTTGATCATCTGTAATGTAAAAAATGATCTTAAAAGTTTGCAAGGGTATAGAAGAAGAAACAGAAGAAAAAAAATGATAGATGTGTATGGAAGCAGCCAAATGCATGACAGATTTAAACTCTGAATGTGTTACCTTTTGTTATTTTGTACTATAGAACAAAATAATTCACTTGTGGGATCAAAATTGTGCAGTTACTGCAATATACACATTCTAAAGGGACTGGAAAATAACCCACACATGACAACGGTATTCCTTTGTCACCCATCTCACTCTTATTCAGTGTTTAATTGAATGAAATGTTCAATGATTTTAGTACTTCGCCTATGCCATACCAGTGCTTCATCTGAAAACATAATAAAACTGAAAAATGCTGGAGAATTCAAACACTTCCTGAGCTGCATTCTCTCCATGATTTTGAATATTAATTGGATTTCACTAATAGCTTCTTACTTCACTGAAAATCAACACGATTCTCAAAACAATTATATGCTGAAATTGTACATACTCTGAGGAAACCTGGGTGGATTGTCGTTGACATCAGTGAGTGTGATATTTACAGTTGTTGACCCTGACAGCCCTCCGACCTGCCCAGCCATATCTTTGGCTTGAATGACAACGGAATAATGCTCTCTGGCTTCCCTGTCCATGTTGTGCAAGGCAGTCCTGATGACTCCTGTGATGGAAAGAAAATAAACAAAAGAAAGATTAGGATTAGCTTGTTCTAGCAAGGGAAAATGCTGGACATAACCATTTGTTTCAGGAAAAGTGGGGAAATGGGAGATTTTCTGGAAACATAGAGCTTTTCTATAATCCAAATAAGATGGGTTTGTTTGATATTCAAGGTTAAAAGTCAATCGTTTGCCTTCTGTGTGGTAACAAATAATAAATAATGGATTACATAACGGTATATGGAGATGCTTGAGAGTGATCCATTGCTTTTTTTTTTTTTTTTTTTTTTAATATAACAATGCCAGATGCTGCTAGCCAGTCAACTTGCCTTGGGATAATAATAATTAAAAAAAAAAAAAAAAAAAAAAAACACCTATATTTTACAACTATAATAGCATATTAATAAATAATGAATCCAACTTATGTAACATTCCTAAATGAAAGGCACATTGCTCAAATGCAGTGTTTTCTCATGTATTATCATTCTTTAAATATGTACTTAATAGAACTATTAATGAGAATTCATACCCCATGGAAGAAGCCACAGATTCATTTATTTTAACAAATGTTCAATTCTAAATAAAACCACTTACCTTTTAAAACTATTCCAAAACTATACCTTCTTATTCAATACATATTAATCACACACACTTGTCTTTGTAAGTGTAACTTATGTAATACTTGTATGTAAAGTAAAAGATAAGTCTTTATTGTTTTTACTATTGTAGACAGAGAAAACTTAAACTGAGTAACCCTAAAATAATATTTTCTTAACATTTAGTCAATGATATATGCACAAGCAAAGATGACAATAAGGGAGCAACAGTCAACCCTGTGGGCTCAGTTTCAATTATGGTACATTTTTCATTCATGATGATGCCTGTAAATGGGCTCCTACTAATATCGTTGATCACAGTCTGACAGAAAGCCCACAGAGTTCAGTAAAGGGAAGTGTCAAGTCCTGCACTGGGGAAAGAATAAGCCTAAGCATCAGTACATGCTGTGGACAGACCAGCCGTAAGGCAGATTTCAAGAAAAGGATCTGGGGGGTCCTCATGGACAAGCTGGTTAGTAATGTGCCCTCGCGACAAACAAAACCAACAGCATCCCAGTCTGCATTATTAAAAATGTTGCCAGAGAGGTGATCCTTCTCTGCTCAGCACTGGTGAGACCATATCTGGAGTGCTAGGTCCAGTTCTGGGCTCCCCATTACGTGAAAGACATTTATATGCTGGAGTGTTTATATCGAAAAACATAAACAAATACATTAAATAATTTTATTAACATTAAATTTTCAAAAATCTACATTTGTAGTGTAACTTGGTTTTGGACTCTTAAATGGAGTGTATGCTATAACAAGTAAGAAAATATACCATAGTATTATCAAATATTGTTTTGGGGTACATTTTAAACATATAATAGCTATTAAAACAAGGCAATTTAACTTGCTCTTCTAGGCAATCAGCAGAACAGCATTATTTCCATGGTCTGTGATTCCCACAGTCTCAGATGATCTCAGAAGTGATTTCCAGAATATTACTTTATTGTATATAAATTTATTTTATTACATTTATTCCATAAAGCCGATTACATGGAATCACAGAATGGCCGAGGTTGGAAGGGACCTCTGAAGATCATCTAGTCCAACCCCTCTGCCGAGCAGGATCACCCAGAGCAGATTGTGCACGATGGAATCCAGGAGGGTTTTGAATAGCTCCAGAGAAGGAAACTCCACAGCCTCTCTGGGCAACCTGTTCCAATGTTCTGTCACCCTAACAGTTAATCATTGTTACATGTGAAATGGAAATTTTCATGTAGCTTATACCATCGTTTCCCTTCTATTCTGAAAATAAATCACATATAAACAAGTAGAACTATCCACAAAGAATAATATTTTAAAGTATCGATGAAGATTCAGAATGATTTTAACACACTTTTGCACCACAAGTACCTATTTATCAGAAGCTTGGATTCTGGACAAGCTAGCTAAAAGTAGTATACCAGTATGTTTTACTTCATCAATGTATTTTTCTTTTATACAGTTAGAAACAGTGTTTCTTTTTCACAAACATCATTGTAATATACTGAAATTCACTGTAACTTATACATACTATAATAGAAAGGCAAGGAGACATTTGGATAAATTGTATTGTTATAACTGAAGCATGAATTTTCATCAATATGCTTCAAAAAATCTGATCCTACTGTACTGAAATTTCATTTTGCTGGAAAAAAAAAAAAAAAAAAAAAAAAAAGAAACATAGAAAGTTTTAAAAGTCAAAATGCTCTGCATTTTTTTCCTGACATTTTCCAAACAAATTGCTTCAACTTTTCACACTGAAATAATCTTTCTTGTTGGCACTTCTTCATTATCTGATATAATAGAAATCAGAGTTGAAACAGAAACCAAATGTATTGGAACTTTTAATATTTATGCATATGCATGGAGGAAGTATGGGATTTTGAAAAACAACACTTCAATTTCAATTTGAAACAGACCATAGTTCACATACTGGAACATCTGTCTTCCACAGAATCCTCATAATTACACCAGTCACTTAAAGTTTTAAACTACTTTAAATGAACAGAAATTCCTTTGAATTGCATTTACTTTCTTCTTCATTTTTACTCCAAGGGGTATGGCACTGAATCAGTTCTTGTAGACAGTTAATAATGACTTGTGGAGTGAAGGGATGACTTATTTTTTAGCATCATATTCTTATTTTCTGAAAATATAGTATATTCAAATGGTATAGTATATTAAAGTTTTTTATTCCAAAAAAATGGATCTAAAATTTAGAATAAAAATAATTGTATTCATGTTTGGGGTATGCTGAAGGAAATGAGATAAGGGAAGATTTAGTTCTCTCTCTTTTCTTGGTTCTGTATATGTACATACACGCTAAAATTATATAAATACATGAGGTGGGTAACTAGGTGCAGATCCTAACACTCTATCCTTATTACTAGCCGGTCCACCAATTGTTCTGGCAATATAGCTCTAAAATCATACAGAACTTCAATTTTCTCTAATGCATCCAAAAGATGTATGGAGAACTACCTTCCTTTTTTTTTTTTTTTTTTTTTTTTTTTCCAATACAGTAATATGGAAAGTTCCAGCCCTTCCCTTTACAGTAGCAATTACCCTTGAGCATGTTCAGTGTGCTTGGCAGGGGCTCCTATACATCACACAAGACAGGAAATTCATAATAAAGAGGACTATCTTTCTCTCTCTAAAACTGTGAGGAAAGATTTTGAAAAAGAAAGCTATCAAAGACCTTTTAAATGTAAACACAGCCTCAACCTTGCCTCATATTTGTTAGGCAGTAGTGTGACCCTGTTAACTGATGACTTTTTACCTGTGTTTTCAATATTTATTCATCTTTATTAAGAAAGGAAAGCAAGAAGTAAAAAGCAAGATGCATTCATCATTATGGGGACACCCCACCCTCTTTCGGGTATTAAGGAAAGAATTTTTTTCAGAAGTTTGACAGCTATGTTAAAAAACACATACATCATGTGGAAGTTTAGAACTATTGGAGCAGTTGCAAAGGATGCACAGCTCTGGACTTCTGGAATACAAATTTCCATCTTAAATTTATTTGGTATCTGTTTTCCCACCTGGATGGCTCCCCCAGAACACACTTTTACTTCAGATTTGTCAAAATTGATAAAATTGATTTACCTCTAAATCACAGTTTTTTTTTTTCTCTGATAGTTTCTAGTCTTGGATTGCACCTTTTCCAATCTGAATTTATCCTTCTTGACTATAAGTGACGAGATACCTAGCTGTATTCAGGTTGAGATTTTATCACCACCTCTACTAATTACAACTTGTATTTCCCTTCCCTTCCCTTCCCTTCCCTTCCCTTCCCTTCCCTTCCCTTCCCTTCCCTTCCCTTCCCTTCCCTTCCCTTCCCTTCCCTTCCCTTCCCTTCCCTTCCCTTCCCTTCCCTTCCCTTCCCTTCCCTTCCCTTCCCTTCCCTTCCCTTCCCTTCCCTTCCTTTCCCTTCCCTTCCCTTCCTTTCCCTTCCCTTCCCTTCCCTCCCCCTCCCCCTTCCCCTTCCCCTTCCCCGTTCCTTTCCTTCCCAGATTACAATACATTGGTGATTCATCTATGATTGGCTTGCTCAGGACTTTCTCCTCCAATATTTCTAAATTAATAAAACCAGAACTGTTGTAGAAAGTCTTATAATTAGTCCTGTAATTTGTTGGCATCAGCAAATTTCCTCATGATGGTCATGCATTCATCCTAAAAACATCAGACAAAATTGAGCAAAGAGTACATTGTGGTGTCAAGCTCTTAAAAAATATCCATGTCTACTACTTTGGACAGCTTCTCTTCTATCCTTTCACCCAACATCTTTAGATTTGGAAAAACACTGAAAAAATGTTTATTTTGACAAATTTTACTTTTGTAAAAAGTAAAATTTACCCAGTGAAATTTTACCCAGGCTCTGCAAATACATCCCTGATACTTAACTGCAGTTAATTCCTATTTTTTTTTCTTCTTTTTTTTTTCTCTAAGGCATCTGTCAATTTACATTTTTTTTTTTTTTTTTTAAATCTGTTCTGTGGAGAACCATTTTACTTGCATGTAAGAAGAGCTGCACAGAAGGCTTGACTGTAAAAATCAAGATATTTTTAAGTCAAGTGCGGACAATTATTTTGAAAAAGTCTGCCACAGCCAAGTTTCTAACTATGCACTTATCAAAGTATTTAACTATATTCTTACCTGACAGTGTGGTGCACTTAAGGTAATTTATCATATTGCTTATATATAAGAACTTATTTTAGATTCAGTAATCAATGCACAGTTTTAGTCAGCTTTCTCTTGCAGCCTACTCCTGCATGATGTGTGAATGGAACCTTCCCAGAATAAACCATGGATCATTTTAACATTCTTAGATCAAATGTTTTCTATCCAGGGTGTGTGTGTGCGTGTGTGTGTATGTTTCACCATCAAATGACAAAATAATCTGTCATAGACCAGTTAACTTTTTGTATGGAAAACTTCCATTCTGCTGTTGGATTACAAGCCTGGTCAGTAGGGATTTTCTAAAGGGTCAGCAGGTCTTACTAGATCTTCCATATTCTAGTTTCTTCTACGCCTGTCTTGTCATAAAAAAGACCACTAAACGGTTCAAATATAATTTTAAATATCTATTTAATGACTGATTAAATATGTGACTTTTACTAATTACTGAGGAAAGAGAACTATTACAGATGGTAATCTCATGAATATTATTTTTACTTTGTGAACAAAAGCCCTATTTTCATACTCATTTTGCTTTAGGATATGTAGTTAGCTTATTTTACTTCAAATTAATATTCTGAATATAACATATATACTAAAGTAGTTTTAAAAATCCAATATTATCCTACCTTGAGAGAATTAGATACATCTCTTTTAAGAGAATGAAGTAGGGCTTTTGTGAGTTTTTGCCTTTTAGGGCCAATGCTGAGCAAGTATGAGTCAGCAGATGCATTTTGTTTTTCTTAAGATTTCAGAATCAACTTCAAATCTGGAAATTCCAATAGACTTTACCTTGGATTTATGATTTAGTCCAAACTATATTAAAAAAAAAAAAAAAGAAAGAAAAAAAAAAAAGAGCTATATAGTGATTTTGGTCATACTCCACATTCTGAATGCTTCTATAACATAGATATATTTAATCTACCCCTTTGGTCAGATCTACTTTATATAGGTAACATTATACATTTTGTTCTTTTCCAGAGGCATCACTAGAGAACTACCTTCATTACCAGAAGTCAAAGCACTATAGAAATGACAGTTAGTAGTCTGTTTTCTTCTATGGTCATGATTACAGTACCGAAAGACACTACACCCTTTCTTTAGGAGAATTAGCACCGAAATAAAATACATGAATACAGTATTGAAATATTACTGCCGTAATAAAATAGAAATTGCAGAAAAATAAGTAAATTTCTAAAAGAAAATGGTAAGGGTTTTCTTAATAAGTTCGTTAGAATAGTGTTCATTTGATATAAAAATAATAATAATAATAAAAAAAGAGGGGGTATTAACCAGATTGATTGTAATATAATGAATACCCCCAGGGAAAAAAAAAATCTATTCAATTTATTATTAGTGATTAAAGACTTCTCAAAAATTTTGATGAGTAACAGCCTGAATTTACAAAATGAAAAAATCTTCTTCCAAAGCCTCCAGAATTAAGGAATTTGAAGAAAGCTTCACTGATTGAAATGAAAATACATCAATTTATGTGGCAATTGCATGAATGCCAAATGTAATTATAGCACCTTCCACTGTTTTCATAATGCAAAGCATAATCAAATGAATTAAATGAAGAATCAGCTGCCATGCTGCATGCCAGCAAGCAGACAGGAAACACTCAAGTGTTTCAAAGACTCTTAAAGGAGTATCTACTACAGAAATACCATAGCAACTGGCCACCCCATTTGGGCAGGAAGCCTTCATTCTTTCTCTCGCCAGTAGTTACAGCATATGTATATGGCTTCCAGGTTTGTCAATTCTGTTTCAGTTAGAATTGTTCACATGATTTTAAAGCAAATTTATCTCAGCCTCTTGTAAGCTAGTTGAATCAGGACACCGTTATCAGGGATGTTTTTCCACTGAAGGGGTGTACTTGTCCCACTGACTTCAAAGTCACTATGCTTTAGAAGAGACATTTGCTGGATTTAGTGGTAGTGGATTGCTAGTTTATTGCACTCCAATTGTAGTCATTCCTGTAAACATCAACTTTTCACTCTGGCCCAGAAATCTGCATTAAAATCATCAGCTAATATAGCATTTAAACAAAACCAGTATTTTGGTGCAAATCTCAGTAACTAATCACATAAATAATCATACCACAGCCTGTTGTGCTGATATTTCAATTTCTTCCACACCCAAACTCTTCCAGTAAACTTATGCCTGGTGTGACTCTGTATGGCTATAAAGGTATGGGTGTTTTCATTTGTTCTGTTGAGCTGTATAGACACAGGTCTTTATATTCAGAGGACCCTTGTGCAGGCTGGACAGTAAACTTGACTTTATATGCATAACTCGAGTGGTAGCTGGCACTGTATGGCGGTAACAAAGTATGGTGTACAAATACTTTTTTCTGTGCTTGAAAGTAGCAGGGAATAAATAACTGTGATGAGTAGGACAGGTGAATATTATAGTACAGACAGAATGGAAATATATTTTAACAGAAACAGTGAAGATGGAGCAGAATGAGGTGCTTCTGCCACAATAATGATACAGTAAAATACAGATTCATGAAATTAAGTTGACATGCGGCATCAACTCTGTAAATATTTCCTAGACAAAGGAAAACAGGTTATATTCATCTACACAAAATAGGAATGAGCTGGACTATAAGAAAAAAAGTGGTCTTCATCTTCCAAACATATTTTCAGATTCTCTAAAAAAAAAAAAAAAAAAAAAAAAAAGCCAGTGGTGGGCAGTCACCACTTGGGAAATCCAAATGTGGGCAGCAAAGTCACTGGAAGCCACAAACCTGGCTGTTTCTTTGTTCAAAAAAGCAATTAATATATTTTCCAAACACATTACTATCAAACTCATTACATGGGTTAACAAGTAATTACGCACAACTTTTGTAATTATTCAAAACCTCACAATTTAAACTGTTTTTAAGCAACTATACCAATGGTTCTTGGAAAGAAATCTAAGAAGAGCTTAGATTTTCGTTTAGCTTATGCAACCTGATACACCCACTGTCAAGATACATTCTTCCAAATAACTAAGCTACTCAGGTTTAATGGTAAATTCTTTATATAATGGATTCAGTGTGTTAAATGCCAGACGAGACCACCAGACCACCCACAGAGCTCAGGCCATTAACAGAACTAGCACTGTACTGAACCTAGTAGTTTGATTTTGGCTAGAGCACATCCTCCTGAAAACATGTAATTTTGAACTGAAGTGATCAAGAAGTAGAAAATATCACCTGTTTTCTCAACAGAATATCCCAATTCTTAATCATAATCTTAATTCTTAATCATAATCGCCCTTTATTTGGTAGTGTGCAATTTCAAATTCAAACTTCTGACTTTTGTTATCCTCTCTCAGACCATTAATTGGTTCCCTGTACTTCTGTTTGTAAAGATACTGCTATATTCTCATGAAGATAACCTTTCCAACAAAATAAATGGTAAAAATGTGTAAGGCTGTAAAGCCTTTTTTTCTCACTCATAATGTATAGTGTTATTTCCTCTTTTCAGCTTTCCAAAATTAAATACACACAAATGAAATTAACATTGATATGTCAATTCTGCATGCACACATACACACACACACCCGGTACCAATATCTGATGTAAATTTAACCTCTCTAACCATTTGAAATACATAAATATATTTAAGAATTGTATTAGGCTTTTTTTGGCTCAACACTGCCTTGGTAGCTCATTTTGAGCTGCTTTACTCTAATTTTATATAGTTATGGTTCTTCTGAATACATTTATACCTCCCTCACTACATCACTTCTATTATAAATTCCCGATCCCTAATTGCAGGACATTGCATTTATTGCACTGAGTGGCTCAGCTATCAAATATTCTGCCCGAATATGCTATTTTCATCTGTATTCAGAATTATGCCATTTTTCCGTCATCCAAAAATTTTATCAGCAATAGTCTTATATTTACTTCTAAACCATACATCAGAAAGTTGACTAGAGTTGGTCTCACACCAATCCCTTTAGACCTCTGGTGGTGTCTCTTTCTTTCACGACGATTCTGCATTGCTGACAACTTTTTGCTACCTCCCAGGCAGCCAGTTCATGTACATTTAATATGTGCTTTGTTGCCACTAGTTACTGCTATGTATTTAACTAGAATGCCATGTGGTATGGCAGTTATATTTTTTCAGTGTAACTTGTCATGAAACAAAGGAATTGGGTTTCTTTAACATGATCTATTTTACAGAAACACATACTGAAAAGTCTTATTGCTTTTTCTATTTTTACCTGCTAAACTTTTCTCAACTAATTTACTTTATTTTGCCTAAATTTGCCAGCCTAATGTTACAGACTTCTTTTTGGTTGTCCTTTCAGAAAATTGACACACATTTACATTCTGCAAATGTTCAGGAATTTTTCTAGTAAATCAGAATTTAGTTAAAATTAACATTGGTGAGACCAGAATTGCATTAGCTAGATATTTTTTCCCCAAGCAGATGTGACACAGCATTCTTCACAGCTACTACGAAGATTGTATGGTGTGAAAAGCAAATAATTCTGTTTCTTTCCAAATACAGCATGGATCTAACTTTTTATTCTGTATCATTCTTAATAATTTTCTCATCTTCATCCAGTTATGACCCTATCATTGCCATTTTCCTTTTTTTTTTCCACCCCTCCCACTTGAAAAAAAAATTTTTAAAAAATTGTGTCCTAAACCCATTTAACCTGGCATCCTGTCATTCAAGGATTCTCAGCTTCCATTGTCTTCAGCGTTCTTTATGAATGTTATCCACTTCATATTTCTAGTTGCTGTATTTTCTTACCTACTTCATTATTCGGGGAGAAACTAAACTTTGGAACTAGATGGTCTTTAAAGATCTCTTCCAACCCAAACCATTCTGGTTCTATCATTCTGTGATTCTATGTACATCTCTTAGTTTGAGGACTGGACAATCATTATGGTTCTCCATTAGTCTAATCTTCTTTCTAGATGATTCAATATTCCAGGGTGATATTTACAGGTAAAATGTGAAAATTCTGCCCACTTTTTGATGTGCAGATTTGCAAAAGAGTTCACAAAAGGGCTAATTCATCCATTTTCGTTATTCGTTTATCCAGTCTTATGTCCTGAAAATGTCCAAGCTGGTTCTTTCAAAAAAATATTGCACAATTACTATGAATTTTCAGACAGCAAAACCATTCAATGTTCGTTTAAGCAAATCCCCTGAGTGTATTTAACCTCTCCTAAAATTGCTTCTCCATTATTGAAGATTTTTATCGTCCACACAAAACTTTAAAAGATGAGGAATGCAGGAGTAGAAGAAAGCTTCAATGACAGACATTGACTTGAATAAAAATATTTATCTGTCTAGCAGCAAAAGGTTCTCTGCCTAGGTGTGTATGATTAAATCATTCCATTTAAAACAGAAGCTACTTTGGTGGTTTTGCACTGACTCGTGTCATTTCCTTGGAACTGAATCTGAATTAGTGGCATTTCTATAGCTCTGAAGATACAAATGGTTAGGAGAAAACAGGGCTGAATGGTCAGATTCTCCAACTTAAACAAGAGAGCAGACAAATTTTGATGTGTTCCTATTAAACAGTAGGCATGTGCCTCGAGTAAAGCAGTGTGAGATAAGCTTACAGAAGTATGATGTTCCTGCTGTGCTGAAAATTATTTTTCCTTTTTTTGACAATTCAGATAAAAATGTATTTAAAACCAAAAAAAGAAACTGTACCTTAATGGGGGGGGGGGGGGGGGGGGGGGGGCGGGGAGAAAAAAAAAGGAAGATGATGCTTGCGGAAAGCTGAATGCTGGCTGTATGATATAATTTACAATTCTTGCAGTATTATGCTCAAGATAACTATGAAAAATACATAGATACAGATATATAAAACTAACAGATTACTGTAATGCTGCTTAGCTAGTGAATAATTCTCTATTACAGATTGCTTACGAGGTAGGCAAGCAGAGGGACCAAGTAAGTGATGTGCATGTGAAGATAAGGCAAGGGCAAAGAACATTGGAAAGGAGGAAATTACTCATTAAGGATGATTTCTTCACAATACAAAGTTCTTAGGGTTGCAGGGTTGCATTTAATCCTTGGTGAAAAGGAACAACCTTATGATACATGAGATGAACAAAACAATTAAGTAAAAAGGGGATGAATTCAGTAACCCATGAACATGGCAGATGGGAATTAAGAACAGGAATCTTCTCAAAGGAAATCCCATTTGACAAGAAAGAGCTTAGAACTATCTGAAGACTGACTGCTTATATTCACCAGCTTGGAAATACCCCTCTCTTAAAACAGAAATAATATGGACTATTTAATAAAATAGCAAATTAAATTTAATTTTTGTCTTTAATAGTCACATGAGAATGTATCTAAATAATTTGAGATAATTAACATAGTTGCCCATAATGTTGTGGTTTCTTTTCAAAGCAGGTCACCTTGATAAGAGGGACAAGGAGACAGCGATTATAGGCATGACAAAAAAGCTTTAAAATAGGGTCAAAGTAATGTCCATCTAATTAAAAACTAAATGTAGCACACAGTCTTGGAAAGATTCCACATTTGAACAAAATTTCATATGCTGGCTAATTTAATTACAATTGACAGACAGTGTCTAGACGACATATAATTCAGCTTGTCTGTTAGTGAGAAGGCTTGCTTAGCCAACAAACCAAGTGTTTACATGGTTGCACCCTTTTGTCTCCATGATACTTATGACATACCCATGAGCAAGCCACTTAACCTGAATGCATCACTGACCCATGTGTAACACGTTAAAGACCTTATAACAGTATAGCATAATTTATAGGTAATTGTTATAAAGCAGTTAGACTTCAACCTTACTCAGCATTTAAGTATGCTTATTCATAAATTTCAAGTGAAAATGAAATAAAATGAGACTAGTGTCAATACAGAAATGAAAAACACTTTTTCCATGTATAACCTAGGTACTTGAATAACATTGAAAGCATTTACACTTCAAGTGTTATGACTGTGACCATGCAAGCTAATGACTGTTCAAAACAAAATCGTCAGATTCAACCATTGGCAAAATAAAATCAGCACACGTTCTTCACTTTGGACAATGTTTTAGTGGCAGATTTAATACATCCGAATATAACTACACATGTATATATATATATATACATGAGTGACAACGAGTACCCTACAAATAAGATTAATTGATTTGCTTACCAACTGAATGAAAAAAATCTTAGAAACAAAGTATTACTGTAGTACTTTCTGGGAAAAAAAAAAAAAAGCTATAAATTCACTGAAGGTTTAATATTTGTAACAAAGTTCCAGTCTGTTGGAAAAAATAAAAAAGAAATAGTTCAAACTCTACACAGAAAAGATGTAAGAAATGCAATATGGGTAAACTGAACACTAACTAAAGAACCACGGTAGATCAAAACAGATACCTTCAAATGCTGAAAATGTGAAAATTAGGCATACCACAGTTTTCATAACCTTCTGAAGTACATTAAAAAAGATTGTGATTTCATACAGATAAAATTTAAAGATATCCTATAATAAAACTTCTGGTATGCATGTTCACAAATGTTATTTTCTTTTAAATAAAGACCTAACACACACAAAATCTTTGTCCATTAGGTGACATAATAGGTTGTTATTGACTTCTATTGAGATTCAGTCAGGATGTATTGACTTGAGAGTTACATATTGATCCAGTAAGAGAAAAGATAAATCTCCACCTAGAGGTATAATAAATCTTAAAGTTGGCTGAGAACTGAAGTCTGTATTGTTCCATTGCTATAGGTGCATTGCTATCAAGAAATTAACTACTGAATTAGTGAAGTGTTGTAGTTTGTTGAGAAGAGACGACCTTGCGGTACCATAAACTAAAAAACATCACAATAAGGTCACACAAAACATAAAATACCATTGCTTCCTGAGAGCACATAGTTTTAGAAAGTTGTTTCAATTTTTGATTTGACTGAATATATTATTCTGCAAGGTGATCACCCTCTGTCTGAATATTAGTACTGAAAACCTTTTGATGTTGAAACTGAAGCTTGTCTGCATTTGAAATTATTCTGAATTTACACAAAGCACACATTTGAAAATACAAGAGCTTTCCCTTAAAAACTCTTACTGGACACAGACTTTCTTAGGAATAATGTCACATATATCTAGTCATCAGCCTTGGGAAAGCCAGGACTTTGTGACAGATCCCAAATATAGAGTGAGGAAAAATATGCAACCTTATGAACCATGTCACAAGTACCACAACTTTATATACTATGTATTACAAACTCCTAAGCTGGGTGCTGAAAAAAGATAAAATCAAAAGATCATCTTTGCTTTTCCTCTTCCTACCTACCATTCTCATTTACAATCATAGGAAAACACATGAATAGCCTTCATTTTGTACCTCCAGATTTCAATTGTTTATTTGAGACAATAATGAAATGTATCTACTTAAAACTTGATTCAGCAACTAGCTTCCTTAAATGCACTGATCTACATGACCCCTTTCTGATGAACAAAAATTTGTATAGTTCCATAACAAATGCATAAATATGCCTTTTAAAGCTCAATGTAGATAACTTAAAATGCACAAATCCAATTAAAGATTAAGTACCTTTGTAATTGGTACCTTTTAAGTGCCTCGAACTTTTATACTGTTCACTTATGCACTGGCAACATAACATACTATAATATTTCAAACCTGCACTGAATCAACATCAGCTGTTAAAATCTCCTACAACATTTCATCTTGACCCAAGATGAAGGCTCAAAATACAATTTTTTTGTACAGATAGAAACATTTGGGAGGATGTCAAAAATGAAATAAAAATACTGCCTTTTAAAAATAAGATTTTCCTAAGAATTACACTTTCAATGAGTCTGCTTGTCTAGATAATTTGTGATCTACACAGGGCAAGAAAACAGATCAACAGCAGTGTTATAGTTTTTTCCACTTTTTCCCTTCTCTAGAATCATATCCGGTGCAAATATTTGCCTGATGTAGGCCTGGAATGAATCAAAAGAGTGGACTTTAATACCTTCTGTCTGTCCTTTTCAAAGGATATAAAATTTCCTAAAATCATATCTATTTTCTCTATTTCTTATCAAAGAACCTACAGCAGGATGGCATAGGTGCAAGATAATAGGACTGAATTGGTTTACCATTTGGTACAAAGTCAATGGTTGTTTACCAAATTTATGTTCTAAGTAGTGATGGGAAAGTTCTTTGAAACATATTGAAAAGAAGCTGTGAAAAGATCATCAGAAAATAAACTTTCAATAAAAGTCACTTTCAATGGCTGTGTTCCTTAACTGGTTGACCTTATGTTAGACTGTTAATGTACCTTTCAAATATTAATAACAATTAAAAAAATAATAAAAATAATAAAAATAATAAAAATAATAAAAATAATAAAAATAATAAAAATAATAAAAAGAACATGATTCCCTCTTCCGCTAACATTTAGGAGGGATAAAAATGCTTTTAAAAGTTCATACGGAAGTAGGCTGTCTATTGAAAAAGCATTCCTTCATTTTATTTAAGTACACATCCAAAGGCTAAACTATTATTCTTGACCAAATTGTGTTTGAACACTATATCATGAGCTACTTAAAAGTCCTTCATTTTTAATTAACATGACAAAATAAAACAAAGATTCAGAGAACTATACTGGTTTGCACTCCGTATGTTTTTCATCATTTTTCTTTAATGAAACAAAACACAGAAACACACTATTTTCCTGGTGTTTTTTGTATATGTTGCAGAGGAAGTCTTTCCTCTAAGCTTCATCTACAATAGCAACTATTTCTCTCTATGTGTAGCTCAGTTTTCTACCTCTCCAGAATGACCTGAGGTAACATGAAACAGTGTACCTAAAGCAATTTACATGTACCTACATACACAGTAACTCATATATATATATTATTATTATATATACATTATATATATATATATATATATTAAAGGGCATTTCACCTCATGTAACAGGCTAAAACCTATAAAAAGCCATAGTGAATCCTAATCTGAGTGGACAGGAGCTTTCCTTGTGCAACAAATGCAGCAATCATGGCTTGCCATGTTTGGGACTGCAGAATGTTTTTCTTGTCCACTCTTCTTAAGATCTTCTTAAAGTATATATATAATGAAGGTGAGCAGGAGCTCACACTGTTGATCTTGACCTGGTATAAATCCACATACTTCATATAAAGATAATGAAGCTATGTTGATTTGCATCAGTAAATAATCTTATATTTTATTTTTAGGCAAAAAGCTTCTTACCATGATTAGGACTAAGTTGTCAATATAGTACTCTCGCTGATGAGTCTTCACTCTGCAGGTGTTTATGGCAAGGGGAGCTCACATCAGGGAAGACTGACTGCCTTTATGAGCATGGTTGCTGCTATAGCTTCTGAAAATCTGGCCAATAATAACATTTTTTATACCGTAATATTTCTAAAATCACACCTGAAGAAGAAAGATAAAACACATTTATCCATGTGTTAAGGTAAGTGTTAGGAATAGGAAATGCAGAACCGCATGCCTATTTGGGCCATTAGTTTCCTCTTTAGGAATAGTCAAATCAATTCATATTTCTTTACTTTTACTCTCAATCCTACATTTTCTTTCATGTCTATTTTAGACTGTTCTGAGTCTTTCACCATCTTGTCATATTGGAGAAAACTGAGCATGTAAGTGAACTCCAGTATCTGCTGTGGACACAAAGTAGTGGTACAATACACAACAGGCGATAATTATAGAAAAAGACTTTACAAGCATTTTTATACAAAAATTTTGTACAAATAATTTGTACAATTTTATTTTTTTTTACAAGCCATTTCTGTTAACGAAAGTCTTGTTAGGACATTTAGAAATGCATCTTTTGAGAAGAAAATGTAAGTAAAACAACAGTGAGAGGGTAACTTGAAGAAAATTTTGACTCCCTAATGTTCAGCTATTATAAATTAACCTGAACGTTGGAAATCAAATAGGTATAAGATGGGAAATACCTGCGAAGTATAATGTATTTCCTGGATGCTGTATAGTTATTAGCTAAACTTAGATGTAATTCGCAGGAAAGTGAAAATTAAGATGGAGCATGTATACTTTAAGCATTTCATATTTGAATAAATATCAAAAGATAAAATAAAAATAAAAAATAAAAATAAAAAAAATAAAAATAAAAATAAAAATAAAAATAAAAATAAAAATTGAGAAGCTCTGCTGGTTATGGTAGAAAACGTAAGTTCTAACATATAAATTTCTAGAAAATCGCAATGGTGCATAGTACCTGCTTTAGCACTTGTAGAGGCTGACCATTTACATCCACAATATCTTCTTAATTTTAATTAGGACTTACGGCACACTTGTAAAACTCACTTTTACTGAGGAACAATTTCCTGCACATAGGACAACTGTCAGCTCGACTTGAGAGGATATAGTATCCTAAATACTTTTTAATACTTTCCAAGACTTAGTAAGAAATAGTATTCTGAATGTTAGAGTCTGAACAGTAAACATCAAAAACATACGTTGACATGCATAAAACTTTTGCATGGTGATCCATTACAGTAATACAATATCACTTAGATTTTTTATGGACTATGTTGCAGAGACCATTTACAAGAAGATTGGAGAACATACTTTTATTACCCTTTTTAGAAGATGTCATTTATCAAATGGACAATATATTCTCAGAATCTTAAAATAAGTTAATGGGATATACATATATAGTTTGCAAATGACACAGCTATATCACTGTGCTTTGAATGAGTTAATATATTTTTCAGGAACAAGTTTTTAAAAGCTGTCTCCAAGCTTTAGATCTCTTATTTTTTGTCTCACCACTCTGAAAAAAAAAATAAAATCAAAAAAAAAAATTGCAAAACAGTTTCCTTTACATGATAGCGAGGCAATGTAGACGAAAATAGTAATTTTCAACTATAATGCATGAAAGCAGCCATCTGAAAGCATGGCCTCAAAGTAAGTACGCCCGCTTATCCTTGAGAAATCATACCTAATACTGGGCAATGAAATTTCAAAATATTGACTTCACCATTAGTTCCTTGTATCTAAAAGACTGTTTTTCAGAAGAATATGAGGGACAAGTTTAAAGATTCTGTCTTACTGTTTGAAGCAGGGGAAAATTATTAGCCTTGACAAACCCTACAGTAGGAAATGGAAGAAATGGGGCTTCCATCATTTATTATGCCACATCCTGGATGATGTTACCAATCAGCACCAACTCTTATTCATTTTATCATTTATGACTGCATAAATAATATTGGCAAAGCTGTTATCAGTACCCTCAGTACCATAGCCCAAACAGACTCAGCGCATGACTGCTACAGTTCATACACAGAATATGATTACATTTGGATTTCAGGAAAGGTGCTATGCTCTAGACTTGACAGAAACATGTCTTCCCTTGCAAAATCTGTGGTTCTAGCTTTGTGCATTTTATAAGTTTTCACAGTTTATTTGAGCTTTACATACCTAACACAGAAGGAACCTCATTTACAGTCCTCCCAGTTACATGTAAGTATTCCTGGAAACATCCTTAAAAACTATTCCTAGCAAAGAACAGAAGACATGTCCGTGTATGATAGCCCCACAGAAACACTACTATACTATGAATTTTGATAAATCTGTAAAAATTGAATTTTTCTATTGTTATTATAAAGGCATATAAAAAGAGTAACTTGTCAGCACCTGGGCTTTATTAATTAAATCCATATTCTGAAATGGCAAAAAGAGCATCTTGGTAATTATAGATCTGTTTACTGAAGGTAATATTTAAAGGGACAAAAGGAGCAGAAAACAGTAAGAAAATATGTGGAGAAATGAACCTGGTTTCCAACTCCAAAAAGAGTTTAATTTTTTATCTCTTAACATATAATATTTTAAAGGCTGAATTCTAGAGCTTTATTCTAGTCCTTCTATGAACAGTGGTTCACAACCTGGAGTCTTGGTTCTCCATGTTGTACTACAGAGGACTTAAATCTGAAGTAGAAGAACATTTCGTAATTATCCTTTATCTCCTGACAGCTGTGTTCTGACTGTCTAGATATTTGCCAGTGTGGAACACAATAATGTGAAGACCATCTACCTCTAAAGACTTCTCTCCAGGACCCCTGCCATCTCTCACATTAAACACAATTTCTTATGCAAAAGCATTCCAATCTTATAATTTATCAGAGTGTGTCCACTTGGAAGACAAGCATGATCCACAGCAGCTGGACATCAGAAGGAACCCCTCAGCATGAAATCTAATGAATAATTTAAAACACTTAACAAGGATTCTAACCCACATTTTATGTAACTTTATTTTAAATGTCTTCAGAACTAATTTCTTGAAATGGTTAGGAAAAACATTGACAACTGTGGTAGTCATGTCTGACAAGGCTTGCTACAGCAGTGCATGCATTAAATTCTAAAAATGCAAACACTGCACATTTGAAAACAGAAGGCAAGCTGAGTCCTGCTTGACAAGTCTTCCACTGGAAATGGACTTTACCAGACCTCACAGAATTGTATATTTAGTGTGTGTCAGTGACTTCCCTATTTTTTTTCAGAAATAGTTGTGTTTTTTTTTTTTTTTTTTTTTTTTTTTAACTGGCAGCCCTGCAATTATAATCTTAAGTCTGCAAGCTATGCAACAGGTTTTTTTTGTTGTTTTTTTTTTTTGACTTGTGCCTCATTATTAAGGCTACACTTTCTGTGAAGGAAATCTGGTCATTTTTAATGGTGCAAAACCATTAATGGTGCAAAACCATTTTTAATGGTGCATTATTATACTGTATGCATGTTGTAGTGGGCAGTACCAACCAAATGATGCTGTCTGGTGTGCTGAAAGTGCTTAAGAAAATGCTGAAGAATTTCCACCAACTTTCAATGTCCTTCAGCTTTATTTTGAGCAATTCTAAGTAATAGAGGGTCATCTGTGAACAGCTTAATGAAGAACACAGCAAATCTCATGAAATCCACTGAAATATTCTGAAACACTTTGTTATAGGTTTTTCTTCACATAAGAACTCACATTTAGATTATTTAAACACAGTACCTTGCTAACAGCTATGAATAATTTTGAAATGTTAAAAGGACCACTGGGTATAGCATATGATGTTAACAACTACTCATCCAAAAAGAAGGACTCATCTGACAAGAAGGATACAAGAAGGATATGCCATGCTCCTTTCTTGTTGTGTACGTACGTGTCTGTGTGCGTATGACCAAATCCCTGCTTCCTCTTGTTGAATTGTGGAAAGACGGGTCAGGAATGGAACAAATTTACCACATGAATATCCATCCTGTCTTTTTCCAGGTGTGTTCTGCATACCAGTTTGAAATTTTATTCAGAGAGTTTTTAATAATTCTGTGTATTTTCCAGATACACAGCAAATCTAAGCAGCTGATGCTTCCAACAGGAACGTGTGTCCCACACATTCTGCTTTGGATTTATTACAGACGTACTACACAGATGGTAAGTACCTAAACAGCATGATTAACAGTTCCAGGGAGTGATCAGACCGTCCACTGTAAACTAAGTTTTTACATGCCCCATTGTTTGGTGCATCCTGAAAGCAATGAATTTACTGACCATGCTCAGAACAATTACAGTTTGCATGCATACATGTCTGAAAAATTAACATATGTTTCTCAGAAACGTCAGCTGCAAACAAGGGACCCTTTCCTCCACTGAGTGAGCTCTGTGCTTACTTCTTCCTAGTGTTCCTATGTTTCTTTCTTTACCTACTTTTCTCATCAATCCATTCATCCATTGGGAGCCCAGAAGCAAGCATGTTCATTCCAGGCTTGGCTAATCCTGCATTTCAACTGAACACTCATTCAGTCATGTCAGCAGCTCTGGGTTATTTTTTGTTTGCCATGTAACAGATTGAAAACAAAACGAAGCAGAACACAAGTTTGACTTTCACAGTTTTTAAAGAAATAGAACATGTATTCTGGCCAAAATAAATAAATAAATAAATAAATAAATAAATAGATAAATTAGTTTCACCGGTCCTATGACCCAAGAAGCGAGCATTTTAGCATGAAAATCACTGTGGCAGCAACAATTATAATCTCTATCATCCCCCAAATACACGTTTACCAGGTTGCATTTATCTCTTATATCTAGGTGGACAAAAACTATAAGAATCTCAGTTTCAAACATCAAGTCTTACTGATGTAAGTGGATCTGCCGAAGTACAAAGTAAAAGAATCACAAAGAAAGAGGACAGAAGGACCTATGTCTTCCAGCACTATGGAAGGATAAACTGTTTTTGAAACACTCTTGACATGTTTGTCTACCATATTTTAAAGATAACCATTAAGAAAGTTTGCATTTCTTAACCAGGCAATCTATTCCCGTCCTTTAACAACCCTATTATAATTTTCCCTTGTGTTTAGTCTTTCTGGTTATAGCACAAATTAATTGCTTTTTATCCTACTTTCCTGAAAACTGAAATTTAGGGAGATACAGATGGGCTACAACACACATCACTGATGTTTTGTTTTGTTTTGTTTTGGCAGGGATTTATTTAGTTCATTTATAATCACAACCCAAGTTTAAGATAAGTACCTTAATAAAAAATTTGTATACAAACGTACTACCCAAGGATGGTACTAGCCTCTTTTTTGTCCTTCAGTTTAAATGTTTTAATGAATATAAAGGTTAATTTTTTTGTTGTTGTTGTTTTGTTGTAATTTTACACTGTGCCAGCTACAACTACATTTCATGCTTTTCACAGTGGTGTTAACTGAAAGAGTTAGCTGTACCACACACTCCATTCTAACATACAGCTGTTGTGCAACAGTGAAATCATTTTCCAGACCATTAGGTGTATTCCCCACCTAAAAGACTGAGAAATTGAACAGAGATAATTCAAACAAGTACATGCAGGTGCAAACCTGTCAAATGGCAAAACACTGCTAGGGTAATGGGTTTTCAGCCACCACTTATAATCCTCTCCTCTAATGCAATGTTTGCGTTTGGTATATATTTCTCCTGTGCAGCTGGCATATTATTACCCCACAATAACAGAGTATTTGCAGAACCAAAAGAATGAAACCAAATTCTGTGTAAGTAAACTGACTTTCACAAAGAATTCTGGAGAGAATGGAAGGAGGAGTCACAACATTTTTCAAAGCTAAATGATATGTTTCTCTGGTGTAGACAATATGACTGTGTTTACATGAATAAGGAACTCTCAACTAGAAATGACAATCACTTGTTTTATGCGCAGTTGTGGCTTTAAGCCATTATCTCTATTCATCTATGCAGTGACTCAAAACATATAAAGAATATAAAATGTCTTGACATGTACACTTACGAAAGAGGAAGCAGCAGAGCTCAACTTGGTAATGTCCAAAATGACAATTAGCAAGAAATCCCCAAAACCTTAACTACTCTTAACTTTCAGTGGGAGGCCCTATTCAGCTATCTAAAATCTATGTTTTCCTCATATTTCTCTAGAGTTTCATAATTCATATGCAAAACCATTGCAATTGTTATTTTGCAATAGATACTACAGCAAGTAGTCAGTATACTGACAGCAGTAGGCAAAAATTTTAGCTTGAGACTTCCAAAACAACCCCTTCAGTCTGTAAATGTTAAAAATTAAAATGTTTTGAATTATTGTAACCACAACACTCTTGTTTGATAGTACATTTTTTTTTCTCTACAACAGTTTGTGCTGTGAACTGGAACGCTGATACTGCCCATCTTAGCAGTGAAAGCACTTCAGTTGCAAATAGTTATTACAGTTTTACATTGACTGGATTGAGAACTTGTAAAATATTGCACAAATCTTTGGAAACCAAAATAAGTGGTGAAGTTGCTCATTTTGATCAGAAAAAAAAATCCTGCTACTATGTAGTTTTTAATTTGTGGGCTCAAGTATCATTCATCAGGCATTTAATCTTTTCTGATTTTATGTAGGATATTACACAAAATCAAGAAAGAGTAAATGACTAATGAATAGATTTGAGAAAAAAAAAAAAAAAAAGTATTCAAAATCTCTACCTGAGCAAAGAAGGAAAAAAGTAAGAAAAGAAGTCAGACAGGCAGTGACATTGTCTACTGAATTAGCGTTATACAGGTCCAAGGACTTCTTTAACATTCTACCCGTAAAATATTTCAAAAATAGTGACCCAGGGAATTGCATACAGCTTAAAAGAAAAAAATAAAGAAACAAAGAAACAAACAAAAAAACAAACAACAGCATGAAATTCTGAAATGTGCAGTCTTATGCTTTACACAGTGTCTGCTGCAATACATTATCTGGCAATAAATTAAAAGGAAGGGACAGCCTTAACTTCATGTTTCTTTAAATACCCCATTAAAGTTTTATGCTCATCTTTGAAACAAATGTTTATGAATTGAGAATTAAATAACTATAATATATTTGCAATCTGATGGGAAACACCTAACAAGATATATGACTGAAATATTACGATTTTTAAGTCGTATGTTTCTGTTGCTAACTGTCAGTTGCAAACCTCACTTTTTTGGCTAAAATATGTCATTCTTCTGTGCCACCTAATTCCAAATTTTACTTATAAACTGTTGCTAGTTTCAGATATGACCTCACACTTATTTTGCATTTGAACAGCTCTCTGTGTGAAACACGCTATATTTCTCAGTAGTTTTTCACAACTATGACCATAGTTCTCCCTTAGGAAATGAGGAATTAATTCCTGTTCTTTAAACCATAATTGAAAAATACAAATGGAAGAGCACTCTGTTCTGTCCATTTCCATTATATTCTGTTCAGAAGAAAAACTACATAGTTTGCTTGCAGACATGGTGGAGATTCAATCTCCCTTTTTCTCAAAACCTTCAAATTTATTCTCAGCTATGGAAGCATGTGTGCATTATGTTATTAGCTAGCTACTAGCATTGAAAGATGTGAAAACAGACATGCTGATAAAACATTATTTACAGTTAGTTACTTCTTAACAGTACTTTAGTTACTGATATCCTTCTTTCACGGACACTGAAGGGACATGGTAAAATAAGAGTCTGACTAAGACTCTTAACATTATCTCTGACATATATCAAGTATATTTTGAAAATGTTTTTCTTTGGAAAAAAATCGAACTAGCAAAATATTTCCCCACACAAAGTTAGGATGAAAGAAAAAGAAAGAACTTCAAGAATCTTCATATATATATATATATATATAAAGATCACTAATATTGAAGTTTACTGATAAAGTTCTTTTATTTTGAGTTAAATTCTCACTTATAAATACATATAAAAAAGTCTTTCAAATATTTTTTTTTTTAATTAAAATGTCTGATTTGTATAAAGTGTTCTAATATGACCCACCTAGGCTTATCCAACAAGAATATATTTTCTAACAGAATAATGTTTGGCTGTCATGGAAAACTGTACATATTCAAAAGCATGAAGGGGATTTTCTTAGTCACAAAAATTCTAATTTTTATAACTTGATGACTCTGTGAGAAAAACTTGCATGTGTGTAACTAAAATGCTTGAGTATTGCAATTTCCTGCCAGAGGTGATTGTTGGCAGTTTTACAGTAGTTTTTACAGCTAGTACAGAATGGCTTGAAAAACTATTCAATAATCTTGTCTGTATTTCAGGCTGGCTGCCTAGAAGGTGGTAGATTAACTTTATATTGTTAAAGTTATTTTTTGTTAAAAGCCTTGATAGCATAGCCCCTAGCTATCTGTCAGACTTCCTTCTTCAGCCTTGTACTGAGATGTGACTATGCTTATATAAACTTGCTCTTTGCAGACCATAGCTAAATCTACTTCAAAACAAGTGATTTTTATCTGTGCTGCCACATTTGCATAGATTTATGAAATTCTTCCTCCTACAACTTCCACTTCTACTTACCCTTCCCATTATACAGTTATAATATTTTTTCTTACCCACTACAGTATTTGTTAGTAAGTTTTCCCTGATACTGGAGGTGTTCTGATTGCTAGTTCTGCTTAGCTTTTAAACATTTTGGTAAAGCAGTAGGGGTAAGTTACAAACAAGAAGTATTTTCTTACTGAAGATGTGATAAAATAGAAGTTGCATTGGAACAGACGATGTTGGAGAAAAATCAATATATAACTACATCTTGGCTCTGCAGCTATATCCTATTACTGTCTTACAACACTTTAAAGTCAGTGGTCAAAGACAGGGTTAAAACCAAAGCTTGTGCAATACCCTTCTCAGTGATTCTACCAGGAAGTGCATAGACCTACAACTATATAAGCATGGAATGAAGGAAACAAAATAAAAATTCAAGGACTGCAGAAGCTCATTGCAGAACTAGCCATGAATTGAATTACAAATATAGAACAAGACTTTCCTGATCAACTTAACCACAGAACGTGGAAAGATGTTCTTTTAAACCAGCTGGAAGCCAGCCACCACTGCTTCCACATGGACCAGGTCACAGCACTGCCCGCAGTACAGCATAGCCCGAACTGCTGAACTGTGCATTACTGTGAGAGAAAAGGAGAGAAGGAAGAAGGGCTTGATGCAGCAAGTCTTTTCATTCTCCACTAGATGACAAGTTGCTGGGACTGAATTCTGAGGCTAGAAAATTTTGATATTCATTTTGAGAATATATTCCATCCTAAAGAAATATTGAATCTTCTATGAGTTATTACATTTATCATTTGGAAAACAGTTAATAGGCAATACCAGTTAATAGTTGATAAAGAATGGTTACACCAACACTACTCAATCCAACAAACTATTTTTCATTTAAAAGTACTTAAGTGCTAGTTTCCAAATAACCCTTTATAATGAAGCACATTTTGATTTACTTTTCTTTCTCTCATCTACAGTTTGCCTTTCCTCCTCAGGCACTAATGCACTTAATCTAAAATCCAGTAGGTTAACCAAAGGCAGACACTGGCTGATACATTCATCATACTAATTATGCGCTGCATGGTATGTTTCTCCCATCAAGTGCCTCCTACATATTTGATATAAACCTTTCAAATCAAAAAGAAGAAAAATGAAAACAAGTCTCAAAGCCAAGCTGTGTGATTGAGAGCATCACTTATCCTTGTGTCACTGAACTACAAAATCAATTAATGTCTTCTATCATCTTCAGAAAGTGCTATCTAACAGGCAGCCTGCAACAAATTACACTAGATATTCCAAAAAGCAATTTCTTCTTCCATTTAGGATTAGGATGTAGGCAAGTTGACCCTTTCACTACATGCTCACAGTGTAAGGAAACAGGTCACTTTTCTTCTGCAAACCTTTCAAAAAGGTTCTGAATGGTTTGCTAGGATGAACCAAGATGTAATTGAAATTCTGGCTGAGGATCTTACAAAGGAATATTTAACTGAGGTGTAATTTCTATGTAAAGTAACTTTCTCTAGATGCATTAGTACTTCCTATAATTTAAACAGTGGAATTGACCTTGCCTCTAAATGGATTAAAAAAAAATAAATCAACCCACACAGTGTTTTCTCAAGTAAACAAATCTGCACAGCTATTTCATTACCATATTCAGTATGTCTGTTTTCTCTGTTTCAGTTTTCCAAATGTGAGTAATCATCTTAGTGCCAAAAAAGATGTCTGATTCCTTTTTCACAGCATTGTGCCAAAATTCACCTGACAGCATACCCAAGTTTCACAGTCCAGACGAAATTCTAACAACAAACCCTTCCCCATTCCCCTGTCAGTTTGGAAAAAAGTATTTCTCAAAGTAAGTGGGAGAGGATTTGCATTATGGCTAAAAAAAACATGCCTAAAAGGCACTTTTTCCTGCTGTGTTACTGGTCTCTCACTGTAGGCTTAGACACACTTTCTTCTGAACATAAGGATACTTCTATATACCTTGCAATTTTGTCAGAAGTTTTGTTTTTCACCTGTTTATGAATGGAAGTCAAGCAGTTAATTTTTATCTGTAAATCTTCACAATGTAGGTACTGACAGTCATAAAGAATACCTTGCTTTCATTCACTATTTCAGATAGCTGAGTTATCTAAGATAGCATTCACTAGATTGAAAGAACATCTGGAGTTTAAAGCTGGCAATTTTCAGTGGAAGATCCTTGGCTGAAAGCTGCATGAACCACATGCAGTTTTGCCAATGCATATAAAATGTTGCAAAACCTCTTTACATAAACTTTCCTTATGTGATAACAGATCTATGACAGCAATCTGTCATTTAAACTGTGGAGACCAGTACCATGTTGTGAGGAAGGGGAAACAAGAAAACTGAGCAGTCTTCTTTGCCTTTCTTTCTTCCTAACAGGTCCTATCCTATGCTCTTCCTTCTTGACAGAAATTGTTTTCCTGAAAGTCAGCCTATGTCATTACACTTCTAAGATTGTCATCTACAGGTTTTATAGGTGATGTCCCTCAACCTTTACCCTATCTTAAATCAACAGAATGAAATACCACTTCTATATTTCTTATTTTGGTAATCAGGGCAAGGCATAGAACTATGATCCACTTATTGGCCACTAAGTACTTACTTGGGAGCAGCTTTAATGTATGATCCCCTCATGTTTTCCATGTTTAAATTCAAAGCACAATATGATTTCATTTTTCTGTAAGGAAATAAATCAATCCACTTTTGGCTAGCTGTTTTTCAAAGGACAGTTATATCATCTACATTACCTAAATTTTGAACAAACAAGGCATTTCATGGCTAAATAACCTGACATGGCTCAAAAATACATAGCGCCCAAACAGTTACACATAAGTACAAATTTAGCAGATATAAAAGCACAGAAAAGACAGTGGATATTAGGACCTTTTATACAATATTTGTTTTGAATATGTAATTTGTGCATTTGGAGACGTTCTCCTCTGCACAGATGGTACATTACTATTCCAGAAATGGAATATTTTGAAAGCCAAAACACAAATTAAAAATTCTGGTAATATTAGATAGTCTTTAAAAAAAGTCACAGGAAAAAAAAAAAAGAAAAGTACGGTATCCGAAGGAACTGTAAGTGTTCTATTTTTGGCTCAGTTCAAAATAAGCAATGGAGCCTTTCATTCTCCTTCCTTTTATCTCAGGGGCCCCATACAACTGTGACCATCCACCTAACTGAAAGAGCTTGCATACAATTTCAAGCGTCTGCTAGAAAAGGATGCTTCTGAATGACATATAGTATTCCCAGCCTCTAAGGATACATTTGGTTTCTCTGCAGTAGTGAATATTTATATAAAGAGTTTTGCTGCAGTGGAACAGGGAGGGAAATAGTGCTATGACTTTTTTGCTGAATTTTTATATTCAGTCAAAAACGATATTCATTATTCTGCAAGAAGCAATAAAACAAATAATACATTTTGATTTATACAGAAGCTCTGTTCATTCACTTTAGTACCAAACACTCTTGCATGCAAATCTTCTAATGACACTCCATTCTATTTAAAGCCCCTGTATCTAGTCTTTATATACACATATATATATACACAAGTTGCAAGATACTTTTTTTTTTTTTCCTTAGGTGCTCCTAAGAAGTACCCTCCATAAATCTTTACCTAAGCATGAAAGTGTGAACTGGCAACCATGAATTTCAAGCAAAAATTAAAATCAGATTAAAATTCTTAACTCTTTTGTGCTTTCTTTGTGAACATTTGTAGGTATGCAAAAGAAAGGGATGTGAAAAGTTTATGTGATTGATTGCTTAACTATGAAGTGGATGCCACCCACATAAACAGTTGCCAGTAACTCTATTCTTAGGACAAATACCATGCAAGTCACATTTATGTCAAGCTGTTTCTTGGGTAGACAAGTGCATCGATCTTGTTTACAGAGAACTAATGCCCCTCTGTTTTTGTATGTTTTTCTTTAATTTCCTAAACTAGGATAAGATATGAACTGACACAGTAAGAAACTTTATCTTAAGAAAACACTCTCCGATTTAGTTGAGGCTCCATCTTTTTAAGAACTGACTGCATGACATATTCATGGCCAGGAACGAATTCTTTACACACAGCGAAGTCCACTGGAAAAATCAGGCTATAAATCTGAGTCTAAATGCTTTCCTTCTATGTAAAGGAGAACAACTCAGATATAAAAATACCAGGTTCTCCTTTTTTTTTTTTTTTTTTTTTTTTTTTTTTTTTAAATACAAGCTTAAAAGAACATTACAACTTACTGGCCCTGTCCTTTTTGCTAATAAAGGTCTAATGGATATTCAGAAAAATGGCAGTCTTGTGGTGAAAAAAGTCTTCATGGATCTTTCATTTTTTCACCATGCTGATGACAGAAATTTATTTTATACAGTGAACATTATTTTACTACAGTAAACACACAGAAGGGGTTAGAGTGAGGTGAAACAAACATAGATTTACAAACTATTTTAAAAACACCCACTAATAGAATAAATAGATTTTTTTAGAAGCCCTCTAATCAAATATTTATACTTCCATACCATATAACTGAAGTAAAGATGCAGTCTCCAGAGACAGAAAAAATCTTAGCATTCTCCTCCTACCCTGACTTTACTGCTACATCAACACAGTAGGGTGAGTAACGCTGTAAGCTGAATGGCCTCAGAGTCTGTGTAGTAACCAACACCGGCTTTTGCAAAACTTCAAAAAACCCACTGCACAATGACATCACTCTTACTGTGGATGGTTGAAACAGTTGCTTATTCTCAGTGAACAACCCAGCCACTCCTTATGACAGCTCAGATAAGCCTGGAGAAGCTATGGTACACCATGTGGTATACCACACTTATGAGTAGCCCATTCCTCATTTCTCCCCTTGCCATTTCCTGTAGTGCTTCATTCTTAAAAAACAAAAAACAAACAAACAAACAAAAACTTTATCAACGAGGCTTATGCAAACTGCATACAAAAAATAATGTACTCGTAGAAATAATTAAATCACTAATGTAGATGTTATTATATTCCCAGTGATTTCTTTTATAATTTTAAAATCCTATAATTATCCTGTAATTTGTTCATGAACTTTGCTCTTAGTCTTGCTTTTCTATCCATGTTGCCATTAATGTCATACTACGAGATACATTTAAACAAGTCTATTCATACGTCATTTGAAAACATTGCCGTAAAGCACATACCCCTTTCAGCACAAGACATAGATAAATACGTGCTCTGAAGTTTTCCCATTGTGGCTCTTGTCTTTCACATGTTTTTAGTACAAGTCTCTTTTAACTATTCCATTATTCTCCAAGCACTGTCTGGCTCGATCTGCAGTTCCACACTAGTATCACTTCGAGTTTGGACCAACAGAGCAGAGGGGGATCTGCCTTCCATGCTGGAAGCAGCCCCACTGAGTGTTTGGTCTTCCCAGTTGCAGACTCACAGCCCGGTGTGCCCCTCACCCCCACCACACACCTGTAGTGCCCCATGTCCCCACGTGCAAGATTGAGGACCTCACATCAAGCATTCTTACCAGGTGTTATTTAACCTGATTCTAGAACCTCCCATGGCAACTGGTTTCAAACTCTCCTGGACTCTCTATATTCCAGTATGCAACTGTTTGGTTCTCAGGAATGTTTGTTTGTTTGTGTTTGTTTGTTTTCGGTGTCTTTTTTTTTTAAGTCCTTTTAAAAATGTAAATAAATGATGGTATTATATGAACCCTCGCAATCCAAATTAATTAACGTTTCTATCTATCTGCAACAACCACAGAAAACATTTGTTTCCAGTCTTTTTTGGACATTTGAAGAATCTTACCACTTGTTTTCCCAGTCACTTTTTTCCTTCTGATCAAACAAGGACTTTTTTTTTTTTAATATTTCTCTTCAGATCATTTTTTTCCCAAAGTTCTTATCACTCTTGTTAGCTTTTCTGGATCCTTTCAAACTCTCTACTATTTTTTGAGTGCCAAGAACCTGACATAATACTCAAGCTGAGGGTATACCAATGTCAAGTGAAGTGGAAAGCGTGCTTCATATGTCTTACGACATTCTCATAAAAGATTCCTGTATATCTCTTTCAAGTGTTTTAGCTATCTTTCAATTGCTATTATATTCTAAATTTCTACTATGTGAATGCAATTAAAGCTCTACATCATAATCAGCGTTGATAAGATTTTGTTTTAAAAAATATTTTTCCATTCTTAGAATTCTATTATCAAAATGTAGTGTCTTGAAAGACCTTTATATAGATGTAGGAACAGATAACTTTTATGTTTTCATTCACTTATAGAAGTTACAGTGCCTTCTAACCAATGAAATATCCCTCTAACCCATGAAGAGAACTAGATACTCCTAGGATTCTGCAGACTTCCCAATGAGATGAGAAGTCACAGAAGTACCCCTGTCCCTCAACAAACCTCAAAAGGAGTTGAGACAGACCAGTACAGACACAGAAGGGTTGATTTAAACAGATTCACTTATATAAGTAACAAAACTTCAGAAGACAAAAGTGTCCAGAACAGTGGGGAAAAAAAAAAAAAAAAAGTAATTCAGAGTAAAATTGTGAGCTACGCTAAAAGACTTATATGTTGAAGGAGTTGGATGTTCCACTGATGAATTCATCTGGGCATGAAAAAGAATAGATTTTAAGCTCTTTAACTTTTTTCCCTTGGCATTGCTAATGGGCATTTCCTAAAGCCTTTCCCAAGATGACACTCTCCTAAGTAAAACAAGCAAATGTAGAAAAGGTAAGAAGCTTTCATGGCTAAATTATTAAATTGGATCATTTAGTTTGGTTATCATCTAGGCCATGTTAAAATTCACAAAACTGAAGTTGAAGCTCAACAGAGTTGAGCTCTTCAGTTTCTAGAAAAGACATTAAAAAAAAAAAAAAAGGAATCTATTAGCTTCAATTGCAAACACACAGTTTACTAACAGCAGCAGGCTGGAGATCAATATTACTCATTTATTCCTTGAGAACCTATAAAAAGCAAACTATAAGGAAACAATACGTTTCTTCATCTCTTTTTTTTTTTTTTTTTTTAACAAAACTAATTAAAGATTACTATAGAAAAAGAACAGGATTGAGCTACCTCCACCAGAATAAGGAAAATTAAAAAATCAAGACTTTCTTTATAAACAGGGCTTGAATTTCCTCAAGAAATTCTGAAGTGATAAATATTATTAATTTGTTATTCAAGTAAAAATACACCTATTACCCAAATACAGCATGTTTCAGTACATGTTAAAGCCAAAGAAAAATCACCTTTCCATATTAACAGTGCATTTATGCACTCATCTGATTTAACTTTAAATATCTTCAATAGCTAAGCTTGATCTGTTTGTCTAGAATTTCTTTCTAACTAACTAAGAGAACTAGGTACTTCTAGGATGCTTTAAACATTTCAAAGAGATTAGAGATCACAGAGATGGGAAGCAGACCAAATAGAGACCACCATAATTATGACTGCTTGACAAAACCTCTTTTAACATTGAAGCAACAGAATGTGATTTATTTTTTTTTATTACACAGAATGTGTAATTATTAAACAATTACCTAGCCAGGAGATGGATGGGTCCGTATAAGTACATGTAGGACAGGGATATTCTAGCTCACTCCAACATCTAAGGAGATCTGAAAGGTTGATAGCTGAGATCCACAGGAATACTGTAGAACAATTTATCTTCCACAGCAGTGGTGGACCAGCATTCCTTCCATAAAGGAGTACAGCAGTCTCAGCCAAGGAGGACATCTGCCTGAGAAAAAGGGATCTAACCTATTGCTTGAGAGCCACCTGCAACTGAATTTGTTTTGTTCTTTTGCAGGCTGCTCTAAGAATACTCCTGCAGCTCAGGGGAACTTCAAAGATAAAAAGAGTCAGGCAGGTAATGGCAGTTGAAAGATTTAATTATTAGACACACAAATAATGAAGTTCATGACATCTGAGAGGACACTGATTAACTTGTCTGCTAGGTATAAAAGTAATAGGTCTCCTAAGGTGTCCAGAGAGCTGGGAGGTGTAGAGGAGGGTTCAGCTGGCATAGTTCATGTTGCTATCAGTGATGTAGAAAAGTGCAGGAGCAATATTCTGGGGTTTGTCTTCAGGGGCAGGGGACTGGGGTCCAGGATCTCCATGGAAATCTGCCAGGCTCATACATAAAGCCTGAGATGCACGCAGAGATTTACATTCTCACTAGGTGGACGAGGGTATGGTATAGAAAGCAGGACTTTTGGCAGAACAGGAACTAGGGACGCTTTTGGGACAAGAGAAGCCTGGACAGAACTGTCAGGCTACACTTTAATCATAATGGAACCAGCCGATTGGCACTGAAAACTAAAAAGGTCACTGAAAAGCATTTAAGATAGGAGTGGGAAGAAAGCTGACAGAGAGACAAAAGTGCCCTGTTCAGTCTGATGCAAGTCACAGGGGAGAAAGAGCTATCATTTACTGTGCCTCTGAAAAGGCCAAGAGGGAAATAAACGGTAAAGCAACAGCAAATATCAGAAAGGCAACTCAAACAACCTACAACACCATCAAGAGCAAGAAACTCTAAAATAAGCTCACAAAACAGTCCAGAAATGTGAAAGATGAGCTTCTGTGTATAGAAATGTAAGGTAATGCATTAGGAAAAAATATATAAACCATACTGGCAGTTATGACTAAGGAAAACAGAGTTTGTAGTCATTGTCATCAGTTCTAGATCACTGGCATAACAACAACTACAAAATTCAACAAAATGTTAGACACATTGGAAAAGATATTAAGAACAGGATGGAGGATGACATTCTGCCATTCTTTAAAATGTAGTGTGCCCACACCTTGAGTACTGAGAGCCATTCTGGTCTTAGACTGTAAGAACACATCTTATGTTCCAGCTAGATTTACGTGCCGTACAGAGAACAAGTAAATTGAAGGTTTGGTGCAGTTGCCTTACGAAGACGTATGTATAGGAAGGTGGACATTTTTTGGTCTATTGACTAAGAACTGCAGGAAGATATGATCAAAGTCTACAGAATCAGCAAGGCAGTGGATTTTGCTGCATGAAAAGTCGGAATGCTACATGTTGCTATTTTCATAGCTTTATTTGTACACCTATTCAGTAATTCTCTCCAAAAGAAAAGAGTGTGAAGTGAAATCACAGAGTAAGTATGTGACAGGAAGCTCTTCTGGGTAATAAAATGAAAGATAAGATAAACTCAGAGCTATAATTCATCAAACCCGACAATACTAGAATTGAGGACAGCTGATTAAACTTGTAAGAGAGGCTGATATAAAGTAGACAGAAAGCATTTCTTTAAAAAGCAGGTAGTAAACTTCTGGAACTTCTTACCACAGGCTAGTATCAGCAGGTTCAGAAAAGGATTAAACTAATGGACAACAGATTCACAAACAGATAGTATAGAAATTAGGAAAGGTGCCATCCCTCTACGTCCCTAATGCAACAGTTGCAGATGCTGGGAAAGTATTAGGGGAGCAGACTTCAGAGAGCGTCCTGGCAAATGTGCTCTCCCTAAACAGCATTTCCACACTGACATTGTCAGAAGCAGAATACTGGCCTATATGGACCACTACTTTGACCCATCAGGCTTTTGCTATATTCTGATTTCTTAAGACTTCTTTGTTCAATACTGTTCATTAAAAGTCAGGTGGGTTTTACACTTTCCATACTTTCAATCAACATGAAATATATTACAGAAGTCAGAAAACAAATTTTAGACTAGGTTAATTTATAAAACACCAACATTACTGTCTTTATCACTTGATGGTAATCTTATCAAAGGTGTATCAAATTGATTTAGACAACATATTTGTCTATAACCCCATGCCAACTTCCTGTAATTGCATTGCTGATTCTTAATTGATTCCTTATAACAGCTCTATTATTTTGAGCAGGATCAATGTCAGAATGACAGGTCTTTAAAATACTGGCACAATGTCTGTCTTCTGGTCTTCCAAAACTTTTCCATTTTCTGTAAACTTAATTAAAAAAACAGTATTAACTCATCATCAGGCAGGGAGGTTGCCTAGATGCATGTTTCAGAAATTACTACTGTAGCTTTTGTTTAGAGTCTATATCAGCTTCTGTTGATATGCTAGTTCCTCATTATTCTTTAAGCCTACACAAAATATCATCACAGGATATTCTTGAATGTTATGAAAAGTATTAGCAAAAAACATTCTCGGGATGTTAAGATTACAGTTTTTGCTAGTGAATCTAGTAAGGATCCATTTTGGTATCCTATCTTTTGCATAGACCACAGTTTTCCTTGCTTTCTGTACTATTTTTCTACCATTTGCAAACATGACTCTGTATATGTGAATCTTCCATTTTATGTGAATACGTTTTGCATTATCAATATTTAATTAGCAGTTCTACATCTTACTTCTGTGATCATGCCTCATGAACACCTAGTAAAATTTCTTAAATCATCTACTAATTCTCATGTAAAGATGTAATCTCTAAGTAAGTTCTTAAGTGTTCTTGTTCTTACTAACTAGATTACTATATAAATTTGCTTTCTGAATGTACTTTTAATAAAATATTGGGAAAGTTTAACAAAATGTTGAAGAATTATTTCACTAAGTTTATTATGATTGTCCATGTTTGTCAGAATATACATAAGATTGCATTAGTAATTTCTTCTTTCAAATAAAATAAAATAAAATATTTCTAATAAAATACTGTTTCAGGTCTAAAAGTTCAGTTCCAAGAGAAGATGTCAACTTACGCTAAAGGCAAGAGTTGCAGAGATTTTGAGTTGCATTCACTCAGGAATCCAAAATACTACAATGTTTTCCAGTATTATAAATAATACTAAGATTTTACAAGATTAAGAAACACACACACAAAGACAAAAATTGAAGATCTGTATGTCAGACATGGGAAAACAAAGGACAGATTTCTTGAAACAGAGGACAGTATCTGTAGAACTGACTTGATCTAACGATTTCCCTTGGGCAACTACAGCTGATGAAATGATATGCCAGCAAAATTGCTTTCCAGAAGCAGCAGCAGCTGGTGCAGGAGTAGTTGAGGATAAAAGTGCAGCACAAAATTACAATAAGCACAGCAGGGTTATTATACAGGACTTAAATACAGCAAAGAAGTATGGATTCTGTTAAATGGATTAGCTTAATTTGTACACTTGTATTTAAGTCTTCGTTCTGTCAATAATCAACTTGAAAGACAGCAACCATTTTAGAAAGAAATGAATTTGGCTAGAGGTGAAAGTCAGGATATGACATGATATCAAACTGGAGAAAAATAAACACATTGCACTCCCTCTTTCTATCCATTTTTATCTGTTTACATTAATTAGTGCATTAAAATCCTATTTTTAGGGACCAGATTTTCAAAATTTTGTCTTCCTAAAGACATTTTGCTTTGATTCTAGGAAAAACTAGAAGCGTAACTTGAAGCAGCACTCCATCTTTTTATGCAGCAAAATCTTTGGATTCCTCTCATTCTGCAGTGCAGAAAATGGGCTAATGACAGAAGTTAAGAAATACTGCAAATTGAATCTGTCAGTTTATGACTGTATTACAAAGAAAAAACACTAGTTTATGACAATTTCAAGTGCTGTAGTTCTTCATCAGGGTAGAAGATAGCAGCCTTTATTATGCTTTTAAAATACTGTCAATACTCCTTAAACATGTTACAGAACAGCTGTTTACTCCAGAACAGCAGGTCTCCTTACTTTCTTTCACCTCTGTGGTTCTCACAGGAAGCCTTATCAGACTAGGAGCCAGTTGATTATTCAGACATCAGCGCAACTATCCTGATTTGTATCAGCTGAGCATCTGGACATTAACAATAATTTTCTCTTCCTAAGGAAAGCAACCAACCTATTCTCTCTGGATGTATTTGCATTTTTTGGTTTTCTTTTTCTTCTTTCTTTTGCTTTTGTTTTTTTATTATTTTATTTTATTTTTGGTAACACGGCATATCGTATGACACACGCATAAAACACAATTACAGAATATTTGAGTACATGAAGAAAAAGTATTGCAAGCACCAATAAATATGTCAAAAATTGCCTCCATACTGCAGGTATGTAATCATTGTAAATGCATCATTCTACAAACTCATCAAACTACACACTCATCTAACAAGTGAGTTTAATCTTTTCGCAAACTCAGAAATACTTGATTTCACAAAGCTGTGAGTGACTTACTGTATTCTTGTACCTTGCCTTTGAGTACTCTATTTAAATCAAATGAGCAATCAAACTTCAGTTTTGCAGTGGTATATGATAAAAGCATTATGAAGGTAATGAGAAGGAAAATAACCTTTGAGTGGCCTCTCCTCTGCAGTATTCTTCTTTATAGTCTGTTTCCCTGACTCCTTCTTTTAACTGTCCACAATCCACTCTTTTATCCTTCAGTAGATTTCATGTCCCAACTTCCCCAAATGCATGTTTTTGTTTTGCATGGTCTACCTGAGGTGGTAACTTTTCAGAAGATTTTTTTTTATGTCAGGATATATTTTCAAGAAACAGTACTCAAAGTGATGAGTGTTATCCATTGGAAAACATGGTACTTCCATTAAGGATACACTGCAAATGTAGCTCCCGAATAAAGAGAAGAATTTTTCCAGAAGGAAGGCTTTAAAAATAAGCAAATTCACAGTTCCATAACATGGCAATATATAGAGAGAGTATATAATATATATATCATAGAATCATAGAATGGCCTGGGTTGAAAAGGACCTTAAAGATCATCTAGTTTCAAACCCCCTGCCCCGGACAGGGTTGCCAACCACTAGAGCAGACTGCCCAGAGCTGCACCAAGCCTGGCCTTGAATACCTCCAGGGATGGGGCATCCACAACCTCCCAGGACAACCCATTCCAGTGCCTCACCACCCTCTGAGTGAAAAACTTTCTCCTAATTTCCAACCTAAATCTCCCCTGTCTTAGTTTAAAACCATTCCCCCTTGTCCTATCACTACCAACACATGTAAACAGGAGTTCCCCCTCCTATTTATACGCTCCCTTCAAGTATTGGAAGGCCGCAATGAGGTCTCCCCGGAGCCTTCTCTTCTCCAAGCTAAACAAGCTCAGTTCCCTCAACCTTTCTGCACAGGAGAGGTGCTCCAGCCCTCTGATTATCTTAGTGGCCCTCCTCTGGATCCGTTCCAAGAGCTCCACATTATTCTTGTGCTGGGGGCCCCAGGCCTGCACGCAGTATTACAGGAGGGGTCTCACAAGAGCAGAGTAGAGGGGGGACAACCTCCCTCTCCCTGCTGGCCCTTTAAAAATATATAATATATAATATAATATATATTATATTATAATATATAATATAACATAATATATAAATATATATATATATAACGCGTTAAAAAAGTTTTTGATTTTTCTCTGTCATTATTTCAATAATTGTCAAATTAATTATTAATGCTTTGCCACTTGTCTTAAAATGTTTGGTTTTTTTTTTCAGTTATTTAAAACACTTCCATCAAACTCATCGTTTTAAGTGTAAATATTATTAATTCATAGTAGATGATTGGCTACTCCCTCTGAATATAAAATGTTATGTTGCATACCCACAGTAAAAACATCAAAAAAGTTCCAGAATGAGGAGAGGTTTCCCACCGAACTATTCTGTGTCTCACCTTCTTTTTTTGTCATGTTACACTCCACAACCCTGGTACGAACTCAGAGAAAAGGAAGGTATAGAAGTATGAAAGCAAGCAATATAAAAGTAAAAAACAATCTTGAAAAAAATGCTAATAGTTGAACCTACATATTCAAAATAGCCATAAAAATTGAAAATAAAAAAGATTAATATATTAAAAATATATATCATAATTTCTCAGTTTTCAGCATGGAAATATGCCAAAGCTTGCACAATAATAAGCAACAGTGCTTACCATGTGTTTGAACAAACATATGTGCCTGCGATTGCCTTTTAGAAATGCAGGAGACATGTAGAAATAGCCTAAAATGAACACACAAAATTCTACAATATATATCATCATGGAATGTGATTATTATCTGTTCATTTATATATACATTAAATATGTTTTTATGTACACTGTATAAGTCACAAATCCTTAGAGATTTTGAATTATTCTCTCTGGTCACAGCAAGACTCACTCAGTACAGTTTGAGAGATATGACTGTATGAAACACTTAATAACTCAAATTTTCATCCCAAATAGAGACTGTCTGGAAAAGGCAGAAGGCAACTATAACAGCATATGTGATTGATGGGACAGTATAAGTGCTGCAGAGCTCTTTTTTCCACAGACTGCTTATTCACAGGGGGAAAAAACAAACACATGTTTTCCGAAATATAAAATTATTTACAGATTTGTTAAATAAATTTATTAGCACTAAGATGGGAGCAGATAGCAAACCAGAGGTAGATTCACAGTAATGCCCGATGAGAATGATTACCCAAGAAGTAAAGTGCCCTGGTGAAAACAAATGCTTTGAACCAGGCAGAAAAGGAACAAGAGCTGGGGCTTCCACCTCTCGTGGTTATCTTCCTATCACTGATTACAGCATTTCTTTCCTGCTAAAACTCTTCTAGTCTGTGTAGGCTACTCCATAAGTGTGAGAATAGAAAAAAACAACAATGCATAACATTAAAACACCAAGAAAAAAAGTAGATTACATTTAATTCCTGCTTCACTGAGGGTTTAAGCAAAAGAAAACAGTGTCAAAAGGACAGACTGGGACATGTGGAGGCAGAAACATTTTCTCAGGTTTGGCCAATAGCTGGTGCAAAAGAAAAACACACAATTCAAGCAAAAATACTTAAAAATATACATATAAATTGAGAAGCCTCAAAATAATAATGCCATTCCTCTTCATTCATCCTTGTCAATCAATTTTAAACATCAAATAAACTTCAGTAAATAAACTTTTTAGATAAATTAATTTCAAAGTTTTCTTTCTGGTGATATCAACATAAAGTATTTTACAATATCTAAGCCAAAATATTACATTGCAGAAAATCTTCCTTCATTTATGGCAAAAACTATCATTTGTTCTTGCTTACTCAAATCCATTTTTTTAAACAAAAGTTAAGTTAAGCAATAATACTCTAGCCAGCATTCTTCATATAGGAAGTATAAGGTTAAACATCCCAGCCAATGGAAAATATCAAACTCCATCTCCTACTTAAAATGGATAATGAAATCAGCAACTTTCCACTGGCAGCTTTGTAAACCTAGACTTCAATTTTTCTACTTCTTTATTATGGAATGTACCAAAATTACATGGTTGTTTTTCATTGGCTCTAAAGAAATGAATGAACAAAAACATATGATTTTTCTTTTTTGTTTTGTTTTTGATGATAGATGCTTATTAAAAACGAAAAAAAAGAAAGAAAAAAGGAAAATCAAATCAGTTTGACATAATTTTTTTCCACTTCTCTGTGTGAGTGGCCTACCTAATCTGGCCAACAAAATAAACAAGTTATTCTCAGAACTTAAAATTATCAACACTGAAAGGACGAATGTTTTTCTAGATAAGTTGCAATGACTTGTGGTTTTGATTATGGCTATGCTGTCAGCTGGTATAATTTTGAAGAGCCAAATACAATCTATTCAAGTGAAAAAAGTGTTTAGTTTTTCTCCTTTAAAATTAATTGCAAGTGATATTTTTCAACATTAAGCAAAAATGTAGCTAAATCAAACACAGGGTGAATAATGTTCCAATAGCTACCGACAAGGTAGTTAGGCTGACAAGTATAACAGCACACAAACACTGTCGGCTTCTTTTTTACATTATTTTCTGCATCATTTAATACTTAAATTACAATAATTCAATTTCAAATTATTCAGATTTCAACTGAGTTCAACAAAAAGGAGAGCTTAAGAAACTGTGTACTACTACGGAACTTATTTTCCTTGATATTCATGTTATTTTTACAACAGTGAGGCTGGGAGCCAAAACTGACCTTAAAAGAAGGGAAATCTCAAGTATGTTATGCCAAAACAAAAACAAACAAACAAACAAACAAAAAAAAAAAACACAGAGATTATTTCTTAAAATAAATCTTTCCATCATAGTTTTGCTCTCTCTCTATGTATATATTGCCGGTATTTCAAAATATATTTCACAACATACATTTTATTATCTATTGAACAATAAAGTGCAAACTTCATTTAGAGCCGCATAAGTACATTTCCCACCAACATGGTAAGAAAAAAGGTAGAAAAAAATTAGTTAAGAAAAGCTGTGCATGAATCCATTCATCTAGGCAGCACAGTATGTTAACACATCTACGGGAACCTGAACTTTTATTCTGAACCACTATGGTATGATGGCCAGATGGCATCCATAAAAGATACAGAAGGATACTACTTTAAAAGTGAGGCAGTTTGACTACACATCATTAAGCACTAACATTTTTGGAAAAGAAGAAGAAGAAAAAAACATGAAACCAAAACCACAAGTCTCTTCCCAAATACAAGCAATGACATTTTATACTCAACTCTACTTTCCCTTCAAATGAAAATTCCCAACAAAGTCAAGTACTAAATTGCAGAAATGTCTACATAAGTAATGTTTTACTTTTTTTTTTCTTTTTCATGTATTTCTACAGAATATCTGAAGTTCCTTTTTAATATACAAATGCTTGTACATACAAATGCTTCGGGCCTTCAGTTTGCAGATTATGATAATGGAATAAACATACAAGAGAGTGCTTGCCATTTTCAGAAGATCTGTGGGTTTTCCAAGCTGTAATACTGCAGTAATATTGTCTGGAATAGCAGAGTACACCTCCTGGAGGGAGGGAGGGAGGGAGGGAGTGGGGGAGTGGGGGAGGGAGGGGGGGGAGGGGGGGAGGGAGGGAGGGAGGGAGGGAGGAAGGAAGGAAGGAAGGAAGGAAGGAAGGAAGGAAGGAAGGAAGGAAGGAAGGAAGGAAGGGGGGGGGGGAAGATACATGCTGTTCTGTTGTTCAGCTTGCTAACAGGAGAGAGTGCAGTTCTGTGGAACACACCTGTAGCCACCAAATTCTGTATTTGATACTTGCATGGGATTTCAAATGTGATGTGAGTTCCTGGCTGAGAGAAAAGGTCTAGTTCTGCTCCGATTTGTACTGGTATACTACTTACTGTCAATATGACTCCCCCTGTATACACATTCCAAAATAATGACATTTCTTCATCAACACACAATGAAAACAGGCAAAATCACTGAGGATCTCAGTGGTCCACAGCAGAAGGGAACATTCTCATCATGTTACCAGATATCAATACCAAATATGTTCTCTATTATGTACAGATAATTTGGCAAAAGTTCAAACACATTTGAATCTTTATGTTGGTGAGATAAGAATTAATGAAATAGTAAGTTAAAGGCACATGTATATCCATATTACTGAAAATGTACATTGCTAATTGCTTTTCATTGTTCTCATTGGATTTGTAAGACTACCAGACATCCACTAGTTTCATTAAGAAAAAGACAAAGTCTCAAGCTCAAATGACCTGCTATTAACGTAAAACATGAACGATGATGATAGATGATGCAAGGATTTATTGGAACATAAGCATCATGAAGCTAGTATTGTAAAATCAGAATAATCAGATTCTCTTTATGATATACTAGAATGATTCCACTGGCTTTATTAGCAGCGGCTTTTTTTTTCCTATTTGCCCACATAAAGAGAAAACCAAGTCAGCTATTTTTTACACAAGAACAATAATATAATTTTCCACTTGACACATAAATAAATAAATAAATAAATAAAAACAATAAGTAGATAATAAGTGAGAATGATGATGTGCAAACACATTTTCCAATAAATCAATAATCAGTGTGTTTTTTAAATGTCAGATGAAATCTCTACCTGGCTAAGTTGTCATTTATGTAATCTACTCAATCATTCAACCATATTGAAACATTTCATGAACTTTTGAGATGAAAAACTATGTAAGCATTCATCAACAAAGAGACATAGAAAAATGAATGTCATGTCCAAATAACATCAATTTTGGATGTATAAAATCTTCATTATTAATAACAGAAAAGGGAAGAATTGATTTAACTTGCTCAACAGAAAGGTACCAGAATTGTCCACAACAACATATAAGGTGAGAGACTGCTTTAAAATGATGGATAAAAAATAGCCTGAACTGTTCAAAGTGGAACTGGAAGTGAAAAGTGGATGAACCCATTTAACAAAGCCAGCATAAGAGCAGATATGATAAAGGAGGGCCTGGATTTTGGCTATGTATTAAATGTACTTCCAGTCATTAAAGAATAAGAGTCAAGTCAGAAAATACACTTCCAGAACATTTGATATTACCCACAGTCTACATTATGCTCCTAAATGAGGAAACCCAGAAACAGGGACAACAATTTTGGTTTCAGCGATCATTTTCCTTTTTACCACATCTGACAGGCAAGATTTTTGTAAGGGCAGATGTTAAAAAATAAAATATAATAATAACATGTTAAAAAATAATAAAAGAAATGAAAAAGAATATACATTTCAAAGAAACATATTGCTTGCACACAGACCTAAGGGAATGCGTCTCCAGCCTCGCAGACAATTATAGCTAGTATAATTTCAATTCCACCTCAGCTAAGATCTTCATTCATGATTTCATTTCATCTTGCCTAGGCTAATGCAGTAATTTATTTCATGGTTTCTTAAAATCCCCTCCTTTTTTTTTAATGCAGGCACCTGAAATATACACAGTTCATATCCATCCCCCAGACAATTTTTGGTCTCCTTCAACATCACATTCAAAATAATTTTTGTTCTTGCAATTCTCAAGATGACAGCTTCCTAACTTTCTCAAAAAGTACATTACTTGTTTTTTCCACCTTCCTATTTGCTCAGATCTCTTTTTATTTTTCAGTATGGTCATCCTGTTACACGTGATACCAGATGTTCCATCCTTTTGAAATAGCTTTTGCATGCTTCTGTACTTCGTCACTTGTTAGGTTCATAAACATATGCAAAATGTTTTATCTGCTACTTGTAATGAAGAAGACAGGAAATTCCAAGTCTAATGCACAGCAAGAAAATATTTTTCGCCGTTTCCTGGAAGGACATCAGAGCTGGGTATATGTATAGATTACTTGAGTCCACCTGTATTAGACTCCAGACTGCAAGAGTTAAGATAATCCAAGTTACATTATCTTAATTCAGTTCATATACATCAGGATATTAGAAAACATAGGCTCAGGGTCATATTAAAGCTAAACAGTATATAACTGTTTAGAAGATGAAGGCTTCATTATGAAGTTGGAGAAACTCACACCAACAATAACAAAATTGTGTAAACTTATATATCTACCAGTGCAAATAGGTCTGGATTTTGGAAGTCATGATCTATGATTGTGTATTACAATCTGGTCTATTGTTCAATATATTTGTCGATTTATTCTGTCATGATGAACGTAACTGTAAACACATCATCTCATTTCAGAGAATAGGTCATTTCAGAGTGGATATTATAAATGCATTATATTTTGTTGCATGACACGACTGATGATATAAACAGCAAAGTTAACTAAAACTGGACTCCAAGATACTACAGTATAACAATAGTTCAAATCTTTATTCTCCATATATAGTGTAAATTTATTTTTTATAAACCAAAACCTTTATTATAAAGTTTTAGGATCCTAGTATAAAGGACCTTAAATCTCTATATGAGAGCATCCATTGAGCCTTCGTAAATATAGCATTCTTTCTGACATTGAAAAAAAAAAAAAAGAGTAATTGTTACGAATGCCTAAGTGCAGCTCCAGTTCAGATACACACAGGTAACTGTTATTTTCATTTAATTGCAGACAAAGTTTATCAAACCTTTCTTTTACATAGTAGAAATATTTTCAACAAAATTTCGCTATTTTGCTATTCTGCTATTTTGGAATCAGTATTATTTATTTAGCTTGTTATGCTGATACGTAATGACAATTGCGCCTCACCCTCCCAGGAACACGGAGACAGGGAAAGCAGTGTATAATGTGATTCTTAAGTTCATCATATACCAATGAAGAGCACATAATACAGACTTGTAGATGAAGTTCATAGACTTAATAAAGTACCACGCAGAAACAGTTTTTCAACAGCATCTGCTTTTGATCTATCCGTTCTATTATTAAGAAGACACCAGCAAAAGCTAACATAATCACTAGACATAACAACAGATAAATGACATAACAACAGATAAATAATAGGTCATTTCAGGTTAAACAATAAAATCTAGAAAAGTGTTGTGGTTTAGCCCGGCTGGCAGCTAAACACCACACAGCCGTTCGCTCACCCTCCCCCCTCCCTCTCCGGGATGGGGGAGAGAAATGGGAAAGTGAAGCCTGTGAGTTGAGATAAAGACAGTTTATTAAGACAGGAAAATAATAACAATAATAATAATAGTATTAATAATAATAATGTGTACGAAATAAGTGATGCACAATGCAATTGCTCACCACCCGTTGACCGATGCCCAGCCTATCCCCGAGCAGCCGGCCACCCCTCCACCCCGGCTAGCCACCCCTATATATTGTTCAGCATGACGTCAGATGGTATGGAATACCCCTTTGGCCAGTTTGGGTCAACTGTCCTGGGTCTGTCCCCTCCCAGCTCCTGCTGTACCCCTAGCCTGCTCGCTGGCAGGACAGAGCGAGAAGCTGAAAAGTCCTTGGCTTGGTGTAAGCACTGCTCTACAACAATTAAAACATCAGCATGTTATCAGCGCTCTTCTCATCCTAATCCAAAACATAGCACCCTACCAGCTACTAGGAGGAAAATTAACTCTGTCCTAGCTGAAACCAGGACAAAAAGTCTATGCACTTCTCAAATCAGGAACTTACAATGGAAACTGCTAGTGAACCTTAACTATAGGTATCTGCTATCAGCTCTGCTAAGAATATATTTTAAAAACTTATGATGGCTAGTAGTTAATTTATGAAGGCTAAAACTTAGTATAATCTATGATCTACATGATTAATTCAGAAAGTTATCAGCAGTCTAACCTACCACCTCCCAACTGTAATTTCTAATTCTTAACACATTACTTCTCATGTTGTGTTCTCGGTATACAAACGTATTTCCAAATTATTATTTATGAATAATAATTTTGGAATTTTTGTAATTTCCAAAAATTATTACATACTACTTCATAAACAGTTTCCAAATCATGGAACATAAACTACCAATATATCTAGAAATGGACTGTCTAAAACAATAAGTAGTAAAAAAAAAAAAAAAAAAAAAGTATTCAAAATTCTTCCTCCTCACTACTTTTCCACCATACCAGACTTACACTAGTCTACTGAAAAAACATTGTGACTATCAATCTGAACAGTGATTCTCACAAATCAGAGGTTTGATGTTGAATCAGGGGTGCATTATTTCATTGTTACCTAATTGAAACTTTAAAACCACCAAACACATTACTGACAATCTCATTCTGATTCAGAACAACACCACTAAAAAAGGTAATTGTTTACTATTTCTCATGACAGCTATTCAAAGGACTAATCAGTTATTTTCAGTCAAAACTAAAGTAACAATAAAAAACACTCTATAACAATCTTTTAAATAGGTAATGATGTGATATTTTGAAATAAGTTGGAAAAAATAGGGATTTTTTAAAATTCCTTTCTACTTCAAATGGACTTGATTCTACCTGTTGTTTTAACATAGAAAGAAAAAAAAAAAAAAAAAGAAAAAAAAGAAAACTAACCCTCACTTTATTCACATAAAGGCAATAAAAGTACAGTTCACTCCTGTGCTTTTGTCTTAATTTAAAATTCACTACTGAAAGGTTAGACTTCAGAAGCTTAATACAAATTCCATTGAATAATTTTTGTATTATCTTCTGTACCATACTGCGGTCTACCATGGTTTACTAAGCCATCCTCTCAGAACAGTAATATGGTTTTATTTTTCATATTGCTCTGCTTGTAAAACTAAATCAAATGAAACTGTTTTGGAGTGGAAGGTCAGAAGCACTTCCCATGACACCAGATGACAACACGATGTCACACAGGCACTATGATGATTACCGCCAGATAGCAGACCCCTTCTGCCATGAGAAGGAGGACTGGAGATCCTCAGACAAGCTTCCCGTCTGTTTGACATACAGGTGTTTCAGTATCCATGTTTCAAGAAAATGGCTAGCACAAGGAAATGTTAACATGCCTGTCTCCCTCCACCTCAGCTAGACAAAATCAAAGTCTTTTTCTATTCTGTTACATAGCAGGCAGAAACTGCAAGCAGAGCACATGTGCAGCAGCCCACAGCTGAAGACAATACTCATTCAAAGGCTGTCAACTGCTCTCTTCAGAAATCTCAGCCATGCCTGAGCTGGACCAGCTGCCTTCAGCCCCTGCTTGCTCAGGAGGATGGGAAGCACGTTTGTGGGCAGGGGACACTGGGGTGTTAGCCCACGTTGAGCAAGTACTGGAGAAGGAAGGCCCCAGGTACAAGGTGAACTGAGTTAGCCATGGTGCTACAGAGGCAGGTGCTCCAATATGCTCTTCAGATACGGGCAGCTTTGCAGCACACCCAGCATCGGGGGCTGGCCTTCAAAAGTACCATGAAAGCTGCTGTGAGCACTGAAAAAAAAAAAACAGCTGGCTGTTTTCTGAGACCCAAAATTTGTAAGAAAAGAATATTTTCTTCTCTGTGTTTAGGCCAATGTATGCGACAATTCATATGTCGTACAGGGAGGAACTGTCTGTCATACAACAAGCAGTGCTAGATTTTTATATATAGATAAAAATAAGTAGTGCAATGAAAAGGTGAGGTGGATTAAAAAATCCTAACATTTATCCTTAGTTCACAAGCATTGCTCTTTGCTTACCTGTATCTTCTAACACTCTTGCTGCATGGTACAGCCATAGTAAAACTTAAATTTTCACTAAGTTCTTTTAAGTAAAATGTGTGACTTGAGAGAAAATGTAAAGGATGTGTGTTTTTGATTTGTTATTCTGCTTCTGCCTAGGAATGTGTGTCAACAGCTACATGAATCATTTTTAATTTCAAGGCCTTGAAATTCACCCTGGGGTCTCCTGTCAGAAAGAAAGGATCTTCAGAGTTAAAAGAAGAAAATATTAAAAACACAGCAACACTGTAGCTGTCATCTGGCAACAGCTGTTAGTTGTATTATTAATCTAAAATGAATCAGAAAAAAAAAAACTTATTGGATTTTGACAATGCAGCCTAATGCAACGCTTCGCGGATGTGGTGGAAAACCCACAATGAACCCTGGGGAGGTTAGAGCACACCAAAACTCTTGCCGGCAAGTTTCTGTTAAAAGGAGGACAAAATTCCTGCAAAGTCAGGAATTGAAAGGAACCACATTCAAAGGAAAGGCATCTATGAGTCCTTCATCTCTTGCATGGTTAATTGATCAAGACAAATAGTCAATACCCTATCCCATTCATTTACTGTTTATTTCAACAGAAGATACGTGATAATGGGTATCTGATGGTCAGTAAAAAAAAATTCTGTCCCTGGATGTTGCTCCTATGAGAAACAAGAAATTAATTGCCCTTCATACCTATAAACAACAACACATCCTGAGATAAACATACAGATGGTAAATATTGTATCACCAGTCTCTTTAAATCTACACCTAAAAGTCACAGCCTAATAATTTATGTTTAAATTCACAATTATTTAAGATTTACTTTTACTTAGGCCTTTCTCTGAAGACAAGCCACTCCAAAAATGTATGTTTCAAACTTTTAAAAAATTATCAGATGTTGACTTCTTGTACAGTCACTTTGTTTCAGCAGTACAGGTTTAAAAAAATCTACTTGGAAGACCTTTATCATGGAAATAATATTTGAAAGAAAAAAATAAATAAATTGTGAAGAGCAGTGGACAGACAGAATTTTACGAGAATGATGAATATTGATGTTATGTCATGAAAAAGCATTTTAAAAACAATGCCAGATCTAACTTATTACACACATACTTTGCATTATTACACACATACATTGCACTTGCTTGTATTTTTCTGACTTACTATGATGTCAGTTGAACAAGGAGATGGCATATCAAAATAAAATAAACACATATACATGCCAATTAAGAAATGAATGCTTTATGTAATTTAAAGCGTAACTTTGTTAAACAAGATTATTGCTAGGTATATTTTCGTAGCATACCATTCTTCAGTTTTTTTTAGTTTAGAAAAAGAATATTTTTCCCATAATTTTTTACCTCATTTCATCTTATGTGATAGTTTAGAGGTGATATTTTAATATTATAAATATATATATAACTAATAAGTCACCATGGCAGTGATTACATAAAATAATTTGCTGATACACCTTAATGCACGATATTATTTTTACTACTTCAGTATACCTTGCAACTGTTGGTTTGCCAGAGCATTCTGAAACTCTTGCAGAACATACTGCACTACACAAATTTGAGATGATCAGCAAAATTTTGGAGTCCTTTATGACATCTATTTCAGAATCAGAAGATGCAACTGCTGACATACATTGTCTACACCACTGAGAATCCCTTGGAGATGGTATTACATCTGATCCAAATTAAATCTATTTAACAAAACAGAGGCTTAGACAAAAATCCAGAATAGACATTATGAGTATAATGTTCAGTTAAAAAAAAAAAGTCTGAGTTTCTTATGCTTGTCTTAGTTTTCTTTTTTTTTCCAAACTACAAAGTAAGCTAGATATTTAGCATAAAGGCAACCATTTGCAAAAAGGCTTCCTCTGTAGAGAACAGAACAATACTGCATTGAAACTTAAATACAAAAGATCAGTGAAACAAACATACCGTACGCTCTTTCAGTGATCCAGTTACTTTTACAGAACATTATGGCTCAAGTGAAAAATCAATTTCACTGCCATATTAACTTTTTGTCAGAACTGATTACAAATGGATTAAAGACAAGACTTGAGAAATGCATTTAAGGGAAAGGACCTGCATTATGTTACTAGTCCTTGCCATTTCACATCGAAGGCAAGAACCTGCAGAAAATCTCATCCTAAAGAGATATACTTCAAGAAGAAATGACTTTGATAAGTCCCTCATTTTATTTTCATCTTCCATTCAAGTGAAGCCTAACTCACATCATGGTTAGATATATACGGAACTGCTGCATGTTCTGCCCAAATACTTTTAGATGCAATCTATTGATCTAAAATGTATTTCTTGAAAGAACAGTTTGTGAGAGAGCAAAACCTCCTTTAATCTACCCTCTTCCCTTAGGACTGTTCTCCTGATGACTATATCTGCTTCTGGGACTGCAGCAGTTTACTGAGTTCCAGGAAGGCTTCAACTCTTAGAGATTCCTTAATACTACAGATGGAATTGATTTCTTCCTTGTAAATATCGTAAGCTTTATCTCACAATACTATGTAACCAAAATACCAAGAGTCTTATGGACCAGTTAAGGAAAAAGGAAGAGGAAAAACATCTTCAGAATATTTTAATACATAATCATAACCACAAACATTATTCATAATATCATGCTTTAATCCTGAAACGTGTACTAAGAGAAAAACAAGATAAAACTACATAGAAAGAAAACAAAAGGCTACCTTGAGGACATAAATGGAATGTTTCTGAGATAAAATTAATGATGTACTCCTCTGTAATGTAATCCTGTACGACTTTCAATGGCAGAATCTCTGCCTATTGTTTAAATTTTCTCATAAGTTATGTACTGGCTGGGAATTTGAAACCCTTTGTTTGCCTGAGGGATGTTCACAGGTTACAAAATGTGAAGTAAAACAGATCTTTGTTGACAGCAATGCTTGCAACATCATGGAAACTTCAGCGGCTGGCAGCTCCCTGGGGCCAGGCATGAGGAGCGTGGGGTGTCCCCGGGTGGGCCAGGCAGGGCCCGCAGGCAGGGTCCATCCAAGCGCCCCACAAGGAACAGGGCACTGGGGGTACCAGCATCTCCCCTGACCTGGCCGAGGCCAGTGCCTTGCTGTGAGCCTGTGGGTGGGCCCAGCTGGGCAGGAGCCATGGCTGGGCAGGGCAGGGCTGTGGGGAGCTGGAGCCCAGCCCTGCTGCGGTCTCAATGGGGCAGGGGCTGGTGGCCCTGGGGCTGCTATGGGGTGTTAGTGCACTCCAGACCATGACAAACAGAATGGCAAGTTTATATGGAAATTTGGAAAGAGCAAATGAAGATAAAAGCTTTGATTTGGTAACATAACTGCCTTTGTCATGTCTTACCCTTAGGGGAAGAATGTCATCTTACCATGTCATTACCATGTCAGACCATGTCATCTTAGCCTTAGGGGAAGGAAAAAAAAAAAAAAAAAAAACACCTTCTATTATCATTTAGTGATTAAATCAAATAAAATATCTGTAAGTAAAGATGTATAAAAAGAAAACAGTACTGAACAGTATCCTGTTCTGGAAGCAAAGATACAGAGTTTCAGGAAATGTAGTTACAGTCTATCCTAACTTTAAATTTACAAATATGATGGCAAATTATAGTGACAATTACAAAACATGAGGAAAAATTGCTGGTTATTATGTTCAGAGTCTACCTGTAATCTTAAGCTTACTGGGCTGCTTCTGTTGCTGCTGATGGGCTTGGCAAAGATGGCAAGGGATGGAGCATGGCAGGGGCTGGAAATGTACTCTGGGACAAGACAAGAAAATATGGGCACCTCATAAGGGAAACCAGGAAATCCTATTGTCAGGCTTTATGTTCCCCCTTAATACAGACACCAACCTTGTGAACAATGCCAATTAGAATACTGACAGGACAAATGCTAACATACAGCTGATAAAGGTCAAATTTCCTAGACAGATCACACTTTTGTTGATGGCCTGTGGAGGTGGTTTCTCTTTCTCTTCCTACTCAGATAAGAATCGAATTATAGATGTATCTCAAATGTCATATTTGCTGTTATCATATATTAAAATGGGGCAAAATTGCTCCATAAATATCTTTTGATTATTATTTTTTTTAAGTAGATGGACAATTGATATGGCGCTGATAAAGTTTCCGTTCATATTTTTGAGGAAGTATCTCAACTGCAGTTCAATCATTTTTGCTGGAAAATATTTCTTGAAAAGCATTGTCTTTATACATAATCTTTGGAAAAGCATCATCTCTACACTAGATTTGCTCTTCTGTAGAGTCTATTGCAAGACAAGATGTTATCAGCTACTTTTATTCAGATTGTAACTGAAAATCCATGCATTGCTCTGAAATACAAAGATTGATAGGAAAACACATATTTATTGATCTAATGTAGATTATGCATAAATTATATTCTGAGAGTAGCTGTGGTTTTAAATCACTCCCACTTTTTAAAAAAGCAGAATGGAGGACCCAAGGAACTACAGACCGGTGAGCCTCACCTCTGTGCCTGGCAAGATCATGGAACAGATCCTCCTGGAAGCAATGTCAAGGCATATGCAAGACAACAAGGTGATCCAAGACAGACAGAACAGCTTTACCAAGGGCAAGTCCTGCCTCACCAATCTGGTGGCATTCTACGATGGAGTGACTGCATCAGTTGGCAAAGGAAGACTGACCAATATCATCTACCTAGACTTCTGCAAGGTCTTTGACACAGTCCCAGATGACAACCTGGTCCCCAAATTGGAGAGAGATGGATTTGATGGATGGACCATTCAGTGGATAAGGAGTTGGCTCGAAGGTCACACCCAGAGAGTGGTGGTCAATGGCTCTATGTCCAAGTGGAGGATGATGACGAGTGGTATACCATAGGGGTTTGTCCTAGGACTGGTATTGTTTAATATCTTTATCAATGACATAAACAGTGGGATGGGACCACCAAGCTGTGTGGTGCAGTTGATACAACAGAAGGAAGGGATGCCATCCAAAGGGACCTGGACAAGCTTGAGAATTGGGCCCACATGAACCTAATAAAGTTCAACAAGTCCAAGTCCAAGGTGCTGCACCTGGGCCAGGACAATCCTGGACATGAGTACAGACTGGGAGAAGAACTCACTGAGAGCAGCCCTGCAGAGAAGGACTTGGGGGTTCTGGTGGACAAAAAGCTCGACATGAACCAGCAATACGCACTTGCAGCCCAGAAAGCCAACTGCATCCTGGGCTGCATCAAAAGAGGAGTAGCCAGCAGGTCAAGGGAAGTGATTGTCCCCCTCTGCTTTGCCCTTGTTAGAATGGGTCCAGAGGAGGGCCACGAAGATGATCAAGGGGCTGGAGCACCTCTCCTGTGAAGACAGGCTGAGAGAGCTGGGGATGTTCAGCCTACAGAAGAGAAAGCTCCAGGGTGACCTCTTTGCAGCCTTTCAGTACCTAAAGAGGACTTACAAAAAAGATGGAGAGTAACTATTTGCTTAATCAGATAATGTCAGGACAAGCAGAAATGGTCTTAAACTAAAAGAGGATAGATTTAGATTAGAGATTAGGAGGAAATTCTTCACTCAGAAGGTGGTGAGGCATTTGAACAGAGAGGTTGTGGATGCCCCATCCCTGGACGTATTCAAGACCAGGCTGGATGGGGCCTTGGCCAACCTGATCTACTGGGTGGCATCCCTGCCTATGGCAGAGGGATTGGATTTAGATGATCTTTGAGGTCCCTTCCAACCCAAGCCATTTTATGATTCTATGATTTGTGTGCATTATAAAAATCACCGTTTATATGCAACTTCTGAAGGCAACAGTATCATCCATCAATTCTATATGCCTAGTTTCCTTTTCACAAGTGTAGCATCATTGGTCTTTCACTGCCTCCAGGTTGAATTAAATGTAATTTCTCAAAATAAGAAACATAAAAATGTGAACTTATTCAAACTAATTGTAAAAGTAATAGCATTATTAACACAATATAATATTAAAAAAAAAAAAAAAAAGAGAGAGAGAGAGAAAGAGAGGGAGAGAGAGGAGAGACAAAAGAAGTTCAGCCATTTAATAAATATGTAACCACTTTGCCTCCAACCACAGATATTTTAGCATTACCAAACTGGCAGCTTCTAGAATAGTACCTCAATATTGCTCCCTCTTGTTTTCATTGCCACTGCAGAATCTCATTGCCACCCTTTAACTTAATTTCTGAAATTATCATCCTCAACAATACCAATACCCACAACAACTTGTGAAAGGGAAAATTGAATTGGAAAAGGGAGTGTGGATCATGAGCAGAGAATAAGGCATCTCAACTTAATGCTTTGTTCTAAATCTTCATTTCAGTCCTCCAGCCAAAAAAATTAAGGAAGAGAAGAAGGAGGGGAAGAAGACTCAATGTCCCAGTAATTCTTTCTTGTAGAAATAGAGATACCACTAGGATGCCATTGTCTAGAAGAAGGACACGTATTAGCACAATTAAAGGCAGTAAAGTCATTGCTTAGTTCCACAGCATTACAGAGCGATCTGTAACGTATTGCTAGCATGTGGACTGGTCCTTGGGCGTAGTCTTTAAAGAGAGTGTAATGCATTAATCTTCTGAGTCAGTCTCCTGATTCTCATCCCAGTTGAGCTAAAAATTACACTACTGTATTTGTGGTTTTAGGATGAAATCTTACTCATTCCTGTTCCCTCAAGTTGAACACAGTCTATCACACATGCAATTTCCACACTTTGTTTGGATGGGATATTAGCTTTCCTTGTTTAAAAACAAAGGAGTAATGGTGCATATTATCTCTTCTGAAAAGTTTGAAGACATGGCGAGAAACACCTGTTCATTACAATTAATCATTTTCTGGCAAAAAAAGACATATAATAGATACTTACAATGGAACTCTTTTCTCACACCAATATCATTACCTTTTGTAATAGATACAGCATAGTATTTTAGACCTTCAGAGGAAAAAAAAAAAAAAAGAAAACAGCAGGCTATTATCCTCAGTATATCTAAAAAGATGTGAATGTCTAGAAATATGGAAAAGCAAGCTTAATAAACATAAACATCAGGGAACCTTTTACAATGGCCCATAGAATATAAAAGCAAAACCTAGCAATGGTGAGCAGATAGCAATTTTACATCTATAAGAAAGACTGTGAGGGATAAAGCAACAGACTCCAGAGTATATGATCGTGTATGTCTCACTGCTTTCACATCAGGACTTTAAACCTGGTCGAACAAACACAGCACTTCATCAGGCATTATATTATTATGTTGAAAGTATAAAGATATACCTGTGTATTTACAAATGAAAGGCTATAAAAAAGTAAAAAAAAAAAAAAAAAAAAAAAAGTGTCTACCAACAAAAGGAACACAGTTGCCACACTGACAATTAGGAGTTACAGAGTTACGGAAGCATGTGTTGATTCCTCATTTTTTTCCTTTTCTTTTTGTTTGGGGGGGAAGTATAACTGGTGGTTGAGAACACATGCACATACTAGTTGTTTGGAACAGTGAATGACAAAAGTCACAAGCACAGAAACAACAGCTGAACTACCAAGGATGAGTTTCTTCCTGATTTCTGAAATAAATCTCCAATACATGGTCAGTCTCCTAGGACAGGGAAAACAAGGTTACAACATTCGGCAATCTTTTTGCCCTTGCTTTTAGGGCTCTTTTCCTTCCTTTTTAACTATGTGATTGATGTTGGAAGAAAGAGTGGTGGTAGACAGTGGTAACCCATAAAGAAAGTGCAGAGGCAGAACACTGGTACTGCTGTTATGAGCTGAAGAGGGATCAATATCCTCTGCTCCTCAAACCCTTGCTCTAGCAGGCAGACCACAAAATCTCCTTGGGGCAGATCTCTTCTTAGTACTCTTTACTTAAAATCCAAATCCAAACGACATTACAATATTTATATTACTCTCTGCTGTGAGGTGGCAGATGACACTCTCAAGCAAGTGTTCATGACAGTATTTTTAGATGGAGTATTTATTTCTGTCCCTTCGGGAATGAAGAAGTGTATTGTACAGTACCTGACAGAATTAGAAGAAAGAAGTAAGACTCCTATTTTGATCCTGAAATTCCTGTGATTTTCTTGACAACAAATGGTAGGCTTTGGCAAGAATATATGCTAGAGACGTAATTTCTATTACAACATTTCAGAAATTCCTTGGAGGAAAATAAACACATGAACACTTGAGCATGAAATACGGTTCTTCCAACTTCAAGATAAAAAGTACAGTATACATGCACAAAAACAAATTCATTTTAAAGTTAATTACACACATTTAGCAAGATATATAGCTAATAAAAGGAACTCAGATTTCAGTGATTCTCCACTGTGACCTCATCTTGATACTAAGTAGGAACCAATCACATTTAATTAAACTGGAGTCTCTACTAACAACTATAAAAAAAATGGTTTGCAATGCAAGTTCAAGTGAGATTTTGAAGTTTCTCTGTAGATATCTACTCACCTAACAAACAGAATGTGTACTAGCAAAATTTTATGATTAATGCAATTGCCCTTTCCGTTTTTTTATAAAATTTATTTACTGTGCAACAACACTTTAAGAGCCCATGCGTAAAAACTGTGATAGAAGAGGTTAAGTTTACTTTCAGACCACTATAGGAACTTGGGCATTAGCTGCTATCTTAGGAGTTTGTGGAGTTAGGGAAACATCATGAAATACTCCTTTACAGCATAGGCATTCAGTTTATGTAAGGTACTAATGGCCATAAGGCCATTAAAATAATATTGGAGATTCTCAGCATGAAGCAAAGAGATTGCTAAACACAGGACTCTCCAGTTTCAGTTAGCACTCTAATATGTACCAACTTGCATATCAGCAGGGCATCATTAACCCCAATAAACATGTTTATTTTAAACAGATGTCACCAAGACAGATATTTCAACCAAAAGGAGGTTTTTTTTGTTGTTTTTATGTCAGAAATAGGGATGCTTCTTCAAGTAAGCTGCACAATTTGATTTCTGAAACAATTTTACTACCTAATACGGTTTTCTCTGTACAGCAGAGACACTGAGTCATGAAGTGCCTTAAGATTACTCCAGTTAGCACAGTAGATTCTTAAATGGAATACCACAACAGACTATTCTACTAAAGCATAAAAAGAGCACTCTTCCTTATTGCACTGGAAAGTCTAAGGAATTCCTCCAATGTAAGATATTATCTTTAAATGAAGAAATGAGGCAGATGTTAATCCACTAAATCCAGAGTTATTACCTCAGTATTCATTTTAGTGTATTTCATCAATTAACAATGTTGTGTTCTAAGTATTTGTATTTATTTATCAGTATCAAAACTATGAATAATTTTATAGATTATCAATAGTTTTTTCTTGTTTCCCAAAATGAATGTGTGTACACTTGCACACTTTAAATTATTCTCTACAGATTATAATGCCACCAGATATTCCAGTCCCACGTGAACTCTGCCAAGAACTTTACAAATGAATAAGAAGAACAGTTACAGTTGAAAATGAAAGTCCAGAATTTCAAGGTTTGCTCTGTATTTGGAGGCATCTGTCGACCCACTGACTATATTACCCGTCGTGTGCTCTCAGCCAAGAACCAAACTAGAGAAGTAGTGAATGGGTCATTTCTTATAGGCATGTTTGAAGCCATTATTCATATTATTGTGAAGACAGAAAGCAGAGGGAGGTTGACACTCTTCTCACACTTCATAATTAGTCCATAATTATTCAATTCAAAGGGAAACATGTTTCTCTCCCACCACACCAACGCCTACAAACAAAACAAATAAAAACTACAAGCCCTAGAGCCGATCACCTGAAAACCTAATGATTCTTAGGAGCTGCCACAACTGGAAGCCTGATGGAGGTAAGGCTGCTGCTACTCCCTGATTTTAATCTATGATTAAGAAGCAGCAGTGGGGCAGAGTGTGTCCTCCCAACAGGCACACACACACACACACGCCAAACATACACACAGCGGGTGGCACACAGACAGAAACACTCAACACCGAAACACAAGTGGGATGAACAACCTCATCCTGTTTCCTTCTCTGCCTACTCAGGATGAAGACCTGTTTAACTGGAAATACACACACGTGCTCAACCAGATCCCACACAGCCTCAGACACCCCATTAACCCAGTAAGTGGTACCTGGATCCCAGTCTCCCCACCCACTGGCATAGGACATACCCAGGCAAAGAGGCCCCCTCAGTCAACACGCAGACCTTACAGTCACTCTGGTAGCTGGTCTGGACCTCTTGGCCCCTCCAACAACCAACTCTTGAACCCTCTGGTCTCTCCAGCATCTGGCCCAGACTTTGGGCCACGTGGATATCTAGAACCCAAGCTACTTACCCTACTTGCTGGTCAGTCTAGCTTGATGCTCAGCAGTGACAGCAAACTGACATAAACACCTATGTAATATGCACATGCTCTGCACTCTCCGCTTGCTGGCACCACGGACACATGGGCCCCTCTGACCCATCTGTCCAGCTCCCGTTGCTGGCATTTAAACCTCCACACATACATGCACAGAGACAGAAAGTCCCTTCACCCAGGAAAATTGTTAGAAAGAGAGCATAATAACATACAGGACAGACTGCACTGATCAAGCACAGAGTACAAACAGACAACGGTACTGAGCAGGAGCCTGTTTACACACGACCGGTCCCCTTTATCCCCTTATGCCATTATTTTCCCTTGCTTTTTCCTCCCTAATCTGTCTCAGCCCGTCCATTTCTCTGCCTGTGGTCCTTCTTCTAAACATTCCAGAATAAGTCTAGCGCAATACCATGATGCTCTTCCCTGCATCCCATAACATGTCCTACACCCTGTACGTAGTAGCTCCCTCAGCCTCTCCTGTTGACTCCTCATGATGGGTTTCACCCCTGGACCATGGGGCTAAGGCTCAGCCCAGTATTGATTCCCCAGATGGGGAATTACCTGGGAGTTGCTCCCCGTGTGCTGCATCTCTGCGCTCCTTTGGGTGTGCGGAAACAAGCCTTTTATCAGATAAGCCAACAATGATGTTCTTTTGCCAACAACACAGCTTTTTTACTTTAAAGTTAGTAATCTGGAGGTGGCCAAGTATTATGTTTTAGATGCATGAATTCTCAAATATCCACCCTATTTAAGCCATTTTAAACCAAGCTAATAAAAATCTATAATTTTTAAGTCTTTGAATAGTAAGTTGTTCAGAACCAATCTCAAGAAGCACTAAATTAGAGGCAGAAAACTTCTTAAGATTAGCATTTACACTACAGCTATGAACAGCTTAATGTCTGTATCTGATAGCTCCAAGAAGCTTTACTAATAGCTACAAGAGATCCTTAGACTTCTCAAAAGTTACATTCGATCACAAATGTTGAAACCTTTCCCATTCTCTCTTTTTCCTTGCTATGGCCCTCCTTTCTTGTAAAGGAAGCTTGTGAGTGTCACTGTAAATTCAGAAAATTTTCAGAGAAAACATAATTAAGAGGGAATTGAACAATTCAAACCATTAGAAAAATAGGTCACAGAAATGCTTGCAGATTCAGAAGTGATGCTTTTAGAAAATGAGTGTTTTAAAACCCAGAAATTCAACATGAAATTTCATAGTGAAACACTCTATTATTCAAGATTTTCCAATAATTTCCAATATTCTACTTCCCATTTTTTCACACCAAATTAAATTAACTGCTATTCTGGAATTACAAAAAGACAAATCAAAAAGCTTACTCCATTTTTTTTTCACTGTTTCACCACCTACTTACCTCATAAGGTACTTATTCCTTCCCCATATAAGCATTCTAATAGAATAAGGAATCAAAAATATTTTCATATTCTGTACACATATTAAAAACAATTTAAGTTCATAGATGTTATTAAATCCCTGTCAAAGCCTAGGGCTTTGGGAGTGAAAATATACTTCCATCTGCTTTCTTTATAACAGACACAAATAGATACAGATATAACAATATTACTTTCTTTTGTTATATAGACCTGGTACTGAAAACACCCGTTATGGTTCTTCACTAAGTAACAGCTCCAGACTACAAGTTCCATACCATTATCAAAATAAAAAATATAGGCCATTGCCTCAGAGTGACAAAACAGAAGTAGAAATGTAGGCCAGGGTTGTATTTCTAAATAAAACAAAGGCAAAGAGGGCTTAAGCACTGTACCACTGATTTACTCTCCCTCTTAATTGTCAACATGTACCCCAGAATGCTTTTAACCTATGCCAGCTAGCAGTCTCCCAGGCTGTACCCACACATAGCCAGGTAAGGTGTGTGCCAGTGGTCACTCCCAGTACATGGCATGATCAGGACTGCATCAGGTTTGCCTCCAAGCAGTTTATACAGTCCTTCAACACTACTTTGTCAGGCTTTGCACTCTTAGGCCTTCCTAACATGTTCAAAAATTCGTAGAATAATTTAGGTTGATAAAGACATCTAGGGGTCATCTAGTCCAGCCTCCTATTCAAAGGAGGTGTGGTCTCAAAGCCAGCTCAGGTGGTAAAGACATTTCTCTTCTACTGAAGCAAGTGCATGCCTCCAAAATCCACAAAGATTAACATACGCGAGCAACGACACTTAAATGTAAAAACATTACAATGAAAACTATTATACTACACTTACTTCACTTCAGCACAATTTAAAATTCATTTTCTTCCATACGGTAAGTGTAGGGACCACGACAGATACATAAACATAAAGAATTTCATTCTTTCCCCTCAGTATTAAAGGTTTGATATGGAAAGGGAAAATAGTTCAAATGAAAAGAAAAACTTTTGTTAAGTTTTATTTCCTCAATATTAAGGACTATAAATACATACTTAAAAAAGTGCCATCTTATTAATAATTAAGATAACGGTCTTCATAAAATCCAGAAATATTAACTACAAGTCCTAAAAGAGGTTTCTTCTCTCTTTAAAGAAACTGATTTTGATTCCTTCTACATAAGTTACACTTCTTGGAAAAGAGGAGATGGTGACGCATAGAGTTTAAGCATAAATATTTTAGCTCATTCTACTTCTTGAATCGGAGAACACGATTTCAGCAAAATGGCAAAACAGCAGTTTTATAAATATGAGAATTATATTAATTTATTATGTTGAAGCACACATTCAATAATCCTCCTAAGCCTATCCTTCAGGCAAAACAAAGCATTTAAAATCATGTATTAGGCACACTTGAGTCACTTCCTAAACAGAGGTTTGAAAATATGAAAAAGTGCTATTCCACTTTGGCTGAATGGCTCACATCATGGCATGATGCAGAATTAATCTAGTACACAGTTGGCTCCTTTTAGTTCTCAGTAAAACAGCAACTCTGAAATTTCATAGTGTTAAAGCCAAAAGAAGGACATAAAAAGGAATAATAAAAAAAAAAAAATCCACTCACCTGCCTATTTTGTATATTGGATTCCACCTACCAGACTCAGTTAACTGCAACATATTAACCAAATCATACTGATAGGAATATAAAATACCCACCTGTTTTAGGGTCAACAGAGAAATATGGCTGTCCCTGAAGAATACTGTATACTACTCTGGCACTGTTTCCATATGTAGGGTCATCTGCATCTGTGGCTGTCACCTGTAGAACAGACGTACCTGAATATATAGGAAAATAGAAGTTAATTGATAATATATACAATTTTATGGCAACTTTTATTTAGGCAATTCCATTTTTATAGAATATTCTCAGATGCATTTCTGAAACTTCTGTAGTCCTCCTGTTCTAAAATTGAGAGATCAACGATGTCCTCTCTGTATTATTATCCCATCATATTTTTAAGGAAAAGCATCTATAATCATCTGAAAAAAAAATAAAAAAATCTTTCTCTCTCTATACTTAAAACTAACCAAATTACATATATGTAAACATATATAGTAACTATACAGAAGACATATTTGTGCATGTTCCCACATACAGACCCCAAATATGGATATTACCTAGACTTCTGAACAACTCATATTTGTAGATTTCAGGATTATCATTCACACTACAAATTACTGTTGAAGTTCATATTTAAAATAATTTCCAAAAATGCCCCCAAAAATAAAAGATACAAAAGGAATCAAAAAATCAGAAAGTATCAAAGATCTGGAAATCAAATAACTGCATGAGTGTTGATGGATTTCCAATGATGAATCCAGTATTAAAAAAAAAAAAAAAAAAAAAAAAAAAAAGATGAGTTCAAAATACAAGTACTTGTATGCTGCTAACAAATACTATTAGAAAAATAAAAACACAAAATCACAATTTCTAACAGATCGCTAAGTGGGATAACTTATCAACTTATCAGTTACATGTTGTAGAACATAAAATGCAGAAGTATTGCAGAGATAGAATGAAGATAAGTGATTTTTAATTTGCTACACTTTTCAAGACATTAGATGATGAATCTTTCTGGCCCAACACTCTTTACTCAGAGAGTGGTGAGGCACTGGAACAAGTTGCCCAGAGAAGCAGTGGATGCCCCATCCCTGGATGCGTTCAAGACCAGGTTGGATGGGGCTTTGAGCAACCTGATCCAGTGGGAGGTGTCCCATGATGGGGGCAGAGTGTGTGGTGGTGGTGGAATGAGATGGTTTTTGAGGTTCCTTCGAACCCAAACCACTCTATGATTCTATGATTCTAACATTTCACATAAGAAACCAGTAAATGAAAGATTGGAAAGTTAATAAAGGTTCAGTATTCATCCCATGTGTTTATCCTTATACAGATACTGCTTTCAACAGACTCCTTTGGCCCAATGTTAAAACAGAAGAAAATAACAGCACAGGTTGCTCCCCTGTTATTCTGAAAGTGGCTTCTCAGCTAAATTAGCCACTGAGGAGTGTTCAATTTTGCATTTCAGTTCTGAGTAGAAGTATGCTTTGGACTTGAATTGTCTGATCTTTGCCACTCATTGTACTTTGATTTGCCTCATGGAAGAGTTTTGGAGCATCACAACTAGATTCCTTTGGATGAAACTAAACTAGATGTGCTCTAGCAGACCATCTCTTTTACTCTGACTGCAGAGGCATTTGGTTTCAGAGACCAGACCAGAGCTAGTCTTCCCAACACTAGTGTCCCAAAAGACTTCCCAGAAGACTCTCCAAACGCTTACAGTAGAGATATTGGATCCAAGTTAAACAGTTCCAGCTGTTTAACTTCATAGGTCAGTTTCCATTGCACAGAACTATCTGTTTATATAACGTAAAATATTTTTTAAGTTAATTCCCAGAGCACACTGGGAAAAGAAATACTTAAAATCATTAGGTCTCACTTTGAGTATAGCAAAGCAACCACATAAATTTTTGCAGATACAGATTTTTCACTCTTTCAAAAAGTATTCATTCATTTGTGCCATACTAACTTGGGCACAGAAAGATCCTTTTTGTATTTCTGCTGTAGATCTAGTTAAAGGTACAGCAAACATGTCTGCATACTTAAATATACTGTCTTGTGGTCTCTGAAATAGCCTAAATGCACAGTCTCATAGTTATATATATTCATACAGCAATCTAAGGATACCTTGATGAATTAGAAAACTTGAATACTGTAATAAAGTCAAGCTGGCACTAGTGTGCTATTTAGAGCTATTCAGGAGTTAATGCTAAAACTGACTAAATCATCAAGTAAAACAAATACAAATTAAAGTTAGGGTAATTTTCTTATAATGTTCTTGGAAGCTATTCAGCCATATTGATTTGCTATCTCAACTTAGCACAGGAGTTCGTGCGAGCAATAACAGGTCACTTCAAATAACAGAAAATCAGTTCTTTTCACCCTATTCTACAGCTTATTTAAATACTGTGAGGATGTCTTTCTGCAGCTCAGTTGTTGTATTAAGTGGTGAATTTCTGTCCACAGTAATTTGTTGCTTTAGTGTTATTTATGGCTTGTTATTTTATGTTGGAATCTTGTGGAATCTTTAAAGATTAACAGGTTACTGATTGATTTTATTATTTTTAATCAAAAACACCAAAAAATACTTATCCAACAGGTACAGGTACAGTCACCTATCAGTTTTTGTTACTAGAGCACCTGGCAACTTTTATACCTTTTTATAGAGAGATTTTCCTGCTTCCAGAAACAACAGTCACTGCAGCTGCCTACTCTTCCTACAGGTTGTGTTCCCATTTGTTCTTTTTCCCAGAATTCTAGAAATTCAAGGTAGGCTTTGGAATGTTTGAACAGGTTCTATTTCACAGAAAGAAAATACATGAAATAGTAAGATTTCACGGTACTATCATTCTTCAGAGACTTTATTCTCTCCTCTCCTTATTTAAAAAAAAATAGGGGATTGAATCTGAGTGCTTGCTCATTGGTGTAGGACAAAGAAACAGGGCTAAAGAATGGAGATATCTCATATAAGCAGCTGACAGGTCATTTTAGCACAAATGGAATGCCATTATACCTTAAAATCCTCCACAGTGAGTTTTTAATATATTTTGTACGTCTCTCCTAGGAAACACCTTACAATAGTAATTTGATACTGAATAGTGGAAAAGCGTTCTCTTTTCTTCTGAAAGAACACATTAGATGCACAAGTTTTAACTCACCTCCACCACTAACACCACCTCTCAAGCTCTCACATTCAGTGCAACGGAGCAAATCAGGCACTTAACATTTTCACTGTATTCTGCAAGCAGTTCACTGTATTATCACAGAATCATAGAATGGCTTGGGTTGGAAGGGACCTCAAAGATCATCTAAATCTAACCCCTCTGCCATAGGCAGGGATGCCACCCACTAGATCAGGTTGGCCAAGGCCCCATCCAGCCTGGCCTTGAACACCTCCAGAGATGAAGCATCCACAACTTCTCTGGACAACCTGTTCCTGTTCCTCACTACCCTTACAGTGAAGAATTTCCTCCTAATGTCTAGTCTAAATCTATCCTCTTTTAGTTTAAGACCATTCCCCCTTCTCTTGTCTAGTTGAGTAAAGAGTCCTTCTCCATCTTTTTTATAAGTCCCCTTTAGGTACTGAAAGGCCGCAATGGGGTCTCCCCGGAGCCTTTTCTTCTCCAGGCTGAACAACCCCAACTCCCTCTGCCTTTCTTCATAAGTGAGGTGCTCCAGGCCCCTGATCATTTTTGTATCCCTCTTCTGGACCCGCTCTAACAGGTCCACATCTTTCTTGTGCTGGGGGCCCCAAACCTTTACACACGCACTCCAATATGCAAATATGCTCAGCATCTTGTAGGATATACCCATACTGGCCTTTTGCCTAACTGTTGTCTGATTTGCTAAGCACAGAGAAAACCTAGCTTGTGGAAACTGGGGGTTAGAATGCCTTGCTAGAAAAAGAAAAGTATAAAGTGTATCTTTTCCTTTCAAATACTCCTTCAAAGTTAGCATCACTCCGTTCACCAAAATGACATAAAAATCATGATTCCAAATGTATTTGCCCTATTCAGATACAGTACTGATTTTTGCTGTTGAGCTCTATGTAATGAAGATTTTAGATGGAAAAGTATACAGTGCAGCTGCTATGCTGTCTTTAATGTTAAACATTCAGAAGAAAATAACGTAATACTCGGCACCCGGCCTGGTGACCACAGACGGGTCCTTATCTCTAAGGGGAAAACGGATCCTAGCCCAGGAGCTGGCAGGGCTCGTTGAGAGGGCTTTAAACTAGGTAAGAAGGGGGACGGGGCTGAAATTAGGCTTGTTGGAGCTGTACCAGGGGGAACAATGGCAAAGCTGGGGAAGAAGGCAATGGCCCAACTGAAGTGCATCTACACTAATGCACGCAGCATGGGTAACAAACAAGAGGAGCTGGAAGCCATCGTGCAGCAGGAAGGCTATGACTTGGTCGCCATCATGGAAACGTGGTGGGACCACTCTCATGACTGGAGTGCTGCAATGTCTGGCTATAGGCTCTTCAGAAGGGACAGGCAGCACAGAAGGTGGGGTGGTGTGGCTCTCTATATTAGAGAGTGTTTTGATGTTGAGGAACTTGAGGCTGGGAATGATAAGGTTGAGTCTCTATGGGTTAGGATCAGAGGGAAGGCCAATAAGGCAAGCATCCTGGTGGGGGTCTGTTATAGACCACCGAACCAGGATGAGGAGATAGATGAGGAGTTCGACAGGCAGCTGGCAGAAGCCGCGAAATCGTCAGCGCTTGTTCTCGTGGGGGACTTCAACTTCCCAGACATATCCTGGAAGCACAACACAGCCCAGAGAAAGCAGTCTAGGAGGTTTCTGGAGAGCATGGAAGATAGCTTCCTGACTAAGCTGGTTAGTGAGCCTACCAGGGGAGGTGCCCCGCTAGACCTTCTGTTCACAGTGACGGACTGGTGGGAGATGTGGTGGTCGAGAGCTGTCTTGGGCAGAGTGACCACAAAATGGTTCAGTTTTCTATTCTTGGCGAAGTCAGGAAGGGGACCAGTAAAACCGCTGTCTTGGACTTCCGGAGGGCTGACTTTGAGCTGTTCAGGACACTGGTTGGCAGAGTCCCTTGGGAGGAGGTTCTGAAGGGCAGAGGAGTGCAGGAAGGCTGGGCACTCTTCAAGAAGGAAATCTTAATGGCTCAGGAGCGGTCTGTCCCCACGTGCCCAAAGACGAGCCGGCGTGGAAGAAGACTGGCCTGGCTGAACAGAGAGTTGTGGCTCGAGCTTAGGAGAAAAAGGAGGGTTTATAATCGTTGGAAAAGAGGGCAGGCTACTCAAGAGGACTATAAGGATGTTGCGAGGCTGTGCAGGGACAAAATTAGAAAGGCCAAAGCTCATCTGGAGCTCAAACTGGCTACTGCCGTTAAAGATAACAAAAAAAGTTTCTACAAATACATCAACACAAAAAGGAGGACTAAGGAGAATCTCCATCCTTTACTGGATGCGGGGGGAAACTTAGTTACAAAAGATGAGGAAAAGGCTGAGGTACTCAATGCCTTCTTTGCCTCAGTCTTTAGTGGCAAGACCAGTTGTTCTCTGGATACCCGGTACCCTGAGCTGGTGGAAGGGGATAGGGAACAGGATGTGGCCCTCATAATCCACGAGGAAATGGTTGGCAACCTGCCACAGCACTTGGATGTACACAAGTCGATGGGGCCGGATGGGATCCACCCGAGGGTACTGAGTGAACTAGCAGAGGAGCTGGCCAAGCCGCTTTCCATCATTTATTGGCAGTCCTGGCTATCAGGAGAGGTCCCAGTCGACTGGCGGCTAGCAAATGTGACGCCCATCTACAAGAAGGGCCGGAAGGTAGACCCGGGGAACTATAGGCCTGTTAGTTTGACCTCAGTGGCAGGGAAGCTCATGGAGCAGATTATCTTGAGTGTCATCACGCGGCACTTGCAGGGCAACCAAGCAATCAGGCCCAGTCAGCATGGGTTTATGAAAGGCAGGTCCTGCTTGACGAACCTGATCTCCTTCTATGACAAAGTGACGCACTTGGTGGATGAGGGGAAGGCTGTGGATGTGATCTACCTTGACTTCAGTAAGGCTTTTGACACCGTTTCCCACAACATTCTCCTCAAGAAACTGGCTGCTCTTGGCTTGGACTGGTGTACGCTTCGTTGGGTTAAAAACTGGCTGGATGGCCGGGCCCAAAGAGTTGTGGTGAATGGAGCCACATCCAGTTGGAGGCCGGTTACTAGTGGAGTCCCCCAGGGCTCAGTGCTGGGGCCAGTCCTCTTTAATATCTTTATCGATGACCTGGATGAGGGGATCGAGTGCACCCTCAGTAAGTTTGCAGATGACACCAAGTTAGGTGCGTGTGTCGATCTGCTCGAGGGTAGGAAGGTTCTGCAGGAGGATCTGGATAGGCTGGACCGATGGGCTGAGGTCAACTGTATGAAGTTCAACAAGGCCAAGTGCCGGGTCCTGCACCTGGGGTGCAACAACCCCAAGCAGCGCTACAGGCTGGGAGATGAGTGGTTGGAAAGCCGCCTGGCAGAGAAGGACCTGGGAGTATTGGTTGATAGTTGGCTGAATATGAGCCAGCAGTGTGCTCAGGTGGCCAAGAAGGCCAACAGCATCCTGGCTTGTATCAGAAACAGTGTGGCCAGCAGGTCTAGGGAGGTGATTGTCCCCCTGTACTCGGCTCTGGTGAGGAGGACACCTCGAGGACTGTGTTCAGTTTTGGGCCCCTTGCTACAAGAAGGACATGGAGGTGCTCAAGAGAGTCCAGAGAAGGGCAACGAAGCTGGTGTGGGGTCTGGAGAACAAGTCTTACGAGGAGGGGCTGAGGGAGCTGGGGTTGTTCAGCCTGGAGAAGAGGAGGCTCAGGGGAGACCTAATCGCTCTCTACAGGTACCTTAAAGGAGGCTGTAGAGAGGTGGGGGTTGGTCTATTCCCCCACGTGCCTGGTGACAGGACGAGGGGGAATGGGCTAAAGTTGCGCCAGGGGAGGTTTAGGTTGGATATTAGGAAGAACTTCTTTACTGAAAGGGTTGTTAGGCATTGGAATAGGCTGCCCAGGGAAGTGGTTGAGTCACCATCCCTGGAGGTCTTTAAAAGACGTTTAGATGTAGTCCTTAGTGATATGGTTTAGTGGAGGTTTTGTTAGTGTTAGGACAGAGGTTGGACTAGATGATCTTGGAGGTCTCTTCCAACCTAGACGATTCTGTGATTCTGTAATACAAAAAAAAAAAAAAAAAGCATCTAATTTCCCTGGAGAACTCAGGATAGATCCGAACATTGGACCCAGAGGCATACCTTCCACACTTTTTTCACTAACCTACTGCGAAAGTGCCTGTCAAGGAAAACTCAAAATTTTGCTATGAAAGCATTTTGACACTCCACTTAGGCAATATAAAAGACTTTTTTCCCCAAAGTGGAGGCTCTGCTTATTCAGAGTACCACTACCATTCCACATGATTTCCCTCTACAGTTTGGAGATTACATATTGGGAATTCTGTTTTCTTAGCTAATGCTTTATGCTGTAAAATATGTCTGTATGCTCTGAAAACCACTCTGTAAGTTTTGCCGTTTGTCTGTTATCAAGAATAAGGATCATTCCACCTGGGAAATCAAACTGTAGTTTTATTTCAAAATCTCTTTTGTTTTTATTTTTTTAATATGTTTACAATAAAAAATGTTTAAAGTCATATATCAAAGAAAAGCTGAAGGGAAATACTCCAATCCATCTCTCAGAAGACAAATTTTTAATGTTTAATGAGGCAGTTGAATAAAGCATGTCTGTTGAGAATGCAAATCTGTATGCATGACTTTCTGCAGTTTGCTCTACTGTTAAAATCTCAAATGGATCAATATTGAAAAAGTAAAAGAAGTGAAAATAAGGTGAAGTTTAATGAACACGGGGATTTCCTGCCTAACTAAACTAATTCCTAAACTAGTCTTAAAGCAGAAACAAGTAAACATAACACGTTTTAGCTTCATTCTACATTAGAAAATAGAGATTTCACCAGAAAATGAACACTTGGAGTCCAGTGACTGATTCAAGACCTCACTGTAAAAAATATTTTGTCAGCTATCTTTCTTAGAAGAAAATATCAAAAAAACACAGAAAGATAAATAAGAACTTCTCATACAAATCATATTTATGAACATCATGAATAATGTCTTCCAGATTATCTGAAATTATGGCTACCTTACGTTACTTGGAATTATGGGAAGAAGTTCAGAAAAGTCCAGTGGTTTTATTAATTTTCTAAGTAGGATGCATTGGAAACACACTTCTAATGCATGACCAACACTACAAAAGCTAATATGCAATATTTCATTCATTTTTAAGCTATATAGAAATGAGCAGATATGAAAGGCATTTACAGATTGAAATCTATTTCCTTTTACATTTAGGTAATCATTACTCTTTCAAAAACCTTAACAGAGCACAGTCATAGCTCTCAATTAGATTTTTACATGGCAGAAGAAATCATTACAGATATAAACATTGGATCTTCAGCCAGCCTTTAAGAAAGAGGTTCAATGAAGGCAAGGAATAGGTAGCTTTTTTTCAGCTCTTTCAGCATAGGACATAGAGCTTAATTATGTTCAGTCTGTGCAACTGTGAAGACTGTGATCTAATATTCGGAAACAGTTTAACAAAACTTGACTGTACTTTCTTCTCAGTGGCTTAAAAATGAAAAACCTTAAAGGTCCTACAGTTATTAGAAGTAGACCAAGAAAATAATAGAGAAATGTACAACTTGTGGGAAAAATACCAGCTAACTTCTTGAGGACAGACATGAACCTCATGCTGAAACTAAGCAGTATAACAGAGATAAAAAATACCACCTGCCACTTGGGAAAAATGCTGTTACACAGAACGTAACATTTCAAGTTCTTTAAAAGACCATGTAAAAAAGTGGATTTTTTTTTTTAAGGCAGTGACTATTCCCAAGGCATTCATAAAATAACAAGAAGTTGAGTTATGTATAGACTCTACAGCTAAATGTTAAAACCCATGCTAATTACAGAACAACTAAAAATGGCATAGGAATCTATTATTTTACATAAATAATTATTTCACAAAAATAATATATCCTATGGAAGCCCTAACAGAATTAGTCTTTCTGAGACTGCAGGCAAAAACATGCTTTCAGTATGCAACAAACACCAAAAATCAGTAAATAGAAAAGAATGATTACAAATTTGAAATGAAAATATGATGTATGCCTACAGCAGAATGCCTGTACGGCAGGATATGAAAGCTCAGTCTTATTCATACCACAAGAAAGCTTTCTGGAATGGATAGTTTAATGATTTACCTCAGGTATAACCAGTAAAATATTTCATTTATAAAACACACATTACTACACATTAATGCTCTACCTTATCATTAAAACTTCCTTGGTTTATCTTAATCCACTCTGATTTATCACCCAAAATGCCATCCCAGACTAACTATTAGAATTTTTCTTTGGAAAAAGGTAATACCAAGATTCAGACTACTACAGAAATATGACTAATACCTATATAAGAATGCTATTTTTTGAGAAGACAGAGAGAGAGAGAGAGAGAGAGAGAACTATAAATAGAATGAACAAGTAGAAAAAAAATTATATTTGCTGCTCTTGACTTTGAGAATAGCATTGATTTCCTTTCCACTGTCTCTCCTCCTATCCAGGAAATAGGAAGGAAATAATTAATTAAAATGGTTTTCTTAACAGACAAGGACAAAGGAAACTTAAGAAAGGGGAAGACTACGTTACACTTTTATTGGAGACAGTTGATAAAGGAAATTAATTCTACATCATGACACTCTGTGGTGTGACAAGACACAAATGCAATAAGAGCTAATTTAGATATTACTGAAATGAACTGCAACTCTAACAGCAAAGTTTCGTGCCACAGCAAATTATCAAAGACAACAGAAAAGTCTTCCTACATGTCCCCAGTATTCTTACTAGCAGCTCTATCCCCTCACTGTACAACTTCCTGTGAAGGTAATATTGCGTAAATAACTCTGGCATTATGACATTATGCACACAAATACTGCCCTTCTGTCCTTTCATACACTTCTCTTGGAAATGGTATTTGCAATACTATATCTAGATTGTTAAAATAGGGAATTCTACATTAAAAGCATATCCTGCAATGTGCACCAGCATCACTGTGTAGATACAAATGGAGACCTACATATTTATTGCTCTGAGAAGCAAAAGACGAGATCAAGGAAGTCAGAATTAGAGAGGAAGCTATGGTTTCAGAGCACATTGACCAAATAGCTGACACAAGTAATTTAAAAGAATGAAAATATATTTGGTCAATAATCTGAAAATATTTATTAGCTAGATACTGACCAAACAAGATTGTTAATAAATATCATTCTTCTGGTAAAGACTCAGAAGAGTTTAGTAAACATATTAATGAGGGAGGAGGGGGAAATAAGAATTACAAGCAAAGACAAGGTGGCAATTCCCAGTTTGGAGCAGACAAAAAAAAGGTAACTTCTAAAACTGAATGAACAAATAAAATATATTAGCTGCTCTTGACTTTGAGTATAACATTGATTTCCACAAACAGTGAAGGAAATAATTAATTAAAATGGTCTTCTTTAAAGACAAAGGAAACTTAAGAAAGGGGAAAACAGAAGGAAACACACTGGTGAAAGAAGAAAATTCATAAAAGGGAAGTTGAAATCTACTATGGGAACTATGGGAGCTACTATGAAAGAAGATGAGGGAAGCAAATAAAAGGAGACCAAATAAAGCTGTTTCTCCTTTCATGCATTCTTCTTGTAAGAGGGACTGTAGGAAGAAAAAGCTTAGAATTATTCCTGGCTGGAAAGAGACATCTGAAACAGCGCACACTGTGGGAGAACTCAGGAAGAGAGGAGACGACTGGAAAGGGAGAAAGGTGCTGCAAGTAACTTTGAAGAATAAAGTATTAGACTAAGAAAATTATGATGCAGAGGGAGAGATTTTTTGGAACATCATATATAGAGGACATTTTATGAAGAAAATCAAAGAATTGCTCCCACATTTCAGGGAAGTGGCAGTGACAGAAAGAATAAAGAAGCAGTAATAAAATCAGGAAGAAAGAGAAGGGAAATTTTTAACATACTTTTAGTACATGATATTTAGTGAGCTTGAGTCCATTCAATACACTCTGATTTTACATGTTATATAGAAAAGAATATTTATTCTCTAATTTATTTTATCTCTGTCCAAAATTAATGCCACTTAGGTCAACAAAGAATCCACTAATATAAAACCCAGTCTGTTTCCAAACTGTCACAACTCTGAACTCCATGGTTTAGGAAAAAGATTTAATATATTTTGGTCTTTCCAGGACTGGAATGTTTATTACATATTTGCAAATATTTCATATGCCACAGTTCACTTGTATATGCAAGAAAAGAACTGTAGATGAGGAATTTACTAGTTTTACTACGCATACCTGTAATGAAGGTTGTGATTTTGACCTGCTTAGTTTCTCCACACTAATTAGCTCTTTGTACACTGTGAAACTGGGCTGTTTTCATGCAGAAATTAAAATCCCCTCATTACATAGCCACATATGTCTGAGCTCAGCATAATTATGTCAGGTGGTACCAGAGAAGATCAATCAAATGCAAATTCCCAATTTAAATTAATTTCACTTATATGCACTTGGAAAGTTCCACAAGGTACCCTCTCAACCAAAGTAACATTAACAAAATATTGCATATGAATCTCAAGTCTGGAACAAAACACTTCTGTTATTTTCAGATCTACTCATATGAGCCATCATTGCCATTCAGAGAGATCAAATGATTGTGAAGCATTAAGATTCAGTTGACAGTAGTCATTCATTTTCAAATGTATGACCAATATTGTTATAAGAGTTTAGTAACTACATGTATTTTGATATTTTTCGCTTTTGACTTTATAATTCTGCTCTGCAGAAGTTTATAGCCTGTTACATGCTTATTCAACAAACAGCAAGGAGAGAAGAACAAATCATCCATTATATATATATATGTATTCAGTTGCGACATTTGGACACATTTTGGACTTAGAGCTAGCTTCTTAGACGGAGTGTGTAGACATTTTGGGGGGGAGTGTGTGTTCATGAGGTAACTATCTGTACTGTCCATTCCTTAATAAATACAGTAGACTGTCTTTTTTTCAGTAGACTGCATTTTTTTTTTCACAAAGACCAGGCATAATATTTAAGCTTTCTTTAGAAGTATCTAGCACAAAAGTCGTATTTGCATCTGTCTATCTTAAATTAGTTATATATGTTTTACATTGATAGCAAAGTTATAAACTAATTTCAACAGAAGAGAAGCAAGAAAATAAAGAAAACTGATAGTATAATGCAGCACCTCAAAGAATATCTGAACTACATTTCTAACAGGGAAAAAAACAAAGATCAGTACTTATTTTGCATTTCAGTTCACTTTATAGAAACTTAACAGATGTAAAGAAACATATGAGATCATCATCTAGAATAACGTAGAAAACTACTGTTCCTTTGTATTTGGTTAATTTTGTAGACATAAGAGATCGAAATAAAGAGTGTAGTTGAATGAGGATATATAAATATATCTTGATTCCAGATTGAAAATTACAGTTTGTCTAGGAGTGCTGTGGAACGACATCTCTTAAACCACCCAAGAATAAGAGTGACTCTCCTCTACAGTAAGCATGTATGTGTGTACTGTTTTCTTCATTTGAAAGTTCCCTAGTAACATACAAGGTTGCATTTGATGTCTTCTTATCATCTCTCCTCAAATGTAATATTCTTTTGCATACAGTCAATAATACAACAAAGTGGCATAACTTTGTGAAACTTCATGTGGCATTTTCTCTTGTTAAAAGATTGCTGAATAGAACAATTTGTTTTCCTTACCCATTTCAGACATCTCTGGCACAGTAACAATGTATGGTCCATCTGTAAATTTTGGTGCATTGTCGTTGATATCCTGTACTTTGATAATAAATTCAGATTCAGGCTCGAGTGGCTTGTTTGTCCGTCTGTCAATAGCTTGGGCATGAAGCACATAGTGTGTCTTCTGCTCTCGATCTAGGCTTTTGGTTGAATGGATGTCTCCCGTCGTGTCATCAATAATAAATATAGTTCCCGCCCCTTCTCCAGTAAGAATGTATTTGACTGATCCATCACCTTTGTCAGAATTGGAGTGCAGCTGTAGAATATATACACATAAAATCATATAAAATGACTTACTACATTTCATAAAAGGTTATTTCACAAAAGATACAAAAATTATGATATTACTGTTAACATTATTCTGCCTAGTTTGTAACCTTCTCAACTCTTGCTGTAATTTCTCATGCACTATTAATGTCAAGACAATCATTTTGCTCAAGGTCATTTCTGCCCCAGCATAACTCATTTTTTATTTGAAGTTCCTGGGCTTCTATATCCATTCTAGAAAACTTCCCTGAATCAAAAATATTTTGGCAAATGGAATGGGTTTTATTTATTTTGGTTTGGTTTTAGTTCTTCAAGTTGTTATCTTACAGCACTCATTGCTAGAAACTCGGCCTTGAGCACTAAGCCTAAAGCAGTCACTCTGAGGATTAAGTTTGCTCCAATGATTGTAACTCAGTCCAATCACCTATGTTATCTTCTATGGCCCCAAGGACAGCATCGCTTACTACAAACAGAAACTGTGTAATGTGGCACAGACAGATGTCCGTCCAGGATTTCTTCACCCCTTTACAAAACACAGCCATTTCTTCTCTCTCCCTCTCTCTCTCTCTTTTTTTTTCTTTTTTTAATTACAAAGTCTCCTAATTTTCTTACAATTTAAATTATTTATAATGAAATAATGAACTTCGATTGATATTTCTGCCATTTTCATTGTTCCTAATACATACTTTGTGCTACAAAATATATGTAACATATATTATACCACTTTGTGAGTAGAACAAAGCTTAAAATTTCTTGGGAAAAAGGAAAAAAAATAAAGAAAAAAGAAAAAAAAAAACTGGAAAAGTCCCTAAGTACCCTGGTGTATTAACAGATCATACAAAACAGCCATCCATCCTGTCTCAGTGCTCTCACTTGACTCTAATAAACTACCCACTTAGATTTAAAATGAACACATGTTCTCTAGGAGGGAAGGATGATTTTTTTGCTAGACTGAGAAGCTCTGTGCTTGTATTTAAAACTGCTTTGAGAACAGAATGCATTTATTGAGGTACACAATAAGAACAAAGCGATAGTGTGCAGCTAGTTATACAGTGACGTGAAGTAAGAAGGGAAACTTTCTAAGTACTCAATCTTATTGTTATCCAATTGTCCTGATTATCTCCAAGTATCTGCAATTATTGGCATTACTAAGTTTCTGTACTCAATCAGACTAAAGCCCAGATTGTCAATTACTATTTTTAAGCAATGGAACACAAGGTGTCAGCTTCTAGATTCCTTTCCATTTAGTGTTGGGTAGAGAAAAAAATAAGACTTCTGGAGGTTCAAACTATATTTTTTTTTTCTTTTTTTTTTTTTTTTTTCTGACATATCATAAAATACAGAGGTGCTGCTATTTTCCCACTCTTTCCTTGTACCTTTCTTATCAGGTCTTTGTCTTGAATTTAAAATGAACTTGTGTTTTCTTTTAAAGGGAATAAGCATACAGGACTTTGATGACATTTTTCGTCCTGTCTGTATTAAATCTATGGAAATATGGTGACACAATTTATATCTTGTCCTATAGGGGGTTGGGCAGGGTGGGTCTGAGGTTGAAGTGTAATAAAATTAAAATAATCAGCTGATATAAACCTCAGCCTAACTTGCTGATGCACATTATATTGAGCTGAGCCACAAGAAGATCTGACTGATTAACCAACACAAAACACCACTGTTGACCTATTTTTTATTTCTGAAAAAAAAAAAAAAGCAAGAAAGAAGCAGAGGAAGGGTCTGTTTCCTTGGCTTTGTCTTTAGAGGACAGCAGTAATCTTACATGTTTCCTTCTGAGTAGTGATGGGCAAAATTCTGGTTACATCTCTTATTAACTTCAGAGTACTACTGTATTCTATTGACAAAGAAATAATGTACAGTAAAACACTGGGAATTCAATATTCCTAGAAAACCAAAATGTTCTCTGAAGAGATTTATTCCTAAAAACAGGAATAGTAGATATCCTGGCATTTTAATCCAAGTCTGTTGTTATTCTAATTTTTCAGGTAATCAGAATGTTTTATGAATCAATTAAGAAAATGGTTACATAAATAACTAAGAAATTGACGGGATAAGGAACTGCTGCAGAATTTAATCAAGCTTTCTTCAAAAATCTGAAGTATTTTTATATCCAAAGAAGACGTACCATTCAGCAGAATACCATACAGCAGAAACACATATTCACTGTGGTAGCATGAAATGCATGGAAGATTTGAAAAATTAACAACATCAGGTGTTTCTTATCGTGCAGAAACAAATATTTCACTTGTAATCTGTGAAGAAAATGCAGCTACATTTTGAGTCCAAGGGCTTTTATGTCTAACAAAGGTAAGAAACACAAAAGATGTTCAGCTGACTGTGTGGCCAAATTATATACTATTCCTGCTAAATATCATGTTACCCAACAAATGTCATTTGAAAAATGAAGGCAGGAATGTCATTAGAAGAAAATTATATGGATATTAATAAAAGCTAAAAGCTTTAATTTGCAACTAGGTCTTTTACATTGCAGTTGTAAGGCAACAACTGAAAACAAGAGAGACTTAAAAGAAGTGTCTGCTCCCCTATTTCCTGATATTTTGTATATTATTTGAAATATAACACTTTGATTTATGCCTTTTAATTTCTAATGCTAAATTTAAAATTCACATAGGAGGACTCTACACAGTATTTCTACTGCGTAACAAAAGGGCCTTTCATTTGTCAGTTGCTTTATATTTCAGTTTTTCTGTAACGACTAAATAACTGTCTTCTTTAATACTTGTGTCTCAGTAAAAATTGGCCCAGGTAGAAAAATATCAAGGTTTCTCTCAAACACTTATTTGCAACGTGCATTGTGCTGAAGAAAGCCCCTGGGAGTCCCTGGTTAAGACAATGCCTACCAGATTAATGAGAGATTCATGTCCCTGTACCTGGAGCACTTCTTTCTTTTCCCTCTGTACCTGAAATCATCTCCACAACAGGTGGTTTATTCCACAAAAGCATTTCTAGTTGCAGTAAAAGTGATTCACTGATTAGGGTACAAATACAGGGTTTGGGAGGCTGCACTTCTACAGCTATGTCTACACTGATTTATGAAAGACCCCAAGTGAGAAAATTCCTATGGACTCTTTTTATTCAAGACTTTATTAGATCCCTTTCAGACACATTTGACAGAGAGGGGGATGCCGCTAAGCAATGCAGACTCGAGCCAACCTATCACTGGCCCTGTACCATGCTTTGTTCATCAGTGAACTTGTGTGATCTTGGGGAAGTCATCTTAACACAGATCCCTAGAAAGTATCTGGGCATTTCATTTCCATGAGATGCCACCACCTCTGCCAATGACTACTGCAGGAGCACGTACACAGGATGAGACACTAATGTGCCATAGTAATGCAAATAAATAGCATAGCTAAACACAAAATCTGGTGGTGGTTTTCCCCTGCTGTGCCCGTCAGAGCCAGAAAGCTGCAACATCGCAGGAGTCTCTTAATTTAGAAAGAAATACAAACACATTTCGAACTGAAACATGATTACTCATAATGTTGAGAGGAATAATGAATATCGTTGGAAAGAAATACAAGAAAAAGATGTCAAACAATTACAACACAGCTCCATGATGATTATATATTGACCTGTGACACTAAGTTTTTAACTGCTACTGAAAAAAGCTGTATTTTTTTTCCTTCTGAAGTTGTTTCAAGTTGCTTCCCAAAGCAATCTCACTTCAGAACCCAAACTTTACTTTAAAAGGATCTTGCAGACCAGCAATTTGTCCAGTTAACCAGTAGAGTCTAATACAGCTTGGACCCACTGACAGCCCCTCCTGTCCCTGCCCAGGCCCAGGCTCCACGGTGACCCCATGGCCACCAGCCCCTGCCCCACTGAGGCCGCAGCAGGGCCGGGCTCCAGCTCCCCACAGCCCTGCCTGGCCTGACCATGGCTCCTGCCCAAGGACCGGACCAACCTTGGCCTGGTCCTAGACCCATAGAGATGCCCAGTGCCCGTGGTGCCCTGCTCCTGGTGGGGTGCTCGGACGGGCCCTGCCTGGCCCACTTGGGGACACCCCAAGCTCCTGGCCCTGGGGAGCTGCCCCTCTATGCTGCTCTGAGAACGTAATCTCCAATCCCAAAACTTCCAGTCTGTGCTGGCTCCAGAAGTCCTTGTGGAAATACAATTTCTATCCTACGCAGAGTACTGGCTTCTGAAAACATTACTTATTACTGTTTATTATGTTAAACTCTTAATGACGACATCTACACTAAATACTCTGCCCACAACCAGAACAAGTCAGAAAGTAATCAATTTTCATCCCCTGTTGGGCTTTATTCCTGTATTTATTTCTCTGAAATTTTACCTATTTATGAAAAAAAGAAACTGAAAATACTAGCTGAAGAGCGTATCTGGAATGTCACCTTTATCAACCCACTGAGCTCCACTTCTTGACATATTTAGTAACAGGTTGGCTTCAGGATGATTTATGAAGGTTCCTCAATCTTTAACTAGCCTATATCAGCAGTGTGTGACTGATTTAGCAGAAGAGCAAGCAAGGTATCCTTGTTTTCCTAAGACTTAAACATTTTTCTTCCATCAGTCAAATTAAATTATTAACTTTCTTTTACTATGCCTGCACAAACTGCAGAAAGGCTACATTTTTCAAAGACATCATTTGAAGAGGTATAACAAACTTTTCAGTTAATGAGTTTTATTTATTTGTTTATATTAATTTTAACACTACTCATCTTTCTCATCTTTGTATAGATGTAATTTGCTAAATCAGCATATTAACAACTTTAAAATGAATGCAGAGACTGAAGGCTTATTGTCCAGTTAATACCATATTGCCATGGCTAGCAACTGCAAAGCAATCAGATGGGTAAAGCCTAACTGCAAACCCAAATTATTTGGTGGCTATTGTTTAACTACAGGCGTTGTTCACTACCCTTAATCCTCATACATCTTTTGCTAAATAGTTTTATCTAATTCTTAGGTACGTTATATTTTCAAACATGTAGTCTTAAGTATTTGTCAGAAGTTAAATGAACACAAATAAAAAGAAACTAGTGGACAGTATAGAAGTATGGACCAATGGGAAAGAAACACAAAGATGAGCACCATAAAAAATAACTCCAAACAACTCAAAAACTGAGAAACAAACAGAGGAGAAACTTTCCTTCTTCTGATGGGATGTGGTATGCTAACAACTCTCAGCCATCATCAAGCTGCCCTGCACTGCGGAAACAAGTGGCAACCAGAAACAAGGTATGAACAGAATGAGAAGGAAACTTGGCTGACAGTGACAGTGAAGTAGAAGAGCCTATTTTTTAGTGATAAAACAGCTTCCTCCTTTTTGCTTTAATTGAACAATTAGAATTCTTGATGTCTTCTGTGGGTGGCACTTTAAGTGGACTAGTAATGAATTTTGCCAAATTTTAATTGGACTACCAAAAAAATCTTGGATCTGAACATAAAATGTGTGCTGTTCTGTTTAAAAAAAAAAAAAAAAAAAGAAGAGATTCCCAAACACATGCTAAATTTAAATCTGATTTGAAAAATCAAGAAGTGTTGCACTAATGTAATGAATTTAATGAGGGTAGAAGTAGCTATGAATATATAGACTTAGATCATTTTGATGTAACTGCACAGAATTAACTTAAAACTTACTGTTGGCAAATCATAAACAATAAAAATAATATGCATGTAATTCCAAAATCAAAACCTGAGTTCTGGTAATGCCACTGACTGATCATATGGTACCTCAACTAGAAGACTGAGTCGCTTTGCCAGAGATGCCTAGATGTTTGCAAACAGGAATGTAATGATGAAACGTGACAACGCTGAGTTTAATTTTATACTCCAGAGGAGAGCATGCTCCACCGGTTACAGGTTCCTCTGTCTCCTCTTCCCTGCTCAGCTTCCAACCACCCCTCCTTAACCCAGGCCCATGCTATTTCCCAAATCAGCCAGTCTCACTATTCAGGTTGCACATAACCCAGCCTTTATCCCTCTACCATCCACACTTAAATTCTTCTTGTAACAGTCTGTTTTCAAGCTTTCTATCTGGACAGTTCTGAGTTTCTGCATAATGATTTGCATTTTTCCTGTGCTCTCATTTCTCATTCAATGTCTTTTTTTTTTTTTTTTTTTTTTGCTTCTTAGCCAATTCCTATCACTTCCTCTCCAATTCTTGGCTATCTAAAATAGTTTTCAAATTTGTATTTCTTTGTTCAAATAGTGTGTAACCCTCCCACTCTGAGTTAACTTCAGGCACATTAGGCCTTTTGCAAAGAGACTCTGAAAGGTTAGTACATACAACTTAAGAGTACAAAGCAATTATTCAGTGGCTAAAATCCAAAAGATATGTATGATTTAACAAACTACTAGACTAGGTGTTAGTACACTCCACCCCAACAAAACACACAAAGCAGCAGACCACTCAGAAGAAGGTTACATAGCTGGGACATATTACAGCTTGGCTGTGGATTACAAGTATCTGAACCATGGAGGACAGAGGGAGAAGATGATAAGCGCCATTCCTTCTCCTCAAGTTGCCAGTTCTCTCTTTTGCACCAGGATTCAAACACACTCTATGTCACTTGTCTGTGTTTCATGAGTTTTACTTTTGAATCAGGAAATTTATTTAACTAAACATCCTATGTCCATTCTGTACTTCTCAAAATTACTGAATAATTTTAATTGGAAACAGGCAAAATAAACAATTGGCCTTCTCGCTAACACTCTCCTCCCACTTCCCAGCATTATAAAAATATGGAAAATATTATGTAGAATAATAAGAAAAGGAATGGCTACCCTGGCAGTTGATTTTGCTAATAACATCTTTTCTTTACAGGGCCCTTCTTTAGTAAAGGAGTGCAGTCCTTTCAATGAGTCAGTATCTAGAGGGATGCAGATTTTTTTTTTTCCTTCCTCATTCCCCTGTGTTAAGAACTGTTGTAGAATCCCCTACCATTCTGTCTAAGCATTTATGGCTTCATTTACCAGGGAAGCAAAGACTTAAAAAGCTATGATGGACATCAAAGTACCTGCACCATGAGTGTGGGTGCAATGGAGGGAAAGTAATTCAGCTGCCTGAAAACAGCTTAGAGACGAAGTTATTTTGAATCAAAGAAAAAGGCAGAAGATGAATTTAGCTATTCTGTGACACTTTAGAATAATGGAAATATATTGGCTTTATTTCCATAGAAATAAATATCAAGATTTTGTATTATCAAGAGGCATGTATCTTCTTAATTCCTGTTTGCCACCATCAAACAGATCTCTTGGCCAGAATCTGCTCTCACTTTTTGACTTTTGCCCTACATACATTTAACCTTGATCAGAATCCTTTGCCTCTTATTTACTGCCAAACAAGAACTTTCCCCCCACTCCCTTCCTGTTTTTCTTTTTTCAAAGGACAAATTGGTTTGGGGGATCAACCTCCCCCTGCCTTTGTTTTTGGATACAAAATGTGTCCCCCTTCCTTACAAATATGCAGGACAGTTTATCATAACAGAACTTCAAGTGAATAAACAAAGACCAATTTACACATCTGTTTAAATATATGCAGTTCTCACCATCATTAAAAATATCTATTCATGGATTATTATATGCCTCAAATACACTTTATTCCACAAGCTAGTTGTATATTCAATTTAGCATAAAATAACATTTAAATATGATAACACTGTTCCTACTTTGAATAAATTAATAATTACATTAGAAAAAGAAAACATTTCATAACACCAACTTTGATAGTATGATATTGAGGCTAATTTCTAATTTTTTTTTAGCATCCATTTGGAACAAAGTGGCAAGTAAAGTACAGTGAGCAGCACTGCTGTTCAATTCCTAAGGGTTTAAATATTAATGTAAACAGGCTAATATTACTTAAGTCAAATTGGTTTTACAGCACTGAAATACATCTGTAGTAATTAAGTTCTACATACTTGCATGTTTCTGTTCTTACTGAGCAGAAACAAATGCTATGAAATACAAATCTGTAATGGAGACTAGGAAGTGAACTGAAACTAACATCAAATGACCAGAAAGAAAACATCAAAATCAGAATATTTCAAAGCAATTACAGCATTTGCAACAAAACAAGGACAGCACCACTAAAAGACATAGTACTTCATAAGTCAGTTAATTTAATCAATTAAATGTTTGATAGTTGTTTTTGTTTGTTTGTTTTTCCTGTTCAAACTATTATGAATTTTGAATGAATTACTGTTTTCTGTTTTGTGAACAGCACATTCTTTCAAGGAGAGCACTGGAACTTCCTCTTCTCAAATCTGTTGTCATTGCCAATCAGTTTAAACAGATAACAAGAGGGTCCTGGCACAACACTACCAGAGAGAAGTCTGTTGATGCTTGCCCAACCCAGAGGAATGACAAAATTATTCACAGAAAACACAAGTTAAGAGCTTTTAACAAAGGACACTAAAAAAATGTATGCATGTTACTTTACTTCTGTTATGCAAAACTACTTAATGCTTCACTAAAAATATTAAAATGCAGAGATGTATAAAGAATTGATGTTACAACACTAAAACACTGAATACTAAACACTTTAATCTTCTAATAAGAAGAGCAATCATGTTGACTTCCTTTGATGTTTATGTAGACACAACATGTTATTTAAAAGAAATGATACAATAACATAGCAGTAGTAAAATCTGCATATAAAATTATTCTGATTGGTGCACACTGCAAAACCAGAGTCTCGCTGATGCTACTAAAATTTTCATTGAGCCTCTGTGGTAAAAGTATCTTCAGATTTGCCACAGACTTGCTTCCTTTGGTCTGAGCTATAAAATATGTTTTAATAAAATATACTGCTCTGGGCAATGTCACACCTTTTGATGGAATTCTCAGAGGGAATCATTAGCCCAAGAGATAACTGTACTATCCATAGCAGTGTCCACGAATTTAGAAGAAGCTATTCCACACCCTCGTCAAACAGAGGAAGAAAATACAGAATTGCAATTGCCCCCATCTGCTGAATGGGTTTTCTGAGATAGAAAAAAAATAATTGAATTGCAATCATCCAGGAAAAACGCAACTGAAACAGTATTAACTTCACAGTACAACACTACAGCACACAAACATCTGTTTTTGCAAGATGTGCTTATCTGAAGTCTGCTCCTTTGCTGCTGTTTATTTTGGGGGGAGTGGGGAGGTGGGAGCTGGGTAATGGCAGAAGTATGCAGGTGCATAGGCACTCACATCTGAAATAACAGCAGGTGTACCGAAGCTGACAGAAGTGGTCAACATTAGCTTCTATTTTCTCTTTGTGCCAAAGAAGAACTCAAGTGAATGACAAGAAAAATAGACAACACAATAAGCATTTATGTATAGAACTGTTGTTTTGTTTTCAAAGAACACTATATATCTTCGGAAAAATAGAATCTGAAATTGTACTTTCAGTGTACTGTGTATCTAAATCAGTGTACATAAAAAGTAATTCAATTCTGCTGAAGTTTTCACCTGAACTCTCGTCACAGCAGTAAGCTTTTATTTCAGATGTCTTTAACTTGGGTGAATGATATGATAGACATAGAAATTATTCTTTTTTTCAAGAAGTTAGACTTTACACATTGTATTTGTTTCATAGATTTTAAAGAGCTAGATGAGCACCCTGTTTGCAGAACATGCTAACCAAAGTCTTCTAAAAGTATGTTATAATTATGCAAATATACTTGCTTGCAGGTCCCAGGGCTAAATGACAACAGCTCATTGAACTACTACTCTAAAACATGTCTGAAATTGAGGTGGTCTTTTTGGGTCCTATCTGAAGAAATACATTATTTCTAAACAGATATCAAAACAAGACTCTTCATTCCCCAGTACTGCTCTAAGGCCAGGAGAATTGCTTCAGAGTGGAGATGTACTGCATTTATCCCATGGGACATGTGTTGGCAGCAGTACACAGGCACAATGGCCACTAGATATTAGTGTAAGGTAAGTGGTTGTCTTTGCCACATTACTTCTGACTAGACAATAGCCCCTTAGTTGCAGGACTTTTAATTTTTACATCTTGAAGTCTCATTGAAGGGCAAGTATCATTATCTCTGCTTCAGAGATGAGTAATCTAAGGTTCTCACACTTGAATTACCATATTAACCCAGAAATAATAAAAAATAATAAATAAATAATAAGAGATGGGCGACGAGACACAGAATCATCACAGAATCGTCTAGGTTGGAAGAGACCTCCAAGATCACCTAGTCCAACCTCTGACCTAACACTAACAAGTCCTCCACTAAACCATATCACTAAGCTCTACATCTAAACATCTTTTAAACATCTTTAAATGTTTTAAAACATCCCGCAGAGAGGGATCTGGGGGTTGTGGTTGACAGCAAGCTGAATATGAGCCAGCAGTGTGCCCTGGCAGCCAGGAGGGCCAACCGTATCCTGGGGTGCATCAAGCACAGCATTGCTAGTCGGTCAAGGGAAGTGATTGTCCTGCTCTACTCTGCACTGGTGTGGCCTCACCATCAGTACTGTGTGCAGTTCTGAGCACCACAGTACAAAAACGACGTGAAACTATTGAAGAATGTCCAGAGAAGGGCTACAAAGATGGTGAAGAGCCTAGAGGGGAAGACATATGAGGAGTGGCTGACGTCACTTGGCCTGTTCAGCCTGGAAAAGAGGAGGCTGAGGGGAGACCTCATCACAGCCTACAGCTTCCTCACAAAGGGGAGTGGAAGGGCAGGCGTTGATCTATTCTCTTTAGTGACCAGTGATAGGACCCAAGGGAATGGTGTCAAGCTGCGACAGGGGAGGTTCAGCCTGGATATCAGGAAGAGGTTCTTCACTGAGAGGGTGTTTGCACACTGGAACAGGCTCCCCATGGAGGTAGTCACTGCACCAAGCCTGTCGGAGTTTAAGAAGCGTTTGGACTGTGCTCTTAGTCATATGGTCTGAATTTTTGGGTAGACCCGTGTGGAGCCAGGAGTTGGGCTCGATGTTCCTTGTGGGTCCCTTCCAACTCAGGATATTCTATGATTCTATCAGATATAAAAAGTCCCAAACAAACTCCTGTTTATCCAGTTGTGATACCATTGGCAATTCTGAACTCTGTAATTCTCAGAGAAAGCAGGAGGGATGAATTCATAAAGCTATAAAAAAAAACATTCCTGGAGGACTACAGAATTTCAAGACATTTAGAAACTTTTCTTTTCCATACCATCAAAAAACCACCATCAATAGAAAAAAAATGTCAAACTATGAGAGATGAAAGTCAGACTTTAAATGAATGCTTCACTGTTGCATTCAGTCAAGTAATTCTCAAGATCTAGGCCAGATTTCTGCTGGGTTTGTTTGTATGGCAGCTAAAAGTCATGCTTCAATGAGTATGAACAAGTAATTAATTCCTGGGTCAATACTGTATTACTTCATAGCATTCTGTTCTGGCAATACAGAGACTCTGTTTCCTTGGATGTTATATGTCACAAAGCAGAGCAGAAAACAATTTCATGCACTCTAGACAAATTTATAAAATAACTGGTCTTCACTTTTCAGCATCTCCTTGGTCCCTGTCATCAAGAACTCATTTTACAATCAATAAATAATTGTGGTAATAACTTAGATTCCTAGATCCATGTAGAAGGCCATTTGACTAGATTTGAATGAATACAAAGGCCTTGATGATTCACTGTCAGCAAAAGAAGTCCTGGCTATATTACATCACTATTGGGATAAGAATGTTTTGTTTCAGCTTGTTGTTCCTAAATTACAACAAGGAGGTATTATTATGCCAATATAGTGCCAAAGTCATTCTTGCCTTTCCTTCCTATACATGGGCACAAGTACATGATAAAAGTGCTACAGTTCATGGTACTACTGCCTTGCACACACTTTGGAAACTTCTTATTTACTTATAACATTGAAGCACTGCTATGTTTGTAAATGCCTTACTGTTTAGCTACACAGTCACAAATAAGTTAAACCTGAACAGTGAAAACATAGTCTTAGAGCAGGTGCCAAAATCATAACTGGCATTATCTGGAGAATTAAGCCCATTTTCATATGCCAGAGTGTTTGCTTAGGACATTGAAAAGGTCAAGGTTAGAAAAAATTTAAATGCACATTTTCTTTGAAAACACCACAAGATGCTAGAGTTTAGGATTTGGAACTTCACTGAGGCAACAAAAAGCTACTCTTTACTGAAAAATATTGCACATTTGAAACTATAGCATAAAAATGCAGTTTCTGTTTCCACACACTGTTTCTGTAGACTTTCTACAGATACTATTGACCTTCATTTCTGGTGCTTTCTTAGGCTGCTGTCATTGCAGTAGATTTTTTTCTTTTTATATGCAAATAGAGAGAATCAAACTGCTTTTTCTTTCCATCTGCAGTACAGAAGTAAAAAAGGGAACACATCTATTTTAAAAGGGTCTTCAAAAAAGAAAATACATATATGCCCTTAGTGAACAGGAATGCCAACCTAAGAATTATTTCAGATTTTTTGAGATGAGAAAGAACTATTAATTATCACAAACCCTGATTAATTAATTTCGTATTATGTGCCATCTCCCTGCATACAGCTCCTCCTGACATTAACGGGATAGATGGAAACAGCTTACTGGAGCAGGAAGCTGTGAGTGTTAAGCGCACTAAAACTCTTATGGAAAGTATGATTGATTTGTTTGTTTGCTTCTTTATATGACAGTGCTACAGCAAACACCTCACTCTATGAATGATCTTAAGACAGCATATTCACTTTTGAACACAGGAAAAACAACTGCAGTGTCCCCATGTGATATTCTAAATTTCTTGTTACTCCTTTGTTCCTAAATAATACTGTGAAGATAAAAATAAATGTGTGATTTTCTGATGTAGTACTTGTGAGTTATATGAACTTTAACTAGAGAAAAAATTGTGTCAGCAACTTATTTGCTCAATTACAGAGTTTGATTAGGAAAAGAATATTATGTGGAAAAGTTCAAGGAGAGATAATTAATTTACCAGCTTCCTTTTATCCCATCCTTCCAAATATCTTTCACACATTTTTGGTTTTGATGTCTTTGAAGCTAATTTGCTGAGACATTTGTAAGACTGTGGAAAGAAAACAGGTTAGCTACTGTCCAATGGCTTCTATTTCAGGTGAAAAAAGTTGTTTCATTCTCAAAAAATGGAAAGGACTACCACTTATTATCAAGAACTGCAGAGATCATTCTTTCAAAAGGATTTCATCGCCGTATTTTTGTGAGCTTCTTATCAACTCATGTCAAAGCATTTTTCCAGGTAAAACAAAAGCATTTATTTACTATTGTTTTATTTTCTTATTTTATTTGTTAAGAGTTCTTCATTATATACTTTTTTAAATTTTAAAATGTGGTATGACAATGCAATCAGAATATCGATTCATTGGAGTATTGATTCACTGCTTCTGCAGTATTTAATACTTAAATATATATATTTGGTTCTGAATCTGAAATTCCATTTCATCTCTTTTCTGTAAGCTTGTATTCTTATTTGATGAAATTCAGGTTTGTAAAAAAAAATAAATGTTTTTCTATAGCGTGTCCATCACAGGTTTCACAAGTGATTGCTCTTTTACATCTCCCATAGAAGACAATACATTTTTTTCCTAAGCTTTTCTTTTTTTTTTCCCGTCACTTTTCTTCTTCCTGTAATGTAATACTCTTGCTTTTTGCTGGAAGCCCTGTATCATAATGATAAGGAAATGTTACCACAAATTTCTTTAAAAGGTCACTAGTGCCACAAAATCTGTTGATAATAGAGAATGCCAACTACACTACTTTTGACATCTTTGTTGGATAACTCAGAGGAATATCAGTGTTGACAACAGAAGTTTAACACTAGCCGTTTCCATAGATGAAAGTCATGTAATGAATGCAATGAAAGTGATGAAGCCATCACAACTGTTGCAGTGATGACGATGCTTTTAAAAGTACAAGCAGAAAACTGAGAACATACCAATCCCAGTGAACAGGAACATAAAAAACTGCCCTTAGCCATGATTTCTATGTAGTGCGGCAAAAGCTTTCTAGATCTCAAACTGATGTAAATTGGGGGATTCCCAGAATCTTTTCTGCAGATTTCCATACTTCATACAATCAATACCAAGGCGAAGTAAAGTTTCTGAGCTCAAGGTTTTTTAATGAGGTAAGGTTTTTGTTTCCACAGGGTAATGTGTTACTGGTTCTGTGCTCTTCCTGGAGTCATCATGACCTCCTTCTTCCCGTAAACATCTGTACTGCCACCACTGTAAGACTTTCATTGTGACACAGAATAAAAAACTCATTATTTAGACTTGGTCCAGTACAACTTCTGGACAAGTAAAACACAAGTTCTGAAAATGTTTACAAGCCAATTGATATCATAATTTATGACTGACTGGCATTATGGCCTAAGAGCATTTGCATTGTGTAACCTGTAATCATTGGCTACTTTTTACACCCGACAACGTCATTACAAGTCCTGCATGCCATCTTTTCAGTACAGCACAGAGCACTTCCTTCCTTTCACAGAGAACAGCCATTCTTCATTGTGACTGACAATGCAGATTTTAATAATGAGGAAAAGAAACGATGATAGACTTTTGCAATAACAACCAGAAAGAAAAAGCCTTCCAAATTTCCAGAAACCCATACCTGGATTCCAAATGTGCTTAATCATTCCCGTGTTGAATCCATGATATGCCTGTTTCTAAAATCAGCTGTGGTCTTTTTGTGTATATAGGGACGTGCAAGAATAATCTACATACACAATTCAGATATCCACAGATAAAACTGTGATGCAAAATATGCAAATCCAACATTTGAAGTTCTAATATTTCTTAGCAACTATCTTATATTAAAGCTCCCCCATGCATTCAAAAGGTGTGCTGAAGAATTTCTTATGTGAATATATGGATCTTTAAAAGTTAAATAAAAACATCTCCTCAAAGTTCTACACTTCTCATTGAGAATATCTGTTCTTTGCTGTCCAATGTAAAGTCACGTATATTTGATATTTGAACTTTTCTTTTTTTTTTTTTTGTCTGCAAGACAGATGTATCCTGATCATGGAAGTATCTTGAATTTAGCAGTAGAGAAAGTGAGCTAAGAATTGCTTTCTTCCACAGTTACCCTTTGACAGCATTTAACAGCAACTATTTCAAGAAATTGAGTCAGAGCTCCAACATTTTATAAAAACATATAATATATTCTGCATGTTACACTTGACAGGAAATTTATGTTTCTCATGATGCACTGTCCTATATCCATGATATCTAATTGCAGTAAGGAACACCAGAGTTCTCTTTTTGTACATGTAAGAGATCCCATATGTGTAAGAGATCCCAGACGTGCTGCTCTGTTCACTGCTACCGCTTACTAATTGTCTGTTAAAATCTGACCTTTCTCCAGCACCAATATTCCAAGTACATGAAATGCCACAAACAGACTACTCAACCTTTGAGGCAATATCTTCCTCTTCTCGGTGTTTGTTATGTCTATGCTGACATATCAATACAGATGCCATTTATCATGAACACTTCAGTGATTTTTCTTCTCAGAGACTCTCTGACACATTCTCCCTTCTCAAGAAATGCTCAGGCAGAATAGGATTACAATCTGTAGTGATACTGGCTGCCATGAAACTGGTAGGCACAAATAATACTTTAAAACAGTATGTGTAAAATGATAGGGGAATTAATATATATATAAATAGTCAATTTCAGAAGATAATTAAAATGACCATTAATATATCTATTTCTAGATATTATTGCTAGCAGTACAAGGAGGTGTCAAAACACAGTACCTGCAGTCTCTTTTTGACCTACAGCTACTTCATTAACACATTTTCATAATAGACTGTCTCTTTTACATTATAGGAGCCCAGAAGTAAGTGTCCATATGGCCTACCAGAAAAATTGTGGATCTGATCCTGACCTCCCAGTGTCTTTTTTTGAACCTAGTTTAACTAATACTACAAATATGTTTCTGGAAGTTTAAAAATATTAATTTCTTTTTGAAAAAAAAAAAAAAAAAAAAAGATTGGTACTTCAAACACCTGCCGAGTACAAGCTTTCACTTGGTCATCCTAACTTGAGTAAACGTTACTTGTATTACTAAAATCAGATTTATCCCTTATAAGTAGTAATCCATTAGGTTGTTACATTCACCAATACAGTAGAGGCCTAACACCAGAGCTCATGACAATAAGCAGACTGCTGATTAGGCAGCAGGAATGCAAATTTCATTTTGCTAAGACCTGAAGAATTTTTTTTTCCTCTCAAGTGATAATTTTTAACTTTATTCAATCAACTGAACTATCTTCCTTCCAACCTTAACAATTTTGTACCATTACAAATAACAAAGGCTGAAACAAAGGCTGGAAATGTAAATTTCACATTTTCTAATAGAGTGGTCAAGAAAACTCTACAGGAAAATTGAAATGGCCCTCACCCTCCTTTCTGTTAACATATATATAATTTTTGTTCAGGCACAAATGCAGACTGTGTAGAATTTCCTTTGTAAGCATGAGAAGCAAACTGATAAAATAAGCATTCAGCGTTACAGCATACACTTAGAAAATGAAAGAAATTAAAAAGATTGTCTCAAAGCTGTTTCTCTGTAAATGTCAGTGAGACACATTTGACTTGTCATTGGAACATTACAGTTATGAGTTGGCCCAACTTCAGGGGAAAAAAAAATCTACATCCTACAAAACAGGCACTGGTCCATTAGATTCCAGTAACACTAGGAATGGAAGAGTTTTGTTTGATTTTAGACTGACTTTTTATCTCACTCACCACTAATTAAAATTAAAACTATTGCAGATACTTCTTGTCACTTTTTCTGCAAAATATGTTTCAGAGCTAAATTTTATAACTGATTTGATGCCTGATTTTCCTAGTGATGCATAAAGTTAGAAAAGGGAAATGAGTGTATTTTAGCTGTGTTTATTTTTGTTTTACCATCAATTTCTATTTTTAATTATTATTATTTTATATATATATATATATATATATATAATTATTATTATAATTAAATTCATGCTAAGTACTTATCCTTAGAAGGATCCTACAGTCTGAATTGCACAGGTCCTTATGTTTTGCATAAGGGAGAAGTATTTACTTCTGTGCAGTGGTTTCATAATCACTACTTATCACTTTCATTGACACTCTTCTTTTGAGTTATGAAATGCAGAAACTGAAGCAACTCCTGTTGATGCCAGTGGACTTTGGATGCCATTAACACTCATAGGTAAAACTAACAAAAACGGATACTATTTCAATAATAAATATTAATTTAGAGATGTTTGCTTTGATTTATAATACTTATAAAGCATACTTTATAAATAATGCATAGCAAGACGTAAATACTAGATAACATTACATAGGGAGAAAATTGTAATTTCAGAAGGCCTCAGATTTCCAGGATTGTAGAGACAAAACAAAACAAAAGACCAAAAAATAAAAAAGGGTAAATAATCTCATATCTGCTGTTAGATGACCTTGAAAAGAGCACTAAGTTCTTCTAATTCTCTGATTATATTTTCAAGAATATGATAATTTTACTGTCTCTGAATTATTTGGTATTTCTGTGAACTGTTCACATTGATATAGTATACAACATCTTGCCATGTCAAAATAGCACCACTCAGATACTGTTAAGGTAATGGCAAGCCATCTGGATACAGATATTATAAAGAGAGAGTTGCTCTCTCTTCAGACCGAGGACTAAATTCAAACTAAATGAAAAAGGAACAAAAGGAGATATGTCCCATTCTAAGGATGAAGGCCTATCGAGCTAACAAGTGGTAATCACTCAGCTGTCAGCAACATCTGCAGACATCACACAGCTGAAATACTACTTAGGCACTAAGCAGAAGTCTCTGCAGCGTTAATTCACACTAGGTCACGAACAGCAGGATAAGGTGGTTCTCAAAACGTGAGATCCCTGTTACCTTACCAATTGCTTGCTCAGCTGCCTGCATAAATGAGGTCAGGGCAGGAGCAGTGACCTGTCAGCCAAGCAGTGCTCTGAGCTGCACAGTCTCTGATGGTGCAGGAGATCAAAGAGAGAAGTTTTCTGAGTTCAGAGAGAGTTTCCACAGTGGAACTACCTTTTTTTTTCTTTCCCCAGAAACAGCAGGTTGCATTGACCCTTTGCTCCAAGGAGACAAAAGTCCCACTCCTCAGCGCAGTATAGCATATCCTCATCTGATCAAACTCTCCCCTCAAGTCCTTCAGACTGTCTTACGTCCGTAGGTGTTTCAAATATTGCCATCATGCCTCTTTTTCCCTCCTTTACCATGTACTCTCCTACACATCCTAGCCTGTAACAACCATATGTTTCTACGCTCCACACATGATTCCTAAAACCCCACCTCCAACTGCAATCACACTGAATGCGCTGATATACTGTGATGCAAAGGACACGTAAAGATTTAAACATTATCCTCTGTTGTTTTAAATTTTTGCTGAATGAGATGGTGAATTTTGGGAGCATGACAGGGTGCAGAACTGTGCAGTGAATGGAGGGTTATAGAAAGGTATATCACAAATGAAGTGCATGTTTGCAGTAATATAGATATTCACACATATATATATAAAACAATATATGCACTTATCAATACCGTATGATTAAGTGCCTTGAAAATTTTCTCAGAGGTTTTTTTTTTTTTTTTTTGAATTAAGGTTGCCAGCATGGAAGTCTCATTAAATTAAATCGAACTTAAGGAGGTCTCTGCCTTGGGATCATATGTGTTTCAGCCTTTACTAAAAACATCCAAAGGCTCCATAGGCAGGAAACAAAGGCATTTCCAGTTTAAACAACCCATCCCCTGCCACAATATCCATATTTAATTATTTGAAGGCAGATGCCAACTTATTTACATGTAATCTTGATCAAGTTGAGAAAGACAGCTTATAAACACAAATATTTTAGAAAACTAAGCTCCTGTTTTACCTCATCTTTTGAGCAGAGAATTAAGGCAATGTTCACAATTCTACATATATTTCTAATATAAAAACTAAAGCTTCTGGCAGCCAGCTTAAAGCATGTGATACGGCTGTGATAACAGCTTTGCAGAAAGACACCAAGGACACAGACATTCAGTATATAGGAGTTTGCATACTATTTATTTTCTCCCTGGAAGAGGTACTTTCAGTATCATGTTGTTATTCAGGAAATTAGCCTTTGAAGGGAATACTTGTTCACAAAATTTTCAGAATGCTCAAGGACAAGTGAAGCTGTATGAAAGCAGAATTCAATTTATAATAAAAATACAGAAGAAAGTTTCATAGCCCAAAGTACACTGTGATTAGCACATTTAGTTGCAGACTAATTTTTACTGTTATGAATTTGTTTTACAGTAGGAATGCTATGACTTTAACTCTCCTCATGTTATTTTACTGTTTACATTGCACATACACGTCATGCTATCTTTTGTGAGTTCAGTATTTTTCTTCTCATTTAAAATAATTATTTCTCAAGTTTTCATTTGGTCTTAAAAGATGTCCTAAAAGAAAAGCCTGTGCAATAGAAACAAAACACTATTTGACAACAAAAGAACACATTTCTTTCTAGCAAAATATGGATTTTCCATACCTATCCCTCATCAACACCAAGCGTGACATGACTTATGGTATATGAATATCTGCCCCGCCCCCCCCCCAAAAAAAAATCAGCTAGCTTTGCTTTCTGTTTCAGTTCTCATATATATCCAGTAACCAATGGAAGATTTTTGCCAAAGTAGTCTGGTCACAAAAGTATTCTCACCTGTACTCTGTACAGCCACCTCCAATAAATAATTATACTGACATTTTTGTTAATATTATCCATCTGCCAATAGTCAGAAATGGAAAACTTCACCTGTTCCACTGCTAAAAAAAAAATAAAAAATCAACCTTTTATTGCAATAATCTGTAAAGGTACGTTATACAACACCTTCCTCCTCCCACCCAGCCTGAAGTGCTCCTTTTACTTGTTCACTTTTTTAGACAATAAAAAAAAATTATGATCCATGGTAGAGGAGCAAAATATTTTCATAACTGTGCTCCCCTGCCTAATGCAAAAGAGGAGAAAAGAGGTTATATTTCAAAACGTTATCTGGTGAGGGAACTGGCTTGGTCGTTAAAGGAAGTGCTAGCCAGATATATTGTACACTTTGCTGTAGCTACATTGTCACACTCACTAATACTACCTAGTTACTAACCCAGAATTCAAAATACCTTTTTTTCTAATGGTTTATGGATGTGCTCTAAGCGTCTGCAAGAGAGAGGTAACTGCAGAAGCTGCACCGGCTCAGCAGCTCCAGAAACACTTCACTGTGCCCAAGAACATTCAGCATGGACTGGACCACACTGGGACTCTGAGGACATCTCATGTCCTATACACTTAATAACAGTGCACTTAATAATTACACTAGCTAGATGAGTATTTCTAGCTAATTAGTTCTGGATATTACTTCATTTTAGATTGCAATGATTTTAGTTATTTCCCTACAATATCCCCAACATGAGCATGTAGTTTTGGTATTTGATATAGAAGTAACTCTGACATGTGGGGAGGTGCTACAGACTTTAAAAAAAAAAAAAAAAAAAGAGAGAGAGAGAGAGAGAGGGAATGAATGAGATGACGCAAAAGAGTTCAGATTAAAGGAGACAGAGTAGATAAAAATCTCTCAGGGAAGGTTTAGCTGGTCCCATCATGGGTTATAGGTATGGAATGGACGACCTCTTAAGGTTTCTTCCTGACCTATGAAACTGTGGTCTTTTGAAAAAACATTCTAGCTATTTCATGTATAAATCATCTTCTCCTAATCTGTGATCTTCCTTTGATTAAGGACAGGTAAACTAGTTCAATTTCATGAATAAATCAGACTCTAACATTCAAGCTAAGCATTTTTTAAGGGTTGGGAAAAGGTTTCCGTTATTTTTCAAGGAATCATTATTTCATTGTATGTCAACAACATTTAATTTATTTTACGGGCAGGAGTGCTGAAATTCTAGCACAATATATTTTTCTTGAGCCAAACAAAATCTGCAAAAACCACAAGCATCTTGTAAGAAAAGTTATTCTTGCTCATATTTCTTAAGACACACAAGGTTTGTCAATTTAACAGGTTTATTCATTTTCTTATGTTTCTTAAAGCAACTATTTATATTTATCAAACCACAAAATAATATACTTACATACAAAAATAATGTGTGATCATACCAGTAATGCTTTGTTAGTATTCAAAGCATTTATCATGTGTTAATTATACTTCTTTCTTACTAATATATAAACATAACACGGTAATATTCTGCTGTATTATGCACAAATTCTATGTGCCACACAAGCTCATCAAAATAATTTCTTCACTTTTGAAAATAACAACAGAGGTTTTAATTGAAGTGAGGTTGAAAAATAGAGGAATGCTGAAAGAAAATAACATGTTTTGAACTTACAAGGGTGTGTACATATTTGTTACATGTTCCCCCTTCTCTCTCATTCACTATTTCAACAAAGAGGTGAGACCTTCCCAAAAGCTTGGAGATCCTCCCCTGCAGAGTGGGTCCATCTTTCCTCACTCTACCCTCCTCTCACAGTCCTCATGCTTCCAGTTCTAGCTGTCAACCCCATCTCACCAAGATCCCTTGCACATGCTTGCACCTCGTCCTTTCTCCATATTTTGGCTAACTTGACTCACCACTACTCCATCCTCGTTTCTGCTTGCTGTCCTGAGCTATGAGAGACTGCTTGCACTGTTCCTCACAGGAGACTGAGACCTGACCGTAAGCTGGAGCAAGCAAAAAAATCACCTCTGTAGGAGAAGGGAGTACCCTGCACACCTATGGTGCTCTCTGCTGTTCCACCACTCGGCTCTGGATGCTGTCTCTCCACGCCTTCCACCCTGCCTTCAAAATACCATCCAATTCCTCATCCAATGGCCCTACTGACCTCCTTTTTTAAAAAGAAAAAGACTGATAGTTTAACTTTTTTTTTTAACTTGATAAGCATTTGTGAAAGTGAAACACACAAAAAAAATATAAGGGAGTAGCCCTAATGTAACGATATTTTCACAAAAAGTAGTTCTATAGAAGACAATATTCAGATCCAATGTAAAAAAAATCACGTGAGTATCTGGTCTATAAAAATATTCATGACACCTCTTACCAAACAGAAAATAAAATGGAAGAGTAAAGTACACAGAAGTTATGACATTGGTCTTCCTGATGTATATATTCTAATTAGCTCAAACAGGAAAAGAAATGCTCTTCTATTATACACATTTTACTTTCCAATCATACAGTTTGATTTTCAGTTGAACTAGGAATTATCTCTTCTCTCTCATCTGCAGGTTCTTACATATGTACAAACAGATGTCTTTGGCTCAGTTTCCCTCCTTGTCAGTAAACTAAATTCACTATTAGAGGCCATAAATCAAAACACTCGCAACTCAATTAAGCAACAAACATGATTAATTAATTAATCAGTCTATTAATTATTCAAATTGTATTTCTTGTACATCTCACACACATGAATAATCCAGCCACACGGTTTCTCAGTGTGTCCTTTGATAGTCATCATGCTCTGGAGAAGAACTGTCCCTTTACACTCCAAAACTCCAAGTGGATAGATGATGCAGATTCTTTTTACATTATTTCAGCCAGGTCATGTCACCTCCACATAACAAAAATCTTTCAAACAAAAGACAAGTATAAATTTAGCTTCTGCTTGTCAGCTGAATCATAATAAAAACCATAAAAAAATCACTGCGATGCTTAAGAACCTTTCTGAGGTTAGTCAGGGTCTGCAAAATTCCCTGAAAGTAGATACACTGATTATGATGAAGCCCAAGCTTCTGCAATTCATTTCATTTTTCAAAGCATCTAACATTTCAGGTTTGCAACTATTTTGCTTTAACTTGAAAGGCAACAAGAAAAATAATCTAGACAAATCTTAGTGATCTGCAGATATAGGAAGGAACTTCAAAGGAATTGCAAAAGGTGTTCTGCATAGCCATCGAATACAAATCATCCATTTTATTCTCATTTCAGTTTCATAATGCAGACATCTCATATAACTAATGTAAAAGCCCAAGAATATTTACCCATATACCTACATACGTCAGTATATTGCAAGAGGGATAGAACTGAAAAAGCTGACTCAAATCATCTTTCAACACGGCTTTCAAGAAATAATGAAATATCCCGAGGGATGACCAAACAAGTTCACTGTAATGTTATGCCTGAACTCTGGTTCCTCTGTAATCCGTACAGATGCCAGATGAATAGTAGACATTTGGGTACATTCTCAACACTTGCACTTTCTGCTCCACACGTGACATTTTTCTAATGACTAACACACAAGAAAGCAAATTCTTCATGTGTCATCTCATAACCACACATACTTCCTAAAATGTCTTACTAGACAAAGCTGATTCGTGATCTCCCTTCGCTCAGGAAGAGGTTCATAAACAAAGCTTATAACCAGTTTCTGTTAGTAACTCTTCAGAAGGTGCATCAAATAAACAGCCCTTTAGGACACAGATCTCAAGATACAATTGTGTTGTATACAATTCTCCTTGATTTTCTACAGATGTGGCAAGATCTCCAAACATAATTTAGAAAACACATCTAATGATTTGCCATTTACATAAACTGAGAAGCCAGTCTGTGAAATCAGATTACCATCTTGTTAGCATGGTTTGCTGAAGTTGTTCAGAAACTTAGTGTAACCATATAAGACTCATTAATATGTTAATAAGCTATTAGATGTTATTAATTACCATAGGAGACACTATTCCTCCTGTCTCATTGGCTGCAGATCTCCAACACTTCAGTGTTTATGTTCTGCTGAACCAAGACAGTAGAGATACATATTTCTCTCTGCACAATATCTGCACATAGAAGAAGAAAAGGAAATGGGAGGGACAGAGCCCTCTTTTACACAGCATGACTACCTGTTAATTATGGGCTTCAGTGGAGTGATACACATTTTGGTGTACAACACTGCTTGTTAACTCCTTTGTATTGTGGTCTTGGATTATGCCTTCAGCCCTTTTCGAGTAGATACTGGTAACAAGTGTGCTTCTGTCTGACTTAAAAAGCATTTGTGTGTTGTGGTGCCGAGATCCAGGAACACTGACTGCCAAGGCACATGTATGCACGGGGGTTGCGTTTTCCACAGACCAAGCACTCTGGAAAGATGTAATTCCTCTGAATCAAAATTAAGGAGTAAACTTTTTTTTTTTTCCTTAATAAATCATGGGATGGGAAGAATAGGCTTCTTGTTACATCGCCTTTGAGAGCTCAGTTTACTTCCCTATGCCTCAGTTGCACTCCTCATAAAACTAAGTTTAAGAAACATGCTGTGAAAGTCAATTAACTATATATCTCAAGAGTCTTAGGATCCTTGACCATAGGCAATAAAAGCTTAAATCATTCAGATTTTTTTTCAATCTTTTTTCCTATAAGCAGTTCACGTAGCTGTAATACGCTTGTGTTACATGTACTCTTGAAACATACCAGATCTTCCTGTTAACTTTCTCTTAATTACTATACTCTTTCAGAGCATGAAAGGTTTGAAGAAAAGTGCATCGAACAGCTTTTGTTCACCTTGTGCCTATGCGCATACACTATTCTGTGCACGCATTAATAAATCTTGTCATATATGTCAGCGTATGATCTTGTCATATATGCCAGCCGTCACATGGAACTAAGGTAATATGAAGATTAGATTATCTTTTAACTACCAAAAGACCTAGAGCAAGATGATCTTTCAGAATCACAGGCACCACAACACAATCCAGATTATAAACAACAAATACAGTTATGAATTTCTGGAAATTCGGAACAGCAATCCTATAGTAAAATTTCAACAAGTGAAGGGAATCCAGTTGAATATTAATTAAGAGAAGAAAGCGTTTCTACAAAATCTCAACACACTTAAAAAACAGTTTGTCCCCACTTCTTCATTGTCACCATTGATGGGGCAGAGATGCAAGTATTGGAAAAAACAGTAACAACTCACTGACTGGAAACAACCCAGTAGAAGGGAACACCATGAGAAAAGAGAAGCATTTCATATGAAGACTACAAGGAAAAACAGAATGACTGACAAACTGGAGCACTGGTGTTCTCCCTTCTGTAAACTGACACACTGAGAAGATTCCTTTTCTGCATTTACTTGGTTTTCCAGAGACTTAAACATTGCAGGTAATTTTTCTTGGAGGGAAGGCATTGTCATTTAAAAAGTTTTCAGTTTAATAAACCATTATTGCACCTACAGATGTACTTAAGGCATTATATTGATGAGAATAATTACTGAATAGCAGTGAGTTTTTAATTCTCTTTTTTTTTTTTTTTTCCCCTGAAGGAATATTGATTTTAGAGATCAGAAATAGTTCTAGCAATTCTGAAGAAACCTTAAGTTACAAAAGCATCAATAGCATTTATAAAGACAAGATATTTGCTGATGCTATTTTTTCCCTTCCTAATAATTCCTGATATTCATTTTGCTAATTGGATTGTTTCTAAGCATTGACCTGATGGAGATTTTTCTTAGAACTAATATAATATTACGATGTTGTTACTTAGTAGTTACTGTCAACTCAGTTAAAATTGTCGCTGCTCTTGTGTCCTATTCTAAATTTATCTGTATTGAATTTCACTCAGTCTTACAAGATCCTTCTGCTGCAGTTCTCTACGAGTGGTCTTTCCAATTTTCTCTTCTCAGTAGCTTTGTACAATTAATGAATTTTTTCACCTGACTAATCACTTTTTTTTTTTCCAAAACAGTTTTTAATGTTAAATGGCATATTTATGTGGTTTTCCCCACATACAATTTTTTTTGTTTTGTTTGTTTGTTTTTCTCAGATATTGAAATAGCTTTAGATGTGAATTTGTATACGAAGGTTACTGGTTTGGGTATTTTCTTCTTAGATTCGTCAGGCACACGTGATTAATTACTGTTCATTTGTTGATTTGCTCCATAGCCTTTTGCACTGGTGCCTCAGTTTGATACTCTTCCTTTGATACATTCTTCATAAACGGACTGTGCTGTACTCCCCAAGCTTTCCCATGGTAAAGAGATTTTTTAAGAAGTCTGTTAGCTTTTTTGTTTTGTATTTGCAACAGCCTTACTTTGCTCCCTTTACACCTTTTATACCCCAGCTGTCTTTTGTCACAACAGTCTCTGGCAAGCTTTCTTATCCTGATATTTCTAAAGAAGAATGTGGGTTTTGTTTATTTTGTTTTGTTTTAACTGCAAGCTTTTCTTCAGACTTTCTTTGACACATACTTCTGTGATTTACAATTAATGAAGTTTTTTTAGTCCTTTATGTTTCTCTCCTTTGGAAACAACCACACTTTTTAACAGACTGCCTGTATTTGCCTTCCCTACTGTGCCATTTCTTCATTCCAACTTCCTTTAGCCCTTTACATCTTTCTGGCAGGTGCTGTGCGTTTGTTTTAAGCATTACATAAGACTTAGTCTAGCCTAGAAATCTCTTTTGGAGATTTCATGACTAGTTCATTTATGAAGCAGTCATTTCTTATGGCTAAAGCCTTTTGATACTGGGGTTAAGCCTCAATGTAAAATTTATCTTGTTTTCCAAGAAATAAGTGAAGTCCTCCATTACTGCTGCATTTCTCCTGCCTCTAGAAGCCAAAACACATCATTAGAATTTTGATATTCTTGTCAGCAGCATAATAAGAATGTTCTTGGAGTTTTAACATTACATCTGAATTGTCCATAGAGATGATTTTTCATTTGCTGACATGGTTAGGTTGTTGTGATTTGACTCAAAGCTTTCAACAAGGGTGTGCAAACATTGCTTCTGTGACATTTTACCAGGTCTAAAATTATACCCCTTTAGAATACTACTGAATTTTATGATTAAATTAGTTGTCATTGATAAAAGGCAATGTCTTTTAATATTAAATGATGAAATAAAAGTAGCAATATAAACACATTAAAAAAAAACACATAAGTAGACTATACATCCCAAAAGACTACCTGCTAATGCTTAACTCTAAGCATTTCTGTTTGTTTTGTAAGCATAGCCAATTTAATACGTAATTTCTGTATTTCTCATTTAGTAACTGGAGTAAAACAAGAGTCTTGTTTGTGGATAGTACCTGGCTGATTACGAACACATTATCACAAGAATGGCTCAAGTAGGTCTTTGGACTAACATGAAAAGATATCTTCAGTAGAACTTAATTATTAGTATGTTTCCTATATGGGACTTTGAAAAGCTGCATTATTTATAGTGATACCTTAAGTATCAAATATGCTAATTCATTGGATGATAATAAACCAACCAAACAAATACACTTTGGCAACAGTTCAGGCTTACACATATCTGAAAACAGAACAGACAAGGGCATACCAATACGCCATGGCACATATTAATTACACATAAAAACACGTAAATCACAAGTGTAAATTTAGATGACTGGGACTTCTGCTTGTTTGTAACCTAATGGAAAATTTCAAACTGATGTAAGAGGGAAAAAAAAGATTTGATACAAACGTACACCACATTGGACAGCACACTACTACTCAAGTGGCAGTCTTACAATAAACTCATCTGGCCAATTTACTCCCCAAGTCCATTAAAAATACCTTTCACCAGAGAAACATTTTTGTATCCATTCTATCTGCCATCTTGAACAACTGACTTTTAAAAAATCTTATCTAAATTCTGGAGGGAATCGACTCTTTAGCAAATGGACCCAAGATCATAGGAATACAAAGACAACTTTAAAAGCATAACGTTCTAGCTCCAATCTACCTCTGCTCAGGTTTCTGGCTCTAAGTAGTTGAACATAATCTGAATATTACCTCATCATTTTCTTTCCAAAGATGTTTGTGTTCTTTTTACTTTAAAAAAAAAAAAAAGTTGCAGATGATAAGCTTGTGGGAAGAACTACTTAAATTAAAACTAATTGCTTGTCAAGAACCACCCAGAGCTAATCTTTGGAAGAAAAAAAAAAAAAAAAAAAGAAAAAGAAAAAAGAAAAGTAATGTTTACAGACTGGCAATCTCCACTATAATTATAAAATACCCTATGTATTTTAGAAAAGAAATGTTTACAGAGGTAATTCATTTGGAAATTCATGACTGTGATTTCAGTTTCACAGACTGTAAATGTTATATAATTAGAAACAAAAGGGAAGCTTAAACCTTAGATATCCTCCTTTACTTCTTATTGTCTGACAAATTTTCATTTTATTTAAAAAATGTGTGTGGTCTAGACCAAAAAAAATAATTAAGCATTTTACATAATCTTGATACATCAGCTGAAAGAAGATGTGGGCAAAGTATCTCATAAATCGAAGAAGTAACTGCTGCGAATGGAATATGTTCCAAATCAACCATTGCCTTTAGTGCCATATACAATACATGACACAAATAACCCTTTTTAATCTCCACTATGAGTTCAAGAACACTACAGGCTCAGACAAACTTTTTTTTTTTTTTACCCAGCCATTTTGAGAGGAACTATCAATAAATTGCTGGACCTGAAATCCCTATTCTTTTACAGCCATCTTCATCTTAGGAAAAAATAGGATATCTTCCTGGTAAATAACGTTCTGTATGGCTTCTGAATGGCTTCATACTTCTAAATAAAAAGTGAGAAGATACAAAACTTTCATGATGTTCTTTCTATTTGTTTCACTAATTATGATTGCCTTCCTGCATTTTTTTTATTCTTTGTAGCTTTACACAAAATAAATAGGATTATTTAACCTAGAGTTTCAATCATTACACAGAAGCATTTCTGTCACTGTCCAAAGTAAAAGTCCAGCTAACATTTCATTTTATGAATACATCTTGAATAAGCTGATAAATTAGGGAAGTCATGCAGCAGCATCTTCAACAAGACAAAGCACCTGTGAGAAAAGTTAGAGAAGAAACTGAACATGAATAAATACCTCTCTAAAATAAGGTTGAGAAGGTACTTGAGAAGTAACTGAGATGTTTATTCATATTTGAGTTTACCAGTATACCATCAGCTTCATCACCTATTGATTTAAGATTACCTGGTAAATACCCTTAAAAATGAAGTTACCAAAATCAAGATGAATATAAAAGAATGTAAAATTGTCTTCATTTCCTCACTGCCATATCTCATGGATGCAATTTACACCTTTTTTTTTTTTTAACATAGAAACTATGCATTTGAGATTTTACATAATTTTGGTATAATGCTCTAGAACTTAAGAGGAGCAGCTGAGGGAGCTGGGATTGTTCAGCCTGGAGAAGAGGAGGCTCAGGGGCAACCTTATCACTCTCTATAGGTGCCTTAAAGGAGGCTGTAGTGAGGTGGGGGTTGGTCTATTCTCCCATGTGCCTGGTGACAGGATGAGGGGGAATGCGCTGAAGTTGCGCCAAGGGAGGTTTAGGTTGGATATTAGGAAGAACTTCTTTACTGAAAGGGTTGTTAGGCACTGGAATGGGCTGCCCAGGGAGGTGGTTGAGTCACCATAACTGGAGGTCTTTAAAAGACTTTCAGATTTAGAGCTTAGTGATATGGTTTAGTGGGGGACTTGTTAGTGTTAGGTCAGAGGTTGGACTAGGTGATCTTGGAGCTCTCTTCCAACCTAGATGATTCTGTGATAAACAGAAAAGGGAAACTGTACCACAACTTTGTGCATCTTTACTGGGGCAGGGTGATCTTGGATGGCTGACAGATGCCCACCCACACACTTTCTCACTCCCCTTCTTTAATAGGACATGGAGAGAAAATAAGATGGACAAGCTCTGGCTGCCGGGCAGCGCTGTGCCCTCCTTTCTACCCCAGGCTGTCCCTGAAGCGAGGTGCCGCCATCTTGGCTGCTAGGCCCAGCCGTGCCCTGCGGTGGAGCCATTGGGGCCGGGATGGGGCAACCCCAGCATTGCCCCGCACTGTGGCAACAACATAGCCACGCACACACAGGTGCCCACTTACTGCCATACACGACCTGGTTTGTGGCACGGTGATGAGGACACTGTAATACTAAAATTGCACTTAAAACAACAAAGAGATCAAGTCCTTGGTCATTTATTTTCCACAAACAGGAAGGAACCTGTGATGTGACGAGTTGCCCCAACACTCACTCCAAAAGAGCTCCATAGAAAGGCCACAACTTGGTATGTTTTGTAAAGGTCATTAGGGCAGTCAGGAAAAGTAATACGAAAACAATAAATTATCTGGCTTTCAAAAATCTGCATGGCAGTTACACAATTGGGTGATCCATAAATAACTTCTGAATTCCACACCAAAATACATTTCTCTAAGGAAATAGGAACTGTTTTGGAAGCAATGTCTGGGCAGTCAAGCCTCTGTATGTCCATCAGTACAGATGTGTCTGTGCATGCAAACATCTGCCTGTGCCCCTGGTGCCTGTGGCTTTTGGAGCACTGGGTGATACCCGTGATATATGACAGAAGGTTAGTGGTCATAGTGATAATAATTACTCATTACAACTTTGAAAAAAAAATAGCTAAAGGAGAGAAAATTATTTATCATTAGCATCTACCCTCACTGTAAATGGTCTGAGCAAGGGAAACTCAGCACATTAATAAACACTGCAAAATGTGCAAATGAAACCAAATGATAGCAGGGAAAGCTTTCACTTAAGTTCTTAAATTCACCAAGTGACCACACTACACATACCTACGACTGTGTGTGCTCATGGTCCTTTCAGTTTTAAGACATTTTACATTTCTTTTTTAATACAAACTAGTACTAGTACATTTTACATAGTCCATAGTGCAAATTAACCTAAATTTTGTACAGAAGCACAATTTAAAACACCTCTCTAGTATTCACTTCAGATGCAAACTCAGTCACTTCATCTTCCAGCCCCTGAAGGAACTCATCTTCCTTTGACTGCATGCAACATTATTACCTCATTTTAAAACTAAAAGGTGTTTGTCAAAAAATCACTCATATATACAGCAGCTGCAATGGACTAATTGTTTTAAAAGGTGAAATTAAACTCATACCATTCACAACCTATATACTTTTATGATTTTTTGACATGCACAAAGTCCGTGTGTTCCACAAGGACTTTTGTGTTAAGATTGTCCAGACTGTGGGTATTTCTTAATCTTAGGACACTTCAAGTATCTAATTTAAAGAAAGCACATGGCAATCTCTAGAACTACTTCAACTGTTACAGAATGTCGATAAAGAAATTAGCATAGTTGAGGCTTTGTATCACAAACCAGTATTACTGGAGATACTGATTTTTCAGGTCTGTTTAAAATGATCATTCCAATCTTTTAGATTCTCTCAATCCTCCTCTTGAACCTTTCCAGTGATTTAATTAACATAAGAATATAGACATTTAAAATCTAAACATCATACTCCTCACTACCACTAGCCTAGATTATTTTAATTTTGCCCGTGACATAGCTTTTCTTATTGTCTTCACTGACCTTTTAGTAAAAAAACACCTTCTTGGTTACACAAAAAGGTAGAAAAGAATTTTTCTAACATATAAAGGAATACCCACCCTAAAAACAGCAGGCAACCCCAGTAATGTCCAGCTTCTGCTCTAGTTTTAAAAGCTATACCATTAAATGAACCAAAAATTTAAATTGCTTAACCAGGAACAAGTCTTGTTTTCCTGCTAAAAACTACTGCTAAATTCTTTAATTAATTTATCCAAGAAGACATAACCACCTATTTTCAACTTAGAAGTTAAATAATTTAAACTGTCACACAAAAGAACAAATATTATAAATTTATAAATTTTGATAAGCTAAAACCTATTGAACGGTTTTTACCACTAACTCGATATCCTGCTCTGCCCTGACATACCCCTTGCTCTTTTCCTCTCTAACTTGGGCAATTCTCTAATAATGCATCTGCCCCTTTAGAAAGGGATGAGAACCCTAGAGCACTCTTAACTCATACTCCAAGGAGAGTTGTCCTGGAATGAAACACCATTAATTATTTCCCAAGTTTTCACTTTTGCTTCCCAGAAAACTTATTCTTTTCGTGAAGTAAAATAATAAATAAACAATGAAGAAAAAGATCTAAGAAGACTTACTTGGGAGTAATGTGAATGCTAACTAATTTAGAATTTTCAGAAGGAAGTTAATGTCACACCTATACATGGACAGAGCTAACTACATTTCCACTTTCAGAATGGAATTTCAATTCATCAAAAAACTTCCACTGACATATCATCGTGTCAATCTACAACTCAAAAACTATCATCATTCTGTTGAAGTTGAAAGCTCATCAGAAATTTGACAAAAGAATCTAAATGTATAGAAAACAAAGCATAAAAACATTATATATTGAATTTGTACTACAAACTAACTTTTCTTAGACTGCAATCAGTCTCTACAGTTATGAAGAAAAGTGGATTGGCTCTACATATCAAATAACTTTAGCCATCTGTTTTAGGCAAATAGAAATGGAGAAATAAAGAAAGCTGTCAGAACTCCTTATTCAAAAAAAGTACTTTAAAAAAAAAAAACTAATGCAGGATGTAACAGTCTCAGTCATCTAAAGAGTGGTCCATGAGGACCTTTATGTATACTGAGGACCTTTATTTATATGTATAGTCCTTTGGACCTTTATGCATACATGAAGACATTTATGTATATGTATGGTCCATGAGGTTCTTTATAATTTATGTATATCTATGGTCCATGAGGTTCTTTATATACAGGTATGTAAGGAATTAGTCACAACTAGTCACAATAAGTGTATTCTGATGTTATTAGACATGCTCAGTTTTCATTACTTTGAACCATTAATTGAAGTAAAAGTTTCCACATAGCAAACTGATGTTTTGCAGTACAAAACTGATGGACGGTATAAAGCTTCCTCACAAAACCAGTATTACTTTGACATACAAGACTCGGTGTTGCTGTTTTGACATAAAAGACCAAGTTTCTTCTCGGTGCAATTCCACATCAACTTAAATGAAGTTAAACAAGGTAAACACTTTACCTCATGTCTTTGGTCTGAGAATGAACTTCATTGTGTTCATGCCTTTTTTCTTTTTTTTTTTTTTTTTCTCTCCAGTCTGTCAAGTCAAAATGCCCTTGTCAGGCTGTATATAGCCATTTTCTGTCACAGGACTGCAATGCAAACACTATGCTTCAGGAAACCTCAGATATGGCTGAACTCCCTGGAAGAAAGTCATATTGATCAGGCTGATGAAAGCACTCCCTTCTCTTGAGTTTGATTTTCCCCCAGATAACCTTTGAATGTTTAGAGATTCTAATGTAAAACTAATAAATCCAAAGTAAATGTCCACAGCATTCTATGACAGGTAGAATTTGAGTAATGTGCTCTTGTCCTCTCAAAAACAAAGTAGATAATATTTGGTGAATAAACGTAGGGTTACTATCAGCAAGGAGGCAATACAGGGTGCTGTCTGTCATCAGAACTCAAGAAAAATAAAGTGCACATGTGCATTTTTGTTATGAAAAGCTTTGGGGTAGCAAAGCTTGAGTTAGCTTTCTACAAAAAATAGAAAATGAGGTGGCTAACATGATATATAACCATATAATGTTGCGTAATACTGACCTCAGATTAGACGATAGCAGTAAGATGGAGAGGGGACATATCCTCTGTTTCTTGTTAAGCCTGCTCCCTGAGCGAGTGGGAGACAGAGATGAGAATAAAGAAATAGACATTGTCCTATATAACTAGTATCAGCTTCCCATCAACTTAAATGGCACCAAATCAAGATGTTATTTAGCAATAGTAACTGCAACAAGAACGAGGAGCTGAGTAATCAGAGAGCAGAAAGCCATAATGATAAAAATGGATGCAAAGTATTGTAAAATCTGAGGTTAGTGACCTACACACAATGGAGAAACTGTAACAGGAAATATATATATATATGTCCATTAAAAAGGCTCTACCAAAAATACATAACCCTACTTTTCCAGTGCAAATATCTATAATCTCAGTCTTTCACAGATGAGTTGAGAGGTCCTTTGGAAGAATATGGAGACATCTCTTAGCCTTAAATTTAATTAAAACAGTTAAAATTTTGCTCAAATATTAACTGTATTAATTCAATGCTGATCTTCCCCATTTCTAAGACCCCTAGAAAAATTAAAAAATAACATGAAAATCTCTTTCATACAAAACACATTAAATCTGTGATTTCAAAGTTTGCTCAGCCTAAACTCCACTCCTTTTCATTATACTTGTTTTATTACATAGCTAAATTCTACTGTAAAAATTTTAAGAAGCTACCAAGTCCATAAAAACAACACCAAAAATAGAAAAATCTGCATTTTTATGTTTATTATTTGTGGAACTAGCAACTTAAACAGTAGAAAATGAGATGCACGTTATTCTAGATGCTGCTTATCCCTCTCATTTTACAAAGGCATGAAGATGGCTAACAAACCAAGTGAAAAATCTTTAGACTATACCATCTACTATTTCCTTTTCATTTTCTTTAACTTAAAAGAAAAACACTTTTTATTAGAATAGTTTTGGAATGGTTTGCTAATGTTTAAAGTGCTGAAACATATGCTTTATTTTATGTAAACCTCTAACACTATGTGAAGGCATTTTAATTATAAAATTCAACTTTTGTTTCTTCTTTAGCATTTATTCTGAAGTATATATTTTTCTCTTCCTGTCATTAAAATTGAGATGTGAAATTGTCTTGATATGATCAGAGAAGATTAGATTCACTCTCCTGTTTTAGAACTAATTTCTTGCAATGACACATCACCATATTATGTTGAAAAGGAATTTTGAATTTCAAGTTTGTTATTCTGTATTTCTGTTTTCAAGAGTAAAATAACAAATTAACGAGCCATTAACTTGAAAATGCAGTACCTGGGATTTCTTTCCTTATCTAACTTTTAGTACATTGATTTCATGACTTTTTAAACAGCTGTTCTATTCCTCTTCCCTTTCCTATATTCACACACATTTTCAGCTGTTTCTTAATTCCTTAAATCCACTATCAACACAAATCTGAAAGTGTTTTTGTATTACTGGTAAAAATCTAAGAACTGAGTAATGAGTCACTACATCTGCCCACCAAATTTGGGAAGAGCAATTATTGAAAAACTATACACAGTTGAATACCTGAAAAGCCATTCTTACTTGCCCTACAGGGGACATTTGAAGTGGATTAAGAGGTATATATTTGATATTGCAGAGATCCAGAGGGTCCATGGAGAAATCAAGTGTCAATCTTGTTCATTATATTCCTTTGCTATTCCCTCTAATAGCATGACTCACTCAGACACAAACCAATATTGATCTTACTTTTTCCACTGCACATTTACTTCTCTCCCCAAAGTAAAAAACATAGTGAATTTGTAGTTATGACCTGCTTCCAGTGCAACTCACTTTTAAGAAATATCACAGGGACTAGACTTACTGTTCTGGAGACAAAAAGACTCAAAATGAAAAAGAATGTTATGGACTGAAACATGTACTCTTCTGTCTCCTAAAATTCTACAGCGCAAGTTATTCTAGGTTTCCTCAGGAGAGTCTTCATTCCCCTGAGCTGCTGCAGAGAACAGAAGGGCAGTACTTGACTGCCCATCACCTCGTGGTGCATTTACTAGCCCTGCCTCTTTCAGTACTTGTTATGTTTTCATTAGCATAGTTTTCATCTGGGAGATGCAAAAGACACATTTTCTCTTGTGGCTGAAAGCTCAGTTCTGAGGATTCAACTGCTTGCTTGAGACCAGGGTGTTTCATCCTGCTTAATCAACTTTCCTCAGTTTCTCCATTGCACACACACACACACACAAACACACAGAGCTGAGCATTTGTCTGAATACAGTTAGACACTACAGAGCTATTCAGGAAGTTTTCAAGAACACCTCCTCAGATAATTCATAATTTTTGAAAAAGAAGTCACTATGGTCTTAAGTTCTACAAAAATATTCTTTTCAATACCAACCTGTTTCTGGAGTTCTCTTTTCAGGCAAACGTACCATGAAACATTGAAGACTGATCCCAAGTTCAACAACAGAGAACACGTTAAATAATCCCAGTACCCCAGAAAATACTCTAACAACTACAAAAGGTTTGTTTCTCATTTTTACCCCAACCTCGTTTTTCCAAGATCTGTGCTTTGCCATGTTCCTATAAATTACCAATACAGATTAATTTTACACAGATTTCCAGTCTCCAAACAGAGAAGTTAATGACTGAAGAATAGAGATATGTTTGACATTAAAATATAATGATGACTTGTTGTCCTAACTCTTGCTCTATAACAGATGATGGAAGTAAATTAATCCATCTTCTTGACAGTCATTTCATGATAAGAATGAGAAACCTTACCATTTTCATTGCAGGCCTATCCTATTCTTGTCCTCAGTGTGCATTTCCATGACAATGACTGTAATCATTATAACAGCATTGTACATAATGACTCTGCTTTCTGTGATGTTACTCCCAAATTGGGTGTGAAAAATGTAAAAAAACAGATATCAAATGGCAAAACTCTCACCAGTGCAGCAGAGTAGCCTACAAAATTAATAATTGACAGAACTGATAGGGTGCTGCTGCTGAACAGAAGCCTGGAATTAAAGGGTGATGCTCACATCCCCTTCTTTCATAATGTGAGGGGATTTGCATGAAAACGTCTTGCCAAATTAGTCAGGTCAAATGAGGCCTTGTGAGGTGTGCATTATTAAATGTAACATCAATAAAACATTGATTTTTCAAAATGAAAAGCAACTCATGCACAATGACCACTACTGAAATTTTGTTAATTACTAATATTATGTCAGTCTCACCCAGTTGTTCCTTTTTTCTGAATTAAAAATAAATGCATGAGCAAAATGATAGAACTGTGCTGTAAATCAGAACCATCACAACACCATTTACCAAATATAAAACAGAGTCCTCTTTTAAGTCCTACAAAGCTTCTGGGAAGATGAACTTACAAGTGTTGTGAAGTGCTCAGAGTAGAAAATGAAGAACCCCACAGGGAATTTTTACAGGAAAAGGCGGGGGGGAGTATTGGTAAGTACAGAGGAAGAAGTATCCTCTGACAAGGCATGTGGTCACATTCTGACCACAAAGGATTAAAAGAAATCCTATTCATTGATCTCCGTAAATGTAGCATTAATTTAGAGGTCTGAGGATGAAAGAAAATATATAACATTCTCATAGGAACATAAATTTGAAGAAGCCATCCTTTTGCATACTGTATCCAGGTCTCTAGTCTTACATGCAATCATGATTGTAACTGCTTTCATAAAGACAAGCATGATTTACTTTGAAAGCTGCTTAGAATCATATTTGCCTTTTTTAAGGTAAGACAGCAAAGCCTGTAATTGATCTGATGACCAGATCTTCCTCTTCCTCTGTCACTTACACCTGACAAATCAATAGTGTGTAACAAAAATTCATGATATTATTCTGTATGAGCCTTATCACACTGTGGTCCCGAGGTTTACTCTGTATCTCCATTTAACAGTCTTCTTCATGGCATCTATCTCTTTCCAGATAATGTTTTGATTCTCCTACGTAGCTCTGTATCAGTAACAGGTTTATAGAATATTTCTTCTATTCCAAAATCATACATGAAAATATTAATCAGTCTAAGATAAGTCTAGAGCAATATGCCCTCATCACCTCACCTATTTTAAAAGCTTGTCTATCAATGCAATCCATTATCTTGATTTATAAAAGTCCCTCCCCAGCCTAAATTTTCTATACAATGTTCAGCACGCCAAGTACTTGGTATTTTACTAAGGTTGGCCTAACAAAATAGTCGTGTGTTTTTTTTTGTTGTTGTTTGTTTTTATCTTTGTGTTAACAGTATCGTAAACAAAAATGCTCCAGTTGCTATTTTTAGTTCAAATGATATTGTTCATATTTGAAAGCCCTTGCTACCAGGCATCTGTGATTTCAGGAGCTACTAGTTTCCTCAGATATTTTGCATATTCTAAGAAATGATTTTCAAGATTCCCATCTTGCATGCAAACTGAAGGCAAAATGAATAAGTTCCTTTTCCATGCTTTATCCCTATTAATCATATTTCCTCACCCCTCTTATTCAACCTCTTTCTCCAATTTCATTGATGATAATACGAAATTTTATGCTGAAAGACAGCATGCAGGGGGAGAAAAGCTTCATCTGTCCTATGTCTTGCAATAAACCTATACATACACTTTCTGTTATTTTAATGCAAATTTAAAACACAAATTATGTAGATAACATTACACATGATAAACTAGAATTCAGTTGGCCAGCCTACAACTGCATCAGGATGAACCTTACACCTGACACTCGCTCACTCACTATGTAATTCAAAATATAAATGCGGGGCCTGTTGGTCCTACAGACTCCTGATGAATTGTAACAAGTAGTATATACCTCCTGCCTCTCATTATACGAAAGGCACAGAGAGATTTCCTTTTGGAAGAGCACTTTTCCACCCTGCCCTTTATGTGGACTGAATACATTGTTGAACCTAGACTGTATTTATCATATTCCCTGAAGTAGAACTGAATCTTACTCTGAAATAGTCTGGAAAAGCCTTTATGGCTTACATATTTAAGCATTATGTATTTGAGGTTCTACAGAATCTGATACGAGCACCAGCTGCATTCACTCCATGTTCAGTTGAACTCAGAAGAAACACTGTTATCATACTTTAATATCTTCATCCTGTTTACTTTTGTTAATATTTCTGCTTATAATAAACAGAGAAAGTATACATAGGGAACAGGCAAGCTCACTGTGCATATATAAAGCAATCTGAGTGGTGTTAACCTTAAAAAGGTGACATATAAGGAGATACTTGGTTTTACTCTATCTGTGCCACATTTCAGGGGATGGAAAAATAAAAACAAAAAGGCAATGACCTTACCTTTCCTACATACTGAGGATCTGGTCCCATGTGTTCTTCTAAAACAAAGAACTGATTCCATACCCATCCACGCTTGGGACGATGATGCACTTCTGTTTCACCTTCTATGTGTTTGGTTTGATTTCTAGTCACCTTGATGGAGCCATGGTGAGCAGCTCCATAACACCTCTGCACAAAACAGAGACAAAATAGGACTGGGCAGATACAAGATGTACTTGCAATTCTCATTGTAGGATAAGGTTCCTGGTCAAAGTTTTCTTTCTTTTGTCTTTTTCAGCTGTAATCCTTTAATAAGTTCCCGAGATGGAAGGTGAAGCCTCGTTCAGAAATACAGTCCAAAATGGGTTTTTCTGCGTGTTCATGGTTTAGCTGCCCATTGGGGTAAGCTCAAACTATATTTACATTATGAAAAGCTGACTGGAAAAATTGATATTTCTTCTGAGGTCTTCACAATAGAGCTCCACAGCCGACCATTTTCTATCTAATAGGGAAAGAAAAGAAAGCCACTTACTCATCACTAAAACCAGCAATTTTCAGCTTTTTGACCTTAGATTATATTCACAGCTGCACTAGCCAGTCTCTCAAAGACTCTCACTTTAACTAAAATTTCTTTTCATCCCTTTCTGTAAAAATATTTTGTGATTGTTTTTATTGAAATACCTTAAGAATTAGCATGGCTCTTCCAAGCTATGGGTAACATAGCTTAGTAAAAACTGGATGATCCAGGATAGTTCTATTGGCTCTTAACTACAAATCATTGATCTGGTTTTGTAGTAAAATAAAATCACTACTACAGTGTCATTAGACATATAGCAATTGGTAGTTCATTTCAGATGAGTTTTTGATCTTGCATATACTGCACAGAGATCCAGCATGGTGAAAAACACCAAGGCTATGACGGCTTTCAAAGAAAAGTGTCCAAAATGGGCTTTGAGGATTCTGAGTCAGTAGGAGAGCAGGGTCATAATGTGCATTTTCACCTCCTGTTCTTTACTTAAACTCCAACCAATATCATACTAGAATTTCTCAAAGTTATTCTATATTGACAGAAAATTCAGATACCGATGTTTAGATGATTTATATTATTTTTATAAAAACATCTACGTTCCCAGTGACAATATGTTCTCAACTTCAAAAGGAAAATATGACTTTTTTTATGCTACAATAGTAACATACGAAAATGTACATGGAAGTTGATGTAGCATAAAATAATTTTTTAACCTCAGAGAAATAGTTATCCCGAGCAAATATTTTGATCACATATCTGAATATATCAAGTATCGATCAATTAGTAGACTTTAAACATGCAAATAAATATAAAAAAATATAGAATTGCCCTCTACCATTGGTTTTGTTTAGGTACCATAAAGCCATTACAAATTAGTGAACAGAAACACAATAAATTCATGAACAGAAACACGAAGAAGTAAGAAAGTTTCTCATCAGAATAATAGAAGAGTAGTTCAAGAGTGTGTTGTACATCAGAAATACCCATTAAGGACATACTTTCTACCGCTGTTACCCAGTTTAGGACAGTGTGTTATGCTGAAGTAAAGGAATACCACCAGCCTTCTGTGTCCAGGGAGGAATTTAAAAAGAAACTCCATATGGTATTTTCCACTGAAGAATGGAATTTTTTTTTTTTAGCATTACGTTTTACCCTACTTTCTATTTCTATATCAAAGTAATCTCCCCTCAAACTCTACAAAACCACTGATTTCTTAGAAGTCTCACATCCCATCTCTGAACAGATTCATACAACCCAATGCATTATTACCTTCTTAAGTACAAATGTGATGCAATAGGAATTTTTCAGAGCTAAATGTTCTAAGTCATACCAGGGAGAGAAACCAGACATTCTGAGCCACATTTGTTTCTAACCATATCTTCTTCCTTGGTTTCCTTGCCCTTCTGCATTCTCTCCTTATTCTTGCTAGAAACCAGTTTTGCCTTGAGGCATACAATTTCCCCCTAAAGATTCCTATATTTACAGATGAGCTACTTAAATAGATAAGTCAATGTTATATTTCAGAGGTACATTAAAAATAAGCAGTACCTTACAAAATGGTAAGGCTGCAATTTTATCCATTCCAGTATTATTTTTCTTCCCTTTGTTTCCATCTTGGGAAATGTCTGGGAGCAGTTCATAAGACTATAAGCAGTGCATAATAAGTTAAAAAATTGTATATAAGGTGCATTGAGATTCCTTAGAATGGCACATTTAAGATCTATTTGAAATCATTACTACTGAACTTTCCTTTATAAAAAATTGTGGGGATGGTGGTGTTGGAAAACTCATATCTTATAAAAGAGTAAATATAAACAAATGCATTAGATATCCACAAATCAAGATTTACTATACAGAACTTTGTTTCTCACCTCTCTCAGAAGTCATCCACAGAGCAAATTCAAAAATACCATGATGGATTCTGTAAACCGTGTTATTTACACAGCCTGGCTCATGTATGAATTAGAACAAATAAAAGAAATACAAAGGGCTTCTTCACCTCAGAAGTGTCTGCTCTTCTTACGATTAACATAAAGTAGAAGAAATTGAATTTACATTGTGCCAGAACCACTATGTAATTCAATTCAGTTTAGAGATTACCTGTTACACAACCCAACCCAACCCGTTTTATTTTTTATTATTATTATGCATATTTTATAAATAAATTAAAAAGAGAGAGAGATGACAATGGAGTCTACTTCCTGTTATAATCATGCTTAGAAATCCATGGTTCAATAATACTGAATTGCGTGTGAAGCCTGGAGAACAGTTTCCACATGACGAGTATGACAATTAAAAAAGGAAGGATATTTAGTGAAGATACTTTGAAGTGTTTTCGCTCTTATAATCTTATTTTAAAACCAAATCCTAATTAATGCTCAGTATAAAGGTCCTCATTCTTAGTTACTCAGCACACGTTTTCAAAAGGTCTACTAGAAACATTCATTTTTTAAAAATCCTGGCCCCCACAAAAAATAACAAAAGAAAAATCTCTGCCATGAAGACAACAAAGTTTGTCTACAGGGAGTAAGTACAGATGGAAGGACCTGGAATGGTTAACAAAGAGACAGGAAAGCAAAGAACAGACAAACCAGAACTGTGAGCAACTGAAGTAAGACAGAACTTTCTGAAATGCCTTTAATTGTTGCCTTACGCTAATATACTGAGATGTTGACTGCTCAGTGCTCTCATCTGCAGCTTCAAATGAAGTGTCCTGCTTTATGGGTTTTGTTATAATGATGCAGGCAGCTGCAGAGTAGACTTGTGTTATTGCTGTCTCCTGGGAGCCCTCATGAAAATGAGTTGTGTATCTCAAGAGACTGTCAGAGTAAGTTAAAATTAAAATAAATAATTAAATAAGATGAGGTGGGAAAGTCCTACAGTAATGCTGAAAATCATTACAGCAGAGTAGTTACTGCTTAGCATGGCAGCAAGCCTCTATAATGAACTCCCAGGAAACCAGTATAAGCACAGCGATGCAAAATGCACCACCGCAAGAGAGACATCATTAACAGCAGAGACTTGTCCTGAATCTCAGTGTCTCTCATCTCCCATAACCAAATTGACCACATATTTGAGTTCATATGAATGATTCATTTTTGCAGATGCACATTCGACGCAGCTGCACACTTTTTTTTTTTTTTTTTTTTTTAAATCCCTCAGGAACCCTTTTCAGTCCCATTGCGATGGAGCTACAATTAGTTACGGAACTTGCAATAAATTGCATTTCTCATTTGCTTTCTGAATTCCAGTTCTGCACACCGCCCTCTAGACTTCTACCCTATCAGAAAATTCTGATGTTATCAAAATCTGACCAACTTCAATGTCATTACTTAGGTATGAATAATCAGACAGGAAAATATTTCCTTCTTTCTGCACTTCCTGTGCATAGTCTATTGTCAGTGTTACATCCTTCAACACTGCAGAAATAACATTATATTGACCTGGAGACCAAAGACAGAATAATGGGCTAGTATCAGAACGAAAAATAAGGATAAAAACAAAAAATAATATCCTAATGAAGCAGAGGTTGATGGTCAACAGAATATATACAATATTTCCGTGGAACTCTGGCAACTGGCAGGAGAGAAAAAAAAAAAAAAAAGGCAAGAAATTTGTAGGTAGATGAAGGGAAACGGTTCATGTAGCCCATCTATAGTTGATCTCTGCTGTCTTTCCCCAAACTCTGGGACTTTGCATGAGAAGATGAAGCACAAAATCTTTCTTAGGCTATGTGATACAGAGACTATATATAATCATCAGTGTTTTCTAAGGAACAATGCCTTCTGCACATGCTAGTCTGACAGAACTAGTGTTCAAACTGTTTTGGAGAGCATTTAAAAACTGTATTACATGTTGTTATCTTGTCCCTTTGTTGCATTTATGTTGTAGTTATGTATATGAGCATAAAACCCAGAAAAAATATGTAATGAAATGTTCTTAAAGTAGTTTAATAGCAATTTCAATAACTACAAATGTTTAGACATTGTAGCTCTATATTGTCACTTCTTTTAGAAATGGGAAGGTGAACTACTTTTTCACTGTGATAGCATACAGACATTCTCTTTTATCTGTGAGATAAGTGCATGAGATATTGAATTCCCAAATAATTGTTGAATTTATGTGCAAAGATATATTGGTTCTGAAAGCTAATCTTTATCAGCCTGAAACTGTATCAGTTTCATGAAGAACCAGGGAGAAACTCATCTCTTTAAGCCAACAACACCAGCTCATGGGTGTGCAGTGTCAAAGGTGCGATTTCTTGTACCTTTTTCACACTTACACACAGTCTTTTGGTAAAGACCACTTCTAACAATCAAAACACAAGAAGTGCTAAGCTATAACTGAGAAGTGCTAAGCCAAAAACTGCTAAGCTATAACTGACTTTTTTTCATTTAATAAATTATTTTACATAAAATCCCTTTTGCAAAATAAATAGAAATAGACACAAAAAAAGCTTCCATGGAATACAAATATTTTTTTCTTTCCCATAAGGAAACAGAAATCCTGTTGTGGGGCTAAAGGTGTGGATAAAAATAAGTGAGAAAATAAAAAAGGGATCCAAGAAAGACAAGCAATCAGATATTATAAAAAGATAAGTAACAGACGAAAATTAAGAGTAAGATAAAACAAAGCCACTGAAAATTTCACTTAGAAAAATAAATCAAGATAAAGAAGCAAATTGGAAAGTTCAAGTGGAAACAGCTGCAGCTGTGAAAGCTTCTATGTGAAGCTATCAGAGATGATTTTTCTCTCAGACCTGAAACTGTGTATAAAAAAAGAAAACAAGCAGTACGATTCCTGTGGAATGTAAGAAATCCAGTTTATACAGTTTAACAGAAAGTCAGTTAAGGAAAACATTAACTGAAAATACAAATCACAAAATAAAATTCAACACCAAATATATGGATCTGTGAATTGGTATGCCAAGATTGTCAAGAGAGTGCAAAACCCAGTATTTATTTCCCTATGCTTTTTTACTTTCCATACCAGAAAAGCTTTTTAACTTCCACATTCTCCTGCACACCTCAGAAACAAAGTCAATTGATGAGACATTTGTTTCAGAAAATAAAAAGGCAATATAAAGCAATATAACAATATAAAATAATATAGCAATATAAGGATAACTGCATAAGCTTAATGATTGCAGGTTGTTATGTGGTATGAGTAGTAAACTGTGAGATTCTTAGGTTCAATTTAAAACCAGAGAAACACATTATGCAAAATTAATTATTTAGATGAGTACAACACTCTTGCTGACAGTGCCCAAATAAAAGCCAAGGAAAAGAAAAGAAACGCCCTCCTTTTTTGTTTCTTCTCCCTCCTTACCTCCTACCCCTCAAAAAAAAAAAAAAAAAAAAGGAACAGTCATACTAAAAGCTGTAAAACAAAACAATAACAAAAACAACAGCTGTATCCTAGGATATTATTAAGCAAAGGGAAATCACATATTTTGAGACATTCTAAAATAGGAAAAGCAATACTCCAGACACAAGTCCTTCTTTTGGCCTGGTCCTCTGGAAAGTAAATCATTATACTATATAACACAAAAATAATTTGACAGCACAGATATGGGTTACAACATGCCCTAATGTTGTGATTAGATGTCCAAAATCATACACTGCCCAGAAATTAATAAATTACTCTTACTCTTCCCACTTGATTTTTTAAAGTTAACAGTAGTTTTATTTTGTTTCAGAGTTAGCATTAAAATATTTTAAATTCATCAAATTATCTCAGATGGTAATGTGTGATGACTTTTTAAATAGTATTCTGACTGACAGACATCCATCAAACAATTCCTACGTATGAGACTCCATTCTTCCTGCTGGCTCAGACACCCCCAGAGACAATGTCAGAAGCCTCAATTAAATTTCCAGTTTATATCACAGATTTCTTCTAAATGCTCATAATCCAGGCTACTTTTTAAATCTAAGAATGTCTATTTTTCTCTCTCCAGTTCTTCCTCCATTCAAGGTAGGTATTATTCCCCAATATTCATTTTATCTTCCTTTTACTACCTAGTTCATTAGGCTTATTACTAGATTCTTATTAAAATTTCTTGATTTATTGACTCTGCAAAATTTCAGTAGCTTCTAAATCAAGGGAACCAATATACTATTAATATTCCATAAAAATCACACAAAAAAATAAAGCTTAGCCATCTCTTTGGGCTTACAGCTGCCAAATACGATCTTAGATTTGAAATAATTTAGATTTCAGAGGCCTAACTGAAACAACTTGTGGTTTTGTTCTTATTTCCATTATATGTTTGATTTTAGACAGTTCATACCTAGGACTTCAACACAGTACAAATATGGACTCATCTTTATTTCTAGAACAACAGATTGGTCTGATATTTTCCTTTGTAAATGTACTTTACCATACTAATTATATCTTGAGACTGAAAAGGAAAATGATACAGGCCAGAGAAAACTTCTCATCCAGCATTAACACACTGACATTTCCAGCTTTCCTTTAAAGTTCTCACTGTTTTGTGAAGATGGAATAAAGAAATTCAAAACATTGATTTAAAATTCTGGCTGCAGCCCTAACTATTAACCATCATTGTTTCAAATGGAGTTTTAAATTAAAGATTGTCTTCATTTTTCCTTGGCTTTCACTGCCAGTTTTAAATTAGTTCAGAGTACATACTCCCTGTTAGCTTAGGCCTTAATAAAGTTACCTCACTGGCTAGAATAGGTGGCATCATTTTAACTATCTGGGTCATAAAGCAGAATAGGCATAGTATGAATAAAAGCTTTTGTGATTATTCATAGAAATCACCACACATTCCTTACAGAATGAAGTATGTGAACTGGAATTCCGATTTTGTTATGCAAAAAGTTGGAAGTAAAGCCTAACAGCAATTAAAACAGAACAGAAATGCTGAGCTAGCACAAGCAGCTCTGTGCAGAGCTACTTCCTGCTAACACTTCTGTTAAACTGCATTAATCACGTTATACATAGATGGGCTTCCCCAGGGGACAAAACCCCACTCGTGCTACCTAACAACAGCATGAGGATGAATCGAGAACACGGAAAGCAGAAACAGTCTTAGGAGATGTACATTCAAAAGAGCTATTAAAAAGGTTTTAATGTTGCTTATGGCAATAGAAATTCCTGAATAATAATTGAGATGACACTTTTTTTAATAAACATAAATTCAAGACTGTCTTATACCAAGGCATTTGTTGTGGTTTAACCCGGCCGGCAGCTAAACACCACACAGCCATTCACTCACCCTCCCCCCTCCCTCTCTGGGATGGGGGAGAGAAACGGGAAAGTGAAGCCTGTGAGTTGAGATAAAGACAGTTTATTAAGACAGGAAAATAATAACAACAATAATAATAGTAATAGTATTACTAATAATAATGTGTACTAAACAAGGGATGCACAATGCAATTGCTCACCACCCGTTGACCGATGCCCAGCCTATCCCCGAGCAGCCGGCCCCCCCCTCCACCCCGGCTAGCCACCCCTATATATTGTTCAGCATGACGTCAGATGGTATGGAATACCCCTTTGGCCAGTTTGGGTCAGCTGTCCTGGGTCTGTCCCCTCCCAGCTCCTGCTGTACCCCTAGCCTGCCCGCTGGCAGGACAGAGCGAGAAGCTGAAAAGTCCTTGGCTTGGTGTAAGCACTGCTCTACAACAATTAAAACATCAGCATGTTATCAGCGCTCTTCTCATTCTAATCCAAAACATAGCACCCTGCCAGCTACTAGGAGGAAAATTAACTCTGTCCTAACTGAAACCAGGACAGCATTAAAGTAGCAGCTTTAGTTCCAGTTTTATAGACAGCAATACATACTTATGATCAAAGTACTCTCTTCTCGTCGTGTGTGTAGCTAAACACCAAATACAAGCTTCAATTAACTCCTGAATGGATAGCATCAACTGAGGCACTGATTATAAAGAGTACAACTCTGGCATATCATAGCTGGGCAACTAATCCAGTCCCAGTATATGGCAAAGGAGATGGCTTCCACATGGCCCCAAAAAAGGATTCTAGGTACCATAAGGCCCAATGTGATACATACACACAAAAACGCTTTTTGAAGAGGAACTGTTTCTCTTTTAACAAGAAAACAAGAACAAGAAACACTACACAAACACACACAAAAGGGTTTAGTGTATAGTCCTTTCATTTTTACTCTGCTACAATCAAAATTCTTTTTTACTTATAAACCACCCAAAAATCCATAACAGCACAAGAAATCCATTAGAACCAGCATGGAATTCAAGTTTTATTATCATAACAGGATTTTTTAAAGTGTGTCCAATTGACACGTTGATTAGATGATGCACAAGATGAGATGTGATCTCTATGCTGCCTTTAACAATGAATGGCTACAGTGAGTGGTAGCTGTAGAGATGATTTGAAAGATTCATTCATTTTTGAAAATACACTGAAAAGGGTTAGTAAAAGGCATTTTATATGACTGGGTACAGGAAAGCATTATACACTACAAACCAATGGATTTGTTACCCTGTTGAGCAAATGCCTTGTATGAAAGAGAGTACAAATGGGTAGAGAAACATATCTTTCCTGAACAAAGGAATATATGCAAAGTTTGCAAACAAAACAGGAATAGAACTTAGCTTGCAAACAGTATTGCATATAGACAGGCAATTATTAACTACGATGAATAGTTAGTGGAAATTTGACATTAAAACATGATTGAGAGATTCAAAGCCTGTCCTCAGTTGGCATACAAAACTTTTTATATAATATAATATAATAAGCAGGCACATAGCAACTTCAAGATAACAGTGCTCTGCCACAATCAACGACTGTAGAAATTTTGTTTCCAACTATATACAGAGAGCAATTGGCAAAACCACAACACAGTAACAACACAATTAGTCAGATAAAACCCAGCCACTGTTTCTATAAGCTATAATTGCTGACAAAGTCATGCTAGCCATTACCTGCTGTGAAAGGAACAACTGTTAAACAAAGAAAGATGAATCATGTATCTGACTCACGCCTTTCTCTTTGCCTCAAACAGAGACAAATCCACCTACATTTATATCTAGAGTCCATGCTTCTAGCCAAGGACAATACAGGTACGTAGGACAGCACAAAGATACTTTTGTGTTCCCAAAGCAGCAGAGCCTTTTCTTATTTTCTGTTTCCCTTCCCAAGGAACTTGCTAAGAAAATAAAGATGTCAGTGATTTCTTGAGTCATTCCTCCCATTTATAAAGGTCAGGTCAACCAGTCTGGGAGGAAAGCACATACATGAGACTCTGATGAGCAATTACCTACAAAAAAAACTTGCAACTGACTTCTTGTGCATAGTCCACAGGTACTATTTGTACTAAAAAATTATTTCTCAAAAATGAATAGCAGGAGCTCCTCTGGGAAGTATAACACCCCAAATGAATGGTAAAATAAACAAACAAACAAAAAACAAAGAAAGGGAAAGGTGGCCCAATGTAGACATCAAAGGCTGAAGAAAGAATTGAAGACATTTACCTCCCATCCTTTGCTACTAGTTCAGCATTCTGTGCTTGAAACTCTTAAAGTCATGTAAACTATTCATTATATTTTTGTTATCAAAATTTTAGAGTATTTCAAGTGCAATGTATTTATGTTTCTTAGATTATAAGAATGATAAATATGTTACTGGTTACTTAAACCCATATCTCAGTGTCTTAGAGAAAAATATTAAATGACCTATCGTTTTAAATAAATCTTACTGTATATGCTTGAAGTTTGAAAATATTCCTTTTCCAGTGTGTCAAGAGGGGTGACTGTTCTGTGAGAAAGCATGCCTAAAATGTGATATATTTTAATACAGAAAATAACTAAAATATATTTTTACTGGCTGATTTTTCCCTTTCTTTTGAACCAAAACATAAATTGCCACCACTGTTTCTGAAATAATCTACGCTTTTTTGGTACATAACAAGACAGGAAGAAAAACAGAACTTTTGTTCCATTTTTTAATGTAGCAACATTATTGAAATAATGAAGGAAAATAAAGCTGAGTCAAGGCAAATAAGCCACTTCTATTTAACAGACAAAATATTTTGTTTAAATTGAATATTTTAACATTTAGAATCAACTAACTTTCAAAGCAAAGGTCATTTTCTTTTTAAAACATTTAAATGGCATAAGTAAATTTGAGCCTTCATATAAACAGGTGTATGCAACCTTCTATAAACATTTTTGCTTTTCACAAACTGAAACATTGCAATTAAATAACTTCCTGACTGAAAATTCCCAATATGCTCTTCATTTAATGCATGCTACTTGCAAATTTTTTCCTTGGTTAGTAATTATGCTGAACTTGTATTTCCAACTGTCCATCACAGTTATGACCAACTTAGCCCATTTTTCTTATGCTGGATTCAAATGACGAAACTCTGATTCCCCCTAGGCAAACTGCAAAATTCCCATTAAGTTAACTAAGACAAACTTTTACTTGAAGTTCAGTAGCACTCAGCATCAGCTGCATTCTTTGGTTACACAAGAGAGCATCTTGTGTACTTTTGGATTTTTTACCTATATTAACGTATTATAAGTTATAAACATTATAACGCACAGAAGCCCACAGTAAGTATATAAAGAACCCCTTAATTACAGCAATACATGGAAGGAAGAATTTGAGTGGCTGACAAAACATTTCAGTTTTCAGAATATCCTGCTATTTTGTACAAATAATAAAGATTTTGAGAAACCAGCATTAAGAGGTCAAGCAGTGCCCAACTTTTGACAGATAACACCATCTACTTGGGCCAGTTACTGGCAAAATAATCAAAAATGCCAAGATCATTCTTCTTGTTCCCTGCAAAGAAGAAATAGTAACCTGAATTCTACTTAAAGTTTGAATTTTTGAGTGTCACACAATACCAAAGCAAATTTCTGCTGGCTTCATTGAAAGTGCCATGAAGTCTTTACCAATTTGACAACACCCTGACATCACATGTATAATCATACAAAACTGAGGTCAGGAAGAGCCTTTGGGCATCACCTGATCCAACCTGTGGCTCAGAGCAGGGTCAGCTTCTGGGTTGGACATGCCTGCTTAGCTGCAGGAAAGCTTGTGGAAAAGAGGAACGTGTACTGGCCTGGGGTTAAGCTAGCTGAACAGAAGACCAGAAACCACTGGATATGGCAAAACTATCTGGACATATGAGATGATAACAATATAAGAAGTTACAGACAGAGCCACAAGGAATGGCTGGATCCCACAGAGAGACCTATGTGGAAGGCAGCTGAACTCTACGCACCATTCAAGAAGAGTATGGGGCCCTTTTGGAGAGTAAAACCTTGCAAGGTCCACACTGCCTAGGTAACCATCTTAGTACTGCTTTATAAAGTTGAGACTATCTACGAAACACTATCAGAAATACTGAACTTGGGTGCAATTCAAATAAATTATAATAATAATAAAGAATTATGGAAGTCAAAAAAGAACAAATAAAAGAAAATCCTCCTCAGAAGTAAAGCATTGATGACAATCAATGACAATCCACACAAGAGAGTGGAGAGCAGCCCTGCAGAAAGGGATCTCAGGGTTCTGGTTGATGGCAAGTTGAACATGAGCCAGCAGTGTGCCCTGGCAGCCAAAAGGGCCAGCCGTGCCCTGGGGTGCATCAGCACAGCACTACTAGCCATTTGAGGGAAGGGATTGTCCCACTCTGCTCTGGTGTGGCCTCACCTCGAGCACTTTGCGTAGTTTCAGGTGAGACAGTATAAAAAGGACCTGACACTATTACAGAGCATCCAAAGAAGGGCTATAAAGATGGTGAAGGGTCTAGAGAGGAAGATGTCTGAGGAGCAGCTGAGGTCCCTTGGTTTGTTCAGCCCAGAGCAGAGCAGGCTGAGGGGAGGACTCATGGCGGCCTGCAGCTCCCTCATGAGGGGAGCGGAGGGGCAGGTGCTGAGCTCTGCTCTCTGGGGACAGCAACAGGACCTGAGGGAATGGCATGGAGCTGGAACAGAGGAAGGTCAGGCTGGCTCTTAGGAAAAGGGGGTGCCCCCACCATCAAGAGGGTGGTGGGGCACCGGAACAGACTCCCCAGAGCAGCGGCCATGGCGCCAAGCCTGCTGAAGTTCAAGAAGTGTTTGAGCAATGCTCTCAGACATAGGGTATCATTTTTTGGTGGTTCTGAGTGGAGCCAGGAGTTGGACTTGATGATCCTTGTTGGTCCCTTCCAGATCAGGGTATTCTATGATTCTGTGATTCTATGATTCTATCAGCCAGGAAACCAACACTGTAGAAAAGGAGTAATTTCAAAAGAAAGCTCTGTTAAACAGTCATCGGCAGTTCCGGGATTTCTCTTGTGCAAATATAGTAATAAATACCATAAATAAAGAGAAAGAAGAGCTAAGGGGATATCCATGTACGTCAAGTCTAAATTTAGAGTCTGTATTTAAAAACATGTCCTTTCACATCACACTGTAACTGAGATGTCTTTTAGTCACTGATTTCTCCCATTACATTACTTCTACTAACCATCCTATAATCACTTTCAGCCACACAGCATTGCTGCAAGTATGTTGATTTCTTCCCATCTCCCTAAAAATGTTTTCTTTTTACATGGTACAACTAGATTGTTCTCTGGCAGAACTGATCCTTTCATTATGAGCAGCTTTCTCTACTGTCTTGACAAGTACATAATGTGCATTTCTTTTATTATTATTATTATCTTCCTGTCTTCTTTTCTCACTCTTCCAGCTCAGCCAGTATTAAACCATTATGTTTCTCGATTTATCACCTTATTCATTAAATGTATACATTTCCGTTTCAGACTGACTTACTCATAAATACTGAATTCTACAATTGGCATGTCACAGCTTTCTCACAGATATTTATAGTAAAATAAGTTATCTGTTAAATGCAAACAATATAACTCAGCAACTCATTTTGCAAAGTATTCAAAAGTCAGAATCAATATACAAAGCAATCGCATAAATTGCAAAGGCAGCTTTGCCCTGATGGATGAAAGAAGGAGATACAGATACAGATAAAAGTGCATATGCTGAGTACATAAATAAGAAGTGTCTGCCTAAAAGGAAAAAAAAAAAAAAAAAAAGAAAAGAACACCAGTGTAATTTGGCATTGGAACTTTCTATGTGTAATTACTGTTTCAAATACAGAAATATCTTTGTTACCTACTTTTGTTATCTTGGCAAGAAAATAATCTTTAATAATCAGAAAAACACCAAATGTTTTCCAGAAGGCTGTCTCACCAGATGAGCAAATGCAAACCCACAAGTCAGATTTATTTTTTTTTCTTTGAAAGAAATTAGAGCTACATTTGTAGCAGTAAGTATTTTTACTGCCACTTTGTAGTAGAAACGAACACAAGCATCAAATACTTACTTGAACTTTTCACCCTAGGGTGAAGGTTGACTAGCAGAATGGATTTTTGCTGACTGTCTTATTTTTGAAGATCTTGCTTATGTTGGATGATTCCCCAAGCCCAGATAACTAAATTTTCTATCATGGAGCATTAACAAGAAAATCCAGTCATTTGTACTTTATAAGAAACAACTTCTTTATAGTAGTGCAGTCAATATAGTGTAGTCATGGCAGATACTGAAAATTTCCAGAATATCCCAAGAAAACATTTTCTTAAGTTATCTAACTTGTTGTATTGAAAATTCAGAAAGAAATGCTGTACTAAATTTCAGGTGAAATCCAAATAGAAGAGTTAAAAGAAAAATATCTCAGCGTGAGTTTTGAAAAGATATATAGAAATGACTGAAGTACTGTACATGATTTAACTGAAGTTAAATACATTATGAAAACCCTACTAATCTTAAGATAAATTTTAAAGTCTTAAGATAAATTCAGGTTTCATACAGCAGACAATTTTCATGTACTCATTTGTAATAAGCTTTAAATCTCCAAATGTGCTAAATATACTAATCCTACTGAATTGCCATAGGCTTTGTATATATAACTTCGCTATATTCTTTTGAAAATTTTAGCTTCCATTCTTGTCCAACCAACTTTCCAGGAACAGATAAGCAGGTAGGTAAACTGAGATTCAATGTCAAAATCATAACACCAACAAGTCCTCAGGAACGGAATGGCGAGGAGAAACAAGGTTAATCAGCAGAATCACGTCTTAGGTTCTGATTGTGCAAACAAAAAAAGACCTACTTAACTTTAAGCCTATTAACGAAAAGCTCATTGACATTAATGGGATTAATTGTTTGCTTAGAACTCAGCTTAAAACTGAACTTTTTAAAGATCAGGTCACTGGCATTTCAGTGGGGGACCTGGAGAACAGTTACCATAGACAAATAACATTACATATTGAAAAGCACCAGGAAAATTTAAGAACATAACATTCAGTTTCAAAACGTTTTTCCTCCATTAATACATGAATAATAGTCTAACAGCAAGTGAAACACACTAAGCTCACTTTCATATTGCTCGTAAATAAGAGACATGGCATGTAACACTAGGTTTTCTAGTGTGAGTTGAAGGTCTTCCAGAAATCACTCACAGTATGCTTAACAGTTTTAAGTTTAAAACAGAAAATGTTTTATATTGGATTCTTTGCACCCAGCGCAAACCATAACTTACAGACTTTCTGTACAGAACTTACATATTCAACCTATAACTTACATACTTTCTGGAGCTCAGCTTTGTTTCTGTAAGCGAGCAGGATAAGGGTTTAGCATGATCCCCTGATTTAATAATCATCTGGCATCATTAAAAGAGCACCACAGTCAGGGCTGAACACCCAGAAACACTACCCTCTCATTTTAAGAAACAGTGCATTTTACAGGAAAGATCAGTGTCCCAGAAAAATCTCATTCAGTCTCATTTTGAGCCTTATAGTAACATTGCTTACAACTACACTGTTTCCAGAGTACCCTGTTCAAGCAAGTGGTGAAAAGGTCCCTAAATGCAACATGTAAACTCTCCATGGGTGGAGGAGAACAAGTTGTAATAAACTATATCCCACTTACGAAAGGACTCATCTAAATATTATAAAATTTAATTTTTAAAATTAATTTTTAAATTTTTAATTTTTAAAATTAAAATTATAAAAATTAAATAACATTATTTAATGAGGAATACAATAATGAAAAAATAAATGTAGAAGGATAACACCTCACAAAATCTTTAATGAGGCCTGGAATATCTACTATGAAAACAGTCAAAAAAAAAATCAATAAAATGTATTGATTATATTATCTCTAACCAGCCAAAGTGATATTCAAGCCTTTTACCAGCTATTTTGTTGTCTTGCATTTCAGTGTTTTGTGAAAAACACTGAAACTACTATTCTTCTTTTTTCACTTTTTTTTTGAACTACTTTTCATAAATTTCACTGATAAGAATACATACATTTCTACATACTCTAGCATAGATCTAACATTACTAGAATAGGCTTGCACTGTTGACTAGATTACTAGCAAACCTTCAGCACCCTTCCAGAATTAAAAGAAGTGCACAGTTATCACAACAAGCCACCATAAGCTCCACAACAGAACAGCAGTATAAAGAAAATAACGCACCATGATAAGAGCTTAAAAACCTAATAAAAAGTTTGTGATCTTTGTCTGATGCAGATGGAAGAGTTTTAGGGCAGCTTCAGGCCTATTTTATCTTGACAGAGATACTGTTTGTACAGCAGGCTGAAGTAACTGATCAAACATGAGACTGAAGAACATAGGCTTGCCATGAGCATCTATAACACCCAAGCAATAACTGCTGGAATAAGAGCTAGTGTAGCAACAATGCTCCATCCCACACTTCACCTTAGCCTGGAGAAACAACAGTGAAATATCTGGGGACACTATCCAAGTCTTAGAACAAAACCTTTTGTTTTTTTTCCTAAACATCATCATGCATTTTACTGTAATTTTAAAATATGAATATTAGTTTCCTTTTTAAAGTCTGGATTGTGATGTGCAGAGATTTCTAGAATTATACATTTCTTGAGACTCAGCAGACTCTGTAAGAGACACTTATGCTAGATTTAAGCAACACTGACTTGTGTTTAGCACTTGTGTATGCCCTTTGCAGGATGGTGAAGGGCTCTTATGTGATTATTGCAATAACAAAGATTTCTGATGCAGTGAAAGGTAAACGGGCACATGAAAAGATATATATACACATACCAATGTAAGTATCCAGTAAAGAATGACATATTCGGTGCTTAATGCATAGCTAATGACAATAAATATGAAGATTCTGTAAGAAATTAACAGTTCTGAATCAAACCCGATAACTTTATAGATTAATTCTATTTTATAGTATTTTACCTAAATAACAGAGTAAAAACTGACACTCATCTGTTCTACTTTTCTGAAGAGTCTAATACACTTTTTCCCCTTTACAGAGCCTTCTAATCGTAAGGCACAAAGTTTAGAAGATAGTAAGTTTTAAAGTGTCATATTAGTTTTTGTAGCAAGTTACCTAATAGTTTCTACATTTTATGAATACAGAGTTCTTTGGCTCAGTTAATTAAATCAATAGAGAGGAAATACTAAAAAGGAGTTCAGAATTAGATTACACTTCAAACATTGCTTTTGGATAGCACCTGGGAAAAGGATTTAAATGAGAATTATTCATTTAACTGTAGTTAACTCCTACAACTGTTTTCATAAGTTAATTGCATTTTCAGTACAGAATCCAAGTTTTCACCTAATAAAAGGTGTGTTGCTTGGTTATTTTTGAGATCTTATCTTTCAAAAATCTAAATTTCTATTTACTATAAAAACTTACAATAAACAGTTTAATTGAATAAGGTGTACATAATAAAGAAGAGAAAAAAAAGGAAAAATGTGAATAGGAACTCAAGATGTTTCTAACTTAGCTGCTTCCTCGATGCTTACATTTTCAGGAGTTCTTCAGTCTGTAAGTGGGGAATACATATAAGAGCAGTTACTTCTTGTAAACAGCAGCTCTCCAGCTCTGACAGCAAAGCACTCAGTTTGGGCTGCAAAACATATCCAAGAAACTGGAAATGGATGCCCGTACTGTGCTCAGAACACTACTCTATGCTGACATGCACGTAAGCTCATTTTCTCAAAGCTCATTTAAATGTATCTGCACTATACCATTAATGTTGCCAATCAGTGACATCTTCCTCTGACAAAAAGGTCAAGAACAGACCAACGTATTATTAAACGACAGAGTTTGACCCTGTTTTTTCTGCAGGTATTGAACAAATGCCTGAGAAATCTGGCCTGCTGTAAGGATACGAGAGTTTTAATGCATGAACAAGGGCATTTGCTAGGTAAATTTCCTATTTTAAATTTCTTGGTTATTAAAGGATGGACATATACTACATATAACAGGAACTAAAGATATGTATGGATAGTAAACCACTCAAATATGCAATCTGCATATTCTACCAAAAGCAGAAATTCATTCACTTTAGGTGTTAGATAGAAATGTGAATGCAAAGCACTGATCCATCTCAGTAATGTTAAGTCCACAACACGGTCCAGATGTACTTTCTTACAGCATACATCTTATTTGTTTTTGGTGTGCCTTTTACATTTTCTGTCATACACATGAGGGAAAACTAATCCACTTCTGTCAATATGTATATTTTGCCCCCCACCAAACAAACAAACAAAAAAAGGCTGTACAGAAAAAAAAGGTTTTTTTTTTTCTCTTTTCATCCCTTACCCTTCACTGGTTTTATTTGGACTGTAATTATTCAGAATCACACAATTTTTTATATAATTGGGTTATATACTCTTATTATAAACAAGCCATTCTTCTAAACAAAGGGAAATATCTACATTTCTGTGTTTCTAAAAGCCACTTGCTACTGGATGTCTGTCTTCTACTGATAACAAAGATAAAAAAAACACTTCATAGGCATGGTCAGATCCAATAATTTAGAATAAGGAAGTCGTAGACATATGCAGCTCCATCTCATCTACTATTGCTGCTTTAAAAATAGTATTATGAAAGTAACATGCACCAGAGACCACACTTTTTTCTTATTTATCTTTTACTGCACTTTCACCAGGGAGATAGGAAATGGCACTCCTGAGGAGCTGACTACATACAGTAGCATTAAGACACAGCCCAGAAGGCATCGATCCTTTGATATGCACCAAAATAAATGATGGAAAGCAAACACTTTATGAGACAGTTGTACCTCTATCTATTTCTACACACAAATACAAAATCTCATGTGTCAAAAATGTTCACACCAGAATAACATCAACCACCAACTGCACACAATCACAACAGCTCTTCTTCATTTATCAGTATTTCTTAAATAAGCACACTGACAGTTGTGTACTAGTGGTGTCAATATAGTCCCACTTTGCACAAATATACAGACCATCAGAACAACCATTCATCTTTTCTTTTTTTTTTTCCCCCAGCGATTTAACACACTCAGAAACCATGAACCTTCTCATAGACAATGCCCTGAATAGCCAATGTCAAGGTAATCTTGCTTTATCCTTGACAAAAGCTCACTCAAATGCATTGTGGTTCTGCTCTGAAAAAATATTTTTTTTCTGAAAATACATGAGAAAATATCCTAGAGACCCATAGCACAGGGACTCCCTCCCATTTCTTCTGTTAAAATCTTTAACAAGAGAATAATTACTGTCAAATGTGTAAAAAAATTATTGGGCAGCAACTCTTATGATCCTGCTGGACTAGAGAGGATTTGTACTGGTAACCTAAGATCAGAATCTCTATTTCTGACTATAAGGTCATCGGCTATCTTATTGCCCCTAAAATTCAGCCAAAGGGTTTAGAAGTCATATCTTCTTTATCTTTCTTTCCAATATTGTATTAAAAGCTTTATTTTCACTTCTGTTGTTCTTACAGCTCAATGACTAGTGTCTACAACACACCAGATTGCATAGATTTTTAATACATTAATGCAACTATATCCACATGGCAACTTGTTTTCAGGTAACTTCTCAAGCAATACAGCTACCAGCCACAGGAGATGGCCAACATTAATACAGTAATTCACAAAATATGTAATACTTATTCCAAAAATCTCATGGTCCATTATCAACCTACAACCCTTGCAATTTGTGTGATGTATCATTTCCCACTCTTCCTCTGTTCCTTCCTTGCCTTCTGTTACAGCAGTATTCATTATTCAGCAGTTCAAGTCAGCTTCCACCCAAAGCCCAAGGAGGTGGCAGGAAGGAGATGTGCAGTACCTCAGAGACAAAGGTATCGATTCTAAGTTGGAGAGATGGAGGAAGGTTGTGGGTAGACAAAAATGATTTCCTCCAACAGTTCAGAGTTATTGAAATACGCAGTCCACTTCCTCTGGTTTTCGTCTTTCTCTGGTTATTGTGCTGAACTGGCTACCCAAGGGTATGAATAAGCATTAGACATGGTGTCTCAAAGGAGAGAGGAAGACAGCTGGGAGGCGTGCATCTGGTAGCAATGAGCAAGCAGATTGGCTTATCTCATTCCAATCCGCATCCTGGTTACAGCCTTCTCCCTCCCCCCCCCCCCAAAAAAAAAAAAAAAACTACACTAAAACGCAACACTTCCCAAGCCTGCTGTTTGCTCCTCTAAATGCCCCAAGATTGTGTTCAAAAAGCTGCAGAGAACATCTTGTCCAACAGTCAAGCAGATCTTACTGCATTTGCCTTACCTGTGCTTACTTATAAACAATAAGACATTAAAACATATTAAAGCAATGTCCATAATTCCTAAGCTAATATAACTCCTACAACCTAATATTATGAACTTCCGCCTCAGCTGCTTTCATACTTTCAATTCTAAGAAAAAGCAAAAATTCACTCTCTAAACTAATTTACTGACGTAGTGAGAGTTTTAAAAATACAGATTTCTTGTTGCAGAGTTTAAAGATTTTTCTTATGCGATTGTGCTCAAAAACAGCTTAAGTGCTTAATACCATTGCAAATATTTCTAAACCTTTCTGAGTTAAAGCTACACACATATTAGTGTTCCAGTTTAATTGCTCGCATCCCGTTTCTAAATCTACCCTGTCACATTTGCTTTCTTATATTTGATTAGATTTGCTTTCTTATATTCCTTTCTTCTGCAGTGATATTTTCTCTTGGAGAAAAACACAAAGCAGTTAACACCTGCATTTTGAAAAAGGAATTTTAATCTGGCACGATGCAAAAAAAAAAAAAAAAAAACATTTAAATTAATAGATAAACATGCTACAAATAAAGCTGATAGTCATTTAGAGTACAAAACAGAGTGGCATTTTTAGTAGCATGGAAGTGCAGCTGACAGGCATATCTTTATTCAATTAGTTCCTAGTTTCCAAGGGCAGAGTTGTATGTACACATCCAAACTGCTTCCTCTAATTTTAGCAACTTTTTATACTGAATATTTAAAACCACTTAGTATCCAAATCAATTTAACAGAATGCCACTTAAATTCTCAATTTTAGTTTTCAATAATTTACTCTGTGCACCTCAATACTGTTTATGACCTGATCTCTAAATAAAGATCTCCTAGCCTTTTTAAAAAATATTTCAGTTTCAAAATAATCAGACTTACATGTGTACAAGTTGCAGAGAATGAAACAACAGCATCATTTTTATGTGCTTCTCAGTATTATAAAAGTTTCATACCAATCTATCTGTGTATCCTACTTACTTCTGCAGCTAAAATAGCAGGTAAAATAGGCACTTACTGTTCAGTGGTTACAGGGCACTTCTCCACTCCTTTTCCAAACAACTTGCCAAATCAAACCTACTGCCTCTTTAGCTGCTGGCAGACAAAAACAAACAAACAAACAAAAAAACTATGTCAGATTTCAAGAAACTGTGGGAGATGGTATTTTACTAAAAAAAAATCTCTTTCAGCTGAGGTAAAAAGCCGTACAACAGTGCTATCAACACTTAAATCTTTTCATCATAAAAGCTATTAATAATCTATGACCATGAAATCCCTTCATAAGAATACCATGGTGGGGCATACAGTTAAAATCTTTAAACAATAAAGAAAGGGAGAAAAACAAACCAAAACAAAAACAGAAGCAATCAGATGACAAATACAGAAATAAATATTTTTAAAAAGGCAAATCCATTGCTTTTGTATCAGCTCAGTTTTCCAGCCTTTTATGACAGGGTGAACCATGAATATTTCAACAGTGATTTAATTTTTTCTAATGTGTTCTCCACTGGTCTGCTATAGTAAAGGATTGGCTAGGGTTTGTGCCTAAGTCCATATTAGTATCACTCTCTCCTCTTTTTCATTTGCAAGTCCAAATATGTTTCATGCTCAGTATGAAATTAAACTTCTTTGAAGAATCTTTTTATATATATATATATATATATATATATAAAAGTATAAAAGCTGAAAATCTCCATTGGAGAAAATGCAGTTGAAAAAAGGCATGTGTAAGAAAATTCAGTTTTCCAAAGTACATGATAGCTGCCGATTACTTAACATTCCCCAAAGGTATCAGTAAGCAATGCAGTGCTAACACCAGCCATTCAACAGAACTATTAATAATTACAATTCTAGCACAAATCAAATGTGCTAGAATTATTCCTATAAAAGTAGCACAAACAAGCATCTAAAATTTACAGCAAGCCTCATTTACAAGACATGAGATAACATCTTAGAAAAATGAAGTATAAACAGTCATTTCAGACCTTGTATGTTAGAGATGTCACCGTGTTAAACTCAGTTCTTTTTCTTGAAGGATGTAAAACTCTTCATGACTGAAAAGTGAAATAAGAACCATCTGTTTTCAAAAAGTGGTCAATAGTACTTGATTTTAAGTGCCCACCACCATTTACTATGTTCCTGCCTATCCATTGCAGTAAGCGATGATGGGAGAGACTACACGAGGACCCCTGCCATGCTGCATGTGCCCACTCCTTACACGTGCCTAGGAGACAACCCCTGCACTGCATGGGTGGAAATACATTAAAAATAGTTTTGAAGATTAATGTTCTCTGAATGAAAATAGCCGTTACCTCCGTCTCACAAGTAGAAAAACAAGGCATGCTAAGTGTCATGGGATAAAACGTACTTGAAAGTACAGGTCAGGTGAAATGAGGTCTCAAACACATCCACCCACTCTGCTTCTCCTGATGGGAGAAGCACAGATGAACTGCTGACGAATTTACAGCCCTGCCGCACCTTCAGAGCAGGAGACCATCAGGCAACAGCATGGGGGCTAACAACTGCTCATTGGCTTCCAACACGGAGGAAGTCAGAGAGATCAGCCCTGGGAGAAGGGTCAGAGGCCCCTGCCAACCTCTGGGCTGTAAAGCCAGGCACAAAGTGGCAGGAGGAGCCTGAGATGAAGCGCTGACCATCACTGGGATGAACGTCGTTCCGCAAGTGCGAGGGTATCATCATCCACCCCCCAGCACAGCCCTTGCCCCTGCTGCCTGAGGGCTTCTCCCAGCCAACACAGACATTAAAATCCATGCTAGCGGGTGGAGCGGTCCTCCTCTTCTGGATTCCACGTGGCCATCAATCCCCAGTTCCCCATGACATCGATCAGCTTGCACAAGTTGATGTAAGACATAAGACAACGTAAGACATCTGTAAGAGAATGAGGAATCTTTTCTTCCAGTACCCCAATCTTAGATACCAACTTCTTTCCCAAAGGTCTTTTCTTTATTTTCACAGGAAAAAAATAAAAATAATAAAAAAATCTTAGCACTGTTTTTAAACTTACTAACACTAATATTGAAATTTTATCAAGAAAATCTGATTTAAACTATTTCTTCGGTTGTAATATTTTGAAATTCATATTACTTATAGTCTTGTGCTGCAGAAAACCTCCAGTTAGCACTAAAAGATCCCATAATAAAAAAAGTGTTCCCTTTCTGAAGGAAAAATACTGGATTGTTTAACTAATCTCCCTTCCTCACATATTTCAATTTAGTTTCATCTTTCTGATCTGTGGAATGACATCTGCCAGCACACCTGCTGAGCTAAGCATTTCTGGGTGTGCACATCTCCTGTAGGAAGAAAACAGAAGGAATCAGGAGAGAGCGGAGAGGGAGCACAAGCCAGGACACCAGTGTGATGGCTCAGCTCCTCTGGTTCTGAGACCAACACATTAGAAATAAAATATTACCACTAGAAACCTCACAGAAGACAGCCAGGAAGAAAGGTCGGAGAGCAGAAAGGACAAAACACTCTTCTACCCTCTTTTTTAGAGCTCATGGAGAGATAAAGGGGAAGGAGATTGCAACCACCAACAGAAAAGCTGAAGAGGCACAACAAGGGCACAGTGCCAGTATGTGAGAGATGCTGTAGGGAGTCCTCTCTTCCACAGAAACATCAAGCAGTACCTGCCCCAATAGCTGCCTGTATCAAATTCTTACCTTCCTCACTTTCCCCTCCAGATGATTTCATGTAAACTCTTGAATACAGTATGCATTTACATTTTCTTATGTGAAAAGTACGGAAGTATGCAAGGTGACGTAAAAGGGCTGGAGTGAGTTACAAATTAAGCTGCTAATAATTGAAACATATTTTTAAAAGACCTTAAATTTAGTTTACTTTTCCTTTGCATCTCGCAAAAACAATTGTGCCAGTGATTTTTCATCTAAGGATGCATAATAAAGGGAAATGAGTATATCTGAAAATATTTATTGAAATAATGATTTTAAATAACTTTCAGTGCATGAAAAATAATTTTTGTCCTTTCTGTATTGCAGTATAATCACCAAACAAAAGCCATAGTCATATATAAAAATCAGTGTTATAAAAACAGTAAAAAACTGTTTATTAACAATGCTCTCGTTTTATTTCTCCTTGAATTATAAGTGGGATTGATGTTATAAAGACCTATTTTATTATGGGTATCCCATGGAGATTTTAGAAGAACCACAGCTGATGTATTGCTATGCAAATTTTGTAGTGAAGGTTTCTAAATCTCCTCAAACCTATAACTTGAAGCAATACAGTTACAGCAACTAAAGCAGTGATATTACACATATTCAACAGTGTTTGGTATTTTATTGAACAAAATCTTCTTACAGGAAAATGTTTGGCTGCAAGTATCGTTGGGGACAGTTCAGTATGACAGTTCAGATCACTGTGGGAGTGACTGCTTAAACCAAGGAAATAGTTTGCTTACAAAGCAGTCAGGGAAAAAAAAAAAGTTATCAAGAAATCAAGGAGACAGGTAGCATCTGGAGCACTAAGAAGTTAGGCCAGCTCAATGGATTTAGGAACCCAGGATATACTGGCTGTATATTAACATGTCATGTGACAATTTGAAAAGTCTCTCCTAAGCATTTCGGTATTTTCTTCCTTTTTTTCTGTCACTAAATGATGAAAAGAGGGAGCTAAACAGTATACCAAAATCAGCACTGGGCTCTTAACACTCAATCAGTAGTGGCTGGACCTCCTTTACCTAGATGCCTGCTGCCTTCTACATTCCAAATACTGTTGTGCATCTTTTGCATTAAAGGTGCCTTAATGAATAGTTTTTAAACATCCTTAAAATCAGTAACCTGCTCTTCCTTCAGCAGTTCAGTACAACGTACAATGAGGTGCATTTGGAAATTCGTTTTTAACTGATCTAGCGTTGGTAAAAAAATGTTAAAAAAACAGAAAGAATGAATTTATTTTCTTAAGCTCTAGTAAAATAAACCATGACAATTCTATCAGAGTTACTGAAACTACACCCGTTTAAATCAAATGCAGGAACCTTCAACTACTCACAGTTATTGCAAGAGATACAAGTTCATAACTGTTTATGAAAATTAGGGTAATTCCAGCATGTTTTCTATGTTGAGATCTGGGATTTACCTATTCTCTCTGAGATGAAAACATGCTCCATAATTTCTAGTAGACACTACAGTAACACCAAATGTAGTATGTCTATTTATTCTACTAATCCTTCAGTATATAACACTAATACTATAATACTAATAATGCTGTTGTTTATTCCCATCAGTTCTCAAGCTTGCCTTCCTCATCCTGCATCCTTTCTTCATTCTGTAAGAGTTTTATTGATATTATTATAATTAAGAGTAGACAGAGATGGCTTAGCTTCACCAATGTCAAATTTATTCTCAGACAGAAATAAACAGCCTGTTAAGTGATTTCAGAAATCAATTACTTTACTTCAAACCATCAATGTATAGTATCCCTCGGAAACTGCTGAATGCTCTGGATTCCTACAGATGTCCTTCATAAATGCCAAAAATTTAGATAATCCTTAATGAATAACATAGTATGAACTAACCGTCTGCTTTATGTTGCGATTGATATTTTCCCATTTTTTTTTTTTCTGTGGAAAATTACAGTATAACATCACACACCCAATTACAGTGCACATAATAATCATCCCTGCTGACAGAATGACCCTAGATAATCCTCTGGAAATCTGAAAAATTTACAAAACATGGGCATAGTAAAAATAATAATAATAATAATAAAACAAACAAACAAAAAGAATATATTTTGATTAACAGAAGCGTTGTCTTTACTTGCTAAGGAAAGACTACTTATATATTCATCAGTCCTGACTGTGAATGGTAAGAGGGAACCTTTAAAAAACAGCTTATGGAAACCAAATTGAAGTGATGAAAATGCTGGTTTTGAAATGGTAATTTAAAATATATTTAAAGTCACCTCTGTTATTGCATGGTAGTTAGTATTACTAGGGAGGAACAAACTGATTTTTGTTATTTCTTTTTACTGGAAATTAAAATAAAAAAAAAAAAATCTGATCTAGTACATCATTTGACCAAACATCAGAACAGAGAGCGTGGAATCAAAGCCTTTACTTGAGCTGTGTGTGGTGTCACCCCTTGGGTGGCTCCAGTTATTGCAGTGGGCTTACATAGGAACGGACCAAAGCTCTGTGTACAGAGCAGAACACATGGAGCTAGTTTTTGTAAACTGCAGCACATTTCTGATCCAAGCAAGCACTTATGTTTCAACTCACGTTCCAACTGTGTCAACAGAAAAGCTCATGGCAGATTAAGTAAAGCAGCAAAGTTCAGCACTGCCTTCTATGTCTTCAAGCAAATATAACATAGAGATAGCAATTTAAAATAATAGGACAGCCATTATCAATTAAGCATAAAGTGAGCAAGGCCTTTTTTTGATTTTTTTCTAATTCTTGCATGAGATGCAGCAGAGTAAGATCATTTACCATTATCAAAGTTTGAGGATGCAAGCTTTCAGGTCTCTGTTAGGTGCATGCATTCCCTAGTGCGCTGTTCTTGTTTCTATACTTAGATGGAATCCTACTGAGCAAATGGATTTCATGAAAGAAAAGAAAGAAATTGGGTTTTTAGTGCTACAACTTTTCTCCCCACACTGGCTGGGGAGAAAGAACATTTAATGTGTAAAAGAATAAATATAAACCATTTCAGGGAATCTGTTTACTAAGAAAATGTGTAACAGTGTTTTTAAAATTAAAAAAAAAAAAAAAAAACAACTGAGGTTTAGATGTAATCAATGTTAGCTAAATACTTATGCCACAACATATAATCTAGAAAGTTCAAGAAGTGGGGAAAATAAATTAGCTGATAAGCCACTTAACTCTATTTTCAGCAGTGTTTAGTCAGCATGAAAACAGACCAAACAAGATTAGCTCAATAATGTGAACTAGCTCCAACCTGAAAACAGTATTTCTAAACTCTCAAAGCCAGATCCAGGGAAAGTATCTGATAACTTCCAGGCCCAGGGTTTGCAATCTACATACAGAAGTGCAGAAATCCTGAAATTCTCTGGGACTTAGGCATTTCCTACTATGACACTGAGGCATGAGCACATGTTGTAATCAGAATCCCAACTCTGTGGATATGAAGTCCACGGTCAGGAAAAACTTTGTCTACAATGCTGTATATGAATTCAGGTAAATGTGATACAAAAGAAAATAATAAAGATTAAAATATATAGGAAATCTTGCTGGGTTGTAGATAGCATCTTCTTATGCATTTGAAGTACAAGACATGCTAATGAATGGGAAAAAAAAAACAACAGATGAGTTAGGTGATGACTTAGGCAGAACTCTTTCTACTGCCAGACATGAAATATGATAGCCTTAAAAAATCCTCATAATTGTGCTATTACTGATTCTTTCTAGAAACTAGAAAAAGGTAAATTTATAATGAATCTGAACTTAAGTGTGTGTTGCTGAAGTGATAAGGTTATTAACCAATTCCCCGTGATGGATTTTAATACAATAGGTTAGATTTCTTAAAAACACAAGTATGGGCAAAGATTTTCAAATGGTATTAATATTTATTCATCCATTTGATCCTAAGAGCTAGACTACATCACAAAAGCACGCTGCTTTATTAACAGCTCGGTGTCATCTTCTTGTTTTTGGCGTCTGACATCAATAGCATTTTGTCATTTTGTGTTAGCAAGACGTTACTGGTGGTGTTCCACACCGATGGCACATCTTTCAAGGAAGTAAGTGCATGGGACTTAACTCACTGAGGCAGGTGCAGACATATGCATTGCAACTAACTCCATCTCAGCTAACTCTGAACCAAGTATAGTCTACTGCTATCTTGCATGATTTCAAAGACAGGCAGATGATCTTTGTTCCTGCTGTTCTTTGGGTTTCTGTCATATCTTGAAAGTTTTCAAGTGACCATAACCCCTCTGGCAATGAATGCTAATTTACATAATAATTCATGTAAACCCAACACCACCACCTTAGCTTTATCCTTCAAGAATCAGTGCTCAGCTTGGGACTAAATGCATGCACTCTCTCAATACAGAAATTGTAAACTAAATGTGCAGCCTATCTTCATGGGAAAAATCTTCTACTCAGGTATGATGATGCACGTAGACCCTTGGTGGAAAACAGTCTACATGGTTGAACTGAATGACTTCCTCAGATTACAGAAATTAGAGACTAAAGAAAATCTTATGCCAATAAAGGGGTAGGTTAAAAGATTCAATACTTAATAGTACACTTAGTCAGTAATCCAACCAAAATGCTAAAGTGTCTGTGTAAATTCTTCAGAATCAAACATACTAATGTTATGCAGTACACAAATTAGTAAGTTTTTACAGGGTAACATGTATCATCAACACTTGCTACTGTTTGTTTTTTTCTCTCTCTCTCTCTCTGTGTTACTGTTACTGTATTTTCATGTTATGCTCTGAGAGGAAAAAAATATAAATAGGTCACCACAGCCTGGTATATGTCTGGTCTCAATCAAATGTTGTAAGTTATCATTCAGTTATCCTACAGATATTTTTGTACCAAAGACAATTTTAAAGTGCACATTGCTATAGGATGTGTGCATCTAACGAAAGGTATCCTAAAATGAAACGTGAAATGCCGCCACGGTTAGTTCCTAACTTCTCAGGCAAAAGCTTCCAAGCTTTACTGATAAAGTGTAATTGGAGGTTTAAGGCAAGCAGGGAGAAAGAGTAAAACTCTGACTGCCACCTTGACAGCATGGACATTAAGTCAACTTGACAAGGAAGAAACAGATAGTTGACACAAAGCAAAGTTAACTGCAACTTTTTTCCTGTCATCTATGTAGCTTATAAACAACTGGATAACAAAGTATCCCTTAGCTAAGTGCGTCTAAACTCTACAAACTGCACCCCATAGTAGCCTAACCAAGACTCAACACTCCTCCTCCTGCCTATCTGGGGCTGCAGTGGATATTATAGGGCCAGTGGAAGCAGGAGTAACTTCTGGTGTTTGCTGGTGACTGTGAGGGATCCCTGGAGAGGTCCAAATGCTTTGAGGAGCACAATTAACCCTCTAGGGTTATAGAAGTATAGCAGTGAGTATTTTCCTATTTAATATCGTGGTTTGATGTTTGGATGATTTATAGTATATAATTGAATGAAACAGTACAACTCCACATTATTTGGACTGAGCACAAACCACAAACTGTGGGTTTTCTAGTGTATGTGATTCATGGATGCTTGCAAATTCCTTTTCTGGGTATACATTTTTTTAAAAAGCTCCAACATACATCTCCAGGAGTTATTCAGTGTACTTGCACGGCAAGTTTGCTATCATCAGATCCACAAAGTAAGTACAAACATCCCTTAGAACCTTTATAAATCTTCGAAGTTTCATTTCCCATATATGCAAATATTTTGTTTGGTTGTGAACACATCTAAATTGAAAACTCAAAGTGAAAACATAGATCTTCACTTGAAACAGAACATGTAGACCTCAGTGTTGTACAGAGATAGCCGAACTAGGTGATATCCTGAAATGATCCCAACAGATAGGTTTATGACTCTAGGCTACCTAACCTGCCCTGCTTTTGCAAGTGAATGGTGAATGTGCACACAGCACTAAAACTCTTAAAAATGTTAATATTGTCCGAGAATATGATTGCTTGTAATACAATAATGTAAGGAGTTAGTACAGACTTATTCTATCATTTTTGCCTTGCCTATAAGTGTCTGTGATTTTTCTGATGCTGATTCCTACATTTACTACTACCAAACAAAACTAATTTGTTCCATTATATCATTTACAGATTATAAAGTGGATCAAACCATTTTCCCTTTTATATTCCTTACAAAGCATCTTTCATCAATAATTTTGAAACACTACTGAAAAAAAGAGAATCATTATCTCAGTAAGACTTCTTTAGTATATATTCAGAAAATGTCTACTGCCAACAAGGTTTAGGGATGTGCTATGCCTTCAGACACTATTCTGAACAAGCAATCACTCTGCTAACAGTATCACAGAGACATGCTAGCTCAAAAACATCATCCAAAACAATCGTCCTCTTTCTCCAGTGTTGCTTCAGTGGATTAGTTCTGATCAAGGAACGTACAAAGAAAATATAATTAAATCCCTTCCATTCTCCTCCTCCACTCAGTTTCTCAGGCATATGCAGAGTCTGAATAAGCCCAAAGAATGGCAAAGTGGGGCAGATCTACAAATAATGTGAGAGTCTTACAGTCACGTAAGGTTATGAGGGACCTGCATATACATGTAATGTTATAGCTTGAATTTGCCACTATTCTTCTGATCAGCATTTTAATAAAACATCCACAAGTGAGGGGTAGTCAACAGCAGGAAAAGAAAAAAGGTATGCTTTAAAATGTTAAGATGAAAATTAAAATAAGTCTCTAAAAATTGCTTCAAACATTTTCAATGGATCTTCAGAAATTTTTAACAGAAACATGTATTATTTCCCTTCTACTTTCTCCTCTTACATTGAAGATACTTGATACGCTATTAGTTGATAACTTCCCAGAATATTTTTGTGTTCACAAATTCACCAGAGGAGCCAAATGCTACATTGCCAAACAATGTTTGCAAAGGTGCAGGTCTCTACTGCAGATACAATTAGCACTGAACAAAGTTAAGAATAATTTTTTTTTAAAAAATAGCTCTCATTCTGAAATCAGTTTATTCATTTTACAGGGATATTTGCTGAGGCATGAAAGATACTTTTCTTTAAATGGAACAGCCACCACAATCAGGCAGTTTGGACTTTCCAGTACTTCAGAAAAACTTAAGATTATCCTGCATATCAAGAAATATCCAAGACAATTAAACTGAATGATGAAAAAAAAAAACAGTCAAGGATGCAGCGTAAAGCTAAACCAAAAAGCTTTGAATGCAGGAGATGAAAATAATTTAGAAATAATTTAGATGCAGGGAAACTATTCTGTTCATAAATGGAGCTTCTTTCAAAATATATCTGTTATATACTGGCTGTTTTTGTTTTCCCCCCCCAAATCACTCCCCAGCTGGAAAACTAGCTCCGATTTTGTTTTGGTTAGGTTTAGACAGAGAGAGAAATTGAGTTGGAAAAACTATTCTATGGCCTTCAAAGTGTGAACACAAAGTCAGGCACGTGTCTTCATCTTTGGAGTGATGGAAGGTGGCAAGATATTTCATGAACTTTAACTTCTGGAAAATTTAATTTCTCAGATTTTGTTTGGTTTTCAGCTGTATAGATAATGCTCATTGAAACAGTAATCACTGAATTTTTGATTCCCTTTCATTTCACTCAGAAAGGTCAATAAAAGTAGGTAGACAATGAATAAACCAATTTTCATGGATGGCCACTTATTGGAAGAACCTAATCCTCTTAAGAACACTTCACTAAGGTTCTATTTATTTATGTAAAAATGTAGCTTCTCAAGACTGTGCTTTGATAACTAAACCCCTGGTTTGACTTTCAGATGTTATGCACACAGCAGTTCTCAGTGAAATATCAAGACCCACTCAAAAAAATGCATAAATATTTACCATAAACATTCACTGCCTTCTCTTAAAAGAAGTTTGTTCTCTCACTACAAACTGTAAAATCTTTTTTCCTTTTTTTTTTTTTTTTTTTAAAGATATATTTTTGAGTAACATTTGGATAAAGTCTCTAAATAAAAAATGAGTGGATATTGGAGACAAAATCCTGGGATTTGGAAAATATCTGTCTCCTTCCTACCTCAGGAACAGACATTTGTGAGTTTTGTTCCCACCTGTAACAGCTCCTGCCTCCCTCAAAGAGCTACATACACAATAACAATAACAGACCGAGAGGAATGTTGATACTAAATGGGTATAATCTTATTAACGGGTAATAAATACACAAAATATTAGCAACAGAATAACATATACTATTTTCAAGTAAAAGTCAAAAAAATAAGGATTCACACCAAAATACATTTACAGTTGCTCTTTTGTAATACTAATCCAAGAGACATTTACAAATATTTTGTAAATATAAAAACAAACAAAACATGGACTGAATAAGGAATTCATAAGATAACTTTTTAAATGGAAACAGATTTGATTAAGCTGGACAGATTTTTTATTTTTTTTGTATAACTTTAATTTCTACTTTCCTTAAAACAAGATCCTCTTTACTTCACAGAATTCAGAAACAGGTGAGCAAAGACTGATTAACAGACACAGTCAAAGAAGTTTTTTTTAAATACCTCCAACCTGAAATGCACAAAGGTTCTACTGATAGAAGTATTTTGCAGGAAAAGGTTGATCTGATACACGAAAATGAAATATTATCATTTTTGCCTATACAGGAAGGGGAAATCTTTTTTTTAAGAAAAGTTTCTTCAAGTATCTGTAGTTTTCAAAGAACTGTTTTGTGTAAATGTACAAATTGTACACCTAAAATCTCAAAATTCTTGTATTCAAATTTCATACACAAAATTTGTATTGCATAAAGAAAGGACTATTCCATTTTTTCATTCCTGAATTTATATGGAGACAAACTCTGAAATAGTTTAAGATTGTTAACAAATATTACTTAGACAATCACTGAATAATGTTTCTTAGGCTAAGGCTAAACATGTTCTTGGCTGCTTTACTAGAAAAGAACCGCTGCTAGCATAGTTAACTGTCAAATATCACTAATTTGTCATTAAAGATGTAAAGTTATCTAAGTGCTGCATTTTTTTCTTGTTACTGTATACTGTTGAGCAAGTTTTCTATAAAACTGTAGTTTCCATTCATCGTTTACTGTTTTCCATGTGGTTCTAAAGTCCTTTACATGACAAATAAGGATCATCAAGGCAAGCTGGTTCAGTACCTTGACATCGCATTCTTCAATGACTACTAATATTCTACTCCCACTGATCTGAACATTTATCAGCTCTCATTTTAGATTTAGTGAACTGCTATTTCATAGCACAAAGGAGATTCCACATATACTCACTGTATTGTCTCCCTTTCCTTTGTGCTGGACATGCCACATCCTGTTCCTATTTAAACAGCGTACAAGTTAGGAGGAGGAAACATGACAATGTGTTTTCTTTTTAGCTGAACATACAGTTGACATACAGGGACACAATGGCATTTCGGTTTGAATCAGCATCCGTGGAAGTTAGCTTATCCTCCCTTTCAATACATGTTCTAAGGCAGTAGCAGCTTTCAGAAAGAGCACATGAGCATACTGCCTGTGCTTAAGAGGTTTCACAAATAATGGTCTTAAGTCACTGCACAGATAATAATTGGTCACAAAGAGCAGACTAAACGTTAAACAAAGGCCTGAATAGCTAGTAAGGAGATGTGTTGGAAAAAATATAGAAAAAAAAGTTGTTTTTTCCCAATATAAATTTATAGTGTTTAGAAGACATAATTACACGGGTACCCCTAATAGTTACTAAAAAAGAAGATTTAGAAGACATGCAAAATCTACATCAAATGTGATCAGTGTAAAAACCTTCTTAATTATGCGGCAATCCACAATTGGTTTGTTGATTTGTAGGTTATAGTCAGGAATTGATACTCTTTTTCAGAGCCTTTAAACTCTACAAATAGTCTACTCCCAAGACTGAGCAAAATGAAACACACAAAGCTTGATCCAGCTTCTCTTTTTAGTCTGTGTGAGTCTCTTTGTAAGGATCGCTGAAAACCATCATATATGCTATGTCAAGTCTAAGTCTTTTTATAGCTCAATGTAATAAACAAAACTTTAATCTACATTTCTCACATGGAGAAGATTCTAAAAGTATTTGTGATTTCCACTGGAAATGTAACTCTCTCTGATCCAGAAAAACTTTCCATTTCCCCAGATTACATCCATGTCAGAGCCAGCTGAACCCACCTCTCAGTGTAACTCAAAGATAACTGCCCTGAATTCATACAGCAGGATTTTTGCATTTGTGACTAAAATTGCTCAGCAAAAGAACTTCATATTCTTCTTGAAAAAGTCTGAGAGGCTGCCAGATCACACAGAATGTAATGGACTTAGCATGATAAGAGAATCACCTGCCAAGCTCAAAATCCTCCCATCGACTAACTCCCCCCTAGATGATTACTGCAAAATAGCTGAGTCAATCAATCACTTTGTGATTTGTGAAATAACCACTTTATAAGAAGTTATTAGAGGATTCTCAGGTACACCACACCCTGACTGCTATGTCTGGAAGTCATTCACTTTCAAATGCTTTAAGCAAACTATTGCAACTGAACACTGCAGAATTCTGAAGAATAAAGGTGTAAAAAATAATTATTACATGCTGTTTAATTTTAGACTAGTTCTTTAATATGTATAATTATAAAAATATTTCTTATTTATCTATGTTTAAACTATACTCACCCCACAGGGAGAATGTTATAAGAAAAATTTCCTTCACTCATATTGTAACTAAGTTTCATGGGCTTCAAAGTATTTATTTCTCCTCCAACATGTCATTATTTTCATGAGAAGCAAAGCACAGGCTGTCAGCTGAACATGCTCAAATATGTAATTTTAGGTCCTTTTATAAAGAAATCTGTGAATAGGACATCTTCCCATCAGATTTCCAACTGACAGCTAATGGGAAGTAAAATTATATCTACAGTCTGATCCTCTGTCTTGCAACAAAGTCTTCCAATGAATCCCACAGATGGGTCACCTCCTTCAGTCCATCCCTAAGTAGAAAGCAACAACAACACATCTATCAGCATGCCCCTGACTATAATTTTAACAGTCTTGATAGTAAAGCCCCATACAGTTTATCGGGATGCTGTTGACGTTGCAGTTAACAGCATGTAAAAATTTATGTCTCCACCACTTTAGTATGAAGAACTATCAGTGAAGTTCTATAAATGAGTCTTTTTCTTAGTTGGCATAAATGCAGTTTATACTCCTTTACTGATACAATATAAGTAGATATCATTGCTCATGTACTTCAGGTACATTAGAAAAAAAAATCAGTTTAATTTGCATAGCTATGTGAAGGGCTGGAGACTAAGTACAGTATAATTGCTGAAGTTGAACAGATATATGCGCAAATCTTATGGAAAGTGTTTTGCTCTTCATAGTCATATAAGCCTTTGTTTTGTGTTATATCACTGGTGCTCAGAATGCTTGGCAAATGAACAGATTGGAGTATTTTGCCCAGATGAGACAGCTCAACGGATTTAAGAAGTAAAATAATAAACAAACAGATCCTCCTTTAAAACCCAGATCAGTCTTAATTACCATTACAAGTATATTTATTTATGTCTTCAGATATTCATAAATTTCTACTAGGAGCAGAATATGCCTACTGCTACAAATATTAATGACTATGAATGCTTAATGCAGGCTCACTATGAGGTTAACCAAGCATATGCTTTTGGGTTTTTTTGTTTGGTTGGTTGGTTTTTTTGAAAAACAGTATAGTGAAATGACAAAGCTATATTAAGGTCCTGGCTCTGCTTCCAATAAAGGCATGAATTCTTTTAATAAAAATGCAGAACATGGTTTCCACTGAACAATGTTCTTATGTAACAAAAATACTTGTCATACAAAAAGCTCTACTGATATTGTAGCAATTGTTAAAAAAAAAAAAAAGCGCCCACAAATGCAGTAGTGTGTGGTTGGTCTTGCTTCCATTTATTTTGAGACTCTTCATAACTAATGAATAAATCCCCATTTTTTTTTTTGACAGTGGAACTCAATTCAGATAAACTGAAAACAGGAACATCTGCAATGCTTATCCATAATACTTTGAATACAGCCCATTTCTAGAAGCCAGAAAAGAAAACTCAGGAGCTCCTAACAGGAGTTTTCCTATATGCTTTTCCTCATTTCTGCCAGAAATACACTGGTAATGCTGCATTTCAGAATTCCTATCTAGTTGCTCAGAAATACAACAAAAGCTCTAAGTTCAATAAATAAAGGAGATTTTAAGAAAAAAACTCTGAATATTTGTTTTATATTAATGCCAGTTTTTATCATTTAACTTACCTTAAGCACTGGTTATAGAACTGTAGAATTAATTATGAAGGATGGGACCTCTGCTCAAATCAGGGACAATGAGATCAGGTTATTCAGGGACTTGTCTAGTCAAATTTAATGTATCTTCAAGAGTGCAGATTACACACCACCCTGGGAAACCTGTTCCAGGTATTTGATTGCTCTCATTAGATTTGTTTTCCTGACCAAAATTTCTCATGTTCCAGCTTGTTCCCATTACATTTTGCTGAGGAGAATCCAGCTCCATCTTCTCCATACTCTCTTATTAAGTAGCTTAAGACAGCAGTAAGAACTCCACATGGCCTTATCTTCTTAGGGGTAAAAAACTCCACATTTCTCTTAACCTTCCCTCATACGTCATGTACTCCCATACTCTGAAAATCTCAGTAGCTCCTCCAAGATTCCCTCCCATATGTCAGTGTCTTCCCTGTCTTGTGGTGCTCAAACTGGACACAATATTCCAGATGCAATCTCACAAGTGCTTACTAGAAGGAAAAATTTACTCCACTCAACCTGTTGGCTACTTTTCTGTAACACAATGCAGAATATGGTTGTTTTTCTTTGTATGGCTTGCTTTACCGGGACGACCATGACCTTTTCTGCAAATATGCTTTCTGTCCTGCTAGCACCAAGCCTGTACCGCTGCATGGTACATTATTCCACCCCAGATGCCAAGACTTAGAATGTGGCTTTGCTGAGTTTCTCTCAGCTAATTTGTCCTGTCTGTAAATGTTCCTCTGCAATCTTCCTGAGTGCAGTCCCCCTCATTTTCCAGGTCATTACTATAGACATCAACACAGTACTTCCTCTTGCTGCAGTCTTTGAGGGACATCAGTAGTCCCTGGACCACAACTAGACCTTGTACCACTGATCATGACCCTTTGACCCTCGTGGTTCAGTCAACCTTTTCAGTTCATATCTCACAAATCTGGCTATAGGAATAATAGAGGAGACACTGTTGAAAGTCTTGCTAAAATCAAGTTAAACAGCATCCATTTCCACTACCTTCAGAGCCAGCCATCACAAAGTACAGTTAGTTAGCCGTGGTTTGCCCTCATTAAATCAATGCCGATTGCTTCCAATCATTATCTTACCTTTCATGTGTTTAGAAATGGCTTCTAAAAGGATTTGCTCTGTAACTTTCTCAGGAACAGAAGTTAGGCTGACCAGCTCCAAGTTACCTACATCCTCCTTGAAGATGGGTGTGACTTTTGCCTTTCTCCAGTCATCAGGCATCTTCCCTGATCACCACAACCTTTCAAAGATGTGGTGGTTTTACTCAGCTGGGCAGCTGAGCTCTACCACAACCACTCTCTCACTCCTCCTCCTCAAAGGAAAAGGGGCAGATGATGAAAAGGGCTCAAGGGTTGAGATAAGGACAGGGAGATCACTCAGCAATTAGCATCACAGGTAAAACAGACTCAGCAAAAGGAGATTAATGTAATTTATTGCCTATCACCAGCAGACTAAAGTAGTGAGAAACTAAAAACAAACTAAAAATACCTTCCCCCCCCATCCACATTCTTCTGTGTCCTTCCCCCAAGCAGCGCAAGGGAATGGATGCTGTGGTCAGTCCCTAACACCTTGTCTCCACTGCTCCTTCATGGTCACTCTCTGCTACTTATGCATCGTATTCACAGAGGTAATGAGTTACATACAGAAGCAAACATAAATGTGTCACTTGTGTATAACTAAAAGATCTGTGTTTTGAAGAAACATTCATTTCACGTAAACTGGTTTGTTTAATCCAGTAATCTTCTGAATGAACTGGCTTTTTTTTTTTTTTTTTTTTTTTTTACAGTTATTCCATTTTCTTTTCATTTATTCACTTGCTATTTTTGAGTGGCATGCAGAAGACCTGCTATAGAAAAGACTAGGTTGGTTTGTGTTTTTTTTTTTTTAAGAAAATATTTTTTAACATTTATATACAAGTAGGAAGACTGCTGTGTATTACTATATTACAAGGAAGGAAGTTAAAAAGAAACATAGCAGTAATAAATAAATGCACTAGTTTATCTTCATTTTGTCTCATACACTTCATGTCTAGATATGCATTCTCCTGTGAGAAGTGCACGTAGAAGGGAATAGGAGTTCTTCCTAACTTCACTTTTACTTCATTTTACACATCAACTAAAAATTGCTGGTATATTTTGTCACAGAAATATGAATTATCAAAAGTAACTTTTGTTTTGGCAACTCAAATTTTAGTAATTCTTATAGAAGTTTAGTACTGAAAGCCCTGAACACTAAATTACCAGAGGTCAGTTTCCAAAATATTTTTTTTTTAATAGTGACTTCTTTTAATTTGCTTTCTGAGCCTAGAGGGTACAGAGAGATAATATTTTATATCTTTCGCACATGCCAAAGGAAACAGAATCCTGCTGATTTTCTTTTTAAATTAAAGCTGGAATTCTAAAATAAATTGCTTGGTTCCAGAAACTGCAGCTTAAGAAAGCCCGTATAAAAGAAGAAAAAGGCATTGATGGAATGCTGTTCTCATGCATACTTTCAGGAGGAGCTGACTAGCCTACAGGCCAGACAATTTAAAAAAAAAAAAAAAGTCTTTTAAAATAATCCTAAGAGGTACTGAGTGACAGCACGGAAAAAGGCTGTCAGAGAGAAAAAAAGCTTATACGAAGTGTATAAACATATTGCTCCCTTTTGTTCTCGCAATTGTTCCACACGTAATTTGCTGTTCGTTCATCTGTTCAGGATGGAACATTTAGTCTCCATCTTTGTTATTTGTTTGTATTCTGCCTCGGACAACCAAGACCCCAGCCTATATATGGATCTGCAATTTACTGCCATACAAACTGTTACTCTGCAACAGGACTTCACAACTGACAGTGAACATAGCCAAAGTTTTGACTGTGCCCAAAATACATGTTGACAACAGAAATCTACTCTGAATTCCAAATACACAACAGGTGAACTGTATAGAGATCCTCTCAGGGAATCTGCAGTACCTTCAAGGGCATTTTTAAAGGGTGAGAAGGATGAAGTTCATAGCTAAGGAAGCCAGATTGTTTGAGTGGAAAGTGTGAACTTGGGGGAGAAGTGTCTACAAGTTGGCTCCAATAAAGCTGGCATTATAACAGAGACTAAAAGAGAACTGTCTTTCCGTGTTCATCAATGGCTTTTTTTTTCCTTGAACTTTTTAAAGACATAGCCACAACCCAAATACCCCAGTATCTCCATAGTCTTAAGGGAGTCCAAAGAACATTCTGCTCATTTATAATGAACATAACTCATATGATTTACATGTACAGTAGAAAGTAATATGTAATAATAAACTCACAGTAAGATATAAAATTATCTAACATATACATTCTTTGATAAAACATGTTTATTATTCAAGTAATAAGGAAGCTTCCCAAAAATAAGACAAAGTCTAACAAGTATGAAAAGTATTCAAATTATGTAGACTTAAACCTCTGTTTCTTTGCTTCTTTGGATTCACTGTTATAGAAATAAAAAATGAATATTGTATTGTACCTATATAAGAATACAACTTCCCAGTCACCAAATTACTACACATTTATTTATGCATTTCTAAATATGGTTTACTTTATTTTAAAGATATTTATAAAATATTAATGGACATACCAAAATAGAATGTAAAAATACTAACTTTATTTTTAAGTCTCTTATGTACTTATTGAAACACTCAACAGTAAATGAAGATGAGTAACACTAGCCATGTTTTACCTAGTTAGGTAAGTTTGCATCCCAGTGGAAAGATTTGGAGCATCTAGTAGCGGAGACCTATTAGTACAAAAAAAATTATCTTCCTAGGGCTCATCACCAGAAGTTTAGGAACAGCAGTGTTTAAGACTTCTTTAAGAAGAAATAAAGTTCTAAATCTGCTGCTGTCCTAATTCAAGAAATAAGATGCATCTTTGTAAAATGAGAGAATTCTTTCAAGAGTTAGTTTTTTAGTTTTTTGTTTGTTTTTGTTTGGTGGTGTCCTGGTTTCAGTTAGGACAGAGTTAATTTTCCTCCTAGTAGCTGGCAGGGTGCTATGTTTTGGATTAGGAGGAGAAGAGCGCTGATAACATGCTGATGTTTTAATTGTTGTAGAGCAGTGCTTACACCAAGCCAAGGACTTTTCAGCTTCTCGCTCTGTCCTGCTAGCGAGCAGGCTAGGGATGCAGCAGGAGCTGGGAGGGGACAGACCCAGGACAGCTGACCCAAACTGGCCAAAGGGGTATTCCATACCATCTGACGTCATGCTGAACAATAGGGGGGGGGGGCTGCTCGGGGATAGGCTGGGCATCGGTCAACGGGTGGTGAGCAATTGCATTGTGCATCACTTATTTCGTACACATTATTATTAATAATAATAATAATAATAATATAATAATAATAATAATAATAATATTGTTATTATTTTTCCTGTCTTAATAAACTGTCTTTATCTCAACTCACAGGCTTCACTTTCCCGTTTCTCTCCCCCATCCCGGAGAGGGAGGGGGGAGGGTGAGCAAACGGCTGTGTGGTGTTTGGCTGCCAGCCGGGCTAAACCACAACAGGTTGTTTTTTTTAGCTTTAGCTTTCCTTTTTTCCTCCCCACAACTGTCCTCCTGGCCCAGAAATAAGTACTATTTTATCAAAATTCTCTTTGTTATCTAATGATATAGAAGCAAGACCATACCCAAGAATATAACAATGCAAATGAATTTTATCCACCTACCAAACCTAGCTCACAAAACTTTGCTCAAAAGAAAAATATCCTCCGTCAGATATTCCATCTCCACTCTACAGTTTTTCTTATGTGCATTCAGTATCTATGCCTTTAATTTTGTTGATAGCTGTTGTGAAACAAGGTTAATACGGAAATATATTTAGAAGTGATGTAACTGAAAAAGTGATTGTGGGGGAGCACTTATTTGGACAAACCAAGGTATCATCTTGTGTGTGAAATAGTATTTCAAAGTTACAACACAAATATATATTAAAAAAAAGAAAAAGGAAACAAGGAAACAAGGAAAACTATTTGCTTGACTTAATATTCATTACTTGAATAGGCTGAAAGAGTCCTTCAGATTTGGCTAAGTAGAACAGAGACTTAATTTGAACATTAGGACAAAATAAAATTGGAATCTCTCTACAAACAACTGTACCTGTCTCCTTATTGTACAAATACACAATTGCAGAACACAAAGAATGGGGAAAATGTCACATGAGAAGGAAAGAGCTTACTTTTCTAATAAGCCAGTTTTTAATATATGAATATGGTTGAGTTTCCATCTAAACATATACATGATACATATATTCTACATTAATTTTCATCACTTTTTATTTTCAGATTATATTTACATTCCTGCAAATAGTATGCTTTTCTACACCTTAAAATATTATCCTTAGTGGTTCTCTCCTACTTCACCCATGCAGTTAGAACAGACTGTACAAGGGCACTTTATGTCTGGGACGGACAGCTTCCTCAGTGGATGAGAAAACCAGTTAGATTCCATAAATAAATTGTATTACTAAATACATTTTTTTTTTCCAGTTCATTCTGATAAAGTCTAAAGTGGATCATTTGGGACTGCAGCATTGCATTTGATCTGCAGCAAATGACATTTACCTCTGCAGATGCCCTGCTGCAGTTTTCACATCAGAAGATGCAGGACAGAGAAGGGTCCTCCTTGCTTCTGCCAGGGTTTGGGTCTTAAAATTAGGATCCTGAATCAGAAGTGGTTCCTTTCACTAGGATCCATCTCAGGCCACTAACATCCTATACTTCATTACCCATTTCAGGAAACTGAATGAGCAATGCAGAGCCTTAAACGACTCTAGCTAACCCTTCTTATCAGGGGATGTTAGCCGTAAGTACAAACGCAGCATAAGTACAAACACAGGCAGAGGCACAGGAAACAGAGTTTGTCTGTACTGCAGGGAATTATCTTCCTAAACACTGTGTACTCTCTTCCTTCTCCATTAATACAAAACAATTTCAGTTGTTTTCGTATCAGTTTGAAAATGTAAAGACTTTTTTTGAACACTATTATTATTACATGATTAATTTTTTTTTTTTTTTGGGGGGGGGGAGGTACAACGATATTTTAAGATAATTAAAACCTTAGGAGCTCTTTTATAGTAGTGTAAATCGAAGTCCAGCACAACAGATCTTCCATACTCAAACCATTCAAACAAACCTTTCACATGTGAAATGTAAAAGAAGTAAACAAATTCAAGCGCAGGATCAGTCGGTATCTGACACTCCTATAAGGACATCTCTGATGACTTTCTACGCTGAAGGTTTTTGTTTGTTTTGCATGCTTCTTTAAATACCCGATCAAAAATAAAATAAGATAATCACACATGAAAAATATTTCTTGTTACTAGTTCTTTGGCTTTCATTGTATACAAATGCACACAATAGTATTTGCATACAGTCACATAAATAGTAGCATGGGAAGAAAGAAGAAAACAGTAATAAATAAGGATCTGACTGTGAGATGCAGGCTCCTACACAAAATCAATAAGACTCTTCATGCCTCAATACATCATTATTTCTGCAGGGTCTCGGATACAAGTGTGGAACTGCAAACTCTGAACAATCAATTAAGTCAAAATGGGGTAGGTATAATTCCTGTGATGGTCCTGCCAAAAGAGAGAAGCACCTCTTTACTTAAGAGGAAGAGCAGTCACAGAGACACCAAGGAAACAACTGGAGTTTTGATGGCTGCCATACAAGGGAAAACGTTTGTGGAAGATTACTTTTAAGGGTATGTGTCTACTTAAGCCTTACAATTAGCATGATTTAGGAAGCAACCCTTTTTTATTTTTCTATCCTGAGAATTCCAAGGCACTCAAGATGTTACTGTGAATATTATAATAAACAAGACTATGTTATAAAAAGGAAAAAAAAGAGTTAATTTGAGTTTTATGAGTTGTTGAAGAAAATCAGGAGTAAAAGGTTGTCCCACTGCAATCTGTTTGATTTGGGTGATTGACTTCAATAACATTGGGTTTACATTTGTGCAAGTTTATTTATTTCTCTTCCCTATAATTTCTAAACAAATAGCTCACAGCTTTTTAAAACAAGAAGCAGAAAATATACATGATATGACAAGTCTGTAACTTAGTTCATAAAGTCTTTGATTCTTCAGAGAAAAAGGGCAGAGTTCCATAGGACTCAGTTATGTGTACAGTCTAAGAAAATTCTGTGAAACTTAGAAAACACATGGTAACAGCAGATAGCCATTGAAGTCCTACACAGTCCCTGGCTATAGCAGTGAAAAGTTCTGAGCTTTGGCACAGGCAAAATCCCCCCCATTCACTGCCAGCCATCCCCTCATCCAAGGAGCCTAGGAGGGTGTAGGGATGAGAGGGAGGAAAAACAGGGGGTAAAGCTTCTTATCTGTAAAAACTGTCATGCCCCTTGAGGTTGTAGGCTAAAGGTAGCTGCACCTGTGATGCCAGGAATCAAAGCTGACTGCCCATTGCTCCCAGCAAATTTGCAAATTATTCTTGATAATAGACAAAAGGAAGCCATTCTATAAGTAACACTCAATAGCTGTTATGTTGAAATGTTCTCTGTCTACTAAGGCCTCCTTCCTCATTGTGTCTCCTCAAAAATAGGTCCTGCAACTGCTTTATCACACTATGTCTGGCTTTAAAGACATTCAATCAAGCTAACAAACTCAGAGTTCTTGCATGAAACTGAGCTGAGAAGACAAAATTTCAGTTCTTCTTGTAAGATGACATTTGGATTCATCTGTCTTGCTATTGGCAAATTGTAGCCCCTAATATTTACTGTTTTGGTCACCTGAATTGCAAAGAACGTAACTCAAACATAACTCTCCAAAATATATATACAACTTTTGCACACGCACAAACAATATAACAACAGCTTGGAGGAGGGGTTATTGTTTAACACCTTCTTCTCTCTCAATCTTATTTGCCTTCCAGTATTTCTGATTCGATTTTAATTATAAGGTATTAGAAGATCCTTAAAAAAAAGCCCAAAGCACCTCTACTGCATTTCAACTACAAAATGGAGAAGATGAGTACCTTACTAGGTAATGAACTGTTTCAATTTTTGTAACCACTCTGAATTTTGTGAGCTTAACATTGATATTTTGTAATTATTTAGCATTCACATGGAATTCCATCAACCTGATTTTTTTAAAATTCATTTATTTAAATAAACTAGTGACTTTAAAACTATTGTACTAATTACGTTTTATCCCATTTTATAATTCAGGATGTTGAGGACAAACAGCTCAAATAACCAGGAAGAATCATTGCCAAGAAAGTAAATTCATATGCCTTTTGCCAAGGATAAGAGTCCCACCATCTTCCAAGTAAAACTACCCTAGAGAACTGGTCCCAGGTCAAAAAACTGTTTTCTACTCACATAACCACTCACATAAATATAATTCTTGCTACAACTCAATCACATTAGGAATTTTGTCACAGAATGCCTAAATTCCACAGTAACTTGCCTTTGATTACACCTATATTTAAAAACAATGTTATTTTAAAAATGTTTCAAAATATTTGAAAATGTATTTTATTACTTATATTCTAAAAATTAAAATATGAAAAAGTGTTTCTAATGATTTATATCTGCATTTTCTGTAAATTTTTATTTTATTGTAAAACCATCTTTTCCAAACTTTTGACCACAGAAAGCTAGGAAGTTAAAAAAAAAAAGACAGTTTATGTATTTATGTATGTACATATGGCATACATAAAGAAATCGTGTTCAAATATTTTATGTTCAACAATACTATTTAACATTTTACTGTTCTGCTAAGAGAGAAAATTGGCTATAACGATTTGATGTGCCTGTAGTTTTCAGGCAGGTAATATGAAAACACTGCTTTTTCTATGTGTGACTAACATTAATGTTAAGTACCTCTGCTATAGCTTGGGATTTCAATAACACTCAGCGCGCCCTACCAGAACCCACACTGCTCAGTGCTCCAAAATGAATGGCTGAACTGGATAAATGCCAGGAGCTTAAGGTATCTGTTTTCAATCTTCATAATTAGTGACAAGGCATGAATCGAATACTTAAAGGAGTGAAAATGTTCTTAGACTGAACCTTAGTATGCAAAAATCATCCTACTGAATTATCTTCTTGGCTGGCATGATGAAATGTGTGATCTGGCAAGAGGTACAGCTCCAGCTCGGCCTAACTGAATGCATTAACTCCTGCAATGTTATAGGAATGGGATTATAATATTCTGCAATGGCTCTGAAGATAAAGCATCTCAGTGTCACAATGAATTATTTTCTGCATATGATGCAGAAAAGAACAAGCTGTTTGTTCAAGGTACTAAGTTAATTGCAGAAAAAAAACACTCTCCAAAATAGAATAGACTATAATGCATTCATTGAGGAGGCAGATTGATTTTACTACTGTGATGTAGTAAAATTTTCTAAAATAATAATTATATACGGCACTCTTTACTCACTCCATTCTGATCTGAAAAGAAACATGTTCACAAACAAACCCTGCACTTCCTATGGTATAGTACTATACAACTTGGTTTGATAATCAAATCAGCTATGGGCAAAAATGTGTTGTACCACAAAGAGTTTATTTATAGTACTAAATGGTAAAGTCCTGGTAAAAAGTCTGTGAGAATGTTGGTTAAAGGCAATAGTGAAAAGCTATCCCTTCATATTTATGAGAAGGTGCGAAGAATTACATCAAAAAAATCCATACAAAAAATACCACCTTCCCAAAACCTGCTCTCCACTTCCCAGTTTCCACTGCCACTACAAGACACACCCCGTAATTTCTGCTTTTGCCTTAGCATTAACCTAGCTAGTCTGTCTTTCAGAAGTCTTTTTCAAAACTTGTTAAAAGTGTTACATAGGCAGAGAATCTGATTGTTTTTAGGAAGTATCTACAACAACACTCCTTATATTTCATTCCCCTTGTTTTGTGACATTTGGTACCACGTTTCATGTAAACCAGAGCCTATACCATAAACTTGCACTTGAACGATCTTTTCCTCACACCTTCAGAATCAAGAAAAATAATTCATCATACAAGTGGGAATTATTTTCCTTCTACAATGCCAATACAAGAAGTGTTCAAGAAACTAAAAAAGTATCTATTGGGGAACACAAATATAATATTTTAAATATTTTTATATTTATGCATTGTATGTGAATAAGTGTTTTTAACTAGTATTTAGAATACCAAGATTTCTCTCATTGTTCTCCTAAACTGAAAATACTGAATTCGACCTTCCATTCAAATTAAACCACACAGGTTGCAATTGTCTATCTTGAAGATGATATGCTGCAGTCAAACATTTGTTTTTATTGGTTTCCATGGAAATGAAGTGGAAGGTTCATTCCATAGTCCTTTCTGTTTGTCCTCTTCATTCTACTTCAATTGGAAAATTGGTTATCACAAGCATGTTGAAAGCTATTTTTCTTTCAGATGGTTACAGCAAGTAACTGACAGAGAGCTTTTCTATTTCCCTGTTTCAGTATGTCTCATCTACTTATCTTAGACAATGCAGATGGCATATCCAGGTCTATTCTTAAATACATTTGTTAGAATACTAATTATTTTCATGTCCCAGATATAAGTATCAAACCACCCGAATAACCACATACATCCTCATATTATGTTCCCTTGCTAATTCAGAAGCTTCTATTTATCCCCTTCTTCTTGCGCATTGAAACTTCCAAATAGCTCTCACCATTCTGCCTTTAACACAGCGTACAACATCCTTTTCTGACTTCCTGTAAAGGAACCAACAACTGCTAGTCAATCTGGTCAAGTATATCTATGGATTCTTTAATAATGGCAAGGAGAGAAAATTGAGAGCTTCATGATGGAGAAGAAAAAACAGACCAGCAACTGCATAACTGACTTTATTTTCTGAAGCACACAGAATAGTCTCATAAGAGCTATGATGGTAACAGACACATAAATGACTTTTGTGAGCTGGGGAAGAACTTGAACGGAATTCCTTTCCTATAGCACTTCACAGTCTACTGCAAATGTGCAGGGTACACAAGACAGTTGTCAAAATAACAGGAGGTAAAACCTTGGGAAGCAGTCAGTTTGACACTGTAAACTCATAAAGGTATTCCACAAACAGCTTCCAATGAAAGAATATTATGACTAATGAGAGACGGATATCTCTTTGAAATATTTGGGAGACACACACAAAAATCTCACCCTCAAAAAACACATACATGAAAAGAGGAGGCATCAAAACTTTTGTTTCTGGGGTCTTAAGAAAGCAAACCTACAATGAGATTTACATAAATTCATGTTCTTTTCTAACTGAGTAACAGTATAAGGACATTAAAAGCATGCCAAGTATGTTACATGCAAATTCTTTGCAAATGCCTTAAATGCATATATTAAACACACTAGCAGAGTAATAATATAACATGCATGATCACGTTTCACCCTTGGGCACAATTTTAGCCCCATGAGGATGGGATCTCCCTTCTTATGGAGAAACCTGAGGCAATGTGAACTGCAGAAATACAGCATAATCCTTGAGTTGAACTTCAAGCTGGGATTTAGACAAACTTTCTGTGGTTGAGCAGGTACCAACCCTACACAGGACAACTCAGGTGTCCATCCCTGCAGTGTTGTTGCTTCCCTTGAAGCAGGTGTGTAAGACAAGAGTGAATGATTTGGTTACTGATTCCAATTCCTTTCTATTGCAGACTAAATTTTTATCTTAGTTACTTGTGTGGTCTCCATCTTCACAACATCAGAGTACCTTTTGGATCAGGGAACTGAATATGAAATTCATAGGGCCTCATCTTATTAGAGCATCCTTCCCCTTGTCAAGCAGGCTTGAAACAATACAGAGTGAATAACTACATGAGTCCTTCTCCACTCACTGTATCAGCAAGTAAATGTACAGAGAACAGCAAAGAAAATAAGCTGAATTATTAACTGAGCTGGAATAAATTACTTGCTCCATATAGCAAAACAAGGGCAGGTGCTCTTTTTGGAGCAGAGCAGTGTGCTCTGCTGTGCGCTTAATAAATCAAGAAAATTCTACTGAGACAGATTTAAGATTTCAGTTTTAATGTACCTACTACCAAGAACTCTGTTTATCTTATATTCTCCAAATAGTTGCATCATATTTGTCAAGGTTATTTAATTTAAATCAACTCTTCAGGAACCAGAACCACAACCAGCAAAAATCTATAACTACATGGGCAGCAACAGAGTTGCACAGCTATCAGCTTGGTATTTGTATATGAAAGTCATAATAAAAGGCTTAAAAATGGATTTGAACATAACACTGTTGCTACTTCTTTAGAAAGAAGAAAAATGTGGAGCAATACAGAGATTTGCTGAACAAACAGACCCATGGAAAACCATGTTACTAAGGTAAACTCAATAGAAAATGAATAAATTTTGCCCAACACTTTCTATAGAAAACTCTATTTCCTATGTAGCAGATGATCCCCACTACAGAGGCTATTCCAGCTTATACAGTACAGTAAGCTCTTACTGCATAATGAGTAGCATTAATAGGCAACTGTAAAAAGTTATGAACCGAAGTATCTTTATCCAACTATTTATTCCAGAAAAAGCTGAAAAATCTTCACCATTTATATTCTGATATAACACCAATAAAATACCTTGTTTGCATAAATTTGAATATTTTTGTTAATCTATCATTTTTAATGTACTTTTTAAAAATCATGTGAGAAGTAGATATTTACCCTTCTTCATAAATGTGTGTATTTTAGTTCATTGAACATTTATGCAGTCATTCCAAATTCCACTGTTCAAGGCTCAAACCCTTACAGATGTAAATACTGCTTTTCCCAGAAAATAGTCCTGTTGACTTTGACAACACTACTCATAGAACTAAAACTTCAAACAGAACTTTCACGGACAGATTTAATATGCCTATTACCAGATTTTGAATTAAATTTTCTCCTCTCTCAAATCCAATGGGAAAAAATTAATCATCTTTTTCATGATAATCTTTATCAAAATAATGTCTGTTCTACAAGTACATATTCATTCAAAATACAGAGGAAATTATTCTAGCTTCCATACTGGGGGTGCTGGTCATATCCTCATCTTAAGAGATCAATTACATTTCTCACTGCAAACAGATGTAGCTATGAAACAAATAGCACCATATCAAACCTGTTAACTGCTTTTCATGTTTACCAGTTTATTTCAGATTTTTAAAGATCTCTTCAGAAATATGTTAAAGCAATTATTTTCCTATTTCTATTTTTAGAATAATAAAAATGTTTCAAGTGCTATCATCAATCCTTCTGTCTTATAAAAAATGTTGTTGAGTTGCAAATGGTAAACATATTGTGAACAGTATGAACTTGAGTTAACACAACTGTAAGTGGTCCCTGATGACGTTAACCTTGATTATAAATGTTCATTACAGTATACACAATAGCCTAGCACCTTCTAACAATGCATCATTTCCTTTACTAAGAGACAAAAGAGCATTTGGAGAATGTCTTACTAACAAGCTCATTTCATATTTGTTTCAGTGGGAACAAGAAAGGGAATTAACACTTACACAGTGTGTGCCCAGTGTGGACATTTTCAGTGCGGTACAAATGTAACAGTGATGGAAGAACAGATGATTAGAAATTCATATATTTTATGACATACTCTCAAGATATTTTAAGACTTCATCATAACATATATGTACTTGACATACCAGTAGTGAAACATACTTCCCCTGTCAGATACGGAAGTCACTATAAAATACTGTTTCTACACTACTACATGTTCTCAGTGCTATCCAAGTCACAAAATGTTGTCAGAGATCAGAAGAGACAAGATGCCATGATAGCATACCAGCTGATACCTCTGTTCTACCTGTGCAAAATTTGGAAAACAATCATGGAGAAGTCCGGATGAATTTAACAGAAATGAAACCGATGGTTTCTTAAGTAAATACATCTCTAAAAACATACAGTGCCTTTTCTAAAATGTGTTATGTAGTTGATAAACACATGTTCTCAAGACCTTAGTTGTGTTTTTTTTTTTTTCTAGGTACATTTTTTACTAAACACTTTTGAGAAGAGTATATTTCACACAGGTAGGAAGCAAGATATTTTCATGTGGCATTAACTTTCCGTTACAGCTAGAAACTACTTAATAAAAACCTTCTATTTATTATTTATTAAACAAATAGTAGGGGAGCAAAGAACATGCATAGCTATCTTCATGTATTTCATTTAAAGAGAATATTAAGAAATATGTATTCTTTAAATGATGGCAAATAGTATTTCCAAAATGCAGGCTGAAAAAAAGGCCTTTAACATTTCAATATACTTGAAACCCATTTTATAATCTGAGAGTTTATTTTTACAAAATAAAGTTTGTAATTTTTAGTTTTTATAAGTACCCAGTTTTAGACAGTATATGGAACACAGCAGGTCAAATTAAATCCCACAAAGTACACTACTTTTTGTCTCTGTTTGCTCAAGACACATCCATCTATTTATAAAGCAGTAGCTTTGCTCTCAGAAGTCTGGCAAAACAAAATATTTTACTGTTGAGCTACATAATTCATTGTCATTTTGCGCATTAACAAACACCGTAATACTCAAATACGTACAAGCAATACATTTAGTAGGGTGCCTGCAAAGAAGCTTATTCTGCACTCCTGAGGGAATGAAGAAAAATCAGCTCATCAGTTCATCAGCTATACAAGGTATTGGAATCAACACTATTACTCCTTGATGAAATACACAGTTCATTATCCCTTCATTCATTTTTTGCTTTACGTTGATGATAGAGTGCAGCTGATCAGTCAAAGGAACCTTTTATGCATTTACTGTAAAAATAATCTTTTTTAAAAAATATTTATTTATTTAGACCTCCTGAATAACCAAGGTTGACATGTTTGGTTAGACTGGGTTATCCAACAACAGCTGTTGAAGCAATATTCTCTAATGCTAAAAAGTTTTACCAGATGATTTACGGGGACTTTTTTTTTCTTTCCCCCCCTCCCCCCCCCCCGTTTCTGTTGTTGTTTTAAGTAAACTAGCACATACGGTTCAGGGTTAGAAAAGAAAGCAGACAACTGTTCCTTTTCCATTAAAGCTGAAAATTGATGTGATTGTATCATTTTGCAGAGGTCTAGTTGGAGGTACTCCATTAATAACTTCCAAAACGCAGAAGTAAAATATACAGTCACAAGGACATTTCTTTTTTTATTCACAGGGTTTCTGTTCCCTTGAAAAAATAGACCACTTATGAACAAAGAAAGAAGTAACTGTTGTCAAGTATAGTGAAATCCAAAATGGATAAATTTATACATACTTAAATACAGAACATGCATCACTCTCTCCTTCATCCTTATTCCAAATACTGGCTTATTCAAAGTAGTTGCATTAGAATCCCCACCAATGGGTTATTCAATTAAAAACTTAAGTTTTCCCCATAGAGTTTCCTCTAAACAGCAAACTTCTAAACTCAGCCACTAGCGAGGAAGACAGAAAGAAAACAGCATTAATGTTGTGTAGGTCACATAAATGAAATGACATGATGTGAGTTGTGGAAAGTGGTTTTTTTTTGCTGTTTGTTTGTTCGTTCTTTTGATCTTAGACCTTAAAATACTGTTTTCAAAAAACAAGTAGCAAGAGATTGCTTGAAATTATCATTTGAAAACTTCAAAGTTTTTCAAAAACCGATATTCCTATCTATAAGAACAAGTTCAGATTAGTCTTGCCAGTATTTATTCACTGAAAAAATCCTAAACTGATGTCCTAAAAAAGACAAAATTCCAGCTCTTTGATTTTCACCAATACTTGTGTTCAGACCTTAACAAATACATAAATCCATTCCCTGTACACACGCACAAAATCTATCACACTAGTTTATTTTTCATCCTGTATCCAGAATGAGTTTGTTGTCAGAGGTTGATTCTGAGAACTGAGTCTTTCCTTCCTTGATAGTCAGCTCATGAACTGTAGTTTCCTAGTGTGAACAGTCCTCCACCTTCTACTCAAACACAGTTTATCACTCCCACACTGAACAAACTAGTACTTAAACCAAACTACCTTTAAGCTTTAGGTTGCACTCATTTGGTCTTCGGTAAGAGACTATGAGACAAAGTCTTTCATTGGTGCATTCTGGTGAGAGCTCTATGTTTTGCCTGTTATCGGGACATCGTGAAGTGACTCTTGGCTATGTGAAGATGGAATATTTGTACATAACTGTATTGAACAACAGCTGTGGAAACATCAACTTTTGTTTTTAGCTAAGAAAAAAAACTAAAATTGTTTCAGTAATACCTCCAAAAAGAATGCAATGGTTTGAGAGCAAACTGGCATTCCAAGTGATGAAAATCATGTTAGGAGAACATGATTTTCCATAAGATCCTAGTATTCTTATTTTGAGTGTCCACAAATTCTTATCCTTCTGACAGTTTCCTTCTCCTACAGCCACATTCCCAACTATCACTCCCTTCGCCTGTCAGGCAAAGATTACAGCAATTCTACTCCCATTAAATGCTGAGATTCTTGAGATTCTTTCTGCAGTTAAAGAATTCTTACCATGTTCTCACATTGTGAGGTTCTACATGTGGATAAGGAATTATTTCCCAATTATCAGTATTTCCTGCAGAACTGGATTTTACTTAGGTTTCTTGATAATATATTCTCTCTAATTCTGCTTTGCAAATTACATTTTAAAAGTTGCTACATATCAGCTATTTCTCATATGCATGCATACTGTAACAGAACAACAAAATAATCATCATAATCCCCCAAAAGTTTCAAAAACGACCAAAAAGCAAATAACAAAATCTGCTTTCAGATGTACTAACAATTCAGAAATAGCTTCACTATTTTGTTGATGCACACTGGTATAGCATTAAATAGCATATAGTCCAGGAATGAGTCAGAAAATAATTTCCTAGCACAATTTTTTCCACTGGTGTATTAGAAGGTCTGCAAAAAAATGAATCACCTAGTATACCAAATTTTACCCAATCATATATTTACACTAAATAAGACAAAAAATGCATCAGTTAGAAGTCATATCCTTTGCAAACCATTTTAACTTTGAAGACTGTCTCTGATATTACTTGTGATACAATTAGCACCTTCTTTCTCAACAGCCCTAAAAAGAAACTCACGTCATAACACTGTAAGCTCAGAAATGTACAGCTTTATCATAAAAACAAAGTGAAAATAACTCAAGTAGTTTCCTGATTGTGGGACAGTTAGTAGAAGGTGTTATCACACAGCAGTCTTTCCCCCTAGAAACAGTACTTATTTTTGTAAAATTTATAGAAAACTTTACATCTTTGAGACTTCTAACCATCTGTGGAAACTGGCAAGAACTGGCCAATGGTTTAAAAAGTTGTTACCAGTGGAGGAGTACAGGATAACACATATACATACATACACAGACAGTATCTATTATTAGATTGAGTTCCTTTTCCTTTACATGCTGCAGCAGTGTACTAATGTCAGAGATATTTAAATAGACATCCCAGACCGTCTTTACTGTCTAAAATTTAAGATTTATCTTAGCAGGACAGAACCCAGAATATGGTATACATCATGTATGAATATTAAACACATAACTAAACTTTAGAATATTATATCTAAAAAAATGGTAAAAGTATCCTCCTGGTCACAACCTGTAAAGGAAGCATTTACAAGTGAGACGCCTTTTTCTATTTTGGAACTTACAGAAACAATATCTATTAAAACATGCACACAAAGTTAGATTTCTGAAGAAAACATGAAATCATTCAATACTCAGAATTTCCACTGTGAAGAATATGTCAAGAATTTTATATCTGTTTATTCTAAATGGCAATGTGTCCAAATTCAACCTTAAGATGCATCAACTCTTTCTAAAATGAGACTAGAAATATACATACAATGACACTAGGAAGATGCAAAAGATACAACCTGCACTGCAATTAAAATAACTTTATATTGGCATAAGGAAATAATTATTAACAAGTAAAATACAAAGGTTACAAGAAACAAAACCACTGCTAACACGAGAGCTAGTTCAGGTGTGTTGTCCTCTCCTTAAAGAAGCTGAAAATAAAGGCCATTATAATTTATCTCAGCTCAGGTATCACCTGAACACTGATACAAGGTTTTTATGGCAGAATGATGCATACTGTGAGTAAGGTATCCATAATCACATTGGCTGAATCAGAATTGAGGTCAGGTTTGTTGGATTCATTCCCTTTACTAATAAAACACCCCTCCTGTCTACAGTAAATACTACCTGATGGTTATATGTGCAAAGTGATCAGAGTATCCTAAACAAGGCCAAACTCAATGAAGATCGAGAAAGATTAGTACTTAAAACAGCCTGTTACCTACCCAGTAATTAAGATCTGATCATGACCTTTACTATGCACAAACTGCTTCTAATAAACAACATTTGGAACTGGGACATCCAGAAAATGTATATTCAAGTCCTTGCCAAGAAGTTGTACAATCCTGCAAGTTCCACTGGTAGAAGAAATGCTATATGAAATTGTATTTCAGCTACTGCGAAAAGAGTTAAACAGCTGTTATTATCTAAATTACTTTCTTTATTAGGCAATGCATACCCCATAAATTTTATACAGCTATGTGAGCAAACAGTACATGCTACTTCAAGTGATAATTATGCCTGAGATATTAGAAGTTTCTCCATTCCAGACTATTTGATTGATTGTCTCCTTTAATAGTGTCTCTGGTGTCTCCTTTAATAGAGGGGAATCACACAAAATTCAACACTAACATATATATATATATATATATATACACACACACAGTGTGCACGTATAATATTAGCATATCTATAAAAATAACAAACTTTGTTGTTCTTTAATTGCCAGGACAAATGTAAGATCACAGTGTAAAGGGATTGCCATTTTCCTGTTTCTTGGCAGTAATGTATAGAAACAGAAACAAATTATATGTACATGGCATTATATTATTGACAGCGCCCTTTATAAATATATAAACAGAGCAAACATTAGAATGGAATAATTTAAAATTTGTGAAGAACTACAGGATTTGAAGTATGTAACTTACTCCTCATAATTCAAATGTAGATAATGATGTGCAATAGTACGTCTAAGATAAATTAGCATTCACAGAGTAAAAAAAAAAAAAAAGAAAAGCAACTAATTCTATATAGGTTCATCAGTCATAGACTAACAGCTCAGGTTCATAACCACAATACAGCCTTTTCCCAAACTGCTTTAGTCATTAGTCACTGCTTACCTCATTTTTTTAAGAGATGGAAAAAGGAAAGCAATATCTTCAAATAAAATAATTTTATAAAAGGTGTTTTGACATGCCTAGCCTTTAAAATAAAACAAACTAAAGGTTTGTTGGATCCCCAGATTTTGTAGGAGTTTAGTTAGCACAACTTGTCAGGAATTCTAGGTTTAATTAGTACTTGGAAAGTAGATTTCTTTTGCAAATGCCAATTCAGTCATAGTTTGTCTGCTCTCAGTGAGATACTGTTCTTTTTAATAAACTCTGTCAGTATGACAGGGACATATCTAAAAAACTTGCAGAAATAGCTACTAATGCAGAGTTCACTGAATAAAGAGGATACCCCTCACACTCCAAATGATTTCTAGTTTACTTTTTAATTTTCCACCCCTGAAAACTGACATAATTTGCAAACCTCATCTGCTAGAGAATCTTCCTTCGTATTTTTTCATACAACTGTATTTGTCGTGATCATGAGCTTTTCAGATGAGAAAAAACCTCCAGACTGGGGGGGGGGGGGGGGGGGTGCGTGGAAAGGATATTTAATGTGAAAGATCTTCTGAAAAATCACTTCCTTCCAAACTGGACACAACACAAAGCTCTTTTCCCAAGCATAATGGATGGAGAGAATGGAGAAAAGTGACTTTGAAAAGTTATAAATTAAGCATTTTCATTACAATGTACTCCACTGTCTCATCCCCAGTAGTAATGCAGTACTATACAGTATCATAGCCCTAAGCATATCATTCAATACAAACTCAGTATTTTTTCATAATTCACTGACCTTTCAAGCTTGTCCCTCAATTGTTACATGCACAATCCATGACCAGAGGCAATAAAACAATGAAACATTTTCTATTAATTAATAAAAACCCAAACAATTAACTTTGCACCATCATCTCAGCTATTTCTCTGAGTATTACAAAGATCTGCAGTCTCTTCCCTGAAGTTACCATCTCTCTAGGAGGACAATTTTCCTCACGCTCCCAGCCCTTGCTAGACCACAGAAAGAAAGCTGAATTCTCCCTCTTCCATTCTTCTCACTTACAATTTCACTCTTCTCTACGTTTTCTCTTCCATTGAGCAGCATTACATTCAACTTCCATCTTAGTATCTATCTAAAGCCAACCTCCGCTATCTAGTTGATAAATTTCCAAACAGATCTCCAAATTTTCTCTCATGCCATACCTCACATTCACAATTTCTCCATAAACATTCATTCTCCGGTGTAAATCTCTCTTTTACCACCATGATAAAGATGTAATCCTTAAGTACCATACTGACAAACATGTTTTATTTTCTGTTAGTCCTGATTCTATCAGCAATCATTTGCTGTTCACACAACCTTGCCAGTGATTTGGTCTCACTCAAATTTTAATTTTAAATTCAAGAGAATTAGAATTTTAAGTTTTTAGAACTATGTGCTGGAATTATGACAATAATATCAAAACAAAATGAAAGCATCCACAAGACCCAAATTATTTTTTTTAGATTGCATTTTATCTTCATTGCAAAATAAAAGCTAATAAATGAGTCAATGTAGCACACAGAAATGAAAGCATCAAGAAATCCCATGCAAGGCATAATTCATTTTACAAAGTTTCAAGTTTTCAAAAATCTTATTAGCACTACTGTTTATGGATAGTGACACCATAAGTCATATTTCAGTAATTTTACCATAATTCAGTAATTTTAATACTAAGAGGGTGTGAGGCCAAATTTGCTGTAAACTTACTCAGACTGCAAAATTCAGCTAGCATTTTTTTTTATGAAGTCATTATGAGCTGTGTCTTTCCCAAACTTTATAAAAATATCTTTTTAGTAAGTGAAAGAATATTTACTGAGTGATGGACTCCACAGCATGAAAAACTTAACCAACTGAATGAGTTTAAAATCCTAAATATTGATTTCTCCTGATTTTGAGAACATGGTAACATATGCATGCAGACATTTCTAACCTTATAACTTCCCAAGTAGACCTACTGGAAAGGAAGGATAGAAACCTGTAACATCACATCCCCATCATTGCAACGTGAAAGCACAGCTCAAAGGTACTGACAGACTCCTTGGAAGACATTATTTGGATTCTCTTTAGATGGCCAGTAGCATCCTGGGTTACATTAGGAAAAGCATCTCTGTCAGGTTTAACCTCAGCACTTCTGAACTTTAGAGGTCCCTTCGACACAGACCACTCTACAAATCTACGATGATTCTATTTCTAGGCAGCCACACACACAGCAACACACAAGTAATTATATTTAAATAGCAAATGCAGTAACATTAGACTATAATGAACAATGACACAAAGCAATTCCAACAAAAACTAACAAAAAATTCTATCAGTGCAATACCCAGCCTCATGCATTACCCTTACTATGGCCTGTAGGTGGTATCATAATGCCAATAATATATGAAAGAATAATAAAGGCCATAAAGCAAGACAACAAAAAGTTCATTTTTTCTGGGTCAGTTGACTGTCTGTGAGAGTGCAGATGCAAGAGTGTATGAATGCAATTTTTCACACTGTATTTGAGATTTCTTCTATCCCTACTACACCTCTACATGGTTCCAAGTAATAATGAGTCAGTGTTTATGAATATGCAATACAGTAAGAGAAAGAGGAAAAACAAAGTTTCTTCAGTTTTATCAGAATCCAGGTAATATTTCTCTGAGCTTTGTTGGTACATGTCAGAAGTCTTTCAAGCCTCACAGATAAGGTTTTAGAAGTGTACATCTGCACAATACTTAATTAATTAGCTCATGCCTTTAGTATAATTCGCCTGTTAAACATTATGGAGCACTTGCACTGAGACTGATGAACACTACCCCAGCCTAAAAGGAAAAGAACAATCATTCTAATCAGCCTGACTCTTCAGAAGAGAAACATTGCTAAGGAAAAATACAACCTACAGCCTCAAGAAACCTGACTAGCTGATAGCCTGACTTATGAATTCTCCTCTATGTTCTACCAGCTCTTACATTTCAAACTCACCCTTGTAGCTCTTCCCCTACCTCTCTAGAAGACATAGATTGCATTTTTATCAGGTGAATATAAAGTCTGATTTACAGTTCAGTCAGCAAGGGTAAGTGATATAACAAAGACAGTATGTCAAATAAAGTGGGCAAGCAGTGAAGATGGCCAGAATTGTAGCTGGATATGTCTAACATTTTTTGTGACTAAACATTCTTTTTAGCATAAATAAGCCTATAAATCAACATTTCCATATATGAAATTCCATGCAGTTGTTGACATAATTTAATACTACCTCTTATTACTGTACCAAGCAAAAACAGCCAATAGGTTCAGAAGTTGCTTTAAGATTCCATGCAAATTCTAGACTGTTAAACTGCATAAAATCTACACATTTCTGACTTTTCTGATCATGAACATACTCATTTTCAACTAGTTTTACTAGTCAGGATGGACAAGAAAATTCCATATATTTCCATGGCTAACATTTTTAAGCATGTGAATCTACAATAATAGCTTTATGTTCTTACAGTTTTATTATAAAGCCACTTCAAAGCCGTCTTGTTTTCCCTTTCCCTCTCAGGGAAAAAAAAAAAAATTAAAAAAGACAACTTGCTTAGGTTATCACTTACAGGCATTCTTGAACAAGTGGACACTTTCTGAGTTATCACAGCAGTGCAAGTTATGTACTTATTTTCTGTCCTCATGTATCTACAGAAACACTGCATCTCATACACCATTTTGTGGTAAGAACAGATGAGGAATGACATGTAATGCCAACACCTTTCCATACGGTATTTGCCAGAAAAAGACATGCTTTATATATGTGGAAAATATACACAGACTAGACTATTTTCAGCACTGGCGATCAATGGGGCTGAGAAAAACCACATGCTTTACAGGGTAAATCATAATTAGTAGAAGACCTTGCTGACAATATGTAAGATAATTAGGCAATGAGAAGAATAAAAACTATATTAAAAAAATACAAATTAAGGCATACCAAAAATGAGCTTCAGAAGCAAGAGTCACAAACATACAGTGGTTAACAGAGATGAGTCTCAATGTTGGACACATGACTATAATTTTGCACAAGGTGGCCTCAAAGGACAAAATTCAGATCTTACTTTAAAATGTAGGAGATATCTTTTTAATACAGGATGATGTAAAAATGTAAAAACACCTAGCAGTTCAAGTACACGTGAAATAAAACTGAAAAATTATTCTTTGCAACAAGTTTTAAACATATGAACGCATCATCACATTTCTGAGAAGATATAAACCAGTACATGTTTTACAGGTTAGGTAACAATATACTAGCAAACCAGATAACTGGTTAAAAGGCAACAAACTGAATCCTTTCCAAACTTCAACTAGTAAATCATCTTGGGATATAAAATGTTTCTCACTCTTCAAAAATGAAGGCAAGGTACAACTTGAAATGTGTTTCTGTGGCTGTACAGTATGATTTTATACAGTTCGCTGTAATTCCGAAGAGCTTTATTTCTGACATACATTCAAGCAGAGAGATAGGAAACATCATAAACCATGGCAATTTACAGTAGTATATGTTGAACATCTGAATAACTTCATTACATATGTGTTGACTGCATTTCTTTCCATATTTAAGTTTGTTTACCTGATGGAGTAAAACTATACAATGAACAAACAGTGCATAAAATTACAGAAGTGTCAACATATGCTACTAGATTGCATCACAGCAGCATGACACCAACAGCTGAGTGCTCAGCTAGGTGCCTGCTGCCTGTCACTCAGGCTCAACTGAAATACACTCAGCTTTGTACACATCAGCTGTTTCCTTCCTTTCATAAAATTAAAATGACCAATAGGAACATTCACAGCTGACATCACTCATAAATAAACCTGAATAAACCATAAGCTATGATCTTTTAATGGAATATTTAAATACTTAGAAAATGAAAGCACAAACAAGTAAGAATCTGCTCTACAGAGGATCATAAAGCTATAAAACTGCAGTAACCATCTCTTACTTTTGTTATCAGTTAGTTACAAAGTGAAGACTATCAGGACTCACCAAAATTCCTTTAATGATATCAGAAAACAATATACAATTTGTCATAGTGGACTTTGAGTATACTAAGTAAAAGAGCTCCTTTTAAAAATAATGTTAATACACTGGCTCTAGATTTGATTATTTTTTTTTTTCTGTATGAAGGTGGATAAAGCTATGGACTTTCCATGTACTTCCAGTTCAAATTTCAACCAGCTGAAGTACTCAAAACAGGCAACACTTCAGAGTGGCAATGGGTCAGTGAAAGAAAGTCATTAGATCTACATCCGTGTTTGTATCAGAAAGCATTTTGAGTAAAGCCAGTCATGCAAACCAGAAGCAACACATGGTTAACCAATGTAAATACCTGCTGATTTAACTGTATTTTGCAATGAAGATTTTTTCTCCTCAATGTGATTATGGAACTAGGAAATAAAAATACAGCTCTAACTTGCAAATCAAGATGTTGCATTCCACAGTATTAGTTCAAATTCCTTGTTTAGAAATATCTAACCAATTTACAATGAAAATAGCCCTTATTTAGTTCCTTAATGAGAACTTATGTAAATCTTAAAGTTAGTGCTAGGTGCTAATTACTTGAAAATACAGCTTGAAGACCTCTGAAAAACTAATCACGCAACTGGGCTCAATCTCCCAGGCCCAGGTTCTCTCTACATTTGTCACCATGCACTGGTCTTTGACTAACCACTTTACAGTGGAGATTACATCTCGTCTTTAAAGGAGATTTGTAAATGGAAAATTATCCTTGTAATACTTAAATATTTAATATCACTTATTAATATACAGTAGGAATCCCACTCGTTTCTTCTGAAATCACCAAGAGGTTGTGCTTAAAAAAAATGCTTATAACACAAGAAGCGTTTCATACAGTTACCAAGAAATAAGTTGTGTACTGATCTTTTCTTTGGAAAAGATTTGCATAGCAGGTCCTAAGGCCTACTCAAAAATGCTAACTAAAATACTAGAACGTCATGCCAAAGCTTTATTCCTTACGAAATTGGTTATTCTTTCAGTTGTGACTAAAACAATTTAAAACATAACCAGATAAATATTGTAGCCAGTTCCTAAGATAATTACTGAGTATAATGTACTACGAAAAGAATTCTATGTCTGCATAAAATTGCTTCTTTGCAGCAGTGAGCATGCACACTGAGAACAGTTCGTTTTCCTTCTTTACTTCCTTTGAATCCCTACTTGCTGTTACAGATACAGTATATAATGACATAATTGGTAAATATTCCCTAGGTTATTAGTTTAAGATTGAGATATTTCTCTTTTTTTATTCTTCATACAGCATCAAATTTCAAGAATTTGGGGAATTTGATTTTCCTCCAGTGCTAGCCTTAATCAATATTTTTTTTTCTTTAAAATATACTGCACCCCTAGAATATTGAAATGTACCAAGTACAAACTAAGTCCTAGTTCAAGTGCTAGTAAAATGAGTTACATTTCTCCTTTATGAACACTTTGACCAAGCAATGATGTCAAAGGAATTTGGTATTTGTTTAAGCTCTGGAAGCTTCTACAGAAACGTAAAAACCTCTCTCTCAGCTCCAAATATTCAGGCATGTTTTGCCACATGCCTTTACATCCTCTTAATGGTCACTGGAAAGCATTTTTTTTTCCACTGCTAATATTTGTATTTAAGTTCTTAAACCAACCTACGTGAAGTCTGTTACCTTTGAAAACTCTAGAAAGCATGCTGGAAATCCCTACTTGTGGTAACCTCTAGTTGCTTCAAACCCAAGCCAGGGCAACATACTCAGCAAATCAAGGACTTTTTTTGTTTTGTTTTGTTTATGCTTTTTTAATTTAAAAAAAAAAAAAAAAAAACACCTTACATTAAAAGTGATTTGAGTGTCCTTGTAAAATAAGGAAATAAATAAATGCTTAACCTGCTTTGACACAGCTAAATCTGAACTAGAGCCAGCTGAGTTGCTTTAGGTTCTTGCTATACGCTTGGTTGCACTCTACAGAGAAAACTCTGTCATGGTGGAGCACTGCTAGTTTTCACAGCCAAATTCCACTTTGGAGTTAGACCCAACAGACCTAATTTCTTTCCCTTAATGCACTCTTGAAAATAGCTTTTAACCTATCCAGAAGACATTTTTGACATCTTGAAATTTTTCACTATTTTATTTTTTTCACAATGCATTACTTTAAGCATTGTTTCCCCTCTTCAGATGTTACTTTCTCAGACAAGGTTAGCCTACAATAGCAATCAGCCACCTCAGGACCTGGGATAATAGAAAGCGGGAAAAACCTTCTGAAGATATAATGACAAAAAGATGTCCCGGGGAAAAAAAAAAAAAAAAAAAAGATTTTCGTATTATTTTTCCAAGAGTTTTAGTTGCTAAACCACCTATACCTCAAAAACCATCCATTTGAGAAGAAAATATGATCTTACACTCTGTGTGCCTTTTATCTTGGTCATGCTTTATGGATACTTTTATTAGATTTAACAACTGAACCTTCCCATTTCATGTCAAATATGTCACATATATTGTAAGGAAAGAAGCAACAGTATCAAGACTTAGATTCTCTTTCAGCCTTTGCCGCCTATGTGCCAGCAGGTTACCCCATTCTGATTCTCTGCACGTTCATTTGGATGCCCAGCTTTACAGACCCAGCTTTCCCTCCACTGAAATGGAATTAGTCACAGTATAGGAAATTAAGTATCTGTGAAAGAGATCAGAGCCTAAATCTTCCTCCCTTTGGAATTTTCAGTAAGGCTCTAGCACTAGACAAACACACTCAGTAACCACTTCGAGATTTTCTTTATAAATATTTCCCTGTTAGGAAACTTAATGTGATGTGTATATTAAACTTTCAGTGATTACAGTGACTGCAAAATATTTGTGTTGTGAAAAACTAAACTAAGTAAAAACAAGAAGTGCTGGAGCTAACTAAGGTGAGGAATTGGCCTGATTCAGTAAAGAATTCTCCTACGATTTCATCAGTTCCAAGTAATTATCAGCATCTACTCACAAAATGAAAGAAACCAGAACAGTCTCTCTAAACAGTCTAATATGTAGGTCGTAACCCTTGTTTTTCCTTAAATAATTTGACTGCTACATCGAGCTACAAAACCACGTTGATTACATTGTTTAATGAGTCGGTTCCAGGCCTATTAGAACGTGGGAACCATGTATAGGATCTTTTTACTCCTCTTTGGATCTATAGCAAATCATTAGATATATGAAGAATGTAAATAAAAGGGCTCTTATTAAAAATTAAAAAAAAAAATAGGAATCTAGTGAGATATGAACAGTACAGAGCCTATGTCTTTTCACGTGGTTGCTTTTCTGGGAGTTTACCAGAAAGTACTTATATGAGCACATATAACCCCACAGACGCATGCAAACATACATCCACCTAAATTTACACTCTTGACTTCCAAAGCAAGTTTGCATTTCAGAGAGGTATGCCAAAGAATATTTAGCCATATTGCCACTACAACAGTATTGGAAACAACTGTGATCAATGCCTCAAAACATCCACCGTAACGTTTGGCTGAAAGACTTTTGAGAAGAAAAATAAATAAATCCTTAGACACAATGGACATTTCAACAACTGTACTACCTGCAGACCTAATCATGACTTTTGACAGTAACAACATGAGCCTTCAGGTACTAGGAAATATTTGAAAGAATTCCAAAAATTGCCAGGAGAAAGATTTCTGCTCATGTTCACAACTTATTTCTGGGTTATACTCTGTACAATAGTTTTGCCTTCACTCATGCTGCATGAGGCAGTAATCAGCAAAATTTCTGGCTCATTATCTTCAGAGTTAATTTCAGTCGGTACTGCTTAATGAGCAGTGTTCATTCCCCCCATTCTTTAAGTTAAAGTTGAGCATTTAAAATAAAAACTAATCTCACACTGAGACATCCCTGCCAGCTCTCTCAAAGGATAAAAATCTATTGTTATGATTTGGAAAACTTGCATTTCAGGCCAATCACAACAAGTAAAGAGGGAAGAAAAAAGAAAGTCTAGAAAAAAATAAAAATTAAAAATATAATAAAATCAGTGGCATATCTTGATAGTTTTCCATCCATCTTTTCACACTTGTAACACTACAGAGTTCTTACTAGGTATCTTTTTGGCTGACAGGGAGCTAAGTGAAAAAGTTACCATCCATGGTCTGTCCCAGTTGCTCATTAACATCATCTTTCTTTGCATGTTGCTGCCTCCACAGATCCATTACCTTACTGCATGCATACCTATTCCTGGTGCCAGCCAAAATGTCTAGTATCACATTGAACTTGGTTTTTAAATGCAGGTTATTAATATTAAATAATAATATTAAATCAGGTTAAGGAGAGGCAACAGGTGCAACTCTACTGTCAGACAGGAGGACATTGTAACTTATTGCAAGATGTGGTAAAAAGCAGCTGAGGTAGGCTTGCAGCTGTAAGCTTTTCAACATGCTCAGCTGCAACCAAGATGGCACCTATGGTCACAGCCTTAAAGTTTTGCAAGATGAGAGGAAGAAGTGGCATAATACCACAAACACAACAGTGATCTTTATTAGAGATTGACTATGGCTTTAAGACAAAACTTTGTCTCTCAGAACTTAAGAAAAGAACAAAACTCGGTAGTTTTCTATGTTATCTGACATTTATGGAATACCCAAGATATTAAAAATACTAAACCAGAAGAATTCTCACAGGACAGGTGTGGGCACTTAATGAAACTATATCCTTACAAGGCAAGATGTATTCTGTGAGTGGTCAGATTCATACAAGGAAGTAGCTGAAACAAAGCTCTTACCAAACCCAGTAGTATTTAGAATTTGCTACACAACCAAGAGAAGAGAGGGTTCCTTACGGAGACGGTCCAGGCAATTTTACCTTGGGGCTTCCAAATCCTTCCCCTTCTTTGGCCATCTTACAGCTACAACAGCCTACTTCAGTGCTGCTGAGCTAGACACATGGTAAAGCCTGTGTCTAAGAGTCCATTTGTTGCCAACTCCCACAAACCCAGTGGTGAAAATCAGGTAGTGGTTTAGCCCCTTTGGATGAGTACCTAACCAAGACCAACTAGTCAATTCAAGTAAATATCGCCACAAGAAGCAGATAAATACAAATAAAGCAAATAAATAGCTATACAAGAAGCAAAAATTGTTCTGCTGCAATGAGTAAAGAAACACTGAATTCACCTTGTTTTCTCAACTCCAGACCATTGCTCTACCCAGCAGATTGTATCTCTCCTCTCCGCTTATTTCAAATAAAATTCATGTTCTGCTCATTTCACAACACCTACAAATAAAAAAAAAAAAAATAGAGGATTTTACAGAGATACCACAGGATGTAATTGTTTAACAAAGTTCCTTTTCAGTAACTGGATTAGGAGGTGTTTGCAGGCCTGGTTCTATATAGGAGATCATAAATTTCAGAAGGGAGCATCAAAGGCATTTACCAAACCACATCACTGCAATGCTAACTCTGCATCTTTAACCCTTCAAATTATAAAAAACACAGGTAGTCACTAATAAAAAACAGAGACATGCTACTTTTTCTTTCTCCACTGTCAGTAATCAGTATTAAATTCAAATATATGACCCATTGTTTTCATGGAAAAGAAAGAAAAAGAGTGAAGTATTTACTTCCATAATTTCTGTCAGGACAGAACTCTCTCTAATTTGATTTGTATGCCAGAAGAAAAATCCAAGTTACCCTCCCAATAAAAAAATAAAAATTAATAAAATAAAATAAAATAAAATGAGGGGTGAAGGGGGTCTAGAAGACACTGAAATAACAAATGATACAGTATTCTTGCTGCTTTTAAGAAAAAGAAACATTTGACTATTTTCAAGCAGCTGGCCAGAGCTGGCAATTGACCTCAGTTATGACTCCATCAGGCGCCATGGGATATATTCAACACTGTTTGAGAGAAGATGAAAAACAGTAGTCCATGCAAATCATAAAAGAAATTAATCTCACTAAACTGATACCAAGCCTTTCCTGGCTAAGAATACATCTCACATTCCTGATAAAGAAAATTTAAAACATTAAAACTCAATGAAGAAGTCGACTTAGCACAACAGTTAAAAAGTACCGTGGTTTTAAAAACACACTCCTGCAGAACTGAAAGCAGACAAACAAATAATATGGTATTATCCTTCCCAAAAAGGATCACAAGCAATCAAAAAGATGGTGTCTTTGTTAACGTAATGTCCACATTGTTTTCTGTGTACATCTGCAAGAGACCTATTTTTCCACACCACTTAGCACATGCTATGGAGAGATAATATTAAGGTTGTTTGAGATTTCTCCCAAGGTTACACATTGCACTATGCATGTAGCATTTACTTAGGATTATCAAATGCAGCTGCATCAGATATTAGGAAAACATTAAACATACCCAGAAGTGAAGCAGCAGACAGTCCTTCAGGGTGGCTGCCTCTTCCTTTTGCTTAATGCCAGCTAGGCCCCAACTCACTGAGAAAATTACTACAGAATAATATTTACTTATAGGCCATGCTGTAAGTTAATGTCCTCAAGTGTCCTGGCACGCAGCATGATTTCTTTTAAACTCAGGGAAATCAGAAGGAGGACTTTAAATTCTCTTCTACTAATTAAGAGGGTTATCTTTAATTAAGGTATTTTGTTAAGCACATAAATAAGCGTTTTCTCATCGTTACTTTCTAGAATGTTCTGTTTTGTTCATCTGAATTATTTCACTGCCTGGGGCTTCTCGTTCCTTCCTTCAGATACTGCTACTGCCAAACAGACCTTTGGTCTTCTTGGTAAACAGACTCCATTTTCTGTATCTTACCCCAAAACACATAAACATTTTGTTTCACCCTCATAGGTTCATCATCTCCTTTGGCTTTAAGGACTTCAAATGCTATAAATCAATTGTGCTTTTGACATGAGGATAAGCAAGCACTACTTATTCTTCTTATGCCTCAAATTCTTGAAATTTCTGTCGAATAATGCTCTCACCTCCCCACAAATGCTCCTAACTCTCTACAAAAATATGTATCTCTGGAAAAAGAGGACTTGATTTCATAGTCAGTGCAAGAAAAAAAATGTATCCTCCAAGACCAAAGCATTTAACCTGTTTTAGGAACTTCAGGAGGACAGTTTTCTGTTCTGACAATTTCTCTTCCCCTGCGAAAACAGCAAAGGGAGCCTGTTTGACTGTCTCATTCTAATTTGGTTTGAACAATTACTAAAGTTTGGATAGGACATTCACATCCAAGATGACTAGAAATGAGCACAACCCATATTATATTGTCACACCAAGTACTTTTTGTTTTGTGAAGTGACAAAAAATTGAAAACAACTTCAATCATTTTGTCCACCTCATTGTCCAAATGATTCTGTGAATTTACTCACATATTTTTTGAGATTGTTCTTTTCCTATTTTTTCTTCATACCTCATTACTGCTATTTCAGAATAAAATTTGTGGGTACTTTCTAATATGAACAAAACTTCATATTGTATCTTACTGTCCCTATTATAGAAATTTTCCTTTGAAAATAGCTTTATTGTACATGTACAGCTTTCAAATAAGAAAAAAGAATATTTATTAGATTCTGTGCCTTCCCATGTCAAGAATACTAATGAAGCATATTGCTAAAGATTTAGACTTAGATTTTATACCTGTGAAATTACTACATAACTCCACAGAACTCATCACATCGTTATTTTTGAAAATAGCAAATGATAAAGTAAAAACTTACTGTAAATAGGATTGCTGACCAGAAAAAAAAATAATAATAACAGAGGCAAAACTTAGGTTGAAAGGAACTTTCATGATCCTCCTCTTGTTTTGGGGGACTGCAAAATGGGCCAATTTCAGGTGCTGAAACAGAAGAGGGATATAGCTTGTCCTGCCCTGACAGCTGTGCCAGGCCAGCAGGAAGGGAGCTATCAGTGCTGCCAGGGCAGCTCTGCCGCCTCGTCTGTAATTCACTGCCCTCCAGATCTCCACGTCCTTTTCCACAGGACTGCCAGCATCTAGGGTCATGCCAAAGCAGGTGCAGGACTTGGATTGAGCTGTGTATGGGTGAACAGTATTCAAATGGAGTTTTAAGACAGACGGTCCTGTCCTAAGAAACTTAACCTAAAACAGATGAGACAAGTAGATGCGGCAGGATGAAAAATAACTGTTCAAAAAAGGTGAGTAATTAAAAATGAGGACAGCTAGAAATTTTGAACAGGTTTCTGAAGGAGTATGAAGCCAAATGCAAATTTGAGAACTCCTTCTCAAGGTGTGGGAAAGATAACTCACAGACACTAATCCAGGAATGGGTGATAGAGATAAATAAAGCAATAGCATTAGAGGGATACCTGGCCATAAGGCATAAGGATAGAAGAAAGATTAAAACAGAATAAAGTTATGTACAACCTTAGTCATGTAGCTCACCTCTTCATTCAGTTTTTTTTTTTTTAACCTTCATTTCTGAGATATCAATTAGGCAACATCAAAGATACCACAAGCCACATAAAGTATAAAAAGGTCTTCAAAAGGAAAAGCAGTGCTGCAGCCTGTCGGAGCTACCTGACAAAGAAGAGTTCGATAATCGTCTACTGCACTTCAGCAACAAGGAATGAGAAGTATAACCTTAAAATATAAGTAATGGAAAGAAATAGGTATGTGCCTGAAAGGAAATCATAAATTCATCACGCTACGCTTTCAAAGACAAACTTTAAACAAAATGGAGGTAGCTGAAAATACCTATTCATTTTGCTTGTGAGAAAAATGAATTTCTCATGCCTTCAGGCAGTAGAGAATTATGTGGTCTTTTGAACTGAAAAAGTGCAAACTGTAGAGGATCAGACTGAATAAATGTTAAGATGCCAGTCTGACAGGGCCTGTGGGAATCTACTCAATAACAATATTTTTGAGATGTCTCACACAGGAATGGTGTATTTGTTATAGTTATTTACACCTCACAGAGTAAGCTAATAAAAATGAAAGACTGTGTTTATGCATGAAGGAACTGAGATGGACACAAAGGAAATACCTGCATGAGAACACATAACAGGTATGAAAGTCACTTTAAGGTAAGATGAAAAAGAAAAATAAAAAAATAAAAAAAAATGGTAACTGAACCATTTGTAAAAAAGATCAGTATTTTTCACTTAGTATCTTTCAAGTGTTGAAAAATTAGTCTGGTTAGTAGGGCTCTTTCCCTCAATTTATGCAAAAAACTTGAAATGCAAGACTCATTGAGTCCTCATTGCAAGAAGCCACCTCCTTATCATGAAAAGACAGAGACAAGTAATTGGATGAAGGACTGGTTTCCTACATCTGTAAAGATAATTCCATTTATGGAATTATTATGGCTGTTGCAGATCAGACAAGGGTGGAATCCAACATCCGCAAATGAGATTTACACATTTGAAAAAGACTTCTTGAGGAAGCTCTGGTGTCAGCCCTGCTGCAAAGACCCCTGCTTACTGGAGTAGGATAATAATGGTAGCTGTGGAAAAGTCATAAAAAAGGTCAGTGTGATAGAAAATAGAAAAACAGAATATCCCAGGTTGAAAGGGACCCACAAGGATCATTGAGTCCAACTCCTGGCTCCACCCAGCACCACCCAATGGTATGGTGCTGTCACCACTTCCCTGTGGAGCCTGTTCCCATGCCCAACCTCCCTCTCAGGCAAGAACCTTTACCTAACACCCAGCCTGAACCTCCACTGACATAGCTTCATGCCATTAGTGATGAGAAGGTTAATATCAACAAACCTCATCTCCATTGCAAAACTTCTTCCTGCTTTATTGGCAGAGTGCCTATAGAAAATGGAGGCCCTTGGCCTAAACAGAGTACCTCTCAGGGTGTGTTTCACTTTGGTATGCAAATGTGTTTTGCCCTGGTAAGCCAAAACTAAATGTACAATAGCTACAATTTGCAAGATCTAGTGTATTGCTCATAACATCCTAAAATGATTTATAAACACTGATTATTGGGTCTAAGCCTGTAATCCATTTCAGGAGTAAGATACCCACTGCATAAATAGCTTACAGTATATAAAATAAAGCTGCTTACAGCATATACTGATTGATAAAACATGTACGAAAGGCCAACATAAGACCATATAACCTCTAAGGTCAAATTAAGTTCCACATTAACTTCCACTCCTTTCTAACTCAAACCAGGGGGGAGAAAAGAAATCAATTTCATTATGTGGCCAACTATAAAACTAACTATACATTCTTATAAAAAGAAAAAGACAAGGAGGCATAAAGGAGCTGACTAATTGACACCTTTTCTACAATAACCTGCAATAATACTTCAAGAGCGAGAAAAAAATCAGGCCTAAGCATGTTCTTTTCTCGTATCACACCCAAAAGAAAGGCTTAAATCTCTTTCTTAAATGACACACTTTCACTTCTTTATTGAATTCTTTATTTCATATCTTTCATCCATTTCTGTCTGCTTTTTTTTAAGCAATTGCTAAAATTACTCAGCCAAATGGTAACTCAGGTATACAAAACTTCTTTTAATTGGCATGAGATATATGGGAGAGAGAAGCTTAAAAGGACTATCATTATATGGAGTCCATAAGCTAAGTTTTTCTGCAGACAAAATATGTTCAGCACAGTTACAGCAAGGATGGAGCAAAACTGGATTTAAACTATCAATTTAAAGTTTGTTTCTGCAACTAATCAAAGGCTATCTTCGTTTCAAATATAATGTTCTCTAACGCCTGGTATATTAGGGGCTTCACCAAAATGGAACAAAGAACTTGGACCTCTAATGCACCTACAGCTAAAACAGAGACAGAAGTGAAAATGTAGAGTGCACAGTAGTTAATAATCATTGAAAAGTATAAAAACGTGAGACAAAACCATAGAGGGCTTGAAGACAAAAACTCAGCAAGACCAATGATTGCCGCATCGTAGGCAGCATTGAAGGCCAAGGCTTCCCCACCTGAGTGGTAACTGCTGAGTGTGCAGGGTCTCAGCAGGACTCCACATCCCCATTGCATCCCCCATTGCAATGCTCTGCCTAGGAACAGGTAAGCCTTACCTATGTACTGCTTGTATCAGCCAATAAATAACTGCTGAGTACTTATAAATCCAATAAAATCCTGTTTGCAAGTCTCTGTTGATGGTAAAGTATTCAAATAAAAGTGACACGGTAGAAGAAGGGTTATAGAAAGTAAAAATACAGTTTGATTAACTATCTATCAGTTTCAATTTACTAATACTGCAGTTTTTAAAATAAGAAGGTGAAGATGGCCTTTGGGTTTCATAAAGGATAAACAACTTTGCCACACAGGAAAAATCAGTTCATATTTTAAGTCTGAATGTTGATAAAATATTTTTCAAAAACATTTAGCCTTGTTTTGAAGCTGCTTGCATGGCAACATCAGGAGACCATAGAGAAGAGCAAAGTGTTTACTTTTAGGGCTAATGCTCTATGTGGACATTCCAGGAACCTCATTATCAAAGGCTTTGGTGTCACATCAAGATCACCAGCAATCAACAAAGATTCTCCAGGCTGACCACCTAAAGACAACATCGACAAATCAAACCTTATGGCATTCAGTTGCTAATTCTGTTTTTCCTGAACAAGGTGATGCCACAATGTCCAGGATCCTCCATAGACAAAAGCCGGTTTTATTTAAGAGTTCCTCTATTTATTTTATAGATATCATAAACATTCTTAAATGCTTATTAATATTTTTCAAAAGACATAAACCTGATTGTTGAAGCTGCAGATCTGGAGGGAGTCGCATACCAAATTACATTAATTTATGAGCTTTAATTTTAATGAATAAATTAAAGTCCTGAACAAAATAGTTGCAAGATGTTCTTTAATACAAGGGTAGTTTAATAAATGCACTCCTCTTTCACCTGGCCTGCAATACAAATACAAAGCACTAGAAACATCCATGTTTGGGGGCTTTTACAGAGTTAAAAAAAATACTATCCTGTTTATAAAAACAAATTTACAGCTATATATTGCAAGTAAGTATGTTCTCACACGTCCTAGAGTGTGTAACACATCCATTAAAATGAGCCACGTGAACAGGAACAATCTTGAGTTTTGCTCTGCAGGGGAGTCACAACACTCATTAAAATATAATAAGCTCCACAATGAATAGAGCAAGTGCTCATTATAACGTAATGAGTACTAATTATCACACAATGGTCCTGTGGAGTAAACTCGTTGCATTTCAAGAACATGATACCTTTTTTGTTTAAACATAAATGGGAGCCTCTTCAGTCTCAGTTCAGAACTAGGAAACAGAGAGGCTCTTCACGTGACATAGTATATCCAACCAAACACACTACAGTAATGTAGCAACAGAAGCCAAACCAACTTCAGTACCACAGCAGGCATTAATAGCTTTTGGAAATCAGTCCTCACCCAACTTTATATAGTCTGAAACAGCTCAGGCTCATTAGTCTTCAAGTCACAATGCAAGGCTTATGAAGGCAACAAAGCTCTTCCTGCTGGGATTTCTTGAGAGGTATTTACAAACCTCCTGAATAAGCTTCTGTCTAGAAGGCTACTTTTCAAAGGCATGTAAAAATGAACATCCCTCCGGTCAGCTTTTCCATTCATCTGCCACATGGTCAAAGAAAATTTACCTAAATAAAGAGGCCCGGTCTGTCTTTCCCCACATCCAGCTTGCTGCTCCCCCCATTTTCACTGCATTAGATATGGAATTTGTCAAACTGTCATATAAAATGATTCAGTTCTCTAATCTGGCAGAAAATGAACACAGAAAAAAATATACATATACAAAATTCAGCAACTTGTTGGCTGAGTCATCTCACATAAATTCTCCTTTATGTCCTCCATGCTCTTGGGGGCCTACTTCTTCCATAACACACATCCATCTACTGGCCCATCCTCAAGAGGCCAAGAGGTCTTACACATTGTGTTCTTCACTCCCAGCATAAGCATGGTTGGTATTAGAACGCTGCAGTCATTTGAGCTTGATTTCAGAAAATGGGAGGCCTTCTCCAGGCCTATATTCATAAAACAGGATTGTTCCCTCTCAACCCGGAACACTTCTGTCCCAGCTGCAAGCCAAGACCCACAGCACCCTGGCAGTCTTGGGACCCGCTCCCCACACACAACCCACACCCTTAGCCCCCTCAGCCAACACCCAGGAAGAGGCCACTGCTGCTCGATGGCCGCCTCACCTGCCCAGGGAAGGCCAACCTCCTACCACACGCACCGCCTCCTGGAGCAGCCCTGGGGCACGCTGTGAACCTTACCTGTACGATAGCTGGTTTGAGAATATGCAGGATAACAAATAAATCCAGTTTGTGTAGCAAACTCTGCATCTAGTATGAATCAACTATAGTACTGTGAATACTTTATGGACTTCACTTGACGCTGAAAGAAACTCAGCGGGTTAGAAATGTTGAGCACTACTTGAAAATATATATTTGCTTGTGGATTGTCTTACTGCTTCCCAAAACCACTTAGAAGGGTTTCTAATGAAAAGCTACACTGGGTTTCAAAGTGTTCATTGAAAACAAATGAGTATAAGAATAAACCCTGTATTTCTTTAGCAGTTTTCTAAAAGCTAGAAGGTGGCTCACAGTTTAATTTATGTGGACGACAATTTAAAACAGAGGAAAAAAAAAGAAAAAGACAACTGATGTCAATGCAGAAGATACAATGTTAAATGAATTGGTTATTTTACACCTTCTGCCATGCAATTACAAAAATATTTAAGATCTCTCTAGGCTGAATAGGCAAGATAGTAACTCTAAGCTCAAATTCCCTAATATGAATGCAAGAAATCGTGCTTAAATGAATGGCAAATATGTAACAAATCTTCTTCATCAGCAAAGTGTGCGAAAATTGCATATAATAAATGATGTTTAGCATTTTTATGACTCCAGTAAGAAGGCTTATTATTTATTAGAAAGAACAAAATGTGAAACATAAAAGAAATAGTGATTGAGGACTGTTATCCACATGTAAATTAGCTTCCTTTTTATTTTTAAATATTGGCAGTTCCCATAGGCAGTTAATAGCTGCCATGCTACGGTGCTGCTCATATGCCCTAGTTTTATTTCACCTCTCCTGAACGCCAAGATTTTACACTTAGACGAGTCAGCAGTTCCCTGGTGCTAATACTATATATCAGCGTTAAAAATACCTTCTTACAGTCAAATGAAATCTTTTTCACCAGTGAGCAAACTAAAGGAACTACTTCCCTTTTAGCCTTTTTTCTTTCAAATATACACAAACACCCTTAGCATTAATAGCAATGGTTTTCCTGTCCTGTCACTATTAAAGTTGTTGCTAATTGTAGGAAGGTTTTCTGCTAAAGGAACACTTGTAATTTACAAATATTATAGGATTCAGTAAGAAAGGGTCTCAGAGATGGTTTTGAATATATCAAATGCATGCCAGACTACTATGGAGATGGTCTCTTATGTCACTAATTTATTTTTTTTAGATATCTATCACTGAGTACCACTCACAGACATGACAAAGCTTGACCAAATCCTAGCCAGAAATACAAGCCTGAGAAACCCACTACCCCAATTCCAAATGTCAACTTAAGCCTCATTCAACAACTGCCCTAGAAACTATACTTACAAAGAAAAGACAGAACAAAAATATTTCATCTGGGCAAGGTATAATTATTGATAGCAAAAGGCACTTGATAGTTTCTTGGACTAAAAGATTTTCATTCACAGCTCTCCCACCCAATAGGAGTAAGACGTGAATTAAACATAATTCAAATCCAAATGTATAATTAACTTTTATAGAAAATATATTAGTCACTAGGTTAAATGATCTAATCAGAGAATATTATTCAAAATAAATCATTTAATGTAATTACGGAAACGTACAGTCCCATCTGTGAAAATAAGCAGACAGGTCAATGAATAGCTCATTGTACATGATGTGATCAGTAACTTTTACGTGTTTTTAACAGTATCAAGGGTTTTTTTTTTCTTCTTTTTCAAGAATAAAATAAAATAAAATTATTTCCATTCCTTTGTATCCTCCCAAAAAGTATGTTTGTGTGCACATCCATACATGAACCTGTAACTGCGTCTGTAAGGTCTCAATGAGTACTAATTATGAAACAGCACAATGCATAACGCACCATGAAATACCAAAAAAGAGACTCAACAAAACAGGAGCTGGTTGTTTCCAACTGGAATACCACAAGAGGAGAAGACATGCTGGGCAGCATTTACACCATCTACATCTAGGTACCTACTTGAGCTCAAGCTACCTATATCAGCAGGGAGAGGCAAGCTTCTCCACAGAAAGTTCGAACATCCAAGCAGAAGACCCCACCACAGACCATGAAGAACCTGAAGGTGGACAATTTGTGATGTCCAGTTCACAGCCGCTCAGCAAAGGGGGAACAGGATGGGGACGTGGCAGACCCAAGTCCCGCTGCTGGCAGGCTTCCTAGGGAACTGCGTGCCCTTCTGTCGGTCTCACTTCTCCCATTTGCTACATCAAGGCAATGTGACTCCAGGAAAGCACCTTAAGGGTCTGGTCTTACTGACTGTGCAGTACTTCACATTCAGATAACTTTGCTGTATGTGACTGTGTATGTATATGCCAATTTTTACGAGTGCCAAACAATACTCTGTTCCATATTACAAACTGCCCAGCATTGAAGTTTCCAAATAAAACTGGCCAACTAGTCCCTTATTACTTAAACTACCATCATAAAACACTGTCTTGACTCTCACTTCTTCTAATCGCCTCACAAGTTTACAGGTTCTACACCAACGACAGTGGGTTTTAAAAAGAGACTATCTCAACACAGACCAAAAAATCTCACCGACCACTACAGTCCTATACTCAAAACACAGCCAGAACCTGAGCTAGCCTGAGTATTTTTAGATGCACAAACATCCTTTAAAAACTGAGCATGTAAGCACTGACCAAATTATATTGATACCTAGGCAAGGTGGAGTTGGGATGGAAAATATGTCTGTGACCTAAATATATTCTACCTTGCAAGAATATTTATTTCAAAGAAGCAAGCAGGTTAAAAAAGAGTGAGTAGTCAAGCTTTTAATTTTAAAATAACACACTGTCTTTTATATGATAATAAACCCAGCCTTAACTCTGCCCAGGTCTGAAGTAATTCCACAGGAAAAAATAAATATATAATATATAAATGGTAAATCTCAATAATGCGAAATAGCCATTTTTACAAACCTCAGGCAACAGTTAAATATATTTTCAGTATACAAGAACTGCAGATGTGAAAACACCATTAAATTGCTTATCTGTTACTTACAGAGAGAAAAGAAAAAAAAACACAAACAGTGGCACATTGTTTAAAGCATCTCAGCATCAGTAGCTTGTCTCCTGTTCTTGGAGAAAATAAATAAATAAATAAATAAATAAAAATCTTGTTCTGCTAGCCTTCCTTCTGCCTTAAGGGAGATATGACTTTTTGGCTCCCACTTGAAGAACTTCTTAAAAATTCTACTTCAACATCTGGATTGAATTTTCAAATTCTGTGCAACTTCTTTTGCTGGAAATGGAGAGCAAAACTGTGTTTATAATGGAAACTACCTTACAGAATAATGGACACACTAGCACTTCAGCATTAGGCTCTGCAATATTTTTTTGAAACAATACCGCACAATATTCAACTTGTAGTTATTGTGCCAGTGTTCCTTTTATACCTTACAATGTGCTTCAGGGACTTATCTAAGATTGCCTATCAAGTAAATCATGAAATTAGCAGCACATCCTGATTTATCACTGGAGTGATAACTCCAGTTTAACTCTCTTTAAACTAGCACACTGTTGACCAAGGAAAAGGTTTTCGATCATAATCTCAGAACAAATACTAGTAAAACTTACATGCTGGATTACATAAACCTTTGTAGACAATTTTGGGTTTTTCATATTGTTTATGTTTATGACCTTCACATATACACCTTATTCTTCCGGAAGAAGATGAATAGAATCTATTTACATTGATTTTTTCCCCTCTACATTTTCCTCCCCTTTCTGTCATGTCAGCTGCCGCCTTTATTTTACACTGCCTACAAACAAACAGTGCCACAATGGGTCATGACGGCTGATTTAGCTTAGGCCCCTGGTAGGGCAGGTCTGCCAGAGCTAACTAGCAGTTAACTGTCTGAGCAGGAGCTCCTGTTCATCTGCATGGAAAAGATGACTCACTGGTATTTAACTGGTTTGATTCAATCTGATAGCATTGATAATTTTCAGCACTACTTGCATTAACAGAAGTGTAGCTCTTAACCAGAGCAGAAGCTTCCTGCCATGGAACAGGATCTTTCATACTCTTTGAATTGCATTTATTAGACTGAGATGTCATTTGAAGTCTTCCACACAACCATCTTTAGAACTAACAACTCAATTACTTACATCTTAAATGTGTTTACTTCTAGATGTTGGTAAATTCCAAGTCCTTTTCCAAGACAGTGAATAAAGTGAAGCAGAGTTCAGAGGGAAAAAATAAAAAAACTACAATTGCTTTCAAATAAAGATTGTTTCCTGAAGGGTATCATGTACATGTTATGCACCACAGGAACGTCAGTACTGGTCCATGATCAACTGTAACTCTATCCAGCACCCAGACGCTTACGCACACATATTTTGGATGTTGATGACATTTATCCCAAATGTTTTATAACATTGCTTATGTTCACCAGTAGTGGTTACTACAAGCTAGCACAGCATGCACCAACAAAGTGGTTGAGTTAGAGTCTCTGCATTGCAGGACAAAACTGCTACACGACAACATTTATTAATCTAGGAAGTAAAGAATTAAACTGCCTGGGGAATTAAACTGGCTGAAGTATAGAAACTTCAGCTGACATTTTGTCTTACTAGCACTCCTATCCTGGCGAAGCTTTATGGGAGCCTCAGTACCTACAAGTGGGCCCAATTTAATTTTGCACCTCATCTGTAAGTGGTTCAGTGAGCAACACAGTGCCCCTAAGCCACGCTTATGTACTGGATCTGCTCCTGTTTAAAGGAAAGACTGCTGTCTGACACGCTATTTCTTCTGCCTATTTTTTTTAGAGAGAGCACATAAGAGAGAGTGGGTTGGTGGCTGTTTTTGTTTTGTTTTGTTTTGTTTTTTTTCCTGCTTGTTTGTTTTTTATGTAGAAATGGAACAGAGTTATCTATGGGAGTCCTTAAGTAGGATGTAGGATGACTGGTAGTTTTAACTAGTTACAAAAGAAAAGTATTATGTTGTTTCCCAAGGTCCACATCTAAGAAAAGAGCCACACCTTAATTTGCATTAGGTAGCTATAAAGTACCATGTCTTCCTTTGAAGGGTCTGAAATGAAATCAAATGAAATCTGTCAAAGGCAGTAGAGTAGTTAGGGAAGCCTATGGGTTATTTCCATAAATCACCTTACCTTTAAAGCTGAGCAAAATACCAAACATATGCCAAACTTTCAATTAATATTTCCCCTGAAGATAAATGTTTACTGGCGTCCAGGAGGAGGACAATTATTGCAGAAGGAAGGCTTCAGTGTTTTCTCACGACTGTGTATGATTGACTGCAGCACAGAAGTAAAGCTCTGGAAATGCAGGATCTATGGTTAGTGTCTTGGAATGAAAAATAAAATCTGATTTTATCACCTGTGCTAACTGAAGTCATAATTTTACTTGTGTTCTCCATCATATTTCTTCTGATCATGAAAAACTAATGGGGCATCGATGCTCATGAAATTGGATTTCTCTCAAGCCCTAATTCGAATGATAAACTATATTATAATGTAAGAAATGCTCATACTGCTTTACGAAGATGAACTCAGAAGAAAAACATGCAGGGGTACACGTTTGCTACATGTCACTGGCTTCTGTACCCTGTCCTCTTTGTATCTTGTCACTCCTGTAGGCAAAACAGAGTGTCTCACATGCACACATACACACACACACATACAGAGAGGTACAGGACTACGTGAAGGCACACTGGGGAGCTCGTTGCTTGCAAAAACACTCACTTCCAGACCACTGGCAATGCAATTGGGGAAAATGGGGTGTGAACCGAAGGCACATAGTGCGTTTTGGTCATTAATAAGGATACTATGGGGGTGGACTAGGAGGCAATGGAGAGAGGATTCATTTCTGCCTGTACATTATTTACAGTGCCCTTTACACAAAGTAAAGTTGGGTCACTGCTGAAGCTGTGAAAAGCAGCTAAAGGTAAATCTCCCAGTCCTTTTTTTTTTTTTTTCCTGTAATTTCAGCCCTCAGTTATCACATAACATTAGAGATAAGGGGGGAAAAACAGAAAAAAGCACCCCTGAAATTGCTCCTGATACATCAGGCTTAAAGTTCCTCACCCCCAACTCCACCCGCCGTGCGATTTGCACGGCCGGGCACACGCGTGGGAGCCGGGTTCCCAAACCTGCCCGCCCGCGGTCACCGTGCATCCGCAGCCGCACGCCAGCCCCCAAGTTACACGGCACGACCGCAGCCACCGCGCACGGACGGACGGACGGAGCGCAGACCTCCCCGTACCTGGATGTCGCGGGTCCCCCCGCAGCAGCGCGGCTCCCCGGCACCGCAGGGGCGCGGCGAGCGCACCGCCGGCAACTTTGGGCTCGGCGCGACTCGGCTCGGCTCCGGAGCCTCACCCGGCCCGCCCGGCGCCGGCAGCCAGCGGCGACTTGTGCCGGTGGTGCCGTCCTCGGAGAGCGCCCGGCTCCGGCCCCGGGTTCCCCGGAGCCGCCCCCCGGCGCCGCCCCCGTTCCCCGCTCCCGCTGCTCGCCGGGGCCGCGCAGCGCGGGCACGGAGCGCGCCCGCCTCTGCCCGGCGGCTGCGGGCAGCGCCCAGGGGCCGGGGATGCTGCCGGCCGCCTGATGCCGCTCGGCTCGGCTCGGCTCGGTTCGGCTCGGCGCGCTCCCAGGTGTCCTGCCCCCGATGGAGGCCGGCTGGAGGATGCCCACCCGGGATCAGCATCCTGCCTCCAAGGGGTAACCGGGTGCCGGCCGCGTCCCGGGGGCGATGGGCACGCAGCAGGCTCGCTCCCAGCCCCCTGCCCCGGCAGGGAGCAGTCGGCTGGAAGAGGAGGAAGGCCGCCGGCAGCGGCCGCGTCCCGAGCGAAAAGGTGCCGTGCACAATGTATGCAATCCAGCTGGAGTGGGAAAGGAGAGGCGAGGACAGCCATTCCGGCACGTACAGTAACGGGAAGGGAAGCTGCTACACCAGATCTCATGGATGGGAAGAGCAACGCCGGGCACTGAGATGGCCTAAACCAAAGATGGGATAAAATCCAGGGCTAGATTCTGAGAACTTCTTGAACAGAAACGCTCTTGGCTGCTGCAAAATACACGTTACGTTACAAACGGTTTTGCGATCAGGGCAGGGGGCTGAAGGAAAGAGGGGAGAGGTAAGCTCCTAGAAGGAACGGAGTAGCGACCGCTTCCATTTGCTATGTTCATGTCCCCCGGCCTGCAACTACAGCGCGCAGGAATCGAGGCTTCCATGTGGAGTCTCCACAATGCTCTCACCTAACTCCTGGTGGGCTCCACACAGCTCCCTGCCAGATCTCCTGACCCAGCGATGGGCTGCTTTTATCCAGATGATTTTACTGTTTTACCTCACTTTCAAATCCACTTGTCAAGGTGGTAGTTAGTTTACTAATATTGAGGGGGAAAAGGGAGAAAAAAGACAACCCCTCCCCTTCACTCTGTGAAGGTCCATACAGTTTAACTTAACAAACAATTCACGCCAAGCCACCTCCTCACTGCTTAAAGTGAGTGAGACTAAATGAGTCTTGCAGCTTACCAAGCACTGGGTAAAGTGCAGTTTACCTAGAACAATCCATGGACAGAGCTAAAAGCAAAACATTTTATTTTAGGTCTTTTTTTTCAGCAATTTTCCGTGAATAAGGCAGAACTATGAATATTCACCAGATACTCAGAGCATAAGTCATCACTCATTCGCTTCTGCAATGAGCGGTATGACAAGCAGAGGGAAGTCTTGATGCTCCAGAAAAGCCTTTAAAAGGTGAGAATATACACAGTTCTTTCTTCTCATATGTGTGTGTGTATATAATAAATATACACATATATATTCATATTTAAATATTTCAAATACTCCTCTCAGGCAGGAGTGGAGAACGTTAGCATAAAGAGATTATGAGCAGTATTGCAGGCTAATTTGGTATAAAATAGTCAAAGATATTCTTAACAACTCAAAAATTTTACACCATTTCAAGGAAGAAGCTGACAAGTTGGAAAAAAAAAAAAAAAAAAAAAAAACAGCCTCAGTGAACTCTGACATTTCTTTTAAGCCAACGTTTTAAGACTAAACATTGAGATTTGGTTATACTGATGCTAGGCCAATTCTTTTATCAGTTTGAATTTTAAAAGACTCTAAATTTGTCATGGGAAAATAAAAAAGCCTTATGAAAAGAGCTACAAAATGAAATTATTGTCTGGGACTGCAGCAGTAATGACAAAGGAATTCCAGGGAAATCTGGTTGTAACACACGAAGCACCACTGTGCAAGTAGGTTCACCTCAGGAGCCCCATGGACTTGCACAGTTCCATCAGTGTATCAAAACACAGAACTTTGCAGATTGCATTCAGAAAGTTCCTTTCCCAGAATTGAGAGCTTGTGACAAAGATTATGTAGGAAAAAGAAAAAGGAAAAAAAAAAAAAAAAAAAGAAAGGGGTGGGATTTGTACCTTTGAGGGCGTGGACTTATGCTTTTAGGAGCAATACTGAAATGTAGGTGAACTCGTGATGAAGTAGAACACAGCTGTACTGTATGCTAGCAAAGCTTCTACAGATTCAAAAAAAAAAAAAAGTGAGCTTTTGCTGATGTTGAAATTCTTTTTTAGATAACACGCTCCAGTTAATCATTTATAGGATATGCCTGCAAAACCAGTCTCTCTTTGTTGGTGACTTAATATGCTAAACAAGTATTGATCATCTTGCAGGTAACTGCTAGAAACTGATAATTCAGCTAACATTCAACCACTTATAAAAGACAAAGTAGTTCCTTAATATATCAGGTACTGAGAAAATTCAGGTCAATTTTAGATTACAAATTTCCCGTACCCTGGATAAATTAGGAACGTTCAGATCATATTGCGACGATGTTGCTAAGTTCAGTCCAACTCTTCCTCTTTCTTAGGTGCGTGTACTCAAATGGTTGCAGTCAAGGAAAATTAACCTAGTTGCTGCCAAGAACCTCCCTTCACACACTGACAACAACTGTACCAGGATTTTTCACATTCTTGTTCTAAAGCATTGGGAATATCCCTGTTACCACCATCCCCAGCAGCAACTTTCCAGTCTTAAAAATGCAGTTACTGCTTCCCTTTTTGCTAGAGTGAAAGTGTTAAAAAAATAAAATTCTTCCAGTCCATGACGTCATTTCACAATACAAGCAAAGGAATAACACAATGCCTGAAAACAAGTAACAGTTAACACTGGGTGTGTAATTGGTTGTTTTCTTTTTGACTAAATTCAATCATTATTTTTGTTCTCAGTTGCAGTGCATAAGAACCAGCCACAGCAATACATCTGAGAACAATGACACTTCCTCTCATCGTTTTTTCTCTTATTTCATAAACTCTTTTTTATCTAAACAGAGCTACTAATAAATATTCTTACAAGTACTCCTACATGAAGAGATACATTTTTTTGAAAGTTTGTATGTGATCTACTATGACAGGTCTCTAGAAACTATCATCTGAAAATATTTCAATGACTGGAATTAACAATTGGTCCTAAAGAGAATAAAATTAAAAGATGTCGAGGAGGATATAAAAAATAATATTTATCCTTTGATGATGCATCACAATCTAACAACCCTTGACTCACCATATCACTGTTATTTCTACATAAAGGAGTAATAAAATATAAAAAGAGTATTAAAATATAAAAAATGCAAAACTAAGTTCGAAATCAAATACATTCAAATTATTGCTGCTTTTCTAGATTTCTATCAAAAAATAAAGTCTGAATAGATCACAGCAGTCTTTTTTTTTTTTTTCATTTTTATACCAAACATTTTCTGATATAAAATGGTGGAACTGAAACATTTAACCTTGTTTAGTGGATGAACACAAAACTGAGCTGTCTTCATGTTCCTGTAGGGATCTCGGATCGTGACTATTGTATATTATAGTTTAATGTTTTAATTTGGTAATGTGCACAAATGTTCAGAGGGAACAGGACTGAAACAATTCAATTTGCATATGGTCTCTGAATATTCCTTAAGCCATGCATTTCCTATGAAATATTAAAATGGTCGATTAAGAAAAATAATTTTATTTTATTTTTTAATACAGATCAGCAAATGCTACACAATACTAATCCCAGAGGGAATAGGAATGCTGCTGATACTGCCTTGGCTCCTTCTACACTAAGCATCACTGGAGTATTTTCTAATAAAACAACAACAGCTGTTCCTAGATATATGATGCCAATAACAGTTGCCAGTCACAGAAAACTCATGATAATACAGTCATTTGCCTTTAGTATTGCATGAAATGACAGGTAAAACATACTGACAGAACACAACATAACACCTGGCATTTTGCTACCTGTTACCATAAAACTCCGAGTGAATCAGTCCCTCTCCAAATGCGGGAAAGCACAGATAACCCATAAAGGGCACCAGGAACAGGACGGTGTTTCAGCCCCTGAGTCCCTGCCTCATAACACCATGGGAAATAGAAGAAAGAAGACTCAGCTAAAGGCAATGAAGTGATTGACTCAGACATCAGTAGATCTTTCTGCCCATCCTGTGGAATTTCACATTAATGTATATATAACAGACACAATTCAGTCAAGAAACTTGCTTAATTGGAATGTTTCTTAGGAAAATGGTATAACCCTATAACAGTATATAACGCAGTGACCACTGTAAAATGGGGTGATCCCTGGTAACTATATAAGGTTTATATGCAACAGGCAGCGTTCTTGTAAATTTGAACCTGGTAAGAAAAATATCCTTGTGTTTTTGAAATTAATACAGGCAAAAATAATATTTTTTCATTCACCAACCAATATTAAATCCTCAAGGGTCAAGGTTCCTTCTGGATTGTTGCAAATGGTTACTTAGATACTCTATTTTTATGTAATGTATCAGCTGATTACAAGCATGTCTGATTTCATGCATGTCTGAATTATGAATATTATATTGGGTTTGATTTGACGGCTCTTACAAGTAGTAATGAGATGCACCATTCTTCCCCACTGTAACATGAGCTTTAATAAATTTTTATTTAAAGGTAGGTAAACACTTACCAGCAAAAGCTCTTGGGACAGCCTAAAGACAGATTTCCATAATATTATTCTGAAGAACGTTATTTCTGGGACATATTATGTACTTCTTATCTTTAACAAGATAAAGAAATTGCTTCTCTTAGAGTCCACATTCAGTAGGCTAACAGCAGATCAAAAATGAGAATTCTAAAATGTTGCAAGAAGATGACGAGATTACTATTGAAGTAAGAACATCCTTTCCACTAAAACCATAATGCTGAAACACACTGAAGCTGGGATAATGAAAAAGCCAGTAATTTTTAATGTGGAATCTTCATTGGGACATCAGAGTCTCCCATGCCTTCCCTGTACTATTTCTGCATGACCTAACACTTTCTCCTTTCCTTTCCTTTCCTTTCCTTTCCTTTCCTTTCCTTTCCTTTCCTTTCCTTTCCTTTCCTTTCCTTTCCTTTCCTTTCCTTTCCTTTCCTTTCCTTTCCTTTCCTTTCCTTCCTTTTTCTCTTCTCTTCTCTTCTCTTCTCTTCTCTTCTCTTCTCTTCTCTTCTCTTCTCTTTTTTTCCTTTCCTTTTCTTTTTTCCTTTCCTTTCCTTTCCTTTCCTTTCCTTTCCTTTCCTTTCCTTTTTTTCCTTTCCTTTCCTTTCCTTTCCTTTCCTTTCCTTTCCTTTCCTTTTCCCCTTTTTCCTTCCTCTTTCTCTTCTCTTCTTCTTCTTTCTCTTTTTTTTTTTTTTTTTTTTTTTTTTTTTTCCTTTTCTTTTTTTTTTTTTTTTTTTTTTTCTTTTTTCCTTTTTCCTTTTCCTTTTTTTCCTTTCCTTTCCTTTCCTTTCCTTTCCTTTCCTTTCCTTTCCTTTCCTTTCCTTTTTCTTTTTCTTTTTCTTTACTTTTCTTTTAAACCACTTTTTGCCAATATGAGGATGCAACCCTGATGTTGTTTTGCTCAACATATCACCGTTCCTTACAAAAATGTACAGGATCAACAACTCTAAAATATAAATCACCTTTCACAGAATCACTGAGATCAGAAGGAACCTCTGGAGATCATTCAGTCCAACCACCCCCTGCTCACAGCAGGGTCAACTAGCACAGGTAGCTTACAGTCATGTCCAGTCCGACTCTGAATGTCTCCAAGGATGGAAACTCCACAACCTCTCTAAGTAACGTGTTCCAGTATTTGATTACCTTCACACTGGCAAAGTTTTAATTATGTATAAACATATCAGTTGGTGCTTACTGCTTCATGTCTTGACAGTGGGCACCACTAAGACTATGTATTCCTTTTCTTTAACCCCCTTCATCAGGTATTTATATGTATTGGCAACACACCCGCCCCCCCAAGAGTCTTCTCCTCTCATGGCCAAACAGTGCCATTTCTCTGCTTGGCCTGATGTGATGGATGTTCTGATCCCTCGATCACCTTCATGGCCCTTCACTGGACTTGCTCCAGCACACCTATGTGTGGCTGGGGAGCCCAGAACTGGACTCAGCACTCCAGATAACTCACACCAGAGCTGAAGCAATGGATGACCTCCCTTGACCTCCTGGTGATGCTCTTCCTAATGCAACCCGGGATGCTCTTGGCTTTCTTTGCCTCAAGGGAACAAATTTGCACTATATTCGTAGTAATTCTGTTTTGTAATTATACTGAGCAGCAATACAGGACCAAAGTTGAACTTTGAAAATTACTGAACTATTTAGCAGAGCTCTTAGTTGCCAAATCACCCACAGCTTGTGGGACAACTGTATTTAGTACAGGGTTGTAGAGTCAATTAGTATCTAATCCCAGCGCTTCCATTAACTAGATTAACCTAGTTTCTGATTAGAGCAGGAAAATAGATAAATCCAAGCAGATTTCTGAAAGAGGAAGAAACTGGAGAGGAAGAGAAACAAAACAGACACTTCTTGGATGCTTCCAAAGTCTAAAGCTGAGATTGGCAGCCTTCTCATTTACAAGTGTCAAATGAGAAGACTATGTTGAAGCATATTCTTCAGGCATAGTGTTACCACATTGTAGCTGATGAGGATTCTCTCAGCTGTGTAGGCACAGAATACTCAAACATACTTCCTGTTCTGAGATTCTAGATGGGGTGCTAGTGTGTCCCCCTTCAGTACACCTAGACAAAGAAGGAAATCATAAGATTTCACTGAGTGTTCTCACATTCCAGTGGTGATAAATCTGTGACATCACCAAGGGAGGAGCCCCCCCGCCTTGTTTTCCAGACAATGAGACAACTGAAGAAATAGAAACAACACTCAAGAAACAGACTGATTATTATTCTCCTTGTTTTCACTTGAATAAGCACTCCAGTTCTGCCAGCCAACTATAGGCTTCCTTTTAGGAAATGTCACTGACTGCCATTTATTTAGTTTTAAAAAACATAAACAACAAGATCCTCCTGGAATGCTTTTCAGGACGTGCTTTTTCTGTGCCATTTACTTACTATTGCTCACTAGAATTCTTTAGAATTAATAAAAATGATAAATATCACTAGTATGTTTTGTTCTATAGGCCAAATAAGCAACAAGAAATAACCTGATGCTAAATGGTGACAAACAATGAAGCAGACACGTTTGCTTTTTTCCCCAAGCATAAACAGAACACAGAATTTCCCTGACTAATAAATTTACTTTCATTTTAATTAAAACAGAACATTTAGTTTGATTTCCTCTGTGCTGTCAAAGAATTAAATAGAAAAATGGCTAGCAGGGGAAAAAATGACAACATTTCTTTAGTGCCCCAATAGTAAACATAATCGATTGCTACCCATCTGTTCACTGAAGGTGTAGGAAAGACACATCGGGTAAAGCCTTATTTCCTGTAAGAAGGCTTGCTGAAGTACTTTGCTTTTGATCTCGTATCTCCCAAAATGAAAGGAGTTTTTTCAAAAGTGGAACCTGCCAGTTCTCTTTCTATATAACATTAGATAAACTGCCGTTACTGTTTTACTCCTCTCATTCTTTCTATCATTAAATCGAAACTACTGAAGAGTGGCTCCCTCTGAGGAAACTTTCAAAATGGCAAGTCCACAGATCCTATCCAAGAATGAAACAATATATAACAGCATCACAGAATGGTTTGGGTTGGAAAGGACCCCTCTAAAGATCACCTAGTTCCACCCCCCTGCCTTAGACAGGGGCATCTTTCACCAGACCAGGTTGATCAAAGCCTTGGGCAACCTGACTTTGAACACTTCCAGGGATGAGGCATCCACAGCTTCTCTGGGTGAACTGTTACAGTCTCACCAACCCCATCATAAATAACTAAACAAATAAACAAATAAATAAATAAATAAAAATCTCCTTATATGCAATCCAGAGACAAGACAAAAGACTTGACTCACTTTGTGCGGTACTAAGCCTAACTACTGAGGTCTGATCAATGCATGTAGTCCAGGAAGGAAGTAATTTTGCCTTAAGGAATTCAAGAAATTAACGATCAGCCAATTCTTTTGGTAGTTTATTCCAATTATTATTTGCTCCTGTATTTGGGAATCTTCACTTACTGACAAAATGTCCCATCCTTCCCATCTCTCATTCTTTCATGCTTATTAGGGTTATGTAGCTAAACCTGCGAAATACAAAATGGGACAGGTTGCATCCAGCAGTGCTGAGTAGGATGACTGCCATCACTTGGGAGCTCTTATCTATTATATAGTCACAGGAATTCCCCAACAACTGAAAAATGGCAAACTACATCAATCTTCCAAAAAAAGTAAGAAGGAAGAGCCACAGAGCGATATAATGTGGTCAGCCTTACCTCAAGTCCTACCAAATTTATAGAGCAAATCCTCCTAGGAACAACTTCTAGGCTCAGAGACAGAAAAAAAGCTGAAGGAGTAGTAAGTATGGATATACCAAGGGCAAATCCTTCCTGACCAACTTGTCTTCTATGATGAAATGACTGGATATAGACAAACAGAGCCATGATGACCACCTGCCTTGAATTTAGTAAGGCTTTTATCACAGTCTCCCACAGTATCCTTGTAGTCAAACTATGGAGTTATGGATTGGCTAGACCACAAGGTAGTGGAAGTCTATCTGGAGTGTAAGTCTCCAGGAACCATGTTCCTCAAGGGTTGATACTGGTCCAGACACTTTTTACATCAACAGTGGGAACAGAATGTGAGTTGAGAGATGGCATCACAGTGGAGGGAGTGGTTAGTGCATCGGAGGGATGAGAGACGCTCAGGGACACAAGCTGGGGGGTGGCCACTGAGAAGGTTTGGGTGCTGATGGGTCTGATGTAAGCAGAGAAGCTGTGGACGCTGGGTCTGTTTTGCCTGGAGAAGAGAGAAGAAGGTGCAGCAGGGAGCTAGTTGCAGGAGCAGTAGGGAAGACACAGCCAGGTTCTCCTCAGAGACACAGCAACAGGACAGGTGACAGTGGTCACAAGTGGCAGAAGTGCAAAATTTCCACTGGGTATAGGGAGGCAGCTTTTCACAGTGAGCAAGGTTAAGCACTGGGACAGGCTGCACAGAGAGGTACGACAGTCTTTTGAAGAGCCCTGATGAGGGCTTTTGATCTAAATTTTTTTTTGAATCTTTGAAACTAAACTAGATGTCTCAAAAACAGACTAATCCTTTCTTTTACTTTTCCTGTATAGACAATAGTATAATAATCTTCAAATTAGGCAAATGCATCCCCAAGAGTTGCACAAGGAACTTTTATGGTAAGAAGATCTATTTTCAGTTGGCTCTCCTGAAGACAATAAAGTCAACTTCGTGGCTTTACAGGATTAGCAATGAGAAAAGACACAATAGCAAGAGGTGGCATTTATTAATAAAAGGGCCAGATACAGCGGAGAACCGATCTACTTGGTAAGAAAAGTACCATTTTTAAAACATTATGTTTTTGTGTAGCAGAAAAACATGATCTAAACCCATAAAAATATTTAAAATGCTGAGGAATTAAACAGTTGATCTTTAAACAAGTTTTAAAATAGAATTATCTACAGTAAATTTTTCAAAGCTAAAAGCTTATTATTTCCTTCCAGTCCTTTATATTATAAAGGTTATAAATTACTGATCCTGTTTTGTTCTTCCAAATAATTCAGTAATAGTACTATTTAATTGATGTAAATGAAAACTCACTGTATAATATGCATATATTCATGCATCTAACATTACACTGCTTGAAAATGATTATTTTAACACTTACAATATGTAGACTGTTTCATGTTCATATGATTCAAGTTAATACTAGTTAGTACTATTTTCATTTAATATTCATTTGATTTTGACCTTACTTGCATGCCACACTGTACCACATCTAAAAATATTTGCATCATTGACATTTAATGGAATCACTACATCATCATAACCCAAATGAATAGGCAAAAAATTGATCTCCAGCATTGTTCTGTTCTGTCTCAATGCAGTATCTGTTTTAATAAACAGGCATTATTAAATTCTACCACAGACATTATTAAATCTAGGGTTTTATTTCCATGGCCAAGACCTATGTCCTTCAATATGCCATTTAACTAATAACGTATTTTCTAATTTCATGTCTTGTACTGTTGTGCATGTTTTTTAAACCAACCCTATCCATTTTAGAAGTTTCATAAGTATCACCACAGTTGAAAGTCAACCCGCTCTTCAGCTAGTGTTACAGTTATTAACAAGCTGCTGCTACTTTTACAGAAATGTAAGCCCAAAGAGCCCATTACAGAATAGAAATTTTCAAAACCAGGGTGCGACTCAGACTTCTCTGGAAACAGTGGAAAGGTTCTCTAAAATCCTCATGCTGCTGGGAAAAAGGAGGGTAGAAACGCTGCCGGAGAGCAGCTGCCCCTCAAGGCAGCCCAAACCCTTCCCGATCATGGGGCAGGAAGCCGGAGGAGACGCGAGGTGCAGAGCCTTGCTGTGCGGGGCCACCACTGCTGGCAAAGCTGGTGGCAGCAGGCAGAACTGGTGGGAGCCTGGTGGAGCAACCTGCTCCAGCCGCAGCCAGTATGCCAGACACCGAGGCTAGCCCAGGGTGGGTGCACACAAGCGAAGGAAGCTTCAGGACAACCTTAACTGTTTCTATAATGTGTGGCAGGGGCTCAAATTTGCCACATAATCACCTGATATACGAAACCTAGTGTCTTGGGGCGCAGGGCTGTGTTTTGGTCTTCATGTTTTTTTCTGGCCACACCTCTACCTTCTGTGCGTAGCGTTGGCTTCAAGATTCATCTGTTAACATATGCAAAAAATTTGAAGAAATCCTTGCTGGCTTAGATTTACTCAGTGAGCCCAGCAGCCCAACAGGACAGAGGAATGCACAGTCCTCGGAATCTCAGTGGGTCAAGCAGCATGTGCAATGTAGTAGGACGCAAATGCCCTCTGTGAGGCCAGTTGAGGCAGGCTTCAGAATTAACAGAGATTCTGGCTTTAAACTGCTGCTGGGGGTGGTAAGCATTCATAGGAACGTGTTTAAAAATCATCCATTGACATGTAAGGTGCACAGTATTTCCTGATGCTAGGGAAATATCAATAAGCAAGTAGCAGCTGTGACAATGATTGTTTTTAGAGATTGAAATCTCATGAATGCCTTTCAGAGATACCATCAATTTTTGAGTACATCCAAGTGACATCTCATGTGGCTCTTAGGTAAACCCAAAACCTTTGAAAGTAATTTTTGTCTTACACTAAAATCAAAAAATGCCTTTATAACACATTGTAGGTTTCAGTGCATTTTAAACACTAGTCTGTCTTTTCAGGCAGAACATTTTGTATTAAGAGTATCATGTTGAACTAATGTTTTGAGTAAGAGGCTCTAGAGACAGCATGATTAAAATGCTCTTAATTGACAAAGTTTGAAAGAACAAAAACGTATTGGAATGATTACAGAGATTACACTCCCAGTTTGCCTGATAAGTTGAATATAACTGCCAACGTACAAGTTGTGAAATGAAATGTTTAGTCAGTGTCAAACTCATCATCCTCAAAATCTATGACACCCTCCCTCTTGCTTCATAGTTGGCAGCTAAAAGATGCAAGAACATTAACATATACACTTCTGTTCTTTCTTATAGAGACAAACTGCAGATAAACTCTCTAAAATCAGTTTTCTCCTTTCCTGTGATTAAGGAAGAAGGCTAAAAAACCTGTAAAAACTCTAATGATAGAATTACTATTTCTATGGTGTCTATAGCAACATTACCACTGCTTCCTTATTTCCTTGCTACCATTTTGCTGTAATTCTTCAGTCTCTCAGAGTCTACGTACTCCACTGCTTAATATCAAATGCAAGCTTCATATTCAAATTATTTAATGGAGCACATGATCATTACTTTTATCACTTTCCAAGGTTTTACATTTTGTTTTAGCAATAAAACCAATTTCTTGATGTTCCCACTGACTTCAACATCGTTATGCAGAAGAAAGGAGGCACATACTTTTAGAAGACTGATGCTTTATGCAATTTTAGCTTTTGTCACTATTAGGATAGGATAGAAATGTTCAGTTGGAAGGGACCTACAAAGGTCATCAAAAATTCAACTGCCTGACCTCTTCAGGGCTAATCACAGAATCACAGAATCATCTAGGTTGGAAGAGACCTCCAAGATCACCTAGTCCAGCCTCTGACTTAACACTAACAAGTCCTCCACTAAACCATATCACTAAGCTCTACATCTAAACTTCTTTATCAAAAGTTAAAGTATGTTATTGAGGGCATTGTCCAAATACCTCTTGAACACTGATAGGCACAGGGCATCAACCACCTCACCAGGAAGCCTGTGCCAGTGTTTGACCATCCTCATGGTAAAGGTATTTTTCCTACATCCAGCCTGACCCTCCTCTGGCATCTTTGTGCCGATCCCACCTGTCCCGCCATCAGTGACCAGGAGCACAGACCAGCACCTCCCCCTGTTCTTCCCTCCTCAGGGAGTTGCAGAGAGCCACAGGGTCACCTCTCAGCCTCCTCTTCTCCAAACCAGGTTAATATTAAGTGAGTCCCTGGATTCTACAAAGATTTGTGTGCAGGGCATAATTGCTATAAAGTGAGCAGCTTCCAGTGGACAAAACTGGATCCCCTTGTGCTTGCAGGATCTTTAAAATGTCACTGCCAACCTGCTTGCAATTGTACATTTTTAGGACATTTATAGTTTAGATTGTACAAATGTCACCATCTACTTGAACCATCAGAAACATGCCACTATTTCTTAATTAATTAAAATACCATTTTCATATTTAGTAGGACTTAGCTGTGACAGAAATAACATTTTTGTTGGCATATGTATATTTCCAACAATGTTAAGGGCATAAGTAATACCTTCTACAGCAGCAATCTGAAAAATCATTTAGTGGAGAAGACTGGAGTACAGTAAAATAATTTGTTAGATGCTTAACAAACTCAAGATCAGGTCAAATAAGGTATTCACAGAAGAACCCCACAGTATATTTAATTCTCCATTAACTTCACTGAAACTCCAGTAAGCTCAGAAAGAGTTCACCAACTCTTTACTTCACAACCAAGATTTTAGTCATGTGCTTTGAACTGTGTCAACATGATTAATTACACAAAGAACTCATTAGTGGGATCTCTTTACAATGCAGAGGTAAGTGGAAGGAGAATTGGGAATTAAATCCTGCTACTGTTAACAAATTTCACTATTGTTTCTACGTACTATTTACATGTTTACATTACAACTAGCAGTTGGATCACTAAGATGGCAATTCAGCGTGCTAGCAGATTATAGAAAGACAAAACAACACTGATGTTTTCAGCATACTATTTGTGTATGAAATCCTCCTGCAATGAATATTTTCTGCATGTGAAATATATTACAGTGTTCTGCATGTTCTATGAATAAACAACTATGAGTCAATGTAGCTCTACAAGGTTGTGTGTATGTACATATTTATATATATGACTGCCAAATCAGGAAAAAGACACCTTGGGGACCAGAAGAAGATATTTAGATATTCTTGCACAAGTGTTTCATTGAAAGAATTAAAGGTAACAACTCTGTTTCTCTGTCAAAGGATCTTATACCATATATATATATATATATATAATTTTTTTTTTTTTACCATTCTAAAATTTAAGCTCAAAGTGCTGGTTTGAGCTTCTTACTACCTTCTCTGATTTTCTTTCATATAACTATGGAAGATATTTTTAGATTTCTCCCTCTGCAATTTCTCTGTCTTTTAAGTCCCCCATATTGTGAGATTATCCATAATATACAAAAAAAGTGCCTGTTGGGGAAATCACAGAAGTATCAGACCTTTCTATCTCTCAGGATTTGTTGTTTTTTATTTTTTTCATTCCCATCTCATTCCTAGGGTTGAAACAGAGATCCTGTGATATATTGGTATATTATTCCCTCGAAAAATTATCTCTTTCAATTCCCTAGCCTTTTTTATAATAGCTTCTTTTTGATAGAAACCGTGAAACTTCATTAAGTCTTTTTGTCTGCTCTTGGAGTACAGTAGTGTACTCCATGCACCCTTATCATTAAAATTTCACCTATATCTTTCAGATTTGATGCTTTTAACCAATGCTAAATAAAGTTTGGGTCAGAGTTTTCAGATACTATTTGCATTCATACATCTCCCTCCTTGTCTATTTTCAGTGTCATTTAAATATGATATTTTTTCCTGTATCTTTATTTTTCATTCTTTCCTGTTTCCATTTTTTTTCTTTTGTTCTCAGTAAATATTTGGAAATTTGCATTTCCCATACTGTTTTGACTGTAGCCATTCCTTTTGTATTGATTGATATTTGCTCTTGTATTTGTAAATTCATACAGTAATTTCTTACCACTTATTTGCATTACTGTTTGTTTTTTTTTTTTTTTCCTACCTGAGTAAGACTGCTACAACATTATTTTATTCCTTGGAGATCAAGAAAACACCTCTTTGTGCTATGGGAGCAGCCTCAGAATAACATTTATGTTTTGAGGTTCATATTTAAGCTCTTCCTTTTCAAAGGAATGGATAGATTAAAAGAAAAGGGTTCTGTCCCTTTTCCCTTTGTAATTCGTGCTTCAAACAATTACTGCTGAGTACCAAAACTCTAAAGATGCATATATTGAAAGGGGGAAAACTGTGACTTGACAACTTTATTCTCAAATACAACATCCCTTTCTACTGCTGGAGTAGAGCAGATTCTCTGTGTTCTGTTCAGAGCTTTCTTGAGAATTGATGGGGGACCATAAAGTGAACTACTACTTTCATTACATTGCACTTCAAATGCAAGATGTATTTCTTCAGACTCATCTTCTCTAACATAAAGCTAAATTTACTTGTGCATTTCTACACAAAGTAGTACATCAGGTGCACGCTTGCAAGATAATGAATGACTAAACAGCAAGAAAGACTGCTCTTTTTGGCATAAGTGCAAGCTAATGCAAATATAAATGCTTGCGAAATTGGTTTAGGGCTTACTGGTCTCTGGAAAATGTTCCCACCATTTCACTATTGGAAGATCACAGAAAAATTTCAATGAATTCAAACATCAAGTAAATTGTTTTAAGTGAAATAATTGACTGATGAATCAGGAATTATATATATTCATTTTAGAAGGAAGGAAGAGAATTTGTTTAGGATGATTTAAAAAGATACAAATGGAATAGTAAGTCCCATATGAAACATTCTCTAGGGAAAAAAAGAAAGAGAGAAAGAGAGAAAGAGAGAAAGAGAGAAAGAGAGAGAGAGAGAAAGAAAGAAAAAGAAAGAAAGAAAGAAAGAAAGAAAGAAAGAAAGAAAGAAAGAAAGAAAGAAAAAGAAAGAAAGAAAGAAAGAGAAAGAAAGAAAGAAAAAGAAAGAAAGAGAAAGAAAGAAAGAAAGAAAGAAAGAAAGAAAGAAAGAAAGAAAGAAAGAAAGAAAGAAAGAAAGAAAAAGAAAAAGACCCCGATCCCCCCAAACATTTTACTGTTTCCTTTGCAACTGAACACTCAGGTTTGGCTATCTGTTGTACATTTTACACAGACATAATAAAAAAGATACAAATTTTATCATGTAGCAAAATACTCCTATTTAAATGGAATAACTGAGGAGCACAACCTGCAACACTGTGGCTTACCCTGTTCTTCAAAGAACACATGCAAATCAAATGGTATGGAGTACCTATTTCCCCTTCTCTCCTGAGTATAATACTTCCGCTCATTGCTTGAAATACAGAGGATTTAAGTATTTCTTTAAATTCTTTGCTTAACAAGGTGTTTTGTTTTGTTTTGCTAACGTGAAAGAGCAAAAACAAGCAGTAAAGGAAAAGAGATCTACATGAAGTTGCTTTGACAAAATTAACCTTCATTCACAGCTACATATATGTAATAGAAGCTAGATGAAACTACTAAATGATGCAGTGATCAATTAGATGGTACAGTTGTACCAGATCCCATACGCCAGGTGAAATGTCACTACAGAAGTTATTTTACAGCGTGCATCTGTCAACGTTTCTTACATGCACTATTAATTACTGTAGTATTTACTGCACTGGGACAAGGAGGGCACAGACAATTAAAGCACCGTGTAGTTACAATCATCAAGGCATTTCTTTAAAGCCAGGGTAAATAAAAAAGCGTAAGCTTGAACCTGAACATTATGAGCTTATTCTCCATACTCTCCCCTCTGCCTTACTGACATGATATTAAGAAATTCAATAAAAGGTTCTGAGAAATAGAGATGCTCTCACAAGCAGCTGCAGTTTTGTTTCAGTATGCTGATTATTTTCAGTCTCTCTCCTCAGGACCGCTGACTCCCATTTACCTAGCTGTCAGTGAAATTGTCGGTTACCTTTTACTCTTTGAATATAATTCAGATTGAGGAGATGTGATCTTTTTTTCATACTTTTTTTCATAATTTCTGTATGCAATTTTACTAATTTTATGTACTTTAAATGGAGTTCTATGCCTATTACACTGTGTCAGAACAAGAACGGTATACAAAGAATAAACCCAATCAAGACATAGAAGGTTAAAAAAAGGGTTGCTTATTTGCAAAATCTCCAATAGCAAGCATTCTTTTTCACCCAGGCCATGAACAAAATCATTTAATGTAAAATCCACCTCCTCCCACGATGCAAATTTCACATGATCTGCAAGAAAACCTGAAATACAGCATTGTTTCTTTAGGAAAGCTATTCTGTTTTCTAACAGACTGTTAGAACACTTTAACAAGAAAAAAGCCCTCACAGTAGAGAAAGCACAGAAAAGCAAAAAGAACACAGATTTTTAGCACTAGAGAAGTCGACTATATTTTAGTGATGCTGCTGTAATGAATACAGCTGGAAAAGCTGAAACCCACGCACTTCAGCTAGTAAACAGAAAAGCACAACAGGAAACAATAAAGCAATGGTAACTAGTGCAACCGACAATAAAATGCACACTGAAACATTTACTCTGAGCATGTTATGGCTGCTCTGTAGATCTGCATTGTCACAGTCCAGCAGGACATTTTAGATCACCTAACATGGCCTGCTGTATATTGCAGGACAGTGAATGCATGATGAAGTATGCGAGGCTGACCTGTACAACACAGCAGAACCCTGGGCTCTACCAGGAGCTTGAGAAGTTCACGGTGGAGGCAATTGATTAGATATGCTTGGGCAACCCATAAGGGCAATCCATATCCTGAGCTGAAGAACACAACTATTTATCACTCCCTCAAGGCCCCTAACACAAGATGAGATGAAATAAAATTATCTTCACTTTCCAACTGTAAATCTGCTTATTAGTGTGATCCTGGCTGTGTGAGAAAGATACATTAGTCAGATATGTAAATAGAGAATCTCCCATACTACTTCAGAGTACAGGACCAACCCTATTCCACCTCCCATATTCAGAAAAAGATAAATCAGAAAAAGGCTTGGGGACAACATGTATACACACTCAGAAAAAAAAAAAAAATGTTTCAGTGGTTATGCTTAGGAAACTAGTCCTCCATGAACCCAGCAAATAACTGGCAAAAGCCCTGGAGCCTCAAAATGCAATGATTGTGTTCTTATCTAATGAAAACTGAAAGTATTATGACAAGCATGTGGATGCTGAGTAGAGTGATCCTGTTTTCCCCCGGGCTTTTGAAGAATGATTAGGGTAACTCAGATGTTAACAAGCTCTAAGGCTAGAAGGATAAACAGCACTACCCAACCCAACCATTCGAACCATTCAATCTGAAAAGCCTTGCCAGAAAAAAAGCCAAACTAAAACCAAAAGAAACCACAACCCTTCATCTTATGCTTTACTTTTCCTTTGTTCATTAATTAAGCTCTATTAATTATCCTTACAGCTGGAATGTAGATATTAGTAAAATGGTAATTTTTGACTACTTTTCAATCAAAGTATATCATTATACTTCTGACATGAGGGCAGAAGGAAAGAAAGAAAGAAAAAGAAATTCATCTGTCTTGTCTATAGGTCTCCATATACGTATACCTAAAGATCAGGATGGAATAACTGAACTCTTAAACTTGCATTTCAGAAGACTTATTTTTTTTCATCTTGGATAATTCTTTTGCCTTCTTTTTAACAGTACTGAGTATGCTCTTCCATCTTTTACTTCCAAGTATTCATCTTTGTTCAAAAAATTAACAGCATTGGTTCAACAACATTCGAAATATTCCTGAAGAATATGTCATCTCAAGTTTCTCACAGGCTTCTCTTCCAGGTATCTTTAATATTAACTGGTGTTAAATAAGAAGTCATATGAGAAACAGGAAGCCTGTGCTTCTTTTCAAATATGTTTCTGTCTAAAAACATAAAGAAGGGAAAAAATCTTCAAATGACTACTCTCTACAGAACAATTACAGAATCAGAGTAAACTCTGAGCTTCACTTAGTGTGTCTAATGTCAGTGTAGTAAGGCAAAATTCAATCTTGACATTAAGGCAGGGAGCAAAATCAGCCATCAGTACAGAGATTAAATAAGCATTTTTAAGCGGGAGTCAATTCCTCTACTCCTGTTCAAAGACAGCTGCTATAAAACATACTCTAGTCCAATAGATTTCTGGGTTTCAAAAATACATAGCAGAATTTTTAAAAAGAACCATCATATGAAGTTGTAAGCCTAGTTTTATGCTGATTCTAAGTAGATAAGGAAAAAAGGCAATTATCATATAGTTATGATAAATGTTATGAATGGCACACCTGTTTTCAAAATTTATCACTTGAATGTAGAAATTACAAAATTGAACTTTCCATATGTATAAATGCTACATTCAGATAAAACATGGTTAGATCAGGGATTCACTTTGTAGCCTTTCTTCCATTTGCTCATGAAGTTACTGAAAAATGTTCAAGAGGAGATGTAAGAAGCCAAAATAAACATCACTGAAATAAAGAGGTGGTCCCCATACTATTAAAAGAAAAATATCCTGAATGCAAAGAGTTGTCATCTTTTCCAGCAAAAATCAATTCAGTCTTCCTGGATACAAAAAGCAGACTGCTTTGAAATGGAAGGTCTAAGTAACCTATTTCAGACAGTCTATAAGAAACAATGCACATATTTTCTTTTGGGGGATTCTGTACATGGGGATCAGCTGAAAGGGTGAGACTGTAGCTATTCAGCAAGAGGAACTGAAAACCTGTGATATCTGAAAGTTAAACACAAAACTGTCTCTAAATGTTTGTTCTACTGAAAATATTTTTGATTGTTTTTTACACAAACATTGCTATATAATTGAGTTTTGAGCTCTGAGACAGCAACTTGTGTGCATCAACCATAAACGTATCAATGGTATGATCAATATAAAACAGAAAATTAAAATTTTCTTCTAGACTTCTTTGCTAGCGTGCCAATCACAGAAGCAAGTCGCTCATTAAGATGCGAAACTATTGTAAATACTGTGAGTTTATACCCCAGTGCAGTCGTATTAGTAAACAGTACCTATGTTTCTATCTGGGATTCATTTTCAAGACTCTTTCATCCAGTGGTTCCTAAAATTAATGCAAAAGGTCTAAGAAGAGGTGTAAGAGATGTTTAGAACACGAAATGAAATTTACTAAAGTCAAAAGACTGTGCCCTGTGCTAGTGAGTGAAAAGAATCTCTTTTACCTTTCATAACTTTGTGCCTTATTTTTTTCTTTTTTTTTTTTTTTTAAACAGCAAAAGCCAGGAAAAAATGTGACTTTTTAGGGCCCTTCAAATCCTCTAGTTTCATTGTACCAATCTAGTGGCTGATTTTTTTTATTACCATTAATGTGAAAAAAGTAATAGAGGGCAGACTAACTGCCTCTCAGCACAGGTACAGGGTGGTTGTTATATATTGCTAAGTACCAGATGGTAGCTGGCTTTTATGTTTGTAGACAAGTGAGAAGCTATTAGGAGCTCTGGTTCCCTAGACAGCACACGGGCTGGCTAACACTGCAGTGTCTAGTTTCTTACAAGCAGTGACACTAGGATTCAAATGTTCCCATTCAGGTGGAAGAGAGAGAAGATGTGACGAAATTTCCATAACCCCTGAACAATGCTTTAACTAAACTCTTCTAACCCAGGCAGGAAGAGACATCCTAAAGTCTGCTGTCACTTTCTCCTTTTCCTCAAATGTGCCAAAGAGAATTACATTGCTAAAGGATGAGGGTCCAAATATCATAATATTGCACAACTTGCAGGTGTGTTATGTTATAACACTAATGGGCCTTTGTCATATCTCAGTTGTGAATCTGTATGCTGCAAGATTCCTAACATTTCTAACAATTTTACTCCTTCTCTTCCTCTCCCAAATTCCTGTACATTCTCCCTTCTGCTATCTTGGAAATGCAGGAATTGGGTGAGGAAAAAGTATAATGTGTCATCTCAAAGCAAAAATTCCAGCTACTACAACAGCAGTAAACACACGATTGTTCAGAAAAAGACTGAGTGTGACGTTTTTAATTACAGTACTCTGGATTGATTTGGATTGTGTTTTATGTCAAAACACAACTAAAAAATGGAACGCAGGGTCTTCATTTTTGATCCATTTGTTACTAACATGCCAAAACAAGGGTTGTGTTTAAGAAGGATTTTGATAGCATGTTATAATTGCTATTTCCACTTCCCTCTTACGAGGTAAGATTTTTCTAATTTCTAACAGCTCAGCAGATAATCCCTTTGAAAAAATTGAAAGCACAGGGTAGCCAAAGTAAATATTAGTTTAGAAATAAATCCAAACTGAATAATGACCATCTTTTATGCATTAATTTGGTCAAAGAGCAATGGATTATCTAATGGTCATAATACTTGAATGGAGGCACATTTGAAGTGCTTCTACACAAACGCACGCAGTATGAGGAATAAAATGGATAAGCTAGAAGTCTTGGGCCAGTCCTGCAGCTACGACATCATCAGCATAAGCGAAACCTGGTGGGATGAGTCCTGTGGCTGGTGTGTTGCAATAGATGGTTACAGGCTCTTCAAGAGGAACAGGCAGGGTAGGCGAGGTGGCGGGGTGGCGATGTATGTGAAGCATGGGCTGGACTGTGTGGAACTTCAAGTTGGCAATGGCAAAGTTGAGAGCCTCTGGGTAAGGATTAAAGGACAAACAAATAAAGGGGATGTCGTTGTGGGAGTCTATTACAGACCACCTGGCCAGGACAACAACGCCGATGAATTATTCTTTGAGGAACTAAGAGATGCCTCGAGATCAACTCCCCTTGTCCTAATGGGGGATTTCAACTTGCCAGATATCAACTGGGATCACCACACGGCTGACACGAGCAAGTCCAGGAGGTTCATAAAGCACCTAGATGATAACTTCTTGGTGCAGGTGCTAAGGGAGCCAACTAGGAAAGGTGCCCTCCCAGATCTGTTGCTGGAGAACAGAGAGGGTCCTGTGGGAGACGTGGCAATTGGTGGCCGTCTCGGTCATAGTGACCATGAAGTGGTTGAGTTTAGAATTTATGGTGACAGAAGGAAAACTGTCACCAAAACTTCAGCCCTGGATATGGGGAAAGCAGACTTCAGGCTGCTCAGGGAACTAGTCAGTAAGGTCCCCTGGGAAACTGCTTTTGAAGGCAGTGGCGTCCATCAGTGCTGGTCGGTCTTTAAGCACTGCCTCCTAAAAGCACAAGATCAGGCAATTCCAAAATATCGGAAGTCAGGCAAGCGGGGCAGAAGGCCAGCCTGGCTGACCAGGGAACTTCTACTGGAGCTTAGGCGAAAAAAGAAAGTGTACGGCTGCTGGAAGGAGGGTCAGGCAACAAGGAAGAGATACAGGGATGCTGTTCGTGTTTGTAGGGAGAAAATTCGTGTGGCCAAAGCCCAACTAGAGTTGAAGCTGGCCATGTCTGTGGGAGACAATAAAAAAGTTTTTTTTAGATATGTGAACAGAAAAAGGAGAACCAAAGAAACCATAGGTTCGCTACTAGATGGGGAGGGTCTCCTCACAGACAATGACATAGGCAAAGCAGAGACATTTAACGCCTTCTTCGCCTCTGTCTTCAACACTGATGATGGGCTTCGGGACCCACGGTACCCTGAGCTGGAGGACCATGACGGTGGGAATGACAAAATCCCAACCGACCCTGAACGTGTGCGGGATTTGCTGCTCCACCTGGATCCATACAACACAAGTCCATGGGTCCGGATGGGATTCATCCCAGGGTGCTTAAAGAGCTGGCAGACGTCATCGCGGGACCTCTCTCAATTATTTTTCAACGATCTTGGGAATCTGGAGAGGTCCCATTGGACTGGAAGCTGGCAAATGTTGTGCCAATTTTCAAGAAGGGTAAGAAAGAAGACCCTAGCCATTACAGGCCTGTCAGTCTCACGTCAGTGCCTGGTAAAATTATGGAGAGGAAGTTATTGAACCCCTTGAAGTTATTATACCCCTTGAAGTTATTGAAGCGCACCTGGGGGACAATGCAGTCATTGGTCCCAGCCAACATGGGTTCATGAGGGGTAGGTCCTGCCGAACAAATTTGATTTCTTTTTATGATAAGATCACCCATCTAGTCGATCAAGGGAAACCAGCTGATGTGATCTTTTTGGACTTCAGCGAAGCTTTTGACATGGTTTCCCTTAGGATCCTACTGGACAAAATATCCAGCATACAACTAAACAAAAACATCATGCGATGGGTGAGCAATTGGCTGACGGGCAGGGCTCAAAGGGTTGTGGTAAATGGGGCCACATCAGGCTGGCGGATGGTCACTAGTGGGGTCCCTGGAGGCTCCATTTTAGGGCCAGTCCTCTTCAATGTTTTTATAAATGATTTGGATATAGGTCTAGAAGATGTTTTGAGCAAATTTGCCGACGACACCAAACTTGGAGGAGTTGTGGACTCGGATGAGGGTGGAAAGGCCTTGCAGAGATACCTGGACAGATTGGAGAGCTGGGGGAACACCAACCACATGAAGTTTAACAAAAGCAAGTGCTGGGTCCTGCACCTGGGACGGGGCAACCCTGGGTATGCGTACAGATTGGGCAACGAGACGCTGGAGAGCAGCCCCACAGAGAGGGATCTGGGGGTTGTGGTTGACAGCAAGCTGAATATGAGCCAGCAGTGTGCCCTGGCAGCCAGGAGGGCCAACCGTATCCTGGGATGCATCAAGCACGGCATCGCTAGTCGGTCGAGGGAAGTGATTGTCCCGCTCTACTCTGCGCTGGTGCGGCCTCACCTCGAGTACTGTGTGCAGTTCTGGGCACCACAGTACAAAAACAAAAAGGACATTAAACTGTTGGAGAGTGTCCAGAGGAGGGCGAAGAAGGTGGTGAAGGGCCTAGAGGGGAAGACATATGAGGAGCGGCTGAGGTCACTGGGCCTGTTCAGCGTGGAGAAGAGGAGGCTGAGGGGGGACCTCATCGCAGTCTACAACTTCCTTGCGAGGGGGAGTGGAGAGGCAGGTGACCTATTCTCCGTTATCACCAGTGATAGGACCTGCGGGAACGGTGTTAAGCTGAGGCAGGGGAAGTTTAGGCTGGACATCAGGAAGAGGTTCTTCACCGAGAGGGTGGTCGCACACTGGAACAGGCTCCGCAGTGAAGTAGTCACTGCACCAAGCCTGTCTGAATTTAAGAAGAGATTGGACTGTGCACTTAGTCACATGGTCTAAACTTTTCGGTAGACCTGTGCGGTGCCAGGAGTTGGACTTGATGATCTTTATGGGTCCCCTCCAACTCAGGATACTCTATGATTCTATTCTATGATTCTACTTCTAAGCACAGAAACTGTAAAATCTGCCTAAGTTGTGAGTAAACATTGCAGTGGTGGAAACATCAGGAAAAAAAAAAAAAAGGCCAAAGACTATCAAAGTGCTGAAGCTCAGCTATACAGAACTAGTTCAAAAATAGAGAAAACAATACAGGATATAACCCCAATTATCCAGAGGTCTAGAGGGACACAAGAAAACTTCAGATAATTGGAAAAGCCAGCTGGCAGGCCTCTAAGTCCCTTCCACCCAAAGACAGAGTGCACAATTACTAACAGCCTCTCCTTCTCCTCAGTGAAAGGAGCTGCACTCAGCTCCAGTGTGCATCTTGAAATAAGGATCAGACTCAGACATCATGATGTGAGCACATAAACATGTCTGTGCTCACGTCTGACTAGTCTAACCTTACATTCTGGAGAAGGCCATGAAGAACAGATTTGCCTCCTACAGATTTTCAACAACCTGAAGATTAGGAATTCAACAAAGTGAACAATGAGAGAGTTTGGGAAAGAGAGAGTGTGCCAAGGAATTACAACTGGAATTACAGCATTGTTTTTAAGTTGATGTTATTTCTGACTCAAACTTCAGTGGAATTGAAATTCCATTCCTGGGTATCATGGCCAAAACTGATTAACTACAATTAAATATTTACACAAGTATCTCAGTTTTCAGAAATGCTAAATAGGTATTTACAGGATCCCTAGTTCCACGTGGTCTCACTTTTACAGTCTACTATGTACCTGCATTTGAACAACACTCCTCCAACCTGTGAAGCTTTTCCTGTTTGAAAGAAATGAGAAGAGAAGAGGAACACAGGAAGGTGAAGTGAGTGCCCAAAGGTCAAAAAGAAAACCTGAAGAAGTCCGTCCTGTCAATCCCTCAGCTAGCTCACTAGCTGCTAATGATCTATTTTTCAGCAGAAAATGCTCAGAGCCTCTAAAGACAGACAAACACATCCACTAAACAGAAAGGCATTAAACAGCTGCGGAAATATTGGCTTAGATAAAAACAAACAAACAAACAAAAAAACACTTTTCTTTAAAATGTAACCAGTTCCCGGTATTAACTTTCTGCTACCTTGGGTAAATGGCCTATGTATCTATAATGAGAGTTTACCAGATTCTGTATTTCAGGGGTGTCAGGCTTCTGCTTTACTGAATTCTGAAGGCAAATGTTTTTTTCCCTCCTGAAGGAAAGCCAGGGCTTTAGTGTTCCTCAGGTATCATCCAGAATCAATTTAACCTTAAGCTTCTTCTACTCTGACTGATAACTTTTGATTTTTAGCTGAGGAAAAAAAAAGAATCAAACATTAAACATGATCGATAACCATGCAGGTTATTTCATGTCACTAGATTAGGAAGAGTTTTTTAATCCTTATGAATTTATTGTACAAAAATACAAGGATGCCTATCAAAGTTGCTACATGCACACTCAGTAAATGAAATATCAATGCACACTGATCTATGCCACTCAGTTATGCTGTAAAGTGTTGAGCAAAAAATTCTCCCCTTTGCATGACAAAGATGCAAGCCCTACACTTTCACACAGTTATGATGCAGCTGAGGAGACAGGTTGCATATGGCAGCAATGCATATTGAGGATTTAGGGAAGGACGCAGAACTGTGCAGGCAATAAATGGGCTGCTAATGTTCAGCTCAGGGTTAGAAGTTGGAGGTAAAATCCCTATAGCTCCTTCCCAAATTATCTTGCCCAGTAAGTGTACATCTGCATACAAAACCTCAAGCTTGAGGAAATTAAAAATAAAGTTTTTATGAAGGTTTGCTTCCAAAAACTCCTGGGATCAACACCAGAAAACTGTCCCATTCCTTCCGAAGAGGATAAGAGACTTAAGCAAGTTTATCATATACAATTTAAAACTCTGCTTCCCTTCCCACAATTTCTTTCTCAAAGGTCCTGAAAACTTCAGTTATGCCTGAATAATGTGATTCTGGAAAGAGTTCAAAGAAATTAGTAGAACTTGCTAAGAATCTTAGTCTGAAACAACACAATAAAGTAACAAGAGGATGTAAGGAAGACTGCACTATATCACTATAAAGCCATACATATATTTAAAAAGGACTGACACTAGGCTTTTATTTTTCTGGTCCTTAATCTCCTGTCACTTAGACACAACTAACCCTTGGAAGTACCACTGTCAGGAGGTAAGGCTTGGAGGGTAAAAACAGCAGGTGGAAGTTGTGATGCCTCTGCCTGTACAGAAACTTCACTGCACTGCCTCTGTTTCTGCTATCTTTGGGAACAGCTAAAACTTAACTATGCTAAAAACTGGAGAAGAATCCTTTTTTAATGTGCACATCAAATACATTTTAAGATGCAAATCATCTGAATCAAACTAGAAGCAACAATCTTTTTCTTACTGCTTGACCAGGTCACTGTCAATGTTAAGTGAATTAAATCCATAATTTATTAAATGGTCTTTCTGAGCACTACAATCTGTCAGAATTTAAACAGGTTCAGTTTGCCATCATTATTTTGGAGAGATGACAGAGGTTAATTTTAGTTCTTTCTTCCCTCTTCCTGTTCAACACTTTTCACAGTATCATTTTTATAGCCATCATTCACCTGCTCTTTTATATGGGAAACTGAAGAGGCTTTTATTCTCAGGATGCCAAATCCTGGTTTTGTAAGTCCTACCTCCTAAATATTTTACGAAAGAACTCCCAAAATATTTTGTGGGTGTCCTGTTTTGACTGCCACACTGACAAGCGGCTACTTGCTGAAGACTGAAGTTCAGACTTTATCCCTCACTTTTACTTCATCCAATGCTCAAAAGCAAAAGATAGTCCTCACTCTGACAAGTCAAAGAAGCTAGCTCCAGTGGAACAACTCTTGCAAGCACTGAACCCTACTGACACTGACAGCAGTAAACATTCAAATAAATGTAAAGACAGAGCAATGCACAGAGCCACAAATTGTTTTGATGCAAACAACTCTTACAGGAGGCAAATAGTAATCTCACTGCTAGGAAGAAAATTAAGAAAAATGCTTATTACTGGTTTTAACTTCTCTGAAATTACTTTGGTCTTGCTGTCACATAGGTAGACCCTTGCTGATGCTTGCCCCTGTGAAAGGGCCTGCTCTCCCAGAGAGGGCTCCCTGCAGAGCTAGCATTCTGGGGTCAGCAGCTGGCAAGAGAAAAGAAAGAAGGGAAACACACTGATTGAATGCATTTCTCAGTCTCCCTTCAGGGGCCACACCGGAGGTCTGGCATTACCTCTCCTTGCTGAAATCCCAGTCTTTCTACTTGTTGCCCTTTGCCACCTTATCTGTTAGAAAGCAAAAATATTAGCTCACATCACTGATCTGCTTTCAAATGTCTCAAAGAAAGCAATAGAGTTTTGACATTTAATACAGATGATAACAGGCACATGGCCTGACCTTAACTCTTAAGAGTCTTAGCACAAGCTCTAGCTTTAAAGGATATGTATACATCCAAATACCATTCCGTCTGAAGAACAACGGAATCCCATTCACATTTTAAGACTATGCTATATTACTAGAAAGCTATGCAGAGAGGAAGCTCAAATACAAGCTCCATATTGGGTGTAAAACTAAACGATTACAGAGCTCGAAGTTTTCCTCAGCAATTTTTAAAGAAAAAGAACAAACCCTGAGCAGAAAAAGGAGGACCAAGAGCTGAGGAAGCTGCCTTCAGGTTCTGTTTCTTTCTTTCCCTTTCAAGAGTCCTAACCATGCTTATTAAGGGGATAGAGTCAGCCCTGCAGACTCGGTCAAAATCTGTGTAGAGAGTACTGATGCTTGCAACAACTGCACACTCTTCTGCAGCTCTAGGAATCCCTCCCAGGCAAGCCCCCAGCCTTACCAGGTCATGAAGTGAGTCCTGGATGTGAGCAGGCGTTATGACTGAGGCCAAGCTAACTTCCTTTACCAATCAGAAGAACCACATATTCTGTTCCCCTTGCAAAAAGGTTACCTTTAACATTTTGCTCTTCCTAATATGATAAGAGCAAAATTTGAAATTTCTTATCACATTGTTTTCATATTCAAAAAGTATTACAAGCACTAATGATTAAGAGGAGCTGAAAGAATCTCCTTTTTATTTTTATTTTTTTTCCCTGAAGAGATGCAAAGACACCGGAATTTATACATGATTTGACAGTGTATTTTAAGGTCAGAAATAAAGAAAAGTTCACATCTACCCACTGACAGCCCAAGGCAGCATTAAAAACGTGCCAGTCAAGCAGAATAATGCCAATGTTCTTATTACACCAAAATAAGACAAAACTACCTTCTGTAGCCACTACATATATCATTTCTCCACCCTTCACCCCCTCATCAACACCATGACATTATCTGGCATTTTTCTGGGAAGGAGTTTTTCTTTCTTACAAGGGTGGTAGGAAAGTAGGGTGGTAGGATTTCTTCTTTTCTTGTTAAAAAGTGAAATATACAGATCTTTAAAAGGACATTCTGACAAAAACAAAGAAACAACAACAGTAACAAAAACAAAACAAACAACATCAACAAAAAAAACCCTTTCACATCTGAAGATGAAAGCACCTTAATTTTATCACATCTTGTCAATTACATAGAAACTGTAAAACTGTTTCCCTGGGTTTTATTCAGTTGGCTAACATGTGCATATATGTCTTTATTACATAAAATATTTTTTTTTATAAAGTGATTTTTCATTTAGGCAAATTGTAGCTATTTACTTCTTCAGTCCCTCTGAAGTGATCCCATCATCGTAACCTCTGACTCCTGCAGATCAAATTAAAGCAAGTTTTTCTTTTTTTTTTTTTGTAGTGGCCAGAATAAACAACACAAGACCAAAAAATATATAAATATATGTATTAGACATATATATACACCTATATATCTGTAAAGATTCATGTATACAAAATCAAGCAACCTTCTCTTTCTCCTCCAAAATGTAAAAAGTTTTCACAGAGCCCAATCTCAACAAGAGCCAACAACATGCTTCCCTGTTTTGTTTTTTTTTTTCTGACAAGTGATTTTATGTGGCTAAGCATACAACTTTTTATCACTATTTCCACGTTTACGCTCTGGATGCGGGAAAACACTGTTAAAGCGTTTAAATAAAACCTTAGTGGTAAAGGGATGAGGTATCCAAAAGTACTATTACTTTTACAGCTGGGGGCTGCTAAACTTCATTAAATTTGTACCCAGATACCGTAGCTTTCAAATGAAGCTACTGATTCCCTTACTCTCTTTGTGTTTGACTACTGACTGCAGCAGTAGTCATGTCTTTGCATCTCTCTCTGGTTCATTCATGCTATTCCACCATTACTTTCTTCTGCCTCTTCTTCCCCATAAGTGTAGTCTAGGCTTCTAAAATCTATCAACCTATCAAGAAGAAAGCCATTTTTCACGACATTTTCCAAGTTACTTTAACAGTCTTTTGGCACTTAGTGGAATACTTACAGTATTATGAAAATTCAAATGGTATTAGTCATAACTACAAAGAACTTCTTCCTGAAATAGAATAAAATTTAACACATATTTTCCAGTTTGAAAAAGGAATGCTGATTAACAATAGACTTTAGATATTAGTGGTCTACTCCCAAAATGAATGGGAATATCAAATTGAGAATGAAGCCTGCCTGACAGTTTAATTCTGCCAATCACACCTGATGACTTTGCTCTCCATCCAGCACAGACCTCACTTGCTTCATTTCACTACTAGCAGCTGTCCTTACGTATCCTGAATACTACATCAGTAATATTGTCCCCAGCGTTATGATCTGACACCAGCCCTATCAAACAACTCCATGCAGTAAAACCCAATTCAATTACATTTACTCATTCTGTGATAATTCCAGATGGGGGGGACATGGGCAAAACCAGCCCATCTATTACCAAGCGCTGTGCACATGCCTGCCATCTCCCCTTTAGATGTACAGCCCCTCATTGCCAATTTATAAAAGGCATGCTCTACTGATGCTTCCAATGGCATGCTTTCGTTAGGTGACAGATCTAGTGCAGTGCTGCTGAAAATAATGAGAAAAGAGAACCATGACTGCAGTTGCCTTTGAGTAAGACTTTTTGCATTTATAAATATTTTGTGCCACTCTTTAATAGAAAGATTTTGTTATTACTAGCTCCCTGTCTATCCACAGGACACAGCCTTCACTCTCCACTTACATAGCACAGGTGTGTCAACTTTAATTATTTACCTGGAAAAACTACCTATGTTTAGTATCTCTTAGTGCAAAGAAGCAGTTGGAAACAAGAAAAAAGCCCACTTCAGCTCTGTGCAAGTCATGTGTGTTAGTGGCCCCAAAACGTTTTTAAGAAAATGCCTGAAATGAGATCTTTCCTTTGCCAGGAGGAACATTCTTGTATGTAGGATGGACCTAATTAGTCCTAATTATCCAATTCCCTATGCAGACCGCCTGATTCTTCCCATTATCTTTCTGTTTATTTAAAATATTGACTAGCAGTAGTCTTCTTGTGGATATTTCCTGTACCAAAGACATTGATTAAAAATAAGGGAAGAAATCACAGAACATATACTCCAGGCTCGGAAGGTACCTACAGAAGGAAGAAATGTGGTTGCATGTGGCAACCTTTATTTGGAAAGTTTTGAGATTTTAACAGAACCCTGTACCAAACACAGGGCCTTTAAAAGCAGTCTGCCAGTATTATTTCCCAGATATCATAACTCACAAGTCACGCTGCTGTTTCATACATATGTTGCAAAGCTATACATTATTAACCATGATTATATAGAGAACAAAATTTAGTATTAATCATGGCAGACATCTGTAGGAAATTAAATTTGAAAACCCAAGTATTAGCCTAAGAAATTTGCTCAAAAAGCTCTCCAAACAAGGAACAGCCATTTACTGCATGATTTATACAACGGATAAAATAATATTAATAATAATGAGCCACTGTAAAATAGCAGAAACTCCAGCAAATTGGCCATCAGCAACTGGAAGCAAAGGAATAATTAGCAAAAACAATTAATATCGTCTCCCAAAATTATCCCCTAAGCACCATGTAGGATTACCAGTATATGTACACTGAGAGCCTGAAAAATCATATTAAATAAATACCCAGATGTTGGCATGTTAAATGATAAAATTGGACTAACTGGATCTCCATTCAATGGACCAATTTAGCTGATTTAATCTCATTTGAATAAATTCATGTGAATTTGATCATTGGTCACTGTTTATATTAAAAAAAAAAAAGATAGAATAATGAGAAACAATAAAATACAATTATGTATGTTAAAATCAGAGTAAATTTTGAAAAACATCTATTTTTAGAGAGTATAGCAGTATCTTCCACATCATATGAATTCCATAGTGGCTTGTGAAGATATTACAAATTAATTTTCCTTTGCATTTTCCCCCCAGTGTATTTTTTTTTAACCAAATGACAACATTTTTGATATATAAAAACTGTATAGTTTAAAAAAACGGCATATACCCTTTGAGAAACATCAACAGTTTCCTATATCAAGTAAAGCAATAATACTAGCATGAATTTTAATAGATGTTGATTCAATAAACGGCAGCATCCCAAATTGTGGATGCAATGCCACAACTGCAAAATTAAACACTAGATGCGAAATTCTCTTTTGAATTTCCACATATTAAACCTATGGAATGCTCTTCAGAGATATCAGAATGGTGAAACTGTGCCCAGTGAAATCTGAACTTCAAATAAGAGTTGAGCCATTTCATTTGCTTAGAGCTCTAAGGCATCCCCACAGTCTATCCACTTTCAGCTCAGAAAAATAAATGCCTGCCCCAATGTGAGAAAAGACGGAAATGAAATACAAAGCAATAATTTCGTATTCTAGATCAAATACACTGATTATTACTCTTAGCTGTCATTTGACAGCTTAATGTAGACGCTCAAGATTTAGAAAAGCCTTTTCCTGGGGGTCCACAGTCACATACAGAATTTTTCCCGTCAAGGAAACTCATTTTTTGGCTCTTTCTGCTGCTGTCGGGCACTTCCTGCCCTACAATTTTCTCTCTTTTCCTGTATAACAGACATTATCTGAACCATGGTGACCTAGTTTGCAGAAACAATCCAGAAAAAAAAAAAATAATAAAAAGAACCATTTGGGGAGGTGATAGGGCTTAATTTATTTTCAGTGTAGCTTTTTAAACCATTCCCTTGTGGTGCCAGAGGAATGCCAGTGGCAGCAATGGGGAAAGCAATGCAAGAATGAGTGTGAAGGAAGGAGAACAGTAAGCTACACATGAAGCCAGTGGATAAGCTGAATGCACAACTGTTATTCCTCAAATTCTGACAAAGCAGAAGGAGGTGTTGCCTGACAAACTGGTAGGAGATAGCTTAGACCAGACAAAAGAACATACTTCTTCACATAGCAGATGCTAAATGGCTGAAATTTGTTGCCATGGTAAGTTATGGTGGCAAGTAGTATCAGCAATCTCCAAAAAGAACCTGTCCAACAGAACTGGCAGGTCAGCCCAACAGTCCTAGTGATGCTGGTGATAGTCCGTAGTCCTAGTCCAACTGGTGATGCTGGGAAGGCACTGGACCACAGAGGGTGGCCAGGTTCACCTGCCTTCTTGTCCTGCCTCCTGAACTCCTTCTCCTACTGACACCATCAGGAGAGCATTTTGGCACTTCCTGCTGGTCACAGGCCCATCATCAGGAGGCAGAGCTCTGGGCACCAAGGGGCACCAGGTGTCCAACACAGCAATCCCACTTCCTCATCCTGCCTTGCAGTGCTTGTTACGGGACTGAATTACTCTTTAACATTGCCAATTCTGACAGAATGCTTGAATTCTTTGAGATGTGAAGAAACTGAGAGAAAACAAAGATGACTACTTTTTTGTTTTGTTTTTAAAGTCAAAAATAAAACTAAAGCTGGCTTTTTTTTTCCCCTCAAAGTTGAGAGGCTAGCATGACTGTGTGATTCAGTAAGTAAATGGGTTGCACTTGCTTTCTGGGAGCAGCATATGCTGTTACGTTCCAGAGGGTAAGTTTTAAATGATACATTTCTATTCACTACTAAATTGAAGCTGCCTTTGAAACAACTGATCTGCTAAATCTCTCATTTGAATCATTATGCAATCCTAGTTTCTAAAAAATGAACTATTATCTTGTTCTAAATTTTGTCCTAAGAGCACATAAATAAACAGACCTAATGCTCACCTTCACATGCTCATCAAAAACATTCTCCCAAATTCTTTCCATCTACAAATACAGGAGAACCGTCAAGCCTTCTTTTCTGAGGGTACTTTTCTCAGTCTTCTAGAAATACTCAGAAATGTTAACACTTTTTCTAATGCATGGTTATTATTGTTCTTGCTTAGAATGAATGATTTCTCAGTTTTTTAAAGGCCAGTTATTTACCAAAGGTAACCAGAATGTGAAAAGATTAAACTTTACAAAAAAAAAAAAAAAAAAAAAGCCTCTGAAATCTACTTATAAGGGCTCTTAATACATTTTCCCTGCTTAGCATATCTATGGGATTCTCAAAGATGACAGGAGCTGAACATAATTATTGAAAGCCAAAGGTGTAACACACATCTGTACTGCAGAACTCACACCAAAAAAAACAACATGTTTTATTCTCACATAAGGACAAAAAAGAATGAAAGAGTTACTACTCATTTGATCTATATATTTTTCTTACAAGCCCTACTGCCCAACATATCTAGCATGTAAAAACAGGCCTATTTTTTTCTTAAAGAGTATCACACATTAATTGTCTGTGTGTTTTTCAATTTACGGTATATTACAGAAGTAAAAATCCTAAAACCCGATTTCCATTCAGTGCAACTGTAGCATGCTAAATTATGTTTTCTTGCTATAATTGAGTCCTTTGACAATAATGAAATCTTTAATAGAATTTTACAACTATTAGGAGCACTCAGCCCAGCAATATGAGCTTAGCTCAGACAGAACAACCTAACCTACAGGTTACACAAAGAGGAATTCCAAGACTAATTTCTTTGTTTTCTGGAGTCTCTGGGCATTGAATACGCCCACCAAAAGTTGTGTTTTCCTCATTGGTTTTCAAAGAGACTATCTCCAAATCTGCATACCTCAAGTACTCTGCCAGAGGTTAAGAATTATTTCTGTGGCTAATCCTTGTCACCATTTTAGAGGGTGCACCTCTTGCATGAATTGCAACATGTAAATTTCTATGAAACCATAGAAACTCTGACAATCAAACTGTCACAAATAGCACTCATGAGATGGAAGTCATCACCACAAATAATAGTTGAACAGATGAACCTTCTTTATGTAGATATTTTCCTCTACCCTATCACTGTGTTGCAGAGAATTGCGGTGCTCAAGAAAGCATGTCGGAAAACCGCGAAGCTGAAACATAAAGCCTAGAAAATACAACCAAAGCAGGTGATATTCTTCTACGTAATAAGGTGAATCCACATAGAAAAATGCATCTCCATTACTTTATTTCCCAAGACAACAGCAACATCGATAACTGCATAGTAGAAATGGAAACATTCATATCTTTTTTCCACATCCATTAGTCTGCTGGGCCAATATAAAGAAATAGAAGTGAAAAAAATTATTAATAAATTCAGACACATGACTGCCTATACAGCATATCAGCTGATTCAGTTGCACTGTTTTCCCACAAAATTCAAAAATGAACAACAAGAAGATACTAAATTATAATCTCACATAGTCAAAGAAATGCCAGAAACCGGAAGTTCATTTTCACCACTCTCACCATGTTTAATAATTATGTTCAGAAATGTTTGAAAAGATTAAAGATCAAACATTGAAATAAAGTAAGGTTTTTTATCAACAAATTACCCACAAAACTGCCTCAGATGGCTTCAGACTTCTGGTTCTTTTTACATCATTAACAAAACGTATGTTAGCAATCTGACACAGTTAACTGGTATAAAACCAAATATTTTCAAAAGTTTTATAATGTTCTGGCAAATTTCTCAATAAATACAAGAGCACTGACTTCTGATTCACTGGGCAAAACCTGTTCTTGCTGAGCTCTAAAGGCAAGTTATTCAATTTCCATCAACGCAGTAATTTTGAGTACCAAAGGAATTTATACCAATATAACTGGGATTAGAAAAACTTTGGTCAATAGCGTGTCTTTAAACCTGTATTGATGTAACAGGATTAAAATGTGATCCTAGGGAACATAATCACTCCAGCCATCTTTTTCAAAAATAAATAAATAAATAAATAAATATCCTACACAATGTTATAAGCATGAATCCAACACCATCTGAAAGGAGTGTAGTATATTTTACCACCCATTTTCTTCTAACTCTCCTGTCCACTCAGGAATCTGATTTTTAAAAGATTACTGGTAATAAATCTCTGCTGAAATAGCATCTCCTGCCATGGTAATCCTTCTCCCAGGAGATCACATGAATAATGTCAGAAAGCAGAATCCTGCATGCCTAAACACAAAACAGCGACACCAGTGGTAACCTATGCCTTCACTTCTTGTGATCCACAAAGCTGTATCAGTTCATATCTTGTTATTAAATTATACCTGTAAATCTACAGCTGAAGATGCCAACATGATCCATGTAATTGATTTATATTTTCCCATCATCCACTTGCCATGGGGATTACTCTGTGAAATTACCATCCTCATCAGAGGACCACAATTTTCCACTGCAAATGGGGCAGATAGCTACTTGTCAGGACCCTGCAGGCACCCAGACACCCCTCGACTGGACTGTCAGTGGGACCTGCAACCAACCCTGCTCTCCTCGCCCAGCTCAGGTGCCCCAGTTGTGAGGGCCCTGCCTGGGGGCTACCCCCAGCTCACCTGCCCTCAGGGAACAGCCCTAGAGACCACTAGGGCAACAGGGAGTTTGGCAAGCCACTGGTATAATCTGTTTGGACACTAACTTGCAAGATATTTTACTGTTGCTAACAAAACTCTTATTATGCTTCACAGTATCAATGTGGCTTTTCTATATGTTTAAGCTTCTTATTCGCCTTGTGTAAAAATAAAATAAAATAAAAAATCCTTTCAGAAGGAGAAAGAACATATACAATATTTTTGCAATCTTTGATTTGTTAAAATGTGCTTTTCATCCTCACTTTTCATAAAACATTGCTGAAGTGTATGACACTAAAATATCACATTTAAGGCCTTTGAAACTGCAAGAGGTTTTCAGTAATTTTCACATAAATCCAATACTAAATGATATTGCAAGCTATTGGTGACCTTGTGCAAATGTGCATTAAGTTTTGCATGTAAATTGCAAAGAAGTTATAAAAATATCATTACTTAAAATATCTTTGTAAATGTATGTTAATAGTTTAAGAACATTTACATTCTAGCATCTAAACAACTTTTATGATGCCGAATAGTTTTAGTGAAATAAAATGCTTTAAAATTCATCAAACTTGACAACTCGTAACACTTTCACATATTACAGATTTTTAATATCATCTTAAAGCCAAGGCTAATAAAGACCATACAGTCAGTATAAACGTTTATTCCAGAACAAAATAAACTTAATTCAATCAAAACACCAATTTCATAAAATTTACCAGAAACGGAAGGAGAAGGGAGAATACAGACATGAGAGTTCAAGTCAGAGGTCACTGTGCTTTCTACAAATACTCCCAAGACCCACTGTGGTTCTTCATGCACCTTCATGGAAGAGAGTGTTGGGATCAATTTTTTGAAGACACTTGCTTCAACTTCCCAAGATGATTTCTCAGTGCAATCAGACCCAAAGTGATCAATCTGCAGCCCTGTCTACGGACAACACCTCACAGTAAAAGTAAAAATTCTGTATCCACAGGAAAGATCAAGGGTTAACAAAACAAAGGGAACGTCATACAAAGGATTTACGTATATACTGTAATTGCTTACATTTTGGGGGAGGAAAGAACTGAAGCATCTTCCCCATTTCTATTCACTGACGAAGGAATACATATAAGATTCTAGGAAAAGTTGTTTTTACAGTCTACTGATGTTGCCACAGATGTTGTGAAAACCTTAGAACTTTCTTTACAAACAGGCTTATCTAGGATGCCAGGGACTGCAAAAATTTTATAAGATTTAATGGGCATTTAAAAGCAGTTATTTAAATCATATTTTGTGGCAATGGTGAGAGGCATGTCCGAGGCACAACCAGAAACTAGATATTTAGTTGTCCTTTATTGCCTTTGTAGGTGTGAAGAGTGTTCTAAAGGACTGAGGAAGGACATCACCCTACTAAGCTGTAATAATTGCACTGATATCTATTACCATTTTTTAAAAGCTCATATAGCTTTATTTCCCTTCAATTCAATCAGAGTTTCAGTAAAAATTGTTTGAATCTCAGTCAGAATTGAGAAACACAGAGATGGTAGAAAGTGCCTGAATTGAGACAATATACTTTCTCAGGTCATGCAATACTTTCTTGCTTGTTGCTTAAAACCCCAGGCCACAATAATGAATCAATCTACATGCCACAGTTCCCATCATAGGAACCAAATCTTGTAGATCTGAAATGGCAGGAGTATTAAGTCTCCTGCATTTAAGGAAGGAAGCATGAATCCCTTCTAATCCTCTCTTCTACTTTGGTACTGGCAGTGTTCTGTTGTAGGAAAGAAGTTAAGGCTGTGGATGTTGTCTACCTAGACTTCAGAAAAGCCCTTGACACACTTTCCCATAGCATTCTCTCAGAGAAACTGACTGCTTATGACTTGGATAGGCACTTAGCTGGGTAAAAAACTGTCTGGAGGGCCAGGCCCAAATTATTGTGGTGAATGGAGTTAAATCCAGTTTGTGACCGGTCACAAATGGTGTCCCCCAGGGCACAATATGCGGGGCAGTTCTTTTCATTATCTTTATCAATGATCTGGACAAGGGGATTGAGTGCACCCTCAGTAAGTTCGCCGATGACACCAAATTGGGTGCTAGTGTTGATCTGCTCAAGGGTAAGAAAGCTCTGCATAGGGATCTGGATAGGCTGGATTGATAGACTGAGGCCAACTGTATGAAGTTCAACAAGGGTAAGTGCCAGGCCCTGCACTTGGGGCACAACAACCCCATGCAACACTACAGGCTGGAGGAAGAGCGGCTAGAAAGCTGCCAGGAAAAGGAGCTGGGGGTGCTGGTAAACAACTGGCTGAACCTGAGCCAGCAGCATGCCCAGGTGGCCACAAAGACCAATGCCAGCCTAGCTTGTATCAGAAATAGTGTGACCTGCAGGACTAGGGAAGTGACTGTCCCCCATACTCAGCTCTGGTGAGGCCGCACCTTGAGGACTGTGCTCAGTTGTGGGCCTGTCACTACAAAGACATCAAGGCACTAGAGCCTGTCCAAAAGTGCCCTAAGAACAAGTCTTAGAGGAGCAGTTGAGGGAACCAGAGTTATTTAGCCCTCACTATACCTCCTCAAAGGAGATTGTAGAGAGGTGGGGGGGGTCAATCTCTTCTTCCAAGCAACAAGTGATAGGCCTCAAGATGCATGAGGAGAGGTTTAGGTTGGATATTAGGAAATATTTCCTCACTGAAAAGGGCATTGGAACAAGCTGCTCAGGGAAATGGTTGAATCACCATTCCTGTAACTATTCAAAAGATGGGTAGATGTGGTGCTTTAATGCTGGAAGGGTAGCTAGAAGTGCTAGGTTAACAGACGGAATTGATGATCTTGGAAGTCTTTTTGAACCTAAATGATTTTATGATTCTCAGTGCAAGAAGTGGCAGTATGACTGGAAGGAAGCAGAACAAAGTGGAAAGAAGTCCTGTTAGTCACCCTTTCCTTCCACCTCCAATTTCTCTTCCTTTAAATCCATACTTTCCTTTTGTCTTAAGAATCGAGAAATTTCTCTGATTGCTCCTGAAGCAAAAGTGACAAGAAAAGCCTGTTTTTTGCTGCAAAGTTGTCCTGAATTTGATACAAAGGAGACTTAGTGACAGCATCACAAGACAATGGGATTTTTTCAATTTATAGCCTATATATCTTTAAACATACCACAATGACACTGTACTGCAGCAGTGAACAGTGAGCAGAAAACATCTGACATTCTAGGGCTACTAAGATGGTGAAGGGCCTAGAGGGGAAGACGTATGAGGAGTGGCTGAGGTCACTTGGCCTATTCAGCCTGGAAAAGAGAGGCTGAGGGGAGACCTCATTGTGGTCTTCAGCATCCTCATGAAGGGGACTGGAGAGGCAGGCGCCAATCTGTTCTCTTTAGTGACCAATGATAGGACCCGAGGGAATGGTGTCAAGCTGCTACAGGGGAGGTTCAGGCTAGATATCAGGAAAAGGTTCTTCATGGAGAGGGTTGTCATGTACTAGAACAGGCTCCCCAGGGACACAGTCACAGCACGAAGCCTGTCAGAGTCTAAGAAGCATTTGAACTGTACTCTTAGTCACATGGTCTGAATTTTTGGGTAGACCTGTGTGGAGCCAGGAGTTGGACTTGATGATCCTTCTGTGTCCCTTTGAACCCAGGATATTCTATGATTCCAAAGCCAAGCTGATCAGTAACTGTGAGGGAAAATCATGGTAGTCATTACAGCAAGCAATATCCTCAACAACCCATTAATGGAAAAATTACGGAATAAACTACTTTCAGATATCTAACAGTCTGGAAGGCAGGACACAGTTTTCACACAACCACTAGATGCAGAACATCATAAAATGCAGGTTGGAAAGAACCTCATGAAGTCTAACCCCCCCAACTCAGACCAACAAAACCAACCATAATTAATAAAAGAAATTGAGAAAACACAGCATTTAGAATTGGGTTAGAAAATGCTCTATTCCACAGAACTAAATTAGTAAAAGAAATGTAAAATTTATCTTGCTAATTGAATCAGGAACTAATACTTCCACCCTACTTTCATGCTATACCAGGCAAATACATCTTTATCTCTGTAACCAGTTAATGGTGAGCATGCATAAAAGCAGTGCGCACTGCACTGTGCATCTTCAGCAGAAGCAAAAAGAAAAGTAGATCTGATTCTCCCTTGAAGTGCCTGAACCAGCTAAGCAGAAGGCGGCAACCCTACTGGAAATAAGATTTCTGCTGTTTGGTATTTACTCATGGATTTCTAGACGAGACTGCTTCTGAATTCAGACATAGTACCTATTGGTTAACTGAAATTAAATTAGAGCAATCCAATGATTAAGGGAAAAATTATTTTTAAAAACAAAAGCATAAATCAAGAAGATCCACCTTTAGACAACAGCACTTAAAACACACTTAACTGAATATGTTGAGGCAGTTAGCGCTTCAGCTTCTTCATTATGTTTCTATTCATTTGAGTTCTGAAATATGGTAAGTGTTAATACACTGGCTTTACTGCTGGTATCCTTCCAAAAGCTTAACTCATTCATTGAAGGATTCCCTACTGCTACTTGACAATGCCCTTTAAAGCCAGATCAAAAGTAAATGTAAATTCTGTTATTTTTTAATGCAAACTCTTGATAAAGTTGAGGAAAAACACTCAAGGTTTAAAATATAAACGTCTGTCAAGCACCTTTTCTATTCCTCAAAATAATGAAACTGGAAACACAAACATTTTGGAAATTTGTTTCTTTAAAGTATGTCCAATCTCAACTGGATGCAACATCATAGCAAAATTAGAATGCTTATTTTACAGTGTCCAAAACAGTTATTGAGAAAGTAAAAGGTTAAGAAAAAAACAAACAAAAAAAGCCCACAAAAAAAATCCACACACTTGAAATTTTTATTGAATTCCCAAAGGATATTAAGTTCAAGGTAGTATCAGTAGAAACTCACAATAGAAAATTTAAAGTGTTTTTACTTTCTACTAAATGAATGATTATTACAGTATACACTAGAATTGCCAGTTTAAACATGAAAGCATAATTTTGGCATAAAGCCAGCAAAATACAACCAATGTTTACAAACAAAATAAAATGCACAAAACCTGTAATCTTTATTTGAAATGAGGATCTAGACAATGTGTCTATATAGAAATGACTAAGGGTTTATCTGCCATTTTATTCTGAAGACTAGGCAGAGATATTTGTTATTTGTTGTTGTTCTTGATAAAAAATCTCCAGTGAATGATAACATTGAAGAGGGTCAACCTCTACTGTAGCACAGCCATATGCATCCACAGTTGAGGAACTTAGCTGCTTTGTTATCTAGCAGTAATACAAAATAAATTTCATCGCTGAAAAAAGGTCAACATGAAGAATATAAGCCTTCTAGATATTCATATTAAATGGATAAATACATAACTAAACCCCAGAAAAACTCCATCCTAACATTTTATTACAATGCACTTATAGAACGTTCCTTATGATCAGTACTTAGTCAAGGTCTACAAAAATAATGTTACGACAAGTGGTCCTTTCACTAAACCCAGTTGCTGGTGCGTTCTTCAGACTACAATGTCTTTTCATACTCAAACTCCTGTATCCAGGAAACAGAATTAAAGCTACCTCAAATTACACATATTTTGTGATTATAAAGTACTTTGAAGTCTGTAAATCAGAAGAACCATTTCAATAGTAATGTAGCAATAGCATGATTATGGTAGAGAAAGTGTGAATACTCAGACTAATGCAAAAAATGTTATAAAAATGAAATAAACAGCTTTCAATAGTTATGCAACTTCATTTACAGACTGCATGTGAGATTCTTAATCAAGGTCTAAGTTCTCTGTTCAGAGAATACAAAGACCATCTATGTTAGAAAAGGAAATATAAGCAGACCACAGAGTGAAACTATAAGCACTGTGGTCCCTACAACTACAAGACACCTTTCAGGTGATTTACTTCTAACCTGGTCCTGCCAATGAAGTACCATACAGCAGCTGAAAAATACAGAAAAATGTGCTTCCAGAGCACATCTTCCACATTATTCTTCCCTGAGAGGAAATGATGTTGTAACTGTTCAATGATGCAAACCAAAAAAAGTCATAGCTGTTAAAGACAGATCTGCTTCAAACACATTCCCACCATATTTTGTTGATGACTAATATGTGAAATTTCAGAATGAACATATTGAAACCTTATGAAAACTACAAGCAGGTAAGAATGGTGCCTTTATTTATTGACTTCTGCAGGCCTTTAAATGGAACTCATCTGTGAGAAATGAGCTGATACATACCTTGACAAAATTTATCTAAAATTACAGGGACTGAATCCTGACATTTTCTTAAGAACAAAAACTTCATCCTTAAACTAGGAGTGACAAGTTAATAATAAACAACAGTTAATAATAAACAAAAAATAAAACTACAAGTCTTTCTATGGTCCTTTCTCATACTATGCTTTCTTATACTTTTTTTTTAATAAAATTTTGAAGTTTGGAATTTTGATACAATGATGTGAAAGTTACACATCTTTCTTTATCTAAACACCTAAGCAAACCAGATCACTGAGAACCAAATTATCAATACATACATACAAATTCAGACATCTGAGGCTGAAAATGCTGAAATGCCACTGCACTGACTGCATTTAACCTAGTCCATGGCCTGCAGGTTTTCTAACCCATATTTGAGAAGAATAGATATAATACGTAAGCACTGTCAGTTTACTTAACAGACCAGATATCGGTAAAATATTAAAAAATGTTTCAAGTTAGCTTCCTAAATCATAGTTTATCACATTTATAAGTGTAGCTGAGCATATGAATATTACCTAAGGTCTGAAATGTTTACAATTGAAAAAAACATTTAGAAAACATGCTGTATAATTTATGATTTTTTTTTCAATTACAAGTTAAAACCTGTTCTAAACTTTAAGACAATCAAAAATTGAAGTCTCCTATACTAGGAAATTGCTATCCACTTCACCACATAACAACTTTTGCTCTTAACAAGCTAACCTTAAACACACAGTAGAAAACTGGACAGTACAATTATAATATGCCTGTCAGAGTAGCTCTGAAAAGATTCAGGTTAAAACTACCATACAAAAGCTAAATTCCCAAATCCTGAATTCTTAAGAGCAAGAGAGTAATTCAAACAGAAATTTAGCTGAGAACTAGCTTTCAGTTCCCAATCCATTCAATTTTGCCAAAAGTGACTTTAGACAATTTCCTTCAGTTATGTAGTCTTGCCTCTATATATAGTTATACCTCGGTTTGTTCATAATAAAGAAAAATACTCAACTACATACATATTTGATTTTCAATCATACAAAAATATAAAATATACTGTAATCTCATAACAATTTTCACTGTTATCTGTGAAAATAAGATTTTTCACAAGTGAAACAGTGCCATCTTGTGTATTATAGACTTTCTCTCTTGTCAAAATAAGAATATTTTTTACCAGGGATATTCATAGGATTTTCTTTTTGTATTTATTTTTATTCTTTCCTAAGAATGATACAAAGTGTTGTACATAACGTTTGAATTTTACTGAGCAAAACAGTAACTCAAGTCATTCACAAAGCTCTGTTAAAATAACTTAATATCTTCTATTACAACAAGCAAAATGAAAGCCAATTTTCAAACAAAAAGCTACAGAAAGTTAGATTCAGTTTTCCACAAACATGTTTTACTCATATCATCTTAGACTGCAGTCTCTCTGTACAGTGGTTTCAACCAAGTTTTAAATAAGTTTTAAAAATATAATTTATATAGGCTTAATCTACATCTGTCCAATGTCCCTGTGCACCTCTGTCTTCATCAAATACCTCTATGAATATTGATGGCCATCATTAAAATGAACAACATAGCTTACAAAGTTTTCTTTATAGCTTACGGATACTATAAGCAATTATTGTTTTAGGCAACCAGAAATAACAGGTACTATAGCATTCTATTACCATATAAGAAAGAGAGTAACAAGTTTAATAAACAGTGCACAGTTGCATTAATTTGAATGCTAAGAGAAAACTAAAACCACCCCATACCAAAACTAGAATACTCTGTTTAACACACACCAGTAAGGATACAGAGTAATTAATAACTGTAGAGCAGCTCTTGCTCTTCTTTTTGTAATTTAAAAACTGTGACGATACATACTGCCTATAATTTGATAGACATGAACAAAACAGTTGTTTAATCAGTTAATGCAAAGCTTTCTGCATTCATAAAATTATTTCCTGATGATTATCTCTAGATTTGCTCAGAAAAGAAGACTGAAGGACATTGCTGCTTATAGTACAACACAATCAGTACCAATAATAATAAAAAAGAATATTCCTTGTCCATTTCTGAAGTAATCTCCTCTATTGCTATAATTTTTAAAAATTTCAGTATGTCCCAGCCTTTTCCTAAGTTGACACAAATATTACAAAGCTTTTAAAACATAAATAGATACTTCTTGAAATCACAGATGAACACAATCAATTATATAGCCTCATACTTGAATTAAAAAGAAAAGAGTAGCAGCTGAAAGGAAGATTTCTTGGGAATAAAACATGAGACAAACGGCAAGACTGAATGTCAGGATTTGATATGTACCAGAAAGGCAATTATGAGCTGAATGATGTTTACATTAGGAAATAAAAACTCTATCACAGACATCTCCAGAGTACTTCATGTCACTCTTAACTTGCTGTGCTGAAATTAATGGAAAGGCAACTCTAAGATAATACTTATAAAATCTGTATTTCAGAGATGTATCATTTGACATTACAAAGTAAGGAGCTGTGCACAGATAGAACAGATAGGAAAATAAAAAGATAGATACATAAATACTCTCTATGTCAACTCACTCAACCTTGCGCACACAATAAATACTTCCAGAAGTCAAGTTGCCTGCACTTTTTGACAACTAAGAACTGCTTTAGGCAAGTTAAGTCATGAGTCAAATCACTTCAACTATGATCCTAATTTACTATTTGACTCTAAGAATTAACAAATACTGTTACTGTGAAATATTGTGAGCAATATCACAATCTGCACGCTTACTTGCTAACAACGAGAGCAAGTAGAATCTAGAAATGCTTGTGGTATACACATTTTTAACATGCAATAGGAAAAAAATCACTACAAACATTTTGATTTATAGTCTCCCAATGTTATCAAATGCTCTTCTTATGTAAATAAGTTCAATATGAAATTGCATTTTAAATACATTTAAAATTTTTTAAGTACATTGCAAAGCACTTACTTTGAATGCTACTGTTTGGAAGGTACAGAAGGAAGAGTAAATCAATTATTTGACATCTTCAGTGATTGACTTGACAAACATCAGTCATAAATTACAAAGAAAATAGGCGCTACTCTGCTAGAATGTACTGACTGTATAAAGATTTCAGTTCAGCTAACAAGAGAGTTCCATGTTATGATTCTAATGTGCAATGTTTTCTGTATCGGCTGCAAAATAAGACACCATCACAATAACAAGAATATTTTAAGCTTAAAGAAGTATGTACATGCAACAAGGTACTCAAAACACAACATTCTAATACTTGCCAACCCATTCTTTGATAGAGGTTTTTGACCTTGCTATCTGTTATAATTTTACTAATCATTTATTTACTCATAATTAAAGAACAATGAAATGTTTACTGGTTACCTGCTTTTTATATTTTATTATTTATTATTTTATAATAGTCATGTACAAGTGGACAAACTCCAAGGGCAGGTCACATTCAAACCCAGTAATCCTGAACCTGGAATACTTGCTACTTAAATTGCTACACTATTATTAACCAAATAGTATCAGCCATCCTCTTGAAATAAATCAAAAGTATTAAAACAGATGCACAAGGCCTCAAGAGCTGGTTGCATCTATTTTATTAAATTTCCTTTCCTGTTTGTCTGTCATGCAGTAAAGTCTGCTGGCAGTGTAACTTAACTTTGCTGTAAAAGAAATTGTCGTAGTCTTACATTTTCCATGATCTTTTGCTAGTAATTCTTATTTAAATCATTCACATCAGTCAAATAGTTACATAAAAATCAGTTTTCACCAGGATGTCATTTATTTTATTTATTTTTTTAAGATCAGCTTTTTTTGACAATTGTGTTTCTTTATTTTGTTTTACATCTTCCAAAATATAACAGGGAATTTACATTCTGAAAACTTAGGCAATTTGAAAATAATTTGTATCATACCAAAGTAACATAGGACGAACTGCACCCATTTAAAATGAGGGCATGGCATTTGACTCCTCTGTATTTTAGCTACTATAGATCTTTGTGTTATCTCATACATCTTACGAGAAGAGCTGACAGAAACTGGAAAGATGTGATAGCAAAGACGTAAACGAGGCTACACCAACTAACAGAATATATCCTTTACCTTAATTTAAGTGGCAAATTATTGGTAGAATGACTTTTCAATACAATTTAAGTATTTGAATGATCAAGAGAAATTCTATGCCTCCAACCAATTTACTACCTACACACATCGACTGTGCTCATTGCTAAGGAAGGCAGCTATTCTTTCACACATTTTCTAGGTCTAATCTTCAGTAAAAACAATTTTTCAAAAAGAGGGTTTGGGGCAGGAGGTTAGTAGGAGGGAATGGTAAAATATTTTCTTCCATGTAATGGAAATGTAATCTTCTTTTAGCCACAGCATGTAAGTGCTGGGTTAAAAAAATAGCACCACAGACATTCTGAAAACAGATTTCAGTGCAGACTGTCAATGAGCCACACATTTCAGTTGAAAAGGTACAGTAACATTGAAACCCATTAGATCTAGAAGAGAAAAATATTGACTGTAACCCCACCTGGCAATAGAAAGAGAACTGGGCTATGTCCTGGGGTTACTGATTAAAAAGATTCAGTTTTAACTTTCAGATTTGGTTAATTATTTGCTAATAACATTACTAATTATATTATCTACCAATATTATTTATAAACCAAGTCCTAAGGTTATTTTGAAGAATGTGAAATGTTCTGTTTATTTCATATTCTTACAAATCACATACTTTCAATAATGTGCGTGCCTAAGGATGCATTGCTGATTAATTGCTGAAATGTTTTATTAGATACAATATCCATTAAGAAGACTCCTAAAATTACGATAGGAATGGTATCCAGTTTCTCATATACCTTTTTCCAGTGGTTTTGTTTTTGCTCTTATAGAGGTCAAAACACCAAGACAGACAGACAATCTGGCAAGAAATCCTTAAATGAAACAATACTGATGATTCTGCCATGCCAATTTACATCAACCATTATCTACCCTTAAGATGTGTTACCATTCTAAATACCACATAAAATCAGCTCATTAACTCCTTTAAGTTTAGATCAGTCAGCCAGAATTAAACTTTTTTTTTTTTCTTTTAAGATCAGCAACAGTTCCTGATATTCCTTGGTATAACAGGTAGAGAACGTGGATCATGCCTTAGATGGAAAGAGTTGTAGCCTGTTGTTAACAGATAGAGCATAGTTCGAATGGAAGTTCAGTACTAAAATTTACTATTCTTTCATATTATATTTTACTATAATAAAACTGATCAAGTTTTTATCTTAACTTTAGTATATTCCCTTTTGTAATCAAAAATATAATAATATATGTCCTCACTATATTACACATCAATCAAGATTAAGTGTGTGAAAATCCAGTGAACAAACAAATAACTACAAATGACTTGCTTCAAGAGTTATCAGTCATTGTGATTATTGGACTGTGAGAAGGAAATGTCTGGTAGTAGTTGAAGCGCTCTGCTTGTGCAAGAATGTGACCTGGCCTTTTCAGCGCTCCTAGAGAAAGCTGACCTCAACACAAGTCCACTACATATTGTTGAAAAGCATGGCACTGAGTATATGACAAATTGCAAAGGCCTCCTATTCCTATTATCTACTTTTCTACATATATACCTTTCAAAATGATGAAGAATTTGTATATAACAGATAGAGAAAATAAGGCTTATTTGCTAACACAATCATCTGCCAATATTATGGTACATTTGAACTGGCATTTTAAGGAGATTTTCTTGAGATTCAGTAGAGCTTATGCACTGCAGCCAAACATAACTGAGCCAGTATTTCCAATCATCTATCGTTTGCTATCATGTGATGCTAATATCGCACAGTATTTAACACATATATGGTGAAATATTTAAGACCAAATTAATTCTTAGGAAAAAGAAAAAGAACATATTAGAAACAATGATAATTAGAATGATTGTTTGCAGAATACCTGAAACAAAAACATTAAATACAACTCTAAATTACTACATGCTTTAAATGGATTTGGTGGAATGAATTGGAGCCATAAGCACAAGCCCTAGACCACTATTGCTGTTGACCTGAAGTAAGTATCTTGTGCTCCAACCAAGGCTGGTGGGTTATGTCACTGAAGAATATATTATACTAAGTATCTTTTCATTATAATGAAGATAGGGACATACTTGTTTGGGCCTAGGATGAAGGAGTCACAAATCTTGTTAACACAAAATCTACTTTGTCTTGAATGAACTTGAACTAAAACTGGAGCATTTCTACTCTTACTGCCCAATTTGAGTAAGATCAGTCTGACTTTTAGAACCATCATTCACAACCGTTCTCAGAACACGTAGATTTTGGGGGTGCTTAGTGGAAAGGAAAAGTCATCCCTCTGATATTTCAAAGTGTAATAATTATTTTTTAATCATACACCTCAAAATCAACAGTAGTTTACTGATCCATCTTACAAGGTTTTTTGAAAGAAAGGATTAATTTTAAGGATTTAGTATGTATTACTTCTTGGACTCAACTGGCTCTACAGTGAAGAAGATTTAGCCAGGCTCTTCTCAGCAGTGCTCAGTGCCAGGACAACAAGTAATGGGTACAAATTGAAGTAACCAGAAGTCACATTTAAAGGCAAGAAAAAAAAACTGTTTTTCTGTAGGGGTGAGTGAACATTGGTACAGGTTGCAGCATCTGCCTAGACACAGCCCTGGGCAATCTGTTCTTGCTGACCCTGCTCTACTCTTCCCATTAGACTCTCTCTCTTCCTTATCCTCATCACAGGTCCTTTATTTTATTGTAACCAGTAATGAGATCTGAACACTAGCAGATGTGGAAAAAATACAGAAGGGGAATTCCTTGCATAGTGGAACTCCTGAAAAAGTATGCAAACTGTAGCTAGCTTAACTTCATTACTAAAAGAGCTGGTCAAACCAGTGAAAGAATGTTTTATCACTTCTCCAACATGAATTCCCTCAGCACGTTTACCACAACATCCTTCAGAGTGAAGAGTTGTCAGCTGAAGCCTTAATGGCATAATTCTTAGAAAAATATGACAAAGGCTTGTCAGTTAAGATTTGATTTTAATCTTTCTTACCTCCTTAATGCAAGAAATAGAATGTCAGTGTTTCAAATCTGAGTTACAAGACAGTACCTTTTGGTAGGTTATGAACAAGGCTTTTGCCCAAAGCGAAGCAAAATCTAACTCTGCTATTTTTCTTACACTGAACCCTTTATTTATTTAGTTATTTTAAGATTCAAAGAATTCTTCCCAATAAAGTGGTATCACACCTCTGCTCACCACTGCTTTGAAAACTGTCTAGTATTAAAACCATAGATCAGTGAAAAACAGCAATGTGTTAAGTCAAAAGGACGTCTGGTGAATGCTGCTGGAGTGAGTGCTAGGTTGTGCTTTAATTAAATTCCTCATTACTGTTCTGAAAAAGAGCATAAAGAGCATGCTAATGAGATTCACATACCTAAATCGGAAGGTGTCATACAATCCAAACAACACAGAGAAATGTGGAATGAATGGGAGGAAAATCTCCTCTCCTTCATTCAGAAAATTTTTCATTATCTGGCAGTTGTTTTGTTTGTGTTTAAATCGAGTGCAGAAAAAAATTGAACTCTAGCATTTTTTGATGAGAAACTGAAAGCTGTTCTAATGCAAGATATCTTGGAGAAAGTGGTGGTGACCAGCAAGTTACACAACATTTTTCAGTGCTGTTATATTCAGAGGCAGATGCAGCCTAGATCACAGTAGGGTGAGAAGGGTTCTTAGCATCGTATAACTGAGACCCTGCATGTCCTAACAGAGCGCTAGTCTGCAGAGATTAACCTCCACCAAATCACAGAACCATTTAGACTGTAAAGGACCTCCAGAGGTCCACCTAGTCCAACCTCCACTGCCCTCTACTCCCTACTCCACTGAAATTAAAATAAGTCTGCATCATAGTAGCCAAAGGGAAAAGAGTATGGGTATCAACAAAGGAACGGTATTGTACTACAGGTCATCTCTGACAATTCAGTGGAGCTCTAAATCCGCACCCGTTAGTACCACACACTTGACAATAATTTTGTGTTAAAGAAAAACTGAACTAAGGTTAAAATGACTACGAAAATGGTTAACCTAAGGGTTAGAGTAATTGAGATGTAAGGACAATATTAAAAAAAAAAAAGCCTAGATTTAGAATGACAATACCAAACTGTTCAAGTGGAATACAGATTTTCAACATCCTTTTTCACCCTACAGAGGAAGCATGAGATACTTTTAGGAATGAATTGTTTGTCAAAATGAAAATGAACTCAATCATGAGAAATGCTATGGAAATTATAAGAAAGTATTTTCAAGGGTTGGGTAAAAAAAAAAATCACATTATTTCCACACAGCTTATCTAAGTATATGTTTAAAGTTACAGGATCAAGACAAAACCAAACATGAGCATCTTTAACTATCAGAGAATAAACAGAGCCTCTATATTTCTTTATCAGATCATTATGTTATCTATTTATCACTAAAATTGATGGTGAACTTTTAGCTCCACTGAAGTCAGAGGTAAAACATGCTGTCCCTTTCCTTTTTATAACTTTCTGAAAGCGTTAATTCGGATGAAATACCAAATCAGGCATGAGAAACAGTCAAAGGATGCCTGTTTTTTCCAAAGATATTAAGCAAAGATCTTAATTCAGTTTACTTTAGGAATTCCCACTTGAAAAAAATTAAATCTGAAATACCCTAAAGCGCATGACAGTTTCACCAGTATTCACAATAATATATACCTTTATCTTTAATTTGATGGAAAAATAATTTTTGAAGGAATTAAATATGCATTTTTTAATCAATTATACTGATTTAATAGATGTATGTTTACTTTTTCTGTACACAAATAACGAAAAGAAATTTTGAAATTTCTTACCAGCTACAGTTTAAGCAATTTCCTTCATGTTACAGGAATGTGATTTGTGTTTAATTTACCTTAAGCAGGAACTAAATTTCTATAACCTTTGCAATTCTGTTAATACTTTTTCCTAATCAGGAATCTTAATGAATTTCTCTTTCTACTTCTAAATTACATAGATCTGCACCTGATTATGAAAGAACTTATTAAATGAAATAGAGTGTAAATGAACATTCATTTAACCTTAACACTACTTGGAAACCATAGATGTCACAGATGAATAATGAGTGTTCAAAGCTTCAACCTTCTTTGTCTAAAACTGCTGAAGTCACTACTAAGAAGAAACACAATGAAATAGTGATAGGATTTGCAAGACTATGGAACTGTGACCAAATTATTATTTGTTCTTCTCTGAGAAGCTACAGACCACTGATCATGTAACATACCAAAATTTAACAGATGCAGACAATTAAAAAGTATTGTGTTGCGGAATTTTCAGATCACCCAAGGAAGACCATGTTGAAGGATAAAGTTACCTTTTTCCAAAATATACCATGAAAATGGAAGCCTGGGCATTAAATGTTAATCAGACATCAATCAAAAAGGCTCTCCAATAACAGGGTAATACAGAATATTTAAGAAGTGATTTCACTAAGCTGGTTTAACTTTTAGGGGTATGCCTTAGTATAGATATACTTTCTCTTTTATGCTTTTAAAGTAATTATTATAATAAAACAGCAAAGTTTCAGCAACCTAAACTATCTCAGAATAAGCAGAATGAAACAATGCAGTGGAGTGCGGGGTCTTCATTTGACTTTTGTACTTCGTAAGGTAATGATTTAACTCTGTATCACTTGCTCACTGCAACTTAAAGGTGTTCCTGTCTTTTATACATATATATACTGTTGTGGTTTAACCTGGCCGGCAGCTAAGCACCACACAGCCATTCACTCACCCTCCCACCCTCACCCCTCTCTGGGATGGGGGAGAGAAACGGGAAAATGAAACCTGTGAGTTGAGATAAAGACAGTTTATTAAGACAGGAAAATAATAATGTGTACAAAACAAGCACAATGTGACTGCTCACCACCCACTGACCAATGCCCAGCCTACCCCTGAGCAGCCGGCCCCCCCACCCCGGCCAGCCACCCCTATATATTGTTCAGCATGACGTCAGATGGTATGGAATACCCCTTTGGCCAGTTTGGGTCAGCTGTCCTGGGTCTGTCCCCTCCCAGCTCCTGCTGCATCCCTAGCCTGCTCGCTAGCAGGACAGAGAGAGGCTGAAAAGTCCTTGGCTTGGTGTAAGCACTGCTCTACAACAATTAAAACATCAGCATGTTATCAGCACTCTTCTCATCCTAATCCAAAACATAGCACCCTGCCAGCTACTAGGAAGAAAATTAACTCTGTCCTAACTGAAACCAGGACATATATGTATATATGGTTTAGTGCAGGACTTGCTAGTGTTAGGTCAGAGGCTGGACTAGGTGATCTTGGAGGTCTCTTCCAACCTAGATGATTCTGTGATATATATATTTTTTTCATATATATATATGAAAAAAAGACAGTCATGGCATTTTACACAAAAAAAAAAGCCATATCCAGTTGACTGGAACACCACAGTAACTGTTGTGTTACAACATCAACACATTTACAAGGAAAAACTCACTAAAACATACAAATACTAACACTAACAAGAATTTTCCAGTGTAATAAATCAGTTGTTTTTCTAACTTGGAAGTTATCTTTATAAATAACATTCCATAAACACCTGAATTAATATAACCAAACATACCACAACATGTTTCCTTCTGGTCCCTACTGAACTGAACACCAACCTTTTACAATTTGTAGGGTGGGGAAAGTGGGTACTGAGAAGGACTGTGTTGTGCCTGGAAAACAAACCAAGCTCCTCAATTTGTAACTTAAGGAAAAAAAATAGCAACAACAAAAAAGGGTATGTAAATTACCCCCTTTCTCAACCATAAAAGATGATTATAAATCACTTGTTAGGAACCTTACCTGCAATACATAATCACTTTTTAAAAACATAATTTCAGTGTTACTTGAAAACAGTAGTAAATACATTATAGAAGGATTTTTGAGATGGATGGATTTTTTCTTCCCTTAAAACACTTCAGTTGTAATGTTCAGGCAGCTGTCAATTATTGGTGAGAACATAAGCCAGTTGGGTTACAGAAGCAGTGAAGTTATGTTTCTACAGCAAAAATGCATGCATCTAAAGCCTTGAGTAGTTGCTAGCTCAGAGGTATTTACATTCTACCCTCATCTGCATCGCTGACCTTCTGTTTCTCCACTAAATCCCGTGCATCTGTTCTTAAAGCAATATATTATCCATGCTTTTTGCTTTATCTGTATAAACCCACTCCCTTACTGCCTTTGAAAATAAAACTAGACAGTCTCCCTCAAAATGTGGTGTCTCAACCCTCACTTCCATAACAGCCACGATTGTAAGATGTATAAAGATGTCTTGGATCACAGAATCATCTAGGTTGGAAGAGACCTCCAAGATCACCTAGTCCAACCTCTGACCTAACACTAACAAGTCCTCCACTAAACCATATCACTAAGCTCTACATCTAAACGTCTTTTACAGACCTCCAGGGATGGTGACTCATCATATATATGGGTAAAATGTATTTTATATAAGTTTTATTATAGCTCTAGAAATCCAAAGAAAGAACAATTTTGTATCGCAGTAGGAATGATCCCAAGAATAACTGTTTATTATGAAACTTAGCAATTCAGATTTACACTACAGGACCTTATCAGCTGCCAATATTCAGCATAAATCTTTTAAATATGGATTACACACGCCTGTCAATGGCAGAACAGAATATTAAACCCTTTATGCAAATGCATTTTTTTTTCCAAATTTGGATGATATATGAGCCTGCCTTTGAAAACAATTACTTTTATGTATCTGCTTGCTTCTCTTGAAAGATGAGGTGCAGTTGAATTCCGAAGGACTAAAGAGAGGAATAAGAATTTATGCAATTGGGCTACTGGCTTCTACTTTGCAAATAGCAACGACTATTTCACTGGTGCCACACAGAATAGAGAAGGGCTGAACACTGAGTATTCCAGCTAAGGCCCCAGGAGGAGTTTTAGGAACTAAAACATGAACTAAAATCCCCTGCATACTCTGAAATCAAAGTATGACATGAGTGAAAAAAAGTTCCTCACTGCAACTATCTTCACAAAAATGTAAAACTGCTTATGCATAGATCATTGGTTTAATTCAATTTAAAAAAGGTAATAAAAGGTAAGTGAGCATTTTGGCATGCATTTTTTTCAACTTCAATATACATATATATATACATATATATATAAATTTTTCAACAACAAATGAAAAAATCAGACATAGATAGTATAGGATCTTAATGGAAGAGCAGTTTGTGGGATTGTATGATCACTCCTTACAAGGGAATCTACCCTTACAAGAAAAAAAGAATCCAAACTCAGCATGAAGAAACAGTTCCACCAGGGCAAAGCGTGCTGTCGGTCACAGCAAGTTAAGAAAAGCTATGAGCCACTATGGTGCTAAAACACTGTGCTAGCACTTGCACTCTGGAGAACTGCACTGATGTTGGCCAAAGTGAGCAACAAAGGTATGATGAAGAAATGTCAGCAGCAGTGGGTGAGGGTGGGGTATGAATGAGTCCTCACAGGGTGATGGGAAGGAAGAGAAACTGAGGAGGAGACTAGAGTTCACGAAGGGAGCAGAGAAGTTTCCTTTAAGAAAGGTTGGGAATCATTGCTGCAGAAGGCAGTTAAAGTGACAAACGTACATATAAGAAACACCTGTCTGAGCCTGCAGCAAGCCTAAAAGGAACAGACTGCCACATTTATTTCTGGAATAGTAGCACAAGGTCTCCAGAATAAAAAAGTTTTGTAGAAAAAGAAGAAACATGAAAAAAGAAAAGTTTTTGTAGAGAAGAAAAAAACATGCCTGAGCAGACGAGCAGATATTTATAGACTGTTGTTAAAGATCGGTGATTCTCCTATTAGCCCACACGTGCTTCAAGTGTGAAGAAAGGTGAGAAGAAAGAGTGAGACATCTCCCTGTTCACAATTTAACCACAATTTAAACATGTGAGGAAAAACATTAGGGTTTATCTTTTTGTAAAAATAATCCCGTATACTCCTGAAAGACACAGGAACACAACAGTAACCCCTATCTAGCCCTTCTTTTGAAGATGACATATTATTTAAACAGACAGCCTAAAATAAAAATGTCTAAATCTTTATATTCGTTTCACTACACTGTATGAAACTTGAAGCTTATCTCAGTTTCACCCCTTCAAAGTGCTGTGTGGCTGGAAATTCTGGGCAGCAGCTGTCTTCTCACTTACAACTCAATTCTCTTCCCAATTTGAACTCCGGAAGAAATTAGGATAAAACTTCTGGCTACTGACCAGCAAGATGATTTGTCAAGGGTTGTTAGTATCCACTATTTTTTTTCCCCTAATACCAACAATTTCTAGACAAATAGATTGCTCAGAAATGCCTACAGTTTTAGAAGAAGCTATTTTAGCTAACGTTTTATTTGAATTAATTTCTGCTGTCTCTCCCTCTGCTTGAGGAAAACTATAACTCACAAGATTCGATACATTCAGATCTATTATTGAGCTACTCATTAATACAGATTTCAGTCTTGGTTTAAAGATGAGTACAAAAACAGAGACATAGGGAAAGAAAAAAAAATGAACTGATGACTCCAGCCTTAACCATCAAATGGATGCAGCCACTTCTTTTAAATCCCTGTGACACACTTTGTGCCTAGTTTCTGCTTCTTCCCCCGTCAGATCAGGTGCCAAGAAGCCATTCATTTTGTTCATTACAGCTTCTGTATCACTTCAGATTAGAGTTTGCAGCTTTTGATTAAGCCTATTCTTAGTGCTTCTAAATCAAACCTGTGTGTTTGATTTTCATTTTGTTCAGAGGAGCACAGTAGCAGGATTTTATAGGACATCCCTACTACCTCCTACAATAAACCTGACACTAAGACCCCTCCACAGAAATAATTTGAAAACCAACACAATTGTTAAAACACAATCATGTCCATGCATTTCTTTCATTGCAGCTCAGAAATAAATGTCGAAGATACACTAGATGAAAACCAGTATGAAACAATATCAAAATGTTATTTCCACCTTCTTAATGCATTTGAAAGCATATATGCAATAGTCAACTGCTACTTATTGCACGAGGATTCTTCCTCTCTGCATTAACGAACAGCAAAGAAATGACAAACTTCTTACATGTCACATATGTGAATTAAGCTGTAACTCTACATTTTAGCAGATATCTCTGAGGCTAGACTCTTACACCAGTGTCATCCACCACACAACTCATTTTTTTTTCTGTTCTCACAGACAGGTGTTCATTGTACTGCTGCAGCCTACTCACGTCATTCTTACAGCCACATCTGACCCAGCCCTCCCAGCCCACTCTTTAGCAAAAATCAGCTTAAAGGCACCATCAGCTTCTTTCAACCACAAATATACCTAAACATGCTAGACATGAGAAGCTGAACAGTTTATTTTCCTTTTAGCCACAAATAATCCTAACATCCTGAAGGCCATGTTCTGAGGATGAGGTCTATGTATCACAATATCTCAGCTTTCTGGAAAAGCTCTTCTTTTTTTGTTTGTTTGTTTTTCTTTCAAGTATTACATCTTTTAAATTAAAATCAGTGTTGTGCAAATAATATCTCCAAAAAGTAAAATAAGGTGTGAAAAATAGTCTAAAAAAGGGGGAAGGGCTCCCTGAGAACAAAGTAATAAAAAGTAATAACAGCATCAAGCTGATTCAATCGCATACTACAGCAACTGACTTGTAATACATTTTATAAAGCTGAGTCAAAGGTTACTGCTGGGTTGTACAGTTTTCCTCTGAAATAACCTTGTTGTTCAGTCTGAAACATGACAGCTGTTTCTGAATGAATAAGCACCATTCTAAGTTGTGTCCTTTGCTGCATTTATGGGCTTTCTATGTATAGAAATATGTATAATGCACTCTTCTCATCTTCTCTTCCCATCTGATAATCTCTTTGAAAGGTATGATCTTTAGGCTCTCACTGCTCTCCTCACATGCCAAGATCTCTGTGCATTTGGCCAGGCATTATAATAGTCTCCTTACTTCATCTTGAGTTTTTGTTTGCTCCCCTCAAGTATTTCACATAAATTTTTCTGCCTGAGAATTTGAAATGCACCATCATTTCACTTATGGCTGTTCCCACCTCAGCCTCATACTGTTATTGCTGCTTTAAACCAAACTCTTTCACACACGTGGGTTACAAGGATATCTGTTCTTACTACATGCGCCCTGTGCTGCTCCTTCCTGTTATCTCCATTTAATTGCTGTATTGGTAAATAATTCAGCCAGTGTCAAGTCTAGAACTGGTTTAATTAGTTATTTTTCCTCTGTCCAGGAAGCAAAATTTTCTGTGTGAATAACTTAATCCCTGTTAGGGAATGAAGGAAAGGGTGATGTCACCTAAGAAGCTAAGTGCTGATATCAATCAATCCTGCGACCTAATTACAGGCCCATTAAAATTGACACAGAATACAGAAAATAGAGATGCGGTCTGTGTATTGCATGTGTTTCCTTCCTGGTTTTCCCCTTTTCCCCTCACATTAATTGTGTGCTATCTATAGATGGGCGGAATGTTATCTGAAGAGCTGGGACTGATCTTCTTCAGCATTTGAAAATGGATCCATTAAAAATAAGCAGAAAAATTCCACTGAGTGTGGGCCAGACCCAGGCACTGTAAATTTAGAGTATTTGGAAGAAATAAAATTCCCTATTTCCATTCAGACAGCCTTGCAGGTTAATTTAAGCACTATTCCATTTGAACTTGACCATCTTTTTAAAAGATTCTCATTTCACTGTGAGAAAAATAACCATTTTCTCTCCTTCTGAAAAGGCATTCTTTCTTCGTGAATGTTTTGAAAGAGTTACACTGCACTATTTATCTGTTTCATAAATATTGTGCGAAAATAAAAAACAGGAAGAAGCAGGAATAAAAGATCAAAGATAATCCAATACTTGCTTGGAAAAATAATTCATATTGATAGCAAACTAACAGGATTAGCAGAACACAAGTAATAAAATATTGGGTGAAAGCTAGCACTTGTGCATTTGTAAGTCCTATTTTTCAAGTGCTGTGTTAGTGAAATCTGTTAAGCTGCATCCCCATGTGTTCCAACAGGGGAAAAAAAAAAAGTATTTTTGTTCTCTTCCTGGAATTCCACAGGAGAGGTTAAAAAACTGACAACATTGAATGATACAGACCCAGTGAAAACTGGCAACAAACATCTGAATTGCAGTGTTCTTCTGGATCTGTTAGATTTTGAATATTCATATAAAGAAAATCAAACGCCATGCAAATACAAATAGCAGTTTAGCAGACCCCGAAATTAGCCAATTGTAATCAAACTCCAAGGTAAGAGGTGACTGACCCCCGCTGATTGGATCACATCGAATGCATGTTTTGCATGCAAGAAGCAAAACCACCTTTCCCTCAGCTGCTGCTCAAAACAGGATGGCTTCTGCAGCTGAACACGCACATGGCCTGCGCCACATCGCTGAGCATCGGGGGCCCCACGCTGGGCCATGTGCCACAGCACATGGGGCTCCTCAGTGGGACCTTCCCTCATAGCCTGGAGCCACCTTGGCCCCAGTGTGGGGCATCCCTGCTGCCCCTGCATGAGGAGATGCCTCCCAGACACTGCATCGCAAGGCTGGCAGCTCAGCCACTTCCGTCATGAGACTGCGGTGACAGTCTCCACTGAAGTAATAAACTCAATGCTTTTAAAACTTCTGGATCCTCCGACTGCTACATTTCACATGCAACTCTGTCATTCTATTGCTGCAGCCTCAGACTAGGAAACATGAGCCACCAAATTCATACAGAAAAATCTGATGAGCAGTCAGAAGTTTTCCTTATCATCCTAAAAGTGATCATACAGTTTATGTGGAAAGAAACAGGAAGATGCATACAAAATACCTGTGTTTTGTGCTAAAAAAAAAACAAAACAAAAACACACTGGTTGCGGGAGAGAAAGAAGGGAGAGAAAGAAGGGAGAAAGAAGGGAGAGAAAGAAGGGAGAGAAAGAAGGGAGAGAAAGAAGGGAGAGAAAGAAGGGAGAGAAAGAAGGGAGAGAAAGAAGGGAGAGAAAGAAGGGAGAGAAAGAAGGGAGAGAAAGAAGGGAGAGAAAGAAGGGAGAGAAAGAAGGGAGAGAAAGAAGGGAGAGAAAGAAGGGAGAGAAAGAAGGGAGAGAAAGAAGGGAGAGAAAGAAGGGAGAGAAAGAAGGGAGAGAAAGAAGGGAGAGAAAGAAGGGAGAGAAAGAAGGGAGAGAAAGAAGGGAGAGAAAGAAGGGAGAGAAAGAAGGGAGAGAAAGAAGGGAGAGAAAGAAGGGAGAGAAAGAAGGGAGAGAAAGAAGGGAGAGAAAGAAGGGAGAGAAAGAAGGGAGAGAAAGAAGGGAGAGAAAGAAGGGAGAGAAAGAAGGGAGAGAAAGAAGGGAGAAAGAAGGGAGAGAAAGAAGGGAGAATGACGGATTTCAACTAAATCAGCTTCTAGTCAAAATGGGGCACAACAATGACTGATGTTTTGATCTCATGTTTAGAAATTTATCTCAAAATCCTCCTAACATATTTGCATTACATGCTTGAATATCTGCTGTTTTCCAACACGAGTGATCCCCAAATAATTTTTGTTCTTTAAGTCATACAGGGTGATAATTTCTCATCATCTGCTTCTGCCTTTTACATCATTAGCTCTAACGTAATCTAATCCTTTCATAACTAAGCAAACTGTTCATCTGTTTACACTTGTTTTTTAAGCCACAAATGTGAATTTTGAAAATAGTTTTTTCAACTATTATTTTGATTCTTAGAAATTACTATAACAGTCATTTTTCTGCTTTATCAATTGTCAGTATATCAAAAATCATCTCACAAAAGGGAGCCTAAGCATTCAGACAGTCTCTGAACTCCAGTTTTCAGAGAACATGTTATGTTCTATGAAACAGACACCTGTTTCAGAGTGTCTGGGACACGGAAACATGATTTAGAGTTTTATACATGGAATAAACGTATTAGCTACACAAAAATGTTTCAGTCAACAGCCAGTACAGAGCTTCTGTAAGGCAACAGTAACATGCTTCAGGTTGATTAAGAATAAGAAATGCTTAACTGCATTTGAAAGTTTCCATTTATTTCAATAAGGTGTATCAAATGATTAGAGAAGACTGTTCTAAGAGCATCAGTATGAACTACTTTAGTTCTTTGCACTGTTTGCTAAAGAAGGCCTATGCAATCTCTATTAAATGAGAACTTCAAATAACTATGAAAATCTTTTTTAAAAATCTAGTACAAAGACTCTGAAGAAGGACACGCATACCAACAGAAAGAACAATTTTTAACTACAAAACTACAGTCTCTCTTACCACAATTACTATATAACACAAAGGCTCTTACATGGGAAAGCCATAGTCCTCTCTGAGGACAAAAGGACTATCTTCACCATGGAAATTACCATTATCAAGCAATTCAAACTCACTTGGGTAACCTGACCGTAACACAGTACTTTCAAGGGTCTAGAACGTTGAACTGCAGATTAAATATACCACTCAAAGTCCACTTGAAATCACAAGGTAACCTGGCCATCGCATAACTCTACAAAATGACAGAAATGTTGAACTGAACATGATTGAGTACTCCAGCATGTTGAATGAGAAAAGGCAGATGTGTTTTGTTTTCGTTCTCCCTCAAATTATATATCATTTGTCTAGTGCTTTACAATTAATTCTCTGTCCACAACTGAAAATGAAGATTTGTATAAAGGCTTAAAAACTAATAGCCCAGACTGTATGGGGATGTTGAGGAACAAAGCTAGACAGAAATACATCAACTTCAAATATATAGATATTAAACATTGTTAAATATTTTACTTACTGTCTCGCTTCAGCAGACCAAGTAGAACAGAGTTTATTTAAAATATTTAAATGATTTAATATAAAAATATTGCCTTACTATGCTTCTGAAAGCTACATATATTTAACACTGATACTATGAGCTTCCATACTTAAACTACAAATCAAACAATCTGTGAGACAAATTGTGCCCTGAGGAACAAGTATATATCTCAATGGGAGTCACGAAAAGACAATACAGATTTTTCACTTATCAAAAAGCATTGTTCTGAAGTGTCACTGGCATATATGTAGAGACTCATCTAAAGTTCAAAACCAATTTAATTTTTTTTTTTCCTGATATAAAGTTTAGATGCGCTTCCAAATAAGAGAATATTAGAATATTAGAGAATGTTACACATGTGAAAATACATTTGCTGATTTCTCTTTGGTCATTTATTACAGTACTTCAAATACTGCTTCTCTAAGGAAACAAGATTGGCATAAAAAGAGAGGTACTTGTGGTTACAAATGTTAGGAGGAAAAAAAAAATGCTGTGAATGTATTTGTTGTAAATAATACTATACTGAGATAGCTTAGAGAACTCATCTTATAGTCTCCAAAGACTACAAACCTGTTACTGAGCACCTAAAAAGCAAAGCAAAAAGAAAGGAGCCTAGAGACCAACTGCCTCAGACAGGTAGGTAGTTTTTAAAGGAGGCTGAAATAAGGCCATTGAGGGAAGAGGAAACTAACAGAGTTTTTTTATTATTATTTTTTTAAGCAGAAAAAATATTTTTAGCCAAAACGTATGCATCATAGCAGAGGCTTGTATTATTTAATAGTCCATGAGATGGAAGTTTTGGTTAGCGACATAGTCATGTGGTCTTAGTCAAGTGAAAAATTAAAACTGCACAGATCTGACAGAAACATGGACAAGACACAGTCTATGCTAGAGAAATACACCTTCAGTAAAAAGAAACAAAATTCAGGTGATATTGAAGGAATCAAAAACAGCTCAGTGTTACAGTTGTGGAAAAATGCCTCCTTTAAGAGAGAAAGTTGTCCTTTGAAACTAAATGTATTGAAGCAAAGCAAAAACTACAGTTGAAAAGGGTTCCAGAAAAGTTAATCTAGAAATAAATATTTCCTGAATGTAATCAAAATAATGCTTTCTGGGCAACAGTATTTTTGACTGTATGAAGAATGTTATTTCTTCTGTCTTTTTTTAGGTTAAAGCTCCTGAACAAGGTAAGTGATAACAAGACCTAAAATGAAATTAGCATCAGATCCATTTATTTAGTACTCCCCAGACTTTAGTGGTACATTTACAAATGTGGAATCCAACTTACTGACTTCAAACAATTCTTGTAATTGATGAATAGTGTTAAATCAGATGGTTTTGAACTTGCAGAAAGACAATGATGAATTTTCTTAGTATATCCTCCATTACTCAGTCTATGTACTGATGACTTCGTTGTCTCCCCTATTGAGTTATTTGTAATTTATTTCGATACCACACTTTTCATTGCATCTAGCTGACAGAAGCATTTCTTGTACCTACTTAGAACACAGCTATCCATATTGCATACAAAATGGAAAGAGCTTATAGCTTTTTCCAGAACACTCTTATTTGGAGATTTTTCACAGTAACTACGGCACAGGGAGAAAGCCGTTAACTGTGAAATCAGAAAGAATATAGTCAGATGCAAACCAAACAACCTGCACGTTCTATCTCATTTCCTAGATAGAAAGATAGCATCTGATAAAAGAAAAATTTGCAACTAAATATTTCCCCATACTTATCAAAAATAGTGTACTTTGGAGTTTTCTTTCAGATCATGCTACATCTGGAGGTGTGAGAAAGTCACTAATGTTCAAATTACTTACCAGTACTCTTATACACAGAAGCAAGATGAGTAAGCAATTAAAAGCATTTCTAAAACAAACATACCTCAAAGACATCGGTGTCTTAATTTTTCCAGAGAATGACTACATCCACTGCCTTTTTGTCTTCTGGTCTTGAATTTGTTGTGTAGCCTAGGAAAAATAAATCTCAGCTTACTTTCAAACTGAAAGCATAAGGCTACACACAAGGAAGAAAAAACGTAATAGCATTTCTGTTAATTCCTTTGTAATCCTACCTCATTATCTTAAGCAAATAAATCTCAGAAAAGGATTGCCTTATTAAAAGAGAATTAGAAAACTGAATGTCATCTGTGCAGGGAGACATTCTCTTAAAATGCAATCCACAAGCAAGCTCATAAATAGGGCACTATATAAAAAAACCTTCCTATCAGGCAATCCTTAGCAGATTTTCAACGGATGTGCATACAACCATGATTTCACAAATTCCTAAAATAAAATGTGTCAACATAATTTACCACAAACTTTCAAGAGTCTAAAAAAAAGTCTACTCATTTAGATACTACTGAAAGAACAATATTATAACGATATGTGAAGTGTATGAAGAGTGGCTATTGAATGACAATTCCTTCCACCCTGTGTATAATCATGTTCGATTTCCCTAGGAGAATTAAGAAAAAAAAAGACTCATGTTTTTCTTTAATAAATTACCTAAAAATTCAAGAGGCATAGTCCCAAGGTGCATCTTAACACTCATTAGGCATTTTTAGAAGTGCACATGGAGTGTACAAGCAGTGTAGCAGTGCATGCTGTAAAGAGAATTTAGGGACAACCCGCTACAGTTAATGTTATTATTGTTAGAACATCATAAGTTTTTCTACAAAAATGCTTATTACTTGTGAGCATCATTTTTTCAATATATTAATTGGAAATAGAAAACATGGTTTATCTGATCTCTTAAAAAAAAACATTAAAAAGATCCTTTTATTAAGAAGTGACAGCTTTATCAAATTGTCTTAAAGGAAAATAACAGACATGTAGAAACCAATTGCCCTTTTCATTTTTAGCTTCGGTGGTACTGAACTTCTCTGTTTCACTTTACAAAGCAATTCGTAACCTCTGCTAAGGACTTACTTCCTTAAATTACTTTAAACATATGTACCAATGCAATCAAATTATTTTAAAGGATAAAAATAAATGAACCCAGTTCTGGGAGATGATTATGTCTTATGGAACCTTTATAGAATATAGAAATAAAAAATGAAGTTGGTATTCAAATCAAAGTCATAAAAAGTAGACAAATCTAAAACAGAAAAGAAAAACAACTGAAGAGTTAATTGGAGCTTATTTTCATACCCACCAGCCAGCAATGTAGCAAGTCAGAAAGAAGTCACCCTCATTTCTAACAATACCGAGTTCTAAAGTCCCTATTTCTTTTTTTCCCCTAGAAAAATACAAACACAAATGCACACAATCTCTCACACACTAGTTTGAACGCACAAAAGCCCACATATGCTTTACAAAAAAAGAAAAAAACAGCATCGAGCACAACATGCAAGAAATGGCATGATTACATTATCACATATGGCTGAGCTAGGAGGCTGCGTATTTCAGGTTTAGTGAATTAAAGTAACCACACTGCTACCATTAAGGTCAAATCTTTATTTATAACAACACAGAAAAAAAACATGAAGTCAAAGTGGCTTTTACTTAAGGGTTTTGTGTTATTTTAACTGATAATATAACAGAGTCTCGTACAATTTGTCAGATTGCTTCTTTGCATAGCAATTTTTGAGACTTAAAAGGCCAAAGCAGAAGAAAAAGCTTCTCTTCATCCAATAGCTATTTCAATCTGGGTGCCACAAAATTTTCATGGTACTTTGAAAATATGATAACTGAACAACAGTGAGAAAAACTCTTACTTGAATGACAGGTGTTTTTATCAACATTTAGCTGGAAAGTGTCCACAAGAGTTCCTTTCTTTCATATTAATATCTTTCTTACTGAGATACATTAAGTAGAAGCCTTGCTCCATGAAACAACATTTAAGTCATTTGTAGCCTCTCACACAAGTTACTACACCTTTGTATTAATAGATTAAGTGGAGCATTTAATCAGATTTGTTGATTTTATGGTGCTTTCAGAGACTTGAGAAGACATCTGATTCTATCAGTCAGACAATTTGGATGTTTTCTTCTCTTACTGTGTCTTAAGAATCACAATTTCAGTACCATATGTATCCATATTTGTCAAGCATGTAATAAATGACTTCATTCTTATGATATCAGATTGGGGGAAAAAAAATCACAGATTTGGTCTAGATACTTAAAGGTCCACACTTCCCACTAGAAAGATTTTGGTCTTGCAGACTGACAGTTTTCTTTCCTCAGTTGTTTTTTCCTGTAGTGCACAATTGCACTACAGAAATACACTACAGTGGTTGTAAAGAACCACTGGTCAGTTTGTACCCTGTTATTCACATAACCTGAATTTTAGTGGTATCTAGAAACCTAGCTTCTTTAAGGAAAATTCCTGCCACAAATCCTGTACCAAGGAACACTTCAAAAAAAAAAAGTTTATTCATGAAGCGTAGAACTGGGTCGGCAATGTTGTGTTATGAAGTATGGAAACATGAGTTCAAATCTTATCACTAAGGTAATGACTGAATTCTCAGAAATCATATTTGCAGAAGGTTTCAGGAAAAAAAAAAAAAAAAACAGCCAGAAAATGAGAATATTTTCCTTACAAATTTTCCACTGTGTCTTGTTAATGCCAACTGACGGCTCCTAAGGTAAAAACATTACTACAAACAAAGGTACATTGATTAAACTTACACATTTATCTCTAGAAAAAAAAAAGACAGAATAAAGTTTATCAGACTGGGGGAGCACATTTTACTAATACTTTCATTATCTTGGCATTTTAAGGACTTACTCATGTCACCCACTTCTTCACTAAAGTTCAATTTGTTTAAAAACATGAATGTGGGCTACTAGCACACATCTATGTTTGTGTCAGAGTAACTGAATGAAAGTTTCTTGCTGTTCTTATAGTAGGGAAAAGAGAAGATAGAGCTCTAAAACACGGATTTTTCTCTTGGTATTCCTAAATAAACCAATACTTAAAAACAAACAGAAAACACCACAAATATCTCAGTATACCCTTACTTATAGGAAAAAAATTTGCAGCCAACAGTGACAATGACTGAAGTTTTCAGTTTACATTTGATTTACCTATAATCTATTATTTAGTCTCAATGCAAAATATAACTGAAAAAGTTCATTTTCTGGAGACAAACTAAATAATTCTGCTCCTAAATTCTTGATTTTCAACCACTGGCAAAGAATAAAGAAAAAGCTTCAGCAGCAATGTAGAGACTGTTATATAAATGTCTTGAGCATCATTTGTCTAAATAATCAAGCAATAAATAATGCATCTTAAAAGTAAAAAATCTGGTTTAATTAAAAACAAGACAAGAATAAAAGTGAATGAAAACCCACTTAAACACCTGTTTCAAATAAAAAAATAAAAAAAAATAAAAACCGTGTGCTAACCATGGCAAGGAAAGGCAGAGTTCTTAGGCACACTTACTGAGCCTAAATAAATTTATGGGATTATCTTCCAAACTATATCCTATCTAAACTCACAAATCTGTAGAAGATTTTAAGCTGAAGCAGTGTGAAGAAAACACTATGTAAATATAGCTGTGCAAAGCTGCCATATATATGTGCTTTGTCTTACCTGCCATGGTTTTTTGCCCCCCCCCCCCCCCCTCGCCCCCCTCCCCTTTTTTTTGCATTGTTTATATGAAGTAGATAACAAGCATAAATATTAATCAACTCATAGAAAAATTGATGTGTTTGGGTTAATGTCATAGTGTGCAAAATTAATATTAAAATATATCAAGTAAAAATGAGATTCAGGTTGCTTCAGCCTACCAGCATCATTTTTTCCTCATTTTCCATTATAAGTAGTTCATTGTTAAGCAGACATGAACTAGACATTAAGGAGTATGATGCCACTCAAAATCCTTCAATTTCCAAAGCTCCAGGACGTTGCAATTGATTCCTACCCTTTGTTTCTAGAAGAAAGAGTATATCAATATTGCTTGCAGAAGAACTTGGGCTCTTTTAGAATAGCTTAAAGAACATTTCATTTTGACATTTGTAAATATTTCCAACAAACAACAAATACTTCCTCACACCCAAATACACTGCAAGGCATCAGGCAACTGATATCTAAAACAGGCATGCTGTCAAGATTTAACGTTGCTGGACACTTTTTACCCAATACTTTTAATTAAGTCCATTATAATTCTCTGGGAAAGACACGACATTACAACATTTCTAGGATAAGAACCACCACACTTGAAATTAATTTCACTAATTTACTTGACGATAGCAAAACTAATGACACAGTTAAAACTTAGGGACACATTTCTTACAGTGCTAGTTTCAGAGCATGGGTGACTAAAAGTTGTAGTACGACTTGATACCTATCATTCCTGAGGAAGAGTCCTGCAACTTAAATGACCTGTGACTTCTTTTTTTACTTACTTTGGACTGCTTAATTAAGGACATTTACTACACTGGACAAATCCCACTTGCATATCATTTGATCTTCATAAGGCATTAACATCTGTATGGGCATAGACCTCTAATGATAGAGAACTGCCATTATTCCTGTTTCTACACTGAAAACTGATGCAGTGTTCAAGTTCTGGCCTGTACCTATTACTGAACCCTTGAACGTTTATAACAGCCTCTCTTCAGTTTGAGGAAAAACATGAAATAAAAATAAATCAAAAATCAAGCAAAGAAGTGCTCCTATGTCATCAAATACACTATTTCTACCCACTTCTGAACAGGTATTCTTAAGTTTATTTTAATACATTTGCTTCTGGAAGCACTAGGAACATTCATAAAGATACTCAGAAAATATTGAAGTTACCTACACCAATTAAGCTTTAAATACATCAGGTTACAGCCAAAAGGTTGGTTGGTGATTACAAGCACCACTATGTCACTGAAGTATACATGTGCTTCGAATCACTGTAAGAGGTTCTTGAAGACCAGGTATACAGAAGTTGAGGAGAAGAGACATCTGGAAATAAAGGGGACCAATAGGGTAAAAAACATTTTGAACAGTAATAAGTTATTAAACTAAAAAAACAATACTGTACAGTCATACATAGTCAAAATATCACTCTTTCATAGAGCTGAGTTAAGAAACTACTGATTATTTTTTTCCTGGGATGTTCTTTTCTTCTTGAATTAGGTCTGTTATAATTATTTTTTGTTGTTGTCGTTGTTGCCAAACACATAGCCTTGTTTTCTTCAAGTTTCTGATTCTTTTCCTTATACCGGACTAAAATAAGACCTACATTATTAGGAATCAGTGTACCACCAGACAATCTTCCTTGACTAAAGAGTAATGCAGTTACTCAATGACAGAAGAACAAATCCAAGCCTCCATTTTAACTCAACTTTGGCACCAGTTCTGTCTCTGGTACCATTTCTATTTGTGGAGAAAGAAACTGTATTGATTTTTCTCCTGATGCAATCTTTAAGAGGAGTGTAGATTTAGATTAGATATAAGGAAGAAATTCTTTACTCAGAGGGTGGTGAGGCCCTGGAACAGGTTGCCCAGAGAAGCTGCAGATTCCCCATCCCTGGAGGTGTCCAAGGCCAGGTTGGATGGAGCCATAAACAACTTGGTCTAATGGGAGGTGCCCCTACCCATGGCAGGGGGTTGGAATCAGATGTCTTTAAGGTCCCTTCCAACCTCCCACGATTCTTCGATTCTTTTCACTGCTCTATACTGGCTACGTTGAGTAAGAAGTAGCAAGATTTTGCTTAGTCCATACATGCAGAAGTACACGAGATCCATATCTAAGTCCATGAGTCTCCAAACCATTGAGAATGTAAATACTCTTTTCTCCCCATACACAGCCTCAAATCCATATTCAGAGTACGCAAAACAAACAAACAAAAAGGACTAGGAGGACAAAGAAAAATAAATTCTTAATAAAATAGTGATAAAACAGTATAATGGTCATGTTTATTCTTAGAAAAGTAGGCAAAGCATGACAGAAGTCTTAGAAATCTTTACTTAAGTGCTTAATAGTTTTAATTCACTGCTGAGATTTCATTTGTAAACAATAAAATGCTAGGTTATCACTAGTTTTACAGATATCTGACCTTTATGCATTATTTAAATTGTTCATGATTTCAAGAACAGAGTGAAGTACGCTAAGTCCTATTCTCATTTAAATGCTTTACTTAAAAGAAATTCCACAACTGCTTACGTCCATATTATCAAAGCAATTTTTTTAATGGTCTATACAAGCATCTATCTGGAGTGAAGACGAAGCATACCTTGAGCACAGATAATAGGCTTCAGGTATCTGTAACAACTACAGACTTTACTAGAACAGTCAAAAGGTCATTTGCACTAGTAGTTACTCATGTATATACATGAGCACACAACATTTAGAGATCACATTAGAATTCCACTAGAAAAAGTGACCCTTCGCTTACTAAAGCATCACATCTAATTTATGAGGAAGCCGTAATAAATTAGGTAGCTAAATCTCTGGCTGAAAGAGATCATAGCTGTGTGTTACCAATTAACCTTTCAATGCACAAAACCCCAAACAGCTTCTAGTGATTTGGTTTTTAATTCATTGTCAATGGAAAGCATTCACATTATACAACTCAATAACTGATCTCATTTCACACACACACACACACAAAAAGAGTTCTTCGTATAAAGAGATGGAAGAAAATATATTTAATATTTTAAGTAGAATTATATTCCTATTATTTACTTTCAATTAACAAGTCTAAAGTGGGAGTTCCAGGTTAAAAAAATGGAGGGAGAAGGAGGTGATAATCAAAACTATTAGTGAAAGTTCTGAATAAATGTGAAGTATATCGGAATGCCTCATTTCAATTTACACGTTGTATATGTTATAGATATATACACACACACATCTACTATATATTACATAATGCATTTAGTAATTCAAAAGAAGAATAAATATTATATACTATCAGAATGTGTTATGTCTTCCAGTAACTAATTTTTCAAATTCGATATAGCTTGCTTTAAACAAACATGCATTTCCTGGCACAAAAATATTTTGTTGTTAAAATTCCAGGCAAGTCTAACAGTGCTTACTCTCAATTCAGACAGTCTCAGATTTCTGACTGCAGTGCCATTTTAATTTATATTACCAGAAGGACAAAACCAAACATCTAGAAATGAGAAGACTAGACTTACTAAAGAGCAAATACTCAAGAAAGAGGAATACAGTTGTATTAAACAGAAACAGGACAAAACATAAACCAAAGGTATCATCAGTTTTCTTCAGAGAATGACAGTGAAAGCAAAAAATGGTATGAGCTTATTTTCCTGTAAAACAATCAGAAGTGATTGTTGAGAGCTCCCTTTGGATATACAGAAGTAAAGGCGTTGCTTTCCTTCAGCGTACTTGAAGTCTGATCTTCACATGAAAGAGACATCCCAGGATAAAGGGAGCATAATATTTATAAGCCACCACTTAAAAGAATATTTTCAGACTCACAGAAGTTCCCACAGCATATTCTAAATTGCACACTGGTACACAATCTTTTCTTCATAGACTATAATCGGGTCTCAGGCTGTTCAGGGAGGTTACAGAACAATTTACTGCTTCCCCAAAACTGACTCTGTTGAAAGTAATCTGTGACTTCAGGATGAGGAAAGGATTTGAAATGACCAAAGGATTTGTGTTTATGGTGCTGACTGTAGCAATCTGTGTTGCTGAAGGAGAGCAAAGATGCCAGCTAGCCTGGGCTAGGAGCAAAAAGGAAAAGATGATGATGCAATAATGCTTGCATTAGGAGAAACATTAGAGAAATGCTTAGTTTTCATTAGACAGTTGAGTTTCAGCTGCAACTATAGTGTTTAAATTAAAAAAAAAGTAAAAAACAAATGGAAATACTACTTCATTAATTGGAGTACAATTTTGATGTTAGAGAACAAGTGAGTAAGCAAATTCTTATCACTGCACAATCCAGGCAGTTTAGGCAGATGTTGCTTCAGTTTTCTTACCTATCAGGTGCGAACAACAACATTTTATTAGCTTGCCTTTTTTAGCTTTGTGAATATCCTGAACTGGCTCGTGACTTGGTCAGATAATTGCTGGGGCCTGCAATAAAAGCAGCAGCAGGAACACTTCCAGGTAAAGGAAAATCTTAACCTGCTTTCAGGAACCTCTCAGAATCCCTGAGCTGACATGTGAAATGTCACTACAAGATTACTGTAAGGACTGTGTCTCCAGGATGGCTTGCTCATAAGTGCTGTTTTAATAATACATTCCTCTACACTACTTTGAGACAATACTAGAATCTATATTTAATATGGACATACAAGGTCTTATTTCCTCTTTATCTAAAGTGCTACATATGTTTGAACTTAATATAGGCCTCCTGGCATTTTTGCCTAACCTCCTCCTGGTCACTGGGACAGACAGACAGCAGTAAACTATAAAATTGCTCAAGTAACTTCTCAGAAATGAGAGCAGGCAGAAGATTCTACACTGGTAGTACTGTTGTCATTTTATTTTAAACTCACTGGAAAATCAGCACAGCTGCTTAACAAATTAGGGGAAACATAACAAAGGTGTGAAATGCTGTAGAAGTGTTGTCTCTTCCATACTGCAAAGGCCTTTCTTAGGGCACTTTTGAGTCACTAATTTCTAAGGTAGCATTAGGAAAAAGATCTGAGGAATCATATGATTCTCCTGAAATTTAACATGGTAATATCAAAAAATAATAAAAAAAATCTGCAGTAACACACTTCCATCCACACAGCTGAAAGCTTTCAGACAACACACAGAGGAAGACAACTTTTGCTCTTATTAGTAATTCACCTTTGTTTAAATGCCCAACTTATTGCTTTTCAGACTGCAGGTAGTTAGTTCAATTCCCAATAAAGCAAGGCTTTATGTACATTCAAGAAGTACTTAAACTAAAGCAGCTGATTTAATGCTGCTGTCTGGATCATTAGTGTGCTAGCAGGGGACTCCCAAATAATTAGTTTAAGAACTGCTACTCAGTTGTTGCTTAAACAATTTTTGAAAGTGCTGCACCAGCATTCAGAGAACTTCAAAACATCAAGAACTTGTTCTGTACCTTGACAGTTACTTATATTTCTCAATTATTGTGACATTTTACACTCATTTTGAAGTGCAAGAACTGCACAACTTGATGAAGAAGTAAAACATCAAGCCTTCAGTACTCATTAAGTACTTTAATTGCAACACTTGCAGTTACCCAGATTGTTCTGTTATGGGCCAATTATGTGACAGCTCCTGAGGGATACACAATATTGCAGTAAAGTAATGAATTAGCACCTCAACCAGACTACTAAATCCATTTTGTGAAGGACAAAAAGCACCTACAAGACGGGCACAGAGCACAACTAGTGACTGTCTTCTAAAAGACAGTATTTCTCCCATTTTAAGATTTTCTTTCTTGTTACCCATGTGAATGTAAGTAATCCACACAAGCTGTTGTTCGTGTGAACACATCCACGTGGATTCTGTACCACGAACTCCCACATGTACATAGACAGCGCTGCAGTAATCCTGAACGAAACTCTTGTGCTCTCAGCATGAGAGAAAAAAGCTTGACTCATTTAGGCAGGTAACATAGTTTCAGCAGCCAGTTTTACTAAAAATCTTATGTAAAATGAGAAAGAAAGTATTGAAGAAAAAGCATGGCAACAAAAGTCATCACCACCACCTCCTACAATAGACAGTGCCTCTCCCCCAGTTCCAGACCCTGGACTCTCATTTGGGACCTTACTGCTGATTCTCAGTAGGCTTCTGGGGAAGAGTTTCCTCTTTCCCTTGATTTTCTACACTTTGCCATTAGACTTGATATGTCATCAACTTGGACCTAGGTAATAAATATTCCTGCATGTGAACATGTCTTACATCTTTTGTCCAAAAACAAACAAACAAAAAAAAGCCACCACCTAAGTTTTTGATGTTTCAATTGAATATGCTAGTGGTATGTAGGATCACTTCACTCTTCCTCACAAAAATAAATAAATAAATAAATAAATAAATAAAGGCAGTGACAAGGGTTTTTTTTTGCCTGCAAAAAAAATGAGTTTCTCGTTTTCTCTGTTGGGATGTATAGTATAGAACAGACTTAAACACCATTTCACTTCATGTCACAATTTATCAAAATTTATAGAAAAGCTGTATATGTAGTCTTTACTCAGGTATTCACAAAAATTAACTATATTTTCAAAAAGTGATTGCTTAAAATAGGTATTTAAGTTGATATTTAAGTTAAGTAACTTACACATTCTCCTACTAGATCCAAATTGATCTGCCACTGCTGATATCTAAAATTCTCCATAAAAATTTTCGTGCTAACTGGAAGTAGGTCTTATATTTCCCAGAATAAAAAAAATAAAAAAAAAAAGCTGTGTATATTCCACAGCTTCCACTCACAATAATTCCAAATAATTCTGCAAGGATGATGACTGCAGAGAAATAACATTTGGTTTTCCCTTTCAATTAGCAGTGTGAGTTGTCATAAGATGCTGCTGCTTATGATAGCTCCTGTCTTTCTCCTGCTGTGCTCCTGGTACAACACTAGCCAATAGGAACAGAAATTAGCCTAAGTATCGAGCACAACTTTCTTACTTGAGTACCTCTTCATTTTCTATTGAAGCATAGAGAAAGAATAGGCTAAGTTGTTGGTACTGTTTTACTCTTTCATTTTTAATAACAAAGTGAGAAATTAATGGTGAAGAATACAGCAATATGAAGTAACTTTCATCTGAGGGAAGATGAGATGCTTTTTATGTTAAAAATTGAATAGAGAGTGAAGAACATACGAAAAACAGCCAAACTAGAACTCTCTCCACCTAAGAATCTGAAATGGAACTAAAAGTAAAGTTCCCAGTGGTTTTATAGATGTAAAATATATATATATATGAAGTCTCACTAAAGTATTTTGCAGCTCTTAAAAAAAGATGAAAATAGATTTGTTAAAGTTTCACTAATGATTTAGATATCTTAGACTACATTAGAGTATGTCCTGTCTAGGGATTCACACTGTCCTTCACATACTCAGCACAACAAAGACGGAGGCAGCTGATTTATCTAAATATTTCCTTTGGTACTGAAGCAACACAAAAGTTCTATACAGATCTGAAAGACAAATAACTTAAGTTGTATTTGTCAGGTTCTTCTAATAACTTGTTTCCTTGTCATTGTAATACCTACATTTTGCAGTGTTTATCTTAGTAAAACACTTCTTAAATATAATCATTTTAAGTACCTCAATTTGCTCATAACATTATTAGCATTAGCACATTGAAAGGATTTTGAAAACAGAACCTGAGAAGGGTTACGTTTACACATACACTTTCAGTCTCCATAAAGCATCTTAACAGACTGGGGGGGGGGGGTTCAATCTGCCCACATTTCGACTTTGAAAATGTCTACATCAGCTAGTCATTTAGACTCTTTACGGTCGGTGGAGGGAAACATTTTCTCACTGCAGTTCATCTTATCCTGATCTAGATATCTGTAACAGGGCAGACATATTGTCTATTTCTTTCCAACAATCATAAACCTATGACCAGCCTTGCTATCAAAAAAAATTCTTGGGTAAGTATTCTGTCATGCAAGATCCTGAAGGCCTTTTTGAGTTCTAGATTTTGATATGGGGCTCTGCCTCCAGGAGTTTCAGAACAATATTACACCTGAAGTCCTGGTACTCTCACAACAGATTAAAAATTTCCAGAACTGAGTAGCTAAGAGGCATTCTCTTGCACATGCTTTCTTCCAGCTGAAGTCAGTCGTGTTGTCTACATGTGGTTTGGCTTCCTTTCTCCACCAATATCACACACCCTGCCTCTAAATAGCACAAATTCCTAGAGGTTTTCACAAGTGCTGATTTCCCCCCGCATCCCATCTGTGTCTCTCTAGCATTGTGCTCTATTTTTTCTGTTATTTGGAATATACTTAGAATAAGATGCATTCTGAATGGTTTTAAGAGTCTTATATGCATATTTAGAAGGTCTTTCAGAAGAAAAATGTAGCTTAACAGTCAGCTATTTTTAGATGGCCATACAAACCTTGCCTGACCTGCAAACCTTGCTACAGAATTGGCAAACCAATTCTATAGGTCTGATTTCTTCAAAAATTACTTGATGTGCCTGATGAAAACACAGTATGCTCTGATACCTGTACATTACCAATTACTAAAAACACACTATGAACGAATTGTTCCACAAACAGAGAAAAAAGTTATTCTTTCTACAGATTTGTGTTTGTTCCTATTTTTATGACAGTGACATCAGCTCCCTAACACCCCTATCACACCCCTGCTAAACAAAAGATTACACATGCTGCGCCTGCAGCTATTTGTGCACTGCAAGGATAGTTAGAACAAACAGGATGACTTGCTGATTAGCTGCTGCAAACAGCAGGTGGGATGCTCAAATTCTGTCCTGTCTGTCCTCCCCTCAAGGGAACACTAATGCAGTAATCCCACTCAAGCTGTTAACCAGTTGTCACACAATGTACAAACACAATGCCCCTTTAGACTTCCTTACTTATATCTTTGGTAGACAATTGTAAACCAGTTGAGAAGGAGGGACTGGCAGACATGGCCAGTCAGCTTCATTATACCACATATAAAAAGTAGAACAGGCCAAAAACAACCTAAGCATGAAATGGAAGTACAAATTCTTTTTTTAAACAAACAAACAAACAAAAAAACATACCTTTACATAAAATAAGTTCTCAAATTAAGTTGTAAGACAATACATACTGATGGACTATATTAGCTATGCAGATTCTGTTCTACTTCTCCAAGACTGTCTGGATTGACTATACTCAGCACAGCACTGTGTGCAAGAACTACCTACAAATTTGTTAGCACTACGCTTGCCATATGTGTAGGACTTTTTGCTTAAGGAAGCGATATGAGGTGTCAATACCATTTTAGCACATTTGAAATCTGAATGAAAATTTAAGGACTGACTGCATGCATATGACCATATGGTCATAACTGTGGAATACAGAAGGGCTACATGGAATATGTTCAATTTTTTTCCAGAACCTTAGTATTAACTTGAAAATACAAGCTTTATCCCCTCAAATTTTCATCATTTAGTATTATTTTTATGAAATTGCACAAGCATAACATAAGAAACCAATACAATATCAAATATAACGGAAAGAACAAGTACAACTCAAAATCTCTTTTTTTTTTTTTAAAAAAAAAAAAGCCTATTTTTCTAATTTAGAACTCATCATGATTATTTCTGTCATTTGTTAAGTCTTCAGTTTAAACTTGTTTTTCCCCACCTCCAACTTTAGCTGAATTTAATTCCTTTGTAAACATCCGCAGAAAAAATAAATCTCTTAAATAATGGAAGATGAATGTTGTGGAATGGCTTTCTCATTTTATACTCCAATGCACAAAGTAAGAAATATATTCATTAGAAACTGAAAAGGAAAGATGGAATTGTTCTTTCACTTGACTATTCTCAAAGTAATTGTCTTTGTTTAAACCAACATCACATGCACAGTCTTAAGAAACTGCAGTTGTACTTGGTCTATAATCTTCAAGGAAGAAAATATCACCTTTTATTGATTTTCTTCTCTAGCAGCGTAGAGAAAGATGGATCAAACATAAAATTGGAGTTGCAAGCTTAAGTTTCTTATTAGAAATGATCAAATAAAATAGTATTGTAATACTATTGTATTAGTACTACTGTACTGTTACTTACTAACAACTGCATTACTGATACTATTGGATTACCTTATTATTGCAATACTATGATAGTTAAAATCTGAGAGACCATTAACCTGAGAATCTCACTTCAAATAACAAGTGAAACTAAAGAGTTGACTGAGCAAAAGTTATGACTGAATTAAAACAGAAGTATAGCAAGAAAATTCTTGAATGAATGAAAATCATGTGGGAATGGAACGTGTATAAATGCAAAAAAAAAATATCTATTTTCAAGACTTGTTAGAAAGTTTCCCCAAAAAACTTATTTCAATTTAAAAAAATAATTAAAAAAAAAAACTTTTGAGATTAACGCAAATGTTTCCAAAAGTAGTTTCCAATTTCACTTGTAGAACGTGTGCAAAGAACATCTCAATAAACTGTTATTTTAAAAGTGGCACAAAGTTATCAATATACACATCTATTTCCCCAAAGATGTAACATTATGAGTAAGAAGCAATGAACACTGCACTTCATAACCACCAAACAGCCCACTCATTTCAGAAACTGGTAATATTTACTAGATGTCATTTCTCTAAGGCAGAAGTCCTACACGGGGAAAAAATGAAGGCAGGTCTGCATTTTCCTGTTCCTGCTATCTTCTTCTGAAAGAAAATCTGCTCTCTAAGCATTTCACAACTTCTTGTCATTAAAGCAAATATGAAATACTGGCTTATTTTCTTCTCCGTCAAGTTCACAGCTCTTCTAAACGATACTGAAAGCTGTTTCCTCTCTCTGGGCTGATTAGGCGATTCACCAAAAACAAACAGGACAGCCTAGGTACCATTCCGATGCCATCATAAATAAGTACAGCTTGTCAAAAAGATCTTGATCTGCTTGATTACATCAGTTAAGCAAATTTTCTCTTCCAGTTCTAAACACACTAATGTCAACTTGTTTAATGTCCGTATTATAGCATCCCTCACAATACTTTGCTGCTACACAATACCCCACAATCTTTAGCTGCTTCTCAGTTAGTCAATACTAATAAACTACCTTCTCTGTCGAAAGGGATATCTCCTATGCAGTTATCTCACAAGCTTAAAAATAAACATTACAAAAAGCATTGAAATTTGTGCCAAAGTTTGAGGGTTTAGGGCAGTTCGTAATAAATACACAACAGATAAGTTAGATAGAAGGTAGACCCTTTAGACAACACTCTTCACTCAAGAAGTATCTAGCAAGCAATCTTATTTTCATATGATACCATTAAGCATGGAAAAGCAAGCTTGCTAATGAGAAACACATAGATAATTTCCAGGGGAGAAATGAGGAAAAAAGTAAAATGAGAAGCACCACTGAATGACCGAAGTTTAAAAATGAAACAAACCAACCAAACAAACAAAAAATTTAAAAGAGAAAACATAACCTCAGTTATGTCTTGAAACCAATACAGAAAATTTAGAAGAGCTTTTCCCCCCAGAGATAGATTATGAGAAGGATAATGAATGTAATTACACCACCTTATCATCTAACCAAGTACTCCATTTTCTAAGATGCAATACAGAGTTGTGCATATTGAAGGATAGCTCTAAATTTCAAATCTGTGGTGCAGGTAAGTAAAAGTACACAAGGTGTGAAGAATATACCCTCAATTAAGCTACAAATGATACACAGTTGGCAAATTAACAGCTGCAGCTGAAATGGTACAGAACATGATTTTACTTAGTCTTCCAGATGAATCATACTTGTAATAAAACCAGCTGCAGCAATTGTTGAGCTTTGTCAGCAGAGTTTTTATTTTGTAGTACACATGACTATAAACCCAAGTTTATAGTGCTTTCAGCAAGGAGTGTGTGTTCATATATGCTTGGCTGACATTAACAAGAGTAAAATACAAGTACTAATTAACTAATTGAATAAAGTCACTGCCACATAAAATTCAGAAGTGTTAACCCCAGTAGTTCTACATTCTGAAGTCTCACAAAGGAAGCATTAATGTCTGCAATATACAATGGACTGAAATTCAAGTAACAACGTGACCTTTAAAAAAAAGATATGCAACATATTCTCAAGAATTAGTATAACTTATCTGATTAAATGTATGGCTGAGTCAGAGCAGAACTGATGGATTGCCTTCCCTAGATCATTACACAGAGGGAAAAATAAAAGAAAAAAAAAGTAGTCTTCCAGGCAAGAAACTTTTTAGAAACATCCTCTGCTAGAAAACATCACTTAAAAAAAACACGCAAATAAACTCATAAATAATTTTTTAATGGAGTGCCATTGCTTCTCATAGGCAGCAGCAAACTGCACCCACGTAGCAGCCTTCCTTCCCCACACAACAACGCTAATGTGGAGCATTACTCAAATAATAGTAAAAATTGTCATTATGTTTAGTGCTGCTGCTTTGCACAGTTTGGATCACTGAAATTTTGTAACCTACCACTGAAGAACACTTCTTGAGAAACTGTTGAGAATTAACGCTTTATCATTTTATTCCCAATTTTGAGACAAAAGAAAGAAAATGCTAAAGCCTACTTTTGGAAAATATGTCTACTTTTCATTTCCAATTAAAACCAGGCTTCATTGGTAGATCCCAGCTCTTTACCTGCTTAAACAGAAACAGAATTGATTTCCACACTGCGGTGAACATTGCTATGCCAAAGCCCATTAGATACAATACAAGAACACAAGATTTATATATGTAAAAACTCTTCATACAGTCTCGTGTAACAAATACTGGCTATATTTTATTTCTATTGAACAATGAAGTTAATTTCTAATTTCAGTTTTGAATAATTTATTTATCTTTTTAGGGAAAAGAAAAAAACATATAGTTTACTGAAATTCTTAGATAGTAAGATTGATTTAAAGTGCAACCTCAAAACGATTTTCAGAACTGGTATCACCACTTATTAAAATAGCTGTTGCAGTTTTCTGTTTGAAGCTTTATTTAGTGTGTTTTCCACACACTTAAGAAGTTTCTTATTCTTCTAGCCAAAAATCTCGAGGTTGAAAGAAATAACATGTCCATTGTGCCAGGGGAGCTTTAAGAAAAATTTCTTCACTGAAAGGGTTGTGAGGCATTGGGACAGGCTGCCCACGGAAGTGGTTTAGTCACTATCCTTAGAGGCCTTCCAAAAACATGTAGATATGGTGCTTAGTGACATGGTTTAGTGGTGGACTTGGCAGTGGTAGGTTAAAGGTTGGACCAGATGATCTTAGAGGTCTTTTCCAACCTAAACGATTCTATAATTCTATAAATTACAACTGATAGCATTATTGTAACTGAATTAATAGTAATTTGCTTATTAGACTAAAATTAGACTAAAAAATAAATTTTTGGCTTTGCATATAAGCTATCTGCTTTCTGCTATAGCTCAACAAGATTTTGACTGAAACTAATTGATGGGAATTCAAGCAAGACAATTTGTAACATGGATGCAACAAATTAGTAATGATTTTACACTTATCATTTTCACTTCCCACTCCATTGTCTTCTTTCAGAGATAATAAGAATAATTAAACTACGTAATAACATGACAATACTGAAATGCTTTATCTGTATCTGATAATTTGTCCTTTTGTCTTACGTTACTTGCCTATATCAATGCTCTTCTAATGAAGACCCTTTTCTTCTGGTAAACTAAGGACATATTTGATTCATGGTTGCTTGAAATAAGCAAATTAATTTAAATACTTTTTAAATTTTGATCATTACTAACTGTCTTATTATACAGTCCCTCTTTTACATATTTGTTCCAAAGCTTTTCCAACTGCTTAGGGAACAAATATGTGCTTAAACTGGGAGGTTGGAATTCGGTTTGAAAACTGACAGGAACTCATGACTTACACATGGGAGGAATGCTGCTAAGCTGAATGGCAGTATCTTGAAAACTGGTAGAGGCATCCAAACGTTGTTGAGTTCAGAAATCATCAGACGTTCAGCAAGGAACCTCTGCCTGATAGCAGCAAGAAATTGTCAGTGAGGTGACTGGAACACTGCTGAGGACAGCTGTGGTCAGCTGGAGTTGCTGCACATCCAAAGGGTCAGGCAACTTTCAGAAAAGACAGATTGTGGTCCAGGAGTTCCCCCTCCCTCTTCACCATTAGCATCCGAAACACCATTTTAACAAAACTACATTTTTCACTGGGGGAGAATCCTGTCTCCTCACACTAATTAAAAACAAAACAAAACAAAAAAAAAAAAACACACACAAAAACAAACAAACAAACAAACAAACAAGCCTTGGTAATGTCTAACAGCCACAAGAAACAATCCAAAACATACCGCTCAAATGAAATTATGAAAACACTCATGAAGATTCTTTCAGGCATATTTCAGTGTCAAGGGAAAAAAGTTCATAAAATTTCACAGCCTGAAGAAATGATTAATGTTTAGAAATCATTCCACTTTACTAAGACACAAATTGTGAATTCTGTGCTACATAATGAAGAGTTTTCATGTGAGAACTGGGCTGTTCAAATTATAGGACTGTACCCCTCTGAGATCTCAGAAGCAACAGCCAAAGGATGTGTCATTTCACTAGCCAATTCTTCAACAATGGCAATTGTTGGCCGTACTGAGGATACAGAATATCCAGCCTCACTCCCCCATCACCACGGAGAGAATCACAGAAACCCAGACGTTTAGCAGGTGTTCATCTACATTCCTCTGAAACTGCATTTACAGTTAAACAGCAAAAATATTTAAGCTACATCAAGTCATCATGCTAAAGCAAAAAACTCTGCTTTACATTTGCAAGGCCTTATTACAATTTATCTTCTTCAAATAGAGTGAAGCAGCATTGAAATAGGTGCATAATAAAGTAGCTGTGATCTGTTATTTATAGCACACCAATACTGCAGTCCCTTGAAATCATAAGATAAAAACGTTCTTTAAAGCAGAAAATCAGACTTCAATTATAGAATGAAATTACTGGTGAACGATGAATTAAATAAAAGCGGGGGACGGATGATGGGAGTGCAAAACAACTAATACTTTGCTTATATATTCAACTTAATTAAACTCCATTATCCCATAATCTAAGCACCTTCTAAATTGCTGACTCATAATCGAAATGGTTCCTTTTTTTTTTTTTTTTTGAGATTGGCCTGTTTTAGAAACTTCAATAAACTTGCATCTAAAGGAAATTTAAGTTGCAAACATATCTGCAACTAAAGAACCACTGCCCCTTAGAAGTTAAGGCTCTTTCAGTTATGTTGAACTGGGCAGCTAATTTTATTATATGTACATGTAGTAGGCTGGAGATCTAAAAGCAGTTTGGCCTGCAACTTTGTTTTCCATTGTCCAAATATAAATATATTTTTCCCTTTAGATGGCATTTGATTTCTTTCCTTCATGGAGGTATTTCTTTCTTCCTCAGCTATTCCTTTCATAGCTTTAAAAAGCTGGGTCCTAAAGTTTACATTTCTCCTCTGCCTTTTTTAGTTTGTGTTGGCAATGTGCACACCTAAATTAAGCATGCCCAAAACCAGACAAATTCTCTTTTAATTTCTACTTTTTAAGTATATATTATAGAAAAGGAGATTGTATTATTGACTGGACCAGATGGCAGTCTATCCTGTCTTCTTAATATATTAATATTTATTACAATTAAAAATGAAGACATTCTCAGTAATTCTTTGGATTTTACACATTGCAACAAGAACAGGTCATCATTTGCCATTATTTTCACAAACAAACATAGCTTTTAGAAAATAAAATGCAAACTTTTAATTTAGAGAAGTTATCTTCAGTATAAATCATAAAACAAAACAAAACAAAACAAAACACTTTGTGATTGTTTTTAACTGTGATATGCCACAACAGTTTTAGTTTAGTTTTAATTCCATATTCAGAACTCTCAAGAATATGGAGGTAGTTAGAAAGGAAAGCTTGCAGGTTTGCAAGTCCATCTTTAAGATACCTTATCCTACCTGAAATGTCATAAGTAATAGGATGCTTTTATGACTAACAATATTCTCATTATTCTTCATTTATGGTTCCACTGAAATAGTCATCTTCATTTTTTTTCTTTAATGGAAACAATAGTGCTTATCACATTTTCTCTGCTCCAGTGAATAGCCCTTTGATGTCAGTTAGTTCAGATGAAAGTTCTTCTTTTTAGTGGCTTAACTTTAGGATAATTTATTTTTACAATTATTACTTTTATTGAAGAATATTCAACCAGCAACTCTTTCATGCTGAAGTGTAACTGCAGGAGTAAAAAGTAATATATAAAAAGCACATGAAAGGGAAAAAACAAACTTAACTGATGAAAATAGTGTCTCCTGAACTGGCATTCCGACCATTCAGTGGTACATGTAAGATGTTTCAATAAAATGTAAGGTGAAGGACAGCTCAGTTGTGCTGCTGTGTTTGCAATAAGCTACTCTTTCCTACATGCAGACTCATGTTCAACAGGAATTCTGATCCAGTATGTCCTACCATTACATACTACATGTGATCACAAATCATGCTGAGATCTCATTGAGCTTAAACTTTCTTTTGAACCTGTACCAAGATAATTCTAATCCTAAATTAACTGGAAGCCAAAGAAACTGATAAGGTAGACAAAATATATCCATTTTACAACTTAACAGTTGTTACTACAGTAACTACAGTAGACTACATCCTATAACAGTATTTATTTGCTTTATTTGACTAAATCTTTTCAATACCTTTTGAACTTGAACATTAGTTTAAATAGATCTTGTCTTGACTCAGGAAACCCCTAAATATACTGTGGTAAAACTATTTTTACTTTTATCTGAACCACTAAGTCTTCTATGCAGATCTCCACTTTAAATACAATATCTGTCCTCTGAGCAATACAATCAGGAATTATTCCAATGCTTTTCTGCTTTTGTTGCAATCTTTTAACTAGAACCACAATCTAATTGTAATAAAAATTATGAAGATACATACCAGGAACATAAGGGTCTCAAGACCCAGTCTTCACATGTGAAACACTCAGAGAAGGATAGATTAACTTAGGCACAAGCCAGAAGTCCCAAACGTATTTGATTGCTCTTCCCTTCGATGACTAAACAAATTTTTATGCTTTCACTGTGTGTGTCTTGGCCCTTTACAAAAAGCTCTCAGAACTCACACATTTTTATTTGTCTGTTATGATTTAGTGTTCAAGAACGATATTTGGGAGAAAACCCATAAATTTTAATAGAAAAGTAGGTAGCAAAGTTAAGTTGTTTTCATATGCTTTGCTTGAAATTCACAGGAGAGTATTGTTACGCACACATACACTCATGTTGACCTCTTATGAAAATGTTTACTTATGCAGAGTCCACATAGCCACATAGAACAGGCTAAACTGCTCTTCTGCTGGTAACACTGGCAGCAGGAATTTCAGTAAGTAGGGTACTCTGCTACCCAGTGAAACTCACTATGAAATAAAATTAACCACATCATCAGTAGAGAGAATTTAATGTCAAATACATGTGCCAGATACTTACAGACATGTATACATGCTCTGGATTTATTTACTCCCTATGACAGTGAGTATACAGCATACAAGAGAAAAACACAACTATTCACACCTGAGGAAGTGCTATGATACAAATTTCTACTTAAGAGTTAACGAAAAAAAAATCTTGCTTTTTCTCTTAAATAAAAATACAGAATGAAAGAAAACATCCATTCACTTTTATCTGGGTTACTCGCTTCCCTCCCTGTCAATGCTCACTTTAAGACACAAGACCTTTCCAGCAGATTTATTTTCATTCAGTAACACCTTTCCAAATACGTTGCGTGGGAGTTCTGCAAAACTATACAGATCTTTCTTCCTTGATTTATACTTACTGAATGTTCGTTCCTTAGAAATATTTATCTCAAAGCAAAAAAGGAAGTGTATACAAATTTGATAAAGTACTCATACAACACACATTTACGTCAAGAACTAGAAACTGCATTTTATGAGAAGCTGGAGTCCTAACTACTACATTTGTTATAAATATTTCATTTTACCTTTTAAAATATTTATCAACTTCATAAAATTGTTTATTTATGCCTCTATTCTATTAATGATACTAAAGTTAGATCATCCTAAATAACTGCAACATGCTGAACCATACGCATCGAACCCTGGAATCTATAAAATGGGTTTCACAATCTCACAAGAGCAGGTCAGTTTCATACTGGTTTTATCCCAGTTTTATGAAGTGGCAATTGAAATAACTGAAACAATGAAGCCACTCCAGCAAACAAAAAATAATCTTGGTACCACTAATATAATTTTCAGTGCCACAAGATGTTTTGGCAGCCGAAAGTAGGCATGGGTTCAAATTCATCAAGGCAAAGCTGGCAGTGACTATTAACATGACAATCCTTTTTTTTTTTTTCTTAAAAACCCAACAATGTGTGGAGTTCAGAAGTTAGGAGGATGTGTGAGGAATAACCCCCTGTTCATACTCTTTTCCATAACTCAATTCATAGTGATAAAACCTGGCATTGCAATAACACATTTTAATTTGAGTTTCGAAGGGTATTTCCACGTCAAAGGAAGAGAGGCAGCTCTGCTACATTTTAACCCCACAAACTGATGTCCAGTGTAGCGCTACTTAATTGTATATAAAACCCAGGTTAATATAAGTCATATTTGCATAACTACAGTTCCCATTACACAAGATAGACATGCTGAAACTGTAGTTTAACCTTAAACAGACCTTAGATGCATATTTGTATATGCATTCACAGGTCTACAAGTAAATAAATCATATTTTTTTAAAGGAAAAAAAAAACAGCTTTTGATGACTTAAATCACAAATGTCTTTTTCCTCAGTGCAAAGTTAAAACTAATTACAAAAATTGGTTTTATCTAAGATTAAACCAATACTTATTATTTAAGAATATCTTCTCCGATTTTCAATATCCAGTTTTTCAATTGTTTTCAGGGACTTCCTTCTCTGTCCTATCCCCTTTTCTGAAGTAAAAGGGGGAGAGGGGGGAGAGGTCATACACTGATGAATACAAGAAAAAAAAAATAAAAATCTTTAGCTGGACAAAAATAATCCCATATTTGCAAGTGAAAAGCTGTGCTGTCTGAAAGAAAGAAAAAACAAGCAAACAAACAAACAAAAAACTCCTTTTCTCTTAAGCAAAAAACTGACTTGCAAATAGTTTCAGAACAGCCATCTCCCTTCAGACCCCTGAAACTCTGTGGACATAACCACCAACACTGAAGTCATGTATTCCCACCCTTTGTGATAGAATAAACAACCTTATTAATCAAAGTAACTAATTATACCGATCAAATTTAAGTTCAGTCTCACAGGTAATTCCATTTTACTGCTTTGGTTTCATAGCTGTTAAACATGGGCTGTGGTTTGAATGGAATTTTTCCACTGGAAGATAAACAGAAAATAAATTCATCCATTAAGCTGAAATTCCTTATGAGAGGTTTTCCTTCTCAGTCATGATCCTTCCCTTATTTTACAGTTTTAAGACTAAGAACACGACAGGTAAACCTCTCCTTTTTAAACTTCTGAAGGATAGACAGTATGATTTCAGGAGATCGCTTCCACCTTTTCATTCTTGTCATTAATCAGTCATCAGCCATGCTTAAGCAAAGGAAAGGAGAGACACTTGCACTTTTGTACAGATTATTCACAACAACAGAGCCTTACGGAGGACAGACCAGTTATTATCCAAGCTGCCAACATCTCATCCTACAGCAAAGTGGAAAACCAGCTTCATCCTACTCTACCAGAGATGTTGCAAAGAGGAACATGTTCACAAAGAATCAGCCTGTGACTCAGTCAAGGGATATATCTTTTTTTTTCCTATTTTTTTCTATTTTTTTCTTTTTTTTTTCTTTTTTTCTTTTTTTTTTTTTTTTTCTGAGAAACATCTTTTAATGCTTCTCAAGAACATTGAGAAGTTAGTTACAATCCAGCTCTATAAAACCAGGATTACTAGTCCATAGAAACTGTCAACCTCAGATGCCCTGTCATAGGCAGGCATTCTCATTATTAAAGTTAGCCAAAGTTTCCAGAAAAAAAAAATCCACAGATTTTGGAAGAAACACAGAACAGTTAATATTGCTGCTGAAATAATCTATATACTTTAGAATAGACATTCAGTGATGCTGTTAAAATGTCCCATTTTAGACAGGAAGTACCAACATTATTTGCATTTGCCAGACTAAATTGTCAGAGCTGTCATCTATTAAAATCAAATTAGATCAGACAACCAGGATTTCAACTGCAAACTGATCTTTTGTACTTAATGTTACTAAGAACCTGAGACATGAAGAACTATGTACTGGCACCATGAACATAGTTTGCTCAGATGAATCATTTTCACATTGCTGTTTAATTGATGTAACTTTTGCTTCAGCTACACTGCAATTACCATGTCATGTTCCTGATAGAATAGATAGAAGAAAAAAAAATGGCTAAATTACTGTCATGTTTTTTTAAGGACAAAAGTTTAATTAACAGTTATAAAAACTCCCAGCACAATAATGTGAAAAGCTATGTACATGCATAGGGGTCTCAAATTTCAATATGGAAATACCAAAACTTGATTACTGATGCCAAAAAATATGCAACATGCACAGAATACTGCCACGAGCCCACAAGTAGAGACTAAAACCATTGTATTGTGATGGTAGTGACAATAACAGAACTGGCAATGCCAACCATTTGCTGTGGTTTAGCCCCAGAAGGCAGCTCAGCACCACACAGCCACTTGCTCACTCCTCTCCAATGGGATGAGGTGGAGAATCAGAAAGTAACGGTGAGGTAACTCATGGGTCGAGATAAAGACAGCTTACAAAGTAAAGTAAAAGCTGTGTGTGTGAGCAATGCAAAATAAGGAATTAATTCGCTACTTCCCATTAGCAAGCAGACGTTCAGCCACAAGGTGTGGAACATCCCTCGAGCCAGCCTGGGCCAGCTGTCCTGGCTGCGTCCCCTCCCAGCTCCTGGGGCACCCCCAGCCTACTCCTGGGAGAGCTGCATAAGGAGCTGAAAAGGCCTTGGCTCTGTGTGAGCTCTGCTCTGCAAAAACTAAAACAATTGATGTGTTATCACCACTATTTTCATCAAAAATCCAAAACAGAGCACCATACGAGCTTCCATGAAGAAAATTAACTCTGTCCCAGACAAAACCAGTCCACCATCTTACTGAAGAAAAATTGTCATCTAAGATGAATTTTATTTCAGCAACACTTATGGTGCAGTAGAATGGAAGCAGAAATCTATTTTATTTATATAAGCCTGATTATCAGGGAAGGGTAAAAGTAGATTACACCTCTTTGGTAATCAACACCAACTCCCTGTCAGTGGTGTCCTAACTTACAAATTTTACAGAACATCTACAAACAGTTTTGTTTCCTCAAGAAAAGAATACCACAATGTGCAGCCTAAATCATATAAGGAACGTAAGATGTACCTCTACAAGCATCTTTAGCAAATTACTTTCAAATACGCCACCTGCAATCACAAAAACATTTACTCCACAAACCATCAAAGGTGATAAGTTGGTCACTGCCACAAAGCACTAAAATACTACGGTTCAAACTGAAAGAGACCCAGAATTTTATCATTAATGAAGGCAATACAATCAAACTAAATTAATCAGTTCTAACTAAGATGGAGGTTTTTTGCTAGATAAAGGTCATCCACAAGACTTGGAAGTCTGTACGGAATTCAAACTCCATCAAAGTGTCATTTTGTTACGGGTCTGTTGGCACATCCATATGCGTCATCCCCATCTGCTCTAACCCGTGAACCATTCCAAAAGTTGTTAGAAGTAGCAGGCTCTTACTTTCAGCACTGTGGGGAGACATAAGCATTAACTCTGAATAGCACCTGGGATATTTTAGCTCTGGGGCTGTGAGGAGTACACCTTAACTGAGTCTCTCTTAACGCACGTTGAAAGCTTTTATGCAGAGCTCCAACCTGATTCCTCCACTCTAATCCGTCAAAGTCATCTGCAGCTTTTGCGGTATGAACTCTGGGATCTCATCAGGGATCTCACTGGGACAATTCAGCTGGCTGGAAGGGTGTTCAGTTGTGCATACAGTACTTTGTTAACGATCAAGGTTAGGACTTCAAATAAGGCACTTTTTTTTGTTCTTTGTTTGTTTGTTTGTTTGTTTTGGGGGGAAGGTGGAAGTAGCAATGGCAGAAACCTACCAACCAAAAAAAACCTGCTCCTCCATGTATTTTGCTTGTTGGGAAAAAAAAAAAAAGTGTAAAACAGAACAGAACATTCACTTGAAAGAATGTACTCTCCGGTGCCACTGTTCCAGTGATTCCTGAAGAACATAAATCCTTTCACAAGACATGGATAAAAATCAATATTTATGTTAAAGAAGTTCCTTTTTTTCTTCTCTACCATACTTCTCTCTCTCCTCCTCCCCTCCCTTTTAGTTACTTGGGAAAGTTAAGAAAACATAGATGTTAGCAAAAAGCCAGCAAATCAAATCCAATAAGCAAATATGTACTTCTCTTGACTATGGATACTCTACGGATTTATCATCAACTTTCAGAGAATATAGAACTTTTTAATCTAAACCTAAATACACTACGGAAAGTAAGAGTATCTTCAATCTCAGATATACACAGATTTTTCAGAAATTCAGGGTTTCGTGTTGCTTTGGAAGGCTACCAATGTGTGCTTGAGAGCCTGAATAGGTACTGAACTGTGTCAATACTGACCCAAGAGAACATCAACATTTTAAAATAGGATGGAATTAATTTCACGAAGCGTTAAGTTCCACAGTACTTCCATTGTTTGACATATTTAACTTTTATCCTGCATACTACTACAGCATACTATCACTCTGCATGGTCATTTTAGGTGGCCTTCATTGCCTTCAATTTCTATTACTATTTATATCAGCAGCTACCTTCTTACAGCTATACATTTTTGAGCGACACTGTCACCACAGACAGCCCATCCCCTGGTGCCCCTCACAGAAACTGATGGCTCAGTCCCCAGCATCATAACGATCTGTCCTCTTTTCCTGCAGCAGGAGCCCATGCTTTGATGGCAGCTGCTCTGGAGCAAATTATACATGAATCTCAATTGCCCTGCAACAGCCTTTCCTTATTACAGCCCTCCATGCTACTAACTTGTACAACTCAGTGCAGAGACCATTTTTGTGTGCCCTGCTAGTTTCACGTATTGGCAATGATAAGTTTAACTGGTCAAGGATCCCTCCTCAGTCTCAACTCTGATGATGGATTTCATTTAGAGATGAAACACATTGGTGGTCTGAAAATGTAAGAAAAAAGCACTTTAAAGTTATTTTGAATTAATTAATTAAAAAAAAAACAAGGAACAGGTTAGGTGAGGCAGGGTAACCGACCATGGTGGCATAAGATGGTTGATTAGCTGGGAGACAATTTAGTAAGCCCAGTCTGACTAAACATTTGAGAAAGCAAAAGTTAAAATAATTTTAAAAGAATTTTAAATTAAGTAGCTTTAAAGCAACAACTGATGTATTTTTAATTTACCAGAAAGACTGGGGTTTAGTAGCAATAGCAATATGAAACACCCTACAGGACTTGGAGAGCCAAAATACTAAATTGGTTTTCCTCAGTGATGTCAGAAGCTGATTTTCATCTCTTCATTTTGCTGATAAAAAAAGGTTAGAAATGTCTATTGTTTTCCATCCACAGCCTAGGAAACAAGGCAATTTGAGACTCTGAACTCAGTGATTTTTCTTCCTATCACAAATGATCTATAAGTTTCATTACTCTATGATCTTTGATTCCTCAGGCAGAAGTCATGTCATAAAATAAGCCTCCTAGAAACTGAAACAAAACCAGACATGCACAGAATTCCAAACAAACAAACAAACAAACCTCAACACAAAGCCTTGTTTCAGTTTATCTTCTTAGCTGTGTTCTGCCTGTAGAGCTACTACCCATTATCAATTTGCCAGCAGGTGATGTATTCACTTGGTTCATTCTTAAGAGCAAGTACTTTTCCTGAACAAACAAAAACTCACAATGAAGAACCAAGCAATCCAAACACCTGCATCTACCAACTTAAGTCAATTTCTATCCACTGCTTTCCATGCTGAAAGCTCATTTTCATGTTCCTCATTTGTCCCTTAGACATTCGTCCCTGTAGGACAGGCATGACAACATAAAGGAACTTCAAATTTTTTCCACAAAGAAAAGCTGCAAAATAATACTTCCGGATTACAGCTCTTCCCAAAGATCTGATGAAGAAGAGATCCCATTGCTCCTTTTAACAGATTATACTCAACTTGAAAGTATTTGCTGTCCTCATTACTGAAGTGTCATCATGAAAAAAATTGGAAATAGTTAACAATTCCAGCTGTTTATTACCTTTTAATTCACTATGGCCACACTGACAAGTTGCTGTGATAGTTAGTGAAGTAGTTAATTTGATATTCTTTATAATTGTGGCTCTCTGGGGTTTAATAAAAGAATTCAGTCACTATAAATGTGTTCATGGTTAAGTATAAAAACAGCAGCAGAGGTAAGCAGTGTTTGCTTCTAAGCTGGTTTTGATTTCACAGCCTTTGTCAGGTATCCTAACAAAGTCAATAGCCGTTTTCAAAGATGGGTACAAGAAAATAAAAATATTGAGGAAAGCTTTCTAAGTATTTTAATGATAATTTTAGACATATTTCCATTACACAACAAAATAGCTATGCAGAATTAGCAGTTTTGCTAGAACAGGAAGACAGTTTGAAGTAGGCCCACTACAGTTACTTTTTGTTTCATTTGTTAAAGTACAATACGTTGTGATATAAAACAATCTATGACACAACAGGAACTGACTAGTACATCTCCAGACTAAGAATCCCACTGTCTGGTTACTGAAGTGACTTCAGAACCCAAGAATTCTGTTTCAATGGGGAAAAAGAAATATAAAACAAAGAAAAAAATATTCAAGATTGTGACCTTTTGGAATGAGTACAAAAATGAAACAACTTCAGAAACTAACAATAGGGTTTGAGATAGTAATGACTCCTGTAAAAGCCTCTGATTTCAAACAGCTGTCTGCCTGTTTTGGTATGCCAATTTGAACCAGCATTTCTCTACCTATATCAATTATCTTAATCAGTAGAATATTACGCTACATCTTTTTCCCTCAGTCTTGCTTAGGAGAATTATTAGAAATGCTATAAAAAAAGTAAAAAGCCAGAAAAAACAGTTTGATGGAAAGGATGCACAATACAAGAATATGAACAGTGAAATTGATGAAATGCTGAAAAGACCAGGTTTTAATCCTCATTCTTTGTGACTCAGAGTAGCAATCTTGAAACTCTGCCTTCCAGATTCCTGTCTTGATTACTGACTCACTGTGTGTGCACACTTTCCATCTGCAACCTAAAAAACCTTTCCAACAAAACAAAATTTTTCATCTGTCTTTTCATCTTTTCATATTTCTGAAAAACTTTCTTACTTTTTTTTTTTTTTTTTTTAGTCTCCCTTTTGCTGCCTGTTTCTCCATCAAAAACAGGGGAAAGGGGAGATGAAAAAAAGTTAGGCATAACCTAAAATACCAAAAGGTGTTATTGTTTAAGACAATCAGTATTTGACTGAATTTGATATGTTTCCTATTATAAATGCTTATGGATATATTCTATCAGAAACAACAACAACAAAAACAAACAAACAAACACATGAAACAGCACATGCAATTTGAAACATTAATTAGGCTGTTCTGTTACTTCAATGCTTTGTCATATAAGTGATTCAGTGTGTCTATGTTATTTCCAGTATATTTTCAAGACAGAAAAATACTTAACACACCTTGATGCATCCCTTCACATAGCACCGCCTGCAATAATGGAGCTGGCAGAGAAATTCAGGCCTAGTCCCACAGCCCTGGGGGCACCTGCCCAGGCCCAGACCTCCATGCCAGCCCCAGAGCCAATCAGCCCGTCCTGGCAAGGCCTCAGGAAGCCCTGGTCCCATCTCCTGCTGTCCTGGCTCACAGACTGCATTTCCCAGAAAGAGCCTGGACCTCCACTGAGGGCAGCTCTGCCTCCAGCCCTGTCTCCAGCCCTTCCTCCTGCTGCTCCTGCCACCCCCAGATGGATCCTGGTCCTCTCCTGCCTGGTACTCTGGACAGGTCCTGTCACCACCCCCAGCCTGGCCCTTCGGTGATGGCCCCCAGCACCCAGCTCCTTCACCCCTGTGCAGCTGCACACAGGATTATTATTACATTTCCAGGAGGCAGTAAAAATGCCAATAGTCAGTCAGAACAATATATGGTTATGACTCCAATTCCAACGCTAATTAAAAAAAAAAGAAATTGTTCTTGCTATCAGAAGCTTCATGTTCACTTTACCCAGGCTTGACATGTTCACTGTGAATATACTGTTTCCTTTGTTTTTACACAATAAGAACGACCAGCAAAATCTCTTCATAATTGTATTTAAATGCGATCATCACAAAATGCTTTTAAATGCTTGCTTCCATTTTTCACATTATAATTATTTGAGGATCAGAATAAAATCCTTATAAAGTATAATGAAGTAAATTCTCCCGGTGTTACTTTTATTGAACAAAAGTATAGATTAATAGATATTTTACTTTTTTGTTGTTCTGTTTAATAAAATGTACTTACACAAAGGAGATTCTGGAAAAATACTTCATTGCTATTATGTGAAGCACATGCATTATTCAGCTAACATTTGGGAAAATTAATTTAAAAAATAGGACACTCTCTGAGATGCATCATAAAACAATAAAGGTAGCATTTCCAAAGGACAGATTCTCATGTTACATGGACATTTTTCTCATGAAAGTTGATTATATACTCACACAAGGTTTGCTCACACAAATTCAATTGTTCTTGCAGAGAATTCAAAAATATGCCTGCTTCAAAACTTTACTCAGAGAAATGCAACAATACTTCATGTTTTCTCTCAAACTACAAAGCAGAGGCTCAGTGGACTTCCTGAACACAAAGCTAACCAGGCAAGACACTTCAGCATCCAACCATCCCCTTACACAAAAGAAATGCAGGTACAGCTAGAAGCAGGGGGCCTCCCTGTTTATTTAACCAATGATCATAGATACGAACACCTTTCCCATGAGCAAACTGCATGCATTCTAAATGAAGGATGAAGCAGAAACAGGCTCAACTGCAGAGAAGCAGGCCAGTGCTTGTGAAGGAGAGAAACAGATAGAGAAGTTCATTAAGAGACAATACAAAGCTGGCCTATCTAGTACTTTGGAGGAGGAAGATCTTATGGCAGTGGGAATTGTGCTGTTGCTTGAACTGTGCCACCGGAAGACAGTCAGGTACATGTTGAATACCAAGGATAAACCCTGAGATGTTACCTGTCTTCCATCTTTTAATATAATTTGTCTACCACTCTTTTACTTAGTGAAAGGGACGGATGAGACAAAAACACAAAACCATAAACAAAGCAATGTCAAACACAGTCACTGGTAAAAGTGGAAAAATTGAGACTCTACTACCTTTCAACTCAAATATTAATAGGTATTGAAACATAACATTTCCATCCAAAAGCTGATGGTCTCTATTAAACTCTCCATTCCATAACTCTAAAGGAAATTCAAGAGAATTCTGTTTCCCGGTTTCCAAACCTTTTGGATCCATTTCTGACAGATGGCCCCTACATTTTATGCATGTGCATTGCTGCACCCTCTCTTCTGTCTCATGGCCCAGCATGAAGGATAGTGCTGGATGGTCTGACTGCAGCCTATGAACCCAGTGCTCCTACCAAGGCACAGGCCGGTGACCACAGTGCTGTGCTACAGCTACCAGCAGGTCGATGAGGTGAGTTGCAGACTGAGTAGCCCCATGAAAGGAGTATTTCTCAACTACACACTTGTGATCTGGCTTCTTACATGTCTCATGAGGTCCTGCAAATTAACATATGAAAACACAGTGACCCAGAGCTCTTGCTACCCCATGGGTCAGATGCTCATCTGGCATGTGGCTGTTGGGGCAGAAGAAGGTATATGGTCTGTGCTTACTGCATATGCTCTGGTTTCTTTTTTTTTCAAAGCAGTAAGAACTTAAACTCCAAACTAAATTCTGGATGCCAGGACCAAAAAGAGAGAGAGATGCCTCACAAATTGGATGGTGCAAAATTTTATCCATTACACTATTCATGTCCTTTTCAGTGCCACTTTGATACAATCAGACTTTCAGATGCTCAAAACCTGATGGTAATAACCAGCATTCAACTGAGCAGTACTCAGTACAACTCTGCATCTGTAAGTAAGGAAGTGCAGTTCAGAAATGGTATTAAATGTATGAAAAGCTTAAAATAGACAGTATCTATAGTCTGGATTTGGTGGCTATAGATACACTGAAGATTACCATACAAAGGCAGATATCCAAGGATACTGTCTTTCAACTGCTGTTGCTGAAGCCCTCTCTTCCACCCTTCACAATCTACACTCTTATTTGCATGTTAGGAAAAGGCACTACTCTAACAAAATGCAATGGTTGATGTTTGTTCTTCTTTACAGCTAATACACAATATTGATCTTCTTATAAAATGAGATTTATGAACGTTAGTACATTTTTATTAGTTATGTCTAGTTCATGTTAAGTTAAAATACTAGAAAAGTTCAATAAATTGTAGCTTAAACTGTTTTAATTTCAGAAATACAGTACTCTGCATGGCTTTCATAATCACATTCTATTTCATCTGTATCCATCTGCAGCTCCACGAAACGTCATTAAATCCCAACTTTTTCCAATTTCAAGCCATAAGAATGTCTTGGGAATATCAAATATCTGAAAAGGAGCTTAAAATATACTAGGCATAGTTATTGGTTATTTTTTAATGTTCCTTGTGACCTGAAGAACTTTATTCCACAGAAGGTGCAGTAGGCTGTCCTTTGCATTATCTAAACATTTGACTGCAGAGAAGAACCTCCTGAAGGAATAAAGTCTACCTCTGCTTCTCTGAAAGGAAAGGAGTTTCTTCCTACAGAATTGTAGGGGGTTGGAACGGACCTCAAGAGATCATCGTGTCCAAGCCCCCTGCCAAAGCAGATTCCCTAGAGCAGGTTGCACAGCTACGCTTGCTCTAGGGAACCTGCTTTGTTTGCTTTTAGTTCTTTTTGTTTTCAGGGACATGTCCCTGCAAACAACGTATAAAATTGAATCACTTCAGCCTCTTTCTTTTTCAGTAGAGTTTTGGGATTTCTTAGTTTTTCCACAAATCCACTCTTTCGCTGAAAAAAGTTCTACAGCTACTTGATTCCTCTCCCCAGCATTACCACTTGTGGCTTTGGGCTTTTCAATTTTTATTATTCATTTAATTCTTCCTTCATGCTTCCATGGTGGGCAGCAACAGACATGTCCCCCTGATGCCGCACTAAGCAACCCTGGGCACCAGCAATGGCAATGTCCCAGCTATGTCCCAGCGGATGCAGAGCTGGTCGTGGCAGTGCCGACGAGGTGTCACTGTCACAGGTGGCACAGGATGGGGGACACAAGGGTGCGCCAGCCCGGTGTGCACACAGCGGGGAGCACGGGCTGAGAGGGGAAGGCAGCGGCAGGGGTACTGCGCGGCGATGGGGGGCAGCTGAGGGGCTTCTCTCTGCCTGTCTCTCCTCTTCCAGCCGCACGCACAGGCAGTGACGTGACCGAACTGGGGCATGCTCCTGGCCTCTCCGCCCTCGGCTGGGAGCTCTCAGAGCTCTGCAGGGCAGGCAGCACAGCCCCACCCGGACCCCAGCACGCTCCCACAGCGTGCTGGCACTTCCCCACAGCCCTGCTCACATACCTGGGCACCTTTTCCACTGCCCAGCCGAGGCCTGGGCTCCGCATCACCTGCTGCCACCCCCCAGTGATGCACAGCCCATGTCACAGCGGGCACGGATGGGGTGCCCGATGTCACAATGGGGCGGGGACAGGCTTGGCCCAGGAATGCTGGGCCCTGACAGCCACACAGGCCTGTGATGGCTGTGTGTGCTGACGGGGAGGCTGCTTAGCTGCCTGCTTCTGCTGCTCCAGCCTCAGCTCTGGATACAAACTCAACCAGAGGAATTCAGCTCCTGTCTCCTCCCTCATTAGGCCCTCACCTCAAACAGCTCCTGTATTTGAAAAAATTTTTATTTGAAGGAATTACTGGGTTGAAGGTATGAGCTTATAAATGTATTAGAGGATATAAGTGTACTTCTGAATAAGATGGGAATATATATTTAACATCTTACTTATACACTATTTCATTTTCATGTTTCAGTAGCTTTCCAATAAATGTAAACAATTTTCCTAGGAAAACAGAAAGCAAGAGAAGATTTCACAAGCTCAGTCCATAGCTGTCAATTTCTTGAAGGTCAAATTTCATATGTAAATTTTAGAAGTTGCTTCATTCACAAATGCGCAATTTTGAAGAATGAGATTTCATCACCACCCCCCCACCCACCCCCCCAGAAAAGACGTATTTCTATAAAAATGAAAACACTGCACAACATAAAACAGATTGTTATGAAATATGATTGGATGCCTGCTGTGCTACCTTCTAAAATAACATATTCTGAGTTATTGCTATTGGAATTGCATGTAAAAGCAAACAAGATGGTGCCTAGTGCTTAAGGTACTCTGAGCCCTGGGATGACCTTTCAGTTCTTACACCAGTACAATGTCTGGCAATCAATATGGCCTCCATACTCTTAGTTCTTAACTTTCCTCTTTCTGAAAGAAAATGTGACTTTCTTTCCATAATACTTGCTCTGTTTTTACTGTTAATTCTTCAGGCAATTACTGTCACTTACTGGTTGCAGCAGGATGGCCTTTACCTTTAAACAAGATTAAACTGATCAGATGCCCTTTGTACTAAATTAAAGAAATTAATGATGGGCAGGGATCAAACCTTTCAGAAACTGATTAATTACAGAGACATATTTGGTAAATTTATCTGTTTGGCATTTAATAAACTGTAAATCTCAAATTCACTAAACTGCAACGTAGTGTCCATGAGGCCATCCATTTTAGTAATCTACAATCATGTCACAAAGTAAATGCTGGATCTTTTTGAATTTAGACATCTGACTGAAACTACAAAACAAGAACAATGACTGATAATAAGATGTATTCTTAAAATAGAAAATATTCCAATATTCCAATATTTCTTCCATCTTTAAAGCCTCATTCATAGACTTAGACAATCTTAGACTTCTGCCATGATGATCAACTTGTCAGCTCCCAAGCAAAAAATACAGTTAAACAAATATCCACTGAAAACTGTCAACATCCTGTGCATCTGTGTAAGACTACAGTAAAGAATAACTACCTATCAGATGTGCCAGGTCTGTTTTACTGGGAATTTTTAATTCTGTTTATTAAAACATCAATCTATTAAAAAGCAACAAAGCAAAGACCCATTTCATACACGATACTATCTGGTAACACTAAATCTACTACTCGTTTACACAATTTCCATAAAACACGGGATGTGAGACATGACATACAGAAAAAAATAAGTAACACCTAGTAGTGTTTTTCTCTCTATATGAATAACACAGGATGGTTTCAGAAAGTAATGGTGAGGAGGAGCCTTTAATGCATCCAACAACCACACACAGTTCTACAGCTGAAATCTCCTCCAGATAGAACCGATGCATGAATTTATCAATTTCTACACAAACACTGGCTAAGCTTTTTTATTTTACCTCATGTACATCTTCTCATATAAACAAGTCATCTACTTAGAAATTTATTAGGTGTTATTAACTGTGATGGTGACTTACACAGACTATTTTACAACATGCGTAAAGAAATATTTATTTTAATTTGCTTGAAATGTGATGTATTTGTTGAAAAGTACCCTATTCAAAAAGTGTAAACATGAGAGAGGTTTGTTGTTTTGTTTTGTTGTTGGTAGTGGGCTTTGTTTGTTTGTTTGGGGAGGGTTTTCTAATATATTAACTTCCAAAACATGGATACAGCCTCTACTGATTCTCACAGTATTTAACATTTCAATCATTGCTGAGGTAAAATTTTCCTAATTTTAAAAGTCTGCATTTAAAAATTGACAAGAAAAAGATAACTGATACTCCATTGCCAAAACTGTCTCTGGGCACATTTCTTCTAATGAACTAATGTAGCTTCTGATATCTGGAACATATTTTAAGTTTTTTTGAACTGCAAAGTAATATGATTTTGTGGGGGCATGCCTCATTTCCTGGCATTCAGTGCTGACAAAGCGAATTATCTTCTGCAATTATAAAACTGTGTTGGCAGATGGGGAAAGACGACTGAAAACTTTAGTTATACAACCTTTGAGATCAAGTGATGAGTTATCTTTATTGTACTTCTCTGTATCATACAGTACAGAAACTGAGCAATTAACTGTAAACAAATACTCATTCTAAGTCTCGAGTTATTAATAAATGGAATAATTTCTCACAAAGTTAAATACATCTCTTTGATAATTTGATTGCAATTTTTTTTTCATGTATTCACATATTCTCTATGCTTTTCCTGCTGTCTTGAAATTTTCAGCTATATTCCAAAAGAAAATAGCCTCTAATATTTTAAAACTTTTGTTGGAAGCATCAGCGATATGAAAGAAAAATATGCTCTTCTCAACCAAATCTGTCATAATTTCTGTCACTAAAAGAGGAGCTCACATGCTGTTGGTAACACACAAAGCTGTTCCCCCCCACATCTACCATCACCAGAAAGAATCTTCATAGGTGAATGTCAGAAAACAACACTAGTTGTTTTGCCATCTTATTCAAACAATAGGTTTCAGTGACTGTGAATCTTACTATAGTACAGTTTTATTGCTTCTGAAAAAGATAACTTAGCATTTTCCATGTTTTCATGTTTTAGAAATAGTTACAGCTGTCACCATTTACTATCTTAAAATATATGCCAGAATTATTTTTATTATGTATTCTTGTCTTTAGAGTCCATAAAGTAGACTTTTTCTGGATAAAGCACGGAAAAAGCCTTATATAGAAGTTACTGCTTTTTCAGCTGAGCCATACAAAGTCTTTTTTCCACTCATTTCAGAAAATACAAAGTTTCTTATTGTTACATTTTATGGGACAAAAGGAGAAGGAAGAGAGAGAAGTCAGATGGAAATGAAAAGACAGAGGAATGTTTCACCTTGGAATGCAACTCAGCCAACTACAATTAAATACATTTTGGACTCAGCTTTAGTTCAGATCACAGTGTTTAGCATCTGTTATGTGACATTACAACATAAAACATACTGTATGTATTTATCACACATGCTTAGCTTTGCAAAACGTGCAATATCAAATAAAAAGGCTGATCATAAAAATCAGTCCTAATTACCCTTATTATACTGGAAAACACATTTGAAATTATTTTTTCATGTAATTTAATGGTTGAATACACTTCAGCTTGAGGTTTCTGATGACAAAAAAGGAATCTTTTTGGCTCTACTTTGTAAGCACTGTTTGAGCTCTGGAACACAAGATGATCTAAACATCAATAAGTGATTCTTGGGAAACAGCAAAGGCAGCTCAGAAGTCCTCAAAAGTCCCTCAGAACAGGAAAAAAATTACATTATCTTCCTCCCCTACTTCTAGTTCTTTGCATGACTAGCTATCTTTTTCATTTTATAAGTAATGTGACCAGTTTAGGATATGCATCAATCTCTACCCAATTTTGGAGAGAGTCTTTCACTCACACCTTCTTTGAAACTTTCACCAAGTCCCAGTCTTAAGCTCCGTGGAGCTCGCTTCTTTTTTAATTCTACCGCATGGCTTTAACTCCCTCCTACTACATTCTCCTCAGTACCTGGAAAACATTCTGATCACATAGCAGTGATACAGGATAGCATCACTGATATGCTGCTGAGCATAAAAGAAAAATTTGCAAAGAACTCTGATAAGACCTTCACCTAGAAACTTTCAGGGTCTTGTAGGAAGAGCTGACTTGCTACCCACATTTCAAATTCCAATCATGCACACACTATTCACTGAGCTTGGTGTCCTTATATAGGAAGTTATTTGTTGGCTACGTAAGTATTAATCTTCCAGAAGTTATTTTCCTGGTATGCCATGTCCTTCCAAGGGAAAAATAGCAAAAGAGGCACTCAGAGAAAAAAAATAAAAATTAGGAGGCAAAGATTCCAAGATGAAGTAACTGCCACAATTTTATTTCAGATGTTAAAATTGGGGTGTGGGATTTTATTTTATTTTTTTGCTGTTTTTTTTTGTTGTTGTTGTTTGGAAATGCAAAATAAGAACATTCTTTCTCTCTTTTTCACTTTATGAATTGCACATTCTGTTAAAAAGTAAGTTACTTTATGCAGAAAACCTGGCTCAATCAACAATTACACTGTTTACTGTTGCTCTTCAGAAGATTTGATTAATCAATATAGTTTTCCCTTATTTGTGTAACAAATGAATTAAGTAAGGATTGTCTTCAAAATTAAAGGACACCTAGTAGAAAAGGGCTTAATGACCATCTCAGGTACCATGGAAAGAAGTAATTTCTCAGCAGATTCTAGGGTTGGGATGAAAGGAAGAAGTAAGAATGGATAACTTGATTCACTAATAGAAGAAAACACAAAATCATCCAGCACTTGAATCCTTTCATCTTCTCATATATAAAATCTTACCCTGATGTTCTCATTAAAAAAACTTTCCAGTTTCCCAATTTTCCTTCTTTCCAACTTCACCTATCCTATTGACTGTATTTAGAGTGTTCTGTATCATTTCCCAATTATGTCTGATACTCACAGCTCCTTTTCTGCTATCAATCTTGCCCAATACAAATGATTTCTTCCTTTACAAAGGCCAGCAGACTAGATATGCTCACCTTACTATGCCCTATCTCATTTATGTCCAGGTTTTGTTACTATTGATTTTGTATTCTTCTATGTCAGCTGGGATTGTAACAGCTCCTTGCTGAATATTCCTGCTTCTCACAACAAAAACTGACAGCTAAAAGATATGTAACTCTTGCAGGACTGAAATTATAGCAAGAGACTATTTTATGCTGGAAGAAACATGAATACAAAAGGAAAAGCTGGCCCTTTAAGTAAGTATTTACATTCATTATAACGTCAAAAATATCTCAAAAACAGCCTTATTACATTATGTTGGTACTGAGACAGATTCAGTTGTATATGATATTAGTACACAGCATGTGTATGGTGCAATTCTGTTACAGTTCCCTCTTAGTATGCAAATTATTTCTTTTCAAATACAGTAGAGTAGAACACTTGTCACATTAACAAAACTAATGTTCTGTAACAGATGAGTAGCTAATAAGATCAGATTACTAGGCAAGTATCCATATACTAGTCACATTAACATTTAAAGCAATAGATTTTTTTTTTAATTATTGTTATTTTTTTTAAAGACTTTGCATGTTAAGATAAGTACCAAATACCATTGAAAGTAATGGTAGGTTATAATGCATCTCAGTCAATGTGGACATCTTGTTTATAAAATTCTTCTTTCAGCCATTGACTAAAATCTTTCAACAGACAGGAGTAAAGACACAAAGAAAATCATTATTATTACTGCATTACTTCTGCTTATTTGAAGTAGGAATGGTATCAACATGAGCCAGCAATGTGCACTTGCAGTCCAGAAAGCCAACCATATCCTGGGCTGCATCAAGCAAAGCATGGCCAGCAGGGTGAGGGAGGTGATTCTCCACCTCTGCTCTGCTCTCATGAGACCCCACCTGGAGCCCTGTGTTCACCTCTGGGGCCCCCAGCACAAAAAGGACATGGACCTGTTGGAGTGAGTCCAGAGGAGAGCCACAAGGCTGATCAGAGGGCTGGAGTACCTCTCCATGAAGATAGGTTGAGGGAGTTGGGGTTGTTCAGCCCAGAGAAGAGAAGGCTCTAGGGAGATCTTTTAGCAGCCTTCCACTACTTAAAGGGGGCCTACAGAAAAGCTGGGGAGGGACTCTTTGTCAGGGAGTGTAGCGACAGGACAAGGCGTAATGGCTTTAAACTAAAAGAGGATAGGTTTAGATTAGATATTAGGAAGAAATTCTTCACTCATAGAGTGGTGAGGCACTGGAACAGGCTGCCCAGAGAAGCTGTGGATGCCCCATCCCTGGAGGTGTTCAAGGCCAGGTTGGATGGGACTTCGGGCAACCTGGTCTCATGGGAGGTGTCCCTGCCCATGGCAGGGGGTTAGAACAAGATGGTCTTTAAGGTCCCTTCCAATCCTAAACATTCTGTGATTCTGTGATCTTTTTTCTCAGTTGTCACCAGTGATGAAAAGTAATCACTTACAGAACTAGCTTCTGTGCTCAGTGAAAGTTATTTTGAATTCATTTCTATTAAAGAAGTATTAGGTTAGCCGTTTTTCAGGTAATATTTATTTATACATACTTGTTGATTCTCATGTGAATGGTCCTTTGTTATTACTAATAGTATATCCCCATGTACTTTCTTTCTCAAGTGGAAGGCTGGATATCACATTCAGGTAAATTGGGAAAGCCTATGGAGGCCAGTACAAAATTAAAGAACCCTTTATTTACAAAAATATGATAACAGTTTTGGTGTAAAGGTAGCTTCCTTCATGCACATAAAGCTTGAAAGGAAATCTTATGTTCCTCTATGAAACTGTTTCAGGTTTATTCTATTAAGGTGAAATCCTTTAAAGCCAAATGAGCTACATTTTATGTTTTTAGAGGTAAGAATATGATGATGTATGCAATTGCATTAAGATGTACACTATTTTGAGAGAGAAGCAAAGTTACATCATTCTGTTTCATGATTTTGAAAGCTGAATCAGACACAGGTAGTTCCTCTTTTCAGAAAAATCAGTAAGGTATCAGAAGTCAGCAGGATGTTCTCAGATTTAAAATATCCCAAAAGCTCTCAATTTACTAATCTAAAATGAAGTGCTCTAGCATCTTCTTGTTCTTCTCCAAATATTTGTCAGTACTTTCCTCCCAACAAGCCTTAGACATTCTATTGAAATCAGTAACTTTTACTTCCAAAGTTTTTAATGTATTTTTAAGGTACAAAAGGAAAGAAAGTTCAAGTTCTACTTACCTTCTCAGATACGTATAGAATTCCTATTACTACATCTCAAGACCTCATTTTTAAATAGTTTGCATGTGCCTTAACATGAATAAAGAAATTAAATGTGTTTTCAAAAGCAACAGCTCAGGTGATCGACTCAGACAAGGCAAAAAAAAAAATAAAAATTGGAAGCAGACGGAAAACTTCTGAAATCCATGGTGTCCATTCATATCTTCGGAAAATGTATCTGAACATGTAGTTAGTCCATGGCTAACTCCTGAAAACCAAACCCTACACACCTCTATAATACTCAGATGGTCAAAGAACCACTGAAAAACAGCTTTTTGAATTTTTTTTTGTTTGGATTATTTCTATGTATGTACCACTACTCATAAATCTATATACAGGGTCATACCTACTGTTTCTATAGATTTAAATGTTAAAATTCCCTATACAAAATAGACCCACTTCAGTGGATCTATTCCAATGCAAACTGCACATAACTTGACTCTCTAAGACCTTTACAACACAAGTAATCGTTACATTTCAGCCAGTATGACATTCTGCATCCAAAATGACAACTTGAAATTCTGTAAGTCTATAATATCAGATATCCACTTCTTCTGTATTGGTACTGAGAGATTAATTTCCTAATTATATTGGAAGAAATATTTAACAAACTTAAATACTGACTGTAGGAATAAAATAGGATAAAGCCAAAGCCACATTAATTCATTAAGACAGAGGACATGAAAAGCAGGATTTATTTAGCAGCATGGAAGGAAAACAAACCTCTTTGGTCTGCTCTATTGATTACAAACCTTAGTCTTCAAACTAATTGAACTATTTTCCTTTATTTCTCCTATTTAAAGCTGCTTTAGAATGTTACTCTTAATTTAAAACTTTCTTTTTCTTTTTCTTTTTTTTTTTTCATTCTTGTCCAATTCAGGATTTTAGCTGCATTTCTTCTTACACTCACGATATGAAAGAAGAGCAATTAGTTTTCCCCTTTGCCATCATTTTTATAGGGTTTAGTAACTGAAGTATCAGTTGAAAAGAATTTCTATTCATCTGATTATCACATTTAAAACTTCAACTCTCCTAAATACAGGCCCATTAGCACCTTACTTGGATAGGTAAATAATGTCTTTCTCCACCTTTACCTGCTGATAAAACTTTTTTTTTTTTTTTTTATGTGATTGTTTAAAAGGCAGGACTTGTATTTTGTTCTATTTTATTACACATCAATTTCGTCAAGTCTGAAAGTCCATTTTCACATGATATCTCAAGACACGTTTCTAGCTAAAATGCCTCAAAATTTAGTGTCAGCATTTGTTCATACCTTGTTTTGGAGACAAGGTCAGTAAATAAAATATTAATGAACTCCTAAATAAGGAACAACACCATTAACTTCTCTCCAGCCAAGTATTTCTTCTTTAAGCTTAAAATTTTGCCTCACATTTAGCCACTTCTTTCTAACACTAAGCCATTACCCATTTTTTTCATTAATTATTTCCTATGGTGCATTTTATGAAGTGCACTGCTGAAGTAGACAAGTCTTTGGAATTTCCTTTCTCTAGATAATCGGTCGTCGGAGAGGAAGTCAACCTTCTGTACATCCTTGCTACATTTAAGCTGAAATAGAACTTATGTCAAGCTGCCCATTAATAATTCATTTTCTTGCTACCAATTATATCTGATTTTTTTTGTTTATATTCATATGTAGGGACATTTAAAAAAACTTAAATATTAAGAACAGGTATTTCTGAACAGTTTACAACTAGCATTTTGTTCTCAGAGCCTTGCTAACTTTGTCACACAAAGACACTATACTATTAACCATAAAATAAAGTTCAATACTGAATATCTGCTACATCTACTAAGAAATTTCTAGAAAAGAGCTGAAGTTACTTCCCAGTCTGTTGTAGTTGGATATAAATATCTTGTAAGGCTTTAAAAAAAAATAAATTTTCCTCATCATTGTTGCAGTTATGTAAATGAGAATCAAATTCAAGTTCAACTTAAAAGTAAAATGCTTAATGACATACATTTGTTTCAATCTACAAGCTAACTTTTTAAGTGTCACCTAAAGCACATTTGGGCTTGCTTAGGGACCATTCAATAGTGATTATCAGGCAGTAATTCAATACTGCGTTAAAGCTTGGCACAGCCACAGGGGACACAGAAAGAGTAAAAATTCTGCAGAGATAATAGATAATTTCTAGGAATATGTATCCATTTGAATTCCCTTAGAAGTTTCCCACTTGACGGTCAACCCACCGAGTTCAAAAACAACACAACTTAAATTGGAAAATGAAAGCAAACAAATAGAAGCTGATAGATCAAAGTAAAGTGTTGTCTTCACTCAATTTTGCTTTTCATCCTTGTTATACTTTATAGATCTTGCTGAACAGCAAAAAGTGTGCTTTTTTTTTTTTTGTAAAAGACAGTATTAAAATACCTTCCACTAAATTTAGAGCTAAATAAAGCTTTTTCAAACAAAACAATATAAGATAAATTAACCTGTGTCCAAAAGTAATTACATTCTAAAATATGCATGAATTTTGCTGATTTTTTCTCAATTTGGGGCAAAGGCCTGAATAAGTTTTGGCATAGCACTGAGTCAAGAGAAATTAATTCATTGGTCTATGAAAAAAAAAAAAAGATATTAACAAGGAACAAGTATGTTAAAATACTTTCTTTATATGTATCACACCATTACTAGAGAAGCCCACAAAATAATGTTAGTTCTTTAAATTAGAAAAAAAAAAAATCACTCCATTACACAGGACTGGCTTTCCCATTCATTATTTTAAACATTTCAACTTAACTGCCAAAATGTCTGATTTCAGTTGTGAAGTGGCCTAGCAAAATGTCTACAGTAGAAAGCATTAACCTAATCAACTTGGCAAAAGACAACTTGTAAAGCACTTGAAACAGCATTTTCAGTTTCAAAACTGCTACCTTTCACAGCATATGCAGTGGTTTTACATCAAGAGACACATTTGCTTGTTTTCATGCCATAGTCACAAGTATTTGGAATTCAAAAAGTTAAGAAATTGCCTGCAAGGACCAGAATCAGCAGGCACACAGTACTGCCACTCAAAGAAAGTAACACTGACAGGACAGATTTATTTCAATACAAAAATGGACTAAAAATTAAAACCAAGCACCAAACAAAAGCTAATGAATAACCATCTAGAAAAACAGGCACTAAATCTCTATCTGTCAGTTTTGGGAAGTGGTTCAAGTAAGACCAAAATCTAATTTACTTGATTTTGCCAAAAAAAAAACCCACAACCAACAAAAGATTTAGAAAAACTGAAGTGCCTTCTATCAATAATGAAGAAGTATAGCTAACCCCTTCCAGTGAAGTGCCAACCTGTAAAATGATGAGAAGGCTAAAACAACATAAATTTCTTGTATACAATTCAAGCGCTTACGTTATTATTGAGTCACAAGTCATTACAAAATAACATAAAAAGCATGAATGTTGATATGTGAAGACAAATAAATACTTGACAAATAAAATGATATATGATATTCACCACCACTGAGTGCAAGAAGCTTGAAAGTATGTAATTATTTCTTTATCATAATAAATTACCTTTCTAGCAGATAATTACAGGCTTTTTCATATACATGAAACAGCAAACAAAAAAAGCTGTAGTGAACAGAAATTCCATAAACTGAAGAAATGGAGACTATTACAATAACACAAAGTTCATCTGTCTTAACCAGTTAACTGTACAGTTTGCAAAATATCACCTTCATGACAGAGACATTTAAATACAAAACAGATTCTAACGACACTTTTTTTCTGTCATGGACTTACTATATCAACGGAACATATAGATCTCAGGCAGCTTCCAGGTATCTGCCTCACCTTTAAAATAGAACTGAATGTCTACCACAAATGCCTTGCCTGGAATCTTCTGCTGTAAGGACTGCAAAGGCTCATGTTGTTTCAAGTATTTATTTAATGTGGTCATGAAAACCTTCTTTAATACTCCCAATGCATATTTAACCAATAACTAGTCCCAGTCACTTTGTCCTTAATGTAGAGTCTACTACTGCTTCTATATAACAATGGCTTTTCAAAGCTGTTTGAAAAACCAATGAAATTGGTTTTAGGACTCTGACACTTATAAATCATTTTTACAGCTTTTATAAAGCCACTGACTCGTTGCAGCCAACTCTACTCTGTATGTTGCAATCTCATATTGAAATAACATGTTGTATGTCAAGATGACTGTCTCCAGTCTCACTGTATAAACTGAATCAGTTTCTGATCTTTTTTTTTATATGATAAAACCAATCTCAATAATTCAATACTCATAAAAAGATAAATTGATGTGGATGGGAACGTGTTTACTAATGAAAGAATATTACCACTAGTCTTTGGTTTTAAAGTCAAAGTAGGTTTTAGTGGTGATTTTTTTTTTTTTCGGCTACACACCTGCAATCTCTACATATCCAGTAATAGTGAGTGCATGCATATGAGGACAGATAACACCAAATACTTAGGGTTCATTGTGTGGTTGATTTTTGTTTGTAATAAGCCTGACATTTCAGAATCATATTGAAAGATACACATTTGCCATAAATAAAGGGCATAACTCAGATCTAGCAATGAACTAAAAGCAGAAATTATAAAAGAATACAACATTAAATGCAAAGAAGAAAGCAGAGATGTACCAAAAGCCTATTTTCTTACTTTCTTCATTTTTCTCATTACTAGTCTTTACAGACAACTTCTGAATAACAACAACAACAAAAAACATGCACACACACAAAAAAAACCACCAACACCCTGCCCTTTTCTTTCCTTCCCTCCCTTTCCTCCCTTCCCCCAGAAAATTCATAAATCTTATGTAATTTTGGGACTAATTGTCTAAATTTAGTTGAGCTGGCATTTCTTCACTCCATCCACCTGTTTTTCATCTACCATCCTTCCACACCACACTGGTATTTTTGGCTAATACTATGCAACAAAGAAACTGTGAAATATGACTAAAAACAGAATTTCGCAATTGAAAAAAAAATAATGACTAGAGCCATTTGCTTCAAATTCACAAAATAAACTCTCAGCCAAAGTTATGTACTAAAGATACCCTCAACTCTTTTGAATTTTAAAAAGTAGTGAATATTCAGCACTTCACAGGATTGAGTAATCTGAAATGAATGAAGTTTTTGACATTTTATTGGTGTCTATACCTAGAGGCTTAAAAGGAAGAAAAGGAACCAATTCTAAAAAATGGCATGTTAAGAGTTCCAAATGTATGCAATAAAAAAAAAAAAAAAGATGCCATTTAAAACTGATGCAAAGCAAATCACCTCACAAAAGAACAATGGCCCATCCCAAATTAAGAGCTGAGACATAAAACTAAGAGTGAAACTAAATTTGCCTCAGAACATGTCACACATTTCAGTGACAAAAAGTCAACAAATAATAAATGTGTTCATATGCCAAAGATCTTACTGAGAAAACAATTTTGTGATATTCTGACTATAGAGAGTTTCTAAACATTCAGTAAAAAGAGGAAAGGCAAAATAAAATCTCTCCCCACCCACATCCCATAAGAAGGTTTTTGACTATTTCAGAATATGCATAAAAGATATCACAGCATCAAAGAACCTTGGTTGCACCATAGCATTTTTCAAAAAGTGTCACTATCAGGAATAACATTAATATTTATGAAAGGGAACAAATAGTTAGATAAATAATTAAAAGAGAGAACTTTTAAGGAATATAAGTACTTTTTCAAGCCACACAGTGCTCACTGTCCTAGAGAACAACCTTAATAAAAAAGAAAACAATGTGACATGAATTTTGACTTCTTTTATTTTATTATTATTATTTTTTTAAGAATAACTTAAGACTAAAAAGCTACCTTGTGGTGTTGATGCAAGCTTCTGATGCAACCTTTATTTAGGAGTGTCTGCCACTATAGCTATAAAAATCCGCTGATTTAAAGAGTGACAACATTCAGTTCACAAATTTGTTTTTTATGTGCTTCAACTATTTTTAACTATCACAAGCAAGAATGTAAGCAACCCATAAACTGGATTTCACTGATACAGTCGAAGCAACCCATAAACTGGATTTCACTGATACAGTAGCAGTCTGATTTAGAAGGGGAAGATACTGACATCTTTTACAGTTTATTTCCTTACTCGATTTTTTCACAGAGTTTAGCTAACCCACTCTATTTATGTTAAGTTCATTTCTATAATCTGCTTGTCTGGTAACTGCACAAACTTCTTTGATAGTATGAATCAGTGTGATGAGTCACTAGACGTTTTTATGCAAAACAGAAATGTTTTCAAAGTATCAGAATAAGTTCTTTCTGTCCACATTAATAATACTAATGTAATTTTATTGCATCATTGAATGAGACCTACTGAATGCTAGTGGTATATATATATTATGTGCCACTGTTGTACCTCCTTTTGGTCTTATTTTAAAATGTCTGCTTTTAAATGAACACATCAGATGTTTTATGTCTCATCGTGCCTTTCAAGCCTATATAAATTACACAAAAACATCTACGTTAAACAAAATGTCTACAAAGTTGTATTGAATTTTGTCAGCAGAAGAAAAAAAAAACAACCCTAACAGAAATAGAAAATGTAAAAACTGACTGAGAAGCCAAAGCAAGTTCTAGGGAGAAGTATTTGTGGTCGGAGTGAAGCTGAAATGTCCTACCATGAACTATTACCACAGTTCATTACATACCTCTGCAGTTTATCACCTGATAGTTGATAAATTATGTGATGAATTATACGGCTGTGTAAATAAACTGCATGGATGCTTTGAGAAGCTTAGTACCAACAGAAAATCATTGATTAGATTGCCAGCTTCAGGAGTGAACTGAAGGACATTTTGAAAACTCTCTGAGTTAATTAACTATTTCAGACAGCGTGACTTAATTTGTGATTTAGAATCAACATTACCAACGGTAAAAAAAGATGAAGGAACATTTTCTGTCTCTCTCTTTTATTTTATTTTATTTTATTTTATTTTATTTTATTTTATTTTATTTTATTTTATTTTATTTTATTTTATTATTTTTTTCCCCCTCAGCTAAACAGCTTGGAACCCTGGATTACTCTAGAAAGAATATGTCTCAAGACAGCACTGCCTGTGGTTTCACGTTGCCTTAGTTCATGGCAGGTTTGTAAGTTAAGGACAGAAATTAGATTTTGAAGTTTTACAGATATGCAAAAGACAAGCATGGTAACAATACAACAGATATGCTCTGGTACATGAAGTATATCATCAAATAACAATAAAAAAATTGATTGATTACATAAATGCAGATTGAAGTTGAAGCTTTTTACATTTCACTGCCTATAAGACAAAGTAGTGTCTTTAAAAGAAGCTTCTTCAGGGTTTAAAAAAGAAAAAATAAATTATTTTAAATCCTGTTTAAAAAGAAAATGCCCAAATAAGCCTGACAACACTTGCAATCAATTACAAAAGTCGTTGAAATGGTGAGAAGGAAGATGCATTCACTAAATCCCAAAAATACATGACTGAAAAAGAATTTAATAAGCCTTACAACCAATGTCCCTTGCTGGGTACGGCAAAGCAGGACAAATAAGCCTACTTGATAGACTTTGGTCTCCAGCAAAGAGGATTCCAGCCAGTTTCCAGATAATGTGGTTTAATGTTCATTATTATCACACTTAGCTTTCCCTACTGTCAAATCTTACTGTTTTCCCTTGAAAATTGAGTTCATTGTTTTTCATTCTGTTTCCAGTAGACATGGAAAAGAACTGATCATTATTAATTTTACAGAAGCAGTTCACAGAGGGTTGCTATGTACCAACATGCTGTGACTGTGAGCACACATACAGGCAGTCAGTTGTGCCAAGAGCAGAAATACTAATTCTGTACCCACATCTCAAAGAATCCTTATGATGTCCTTCATTCCATGTCTCTTCCTTAAAATGCAGCTTCACCATCATTTTCTTAGCAGTTGATAGCTTGTAAACGTCATTCTCACTGTGTTCAACTGTTTGCTCTCCAATTTGCTTCCAACCATTTGAAGTATAATGCTTTCTAAAACTTTCTGCACTCAAACCTACGCAGTTAATGTGGGCCAAAGAAATCCCCAACCCAAAAAGTGTGTGTGATTGCCACATTTCTTTCCTCCTGAAGTTAAAATAAACAATCTGCAGTGCAAGATCTTAGTTCTAACAGGTACACTCATGATGTCTGCAGCCCTTGATGCTTCCTTTCTATAGCACATAATACCCATTACTTCTGCTCTTTTACTACTGGTCTTAAGTTTGTTACAGAAACTACAAAATACCATTGTTGGAGAGCCTTTTAATTTCTCTGATGGTGTGTCAATGACCTGGCAACTTTGTTAAATTGAACTTTTAATACATGTCTGCTGACAATTGCACTAAGTCCATTCTGTTACTAACTTCATTATTATTTACAGCTACTTAGTGCCTGATTTATATTTACTCCAGATCATTGCTTTCACTTTACTGGCCAGCATCCTTAAGGTGACTTAGATGCCACTTTAAGCCCACATGTGCTGCCACATCAGTACAAGTGAGCTTTAATGTAAATATTCTTTCATGATTATTTAAATGTATTCATTTAAAAAAAATATATAAATAAATTTGATAAAAGCCAGATACACTTTGAAAACAAATGTAAGCCTTTTATGTTCTGTGAAACTGTTCCTACAAATCATTTCAGAACAACTGAAAGGGGAAGTATCTCTGCACTTATTTATATTTATGGCTGTTTATGCTACTAATGCTCATCTTGCTTTAGAGAAGTTCTGCAAGACTGTGCAAAGTCCAGATGCAAACTAAAGTGCATCAATGAGTAACTGCACCCAAAGACCAAGTTATGTTTAGCCATACTAGTAAGTAAATAAACATAACCTGTCATTGTTTTATTACTGAAAATAGTTTGCTAACTTAAGTATAGGAAAAAAGGTAAAAAGAAAAGGTTGCCCTTTTGATAACATGCTTTTCTTGTATGTTGTCGTACATTTTACCTCAAATTACAATCAACGAGTACCCAACTGCAATAATCTGCACTCCCAGACAAACTTTTATCCTATCCATAGAGACATTTTCTACATACTCAGCAAAATTGTTTTTCTTTGATATCTTCCAAAACCAAATGTTCCTTCATCGTTTTGAAAGGAGTTCTAGGTGGCTTCGTATATTTAAGATCCTAGTGCTTTACACTGAGCACATTTTAATTATATTAAGTAAATATGTAACTTTTGTAATTGCTTTTTTTTTTAACAATGGCACATTATGGGTCAAATCTAATTTACAGACTCTGTAGGAATACTAGAATCTTTAATATTGTAAATACAGAGGTCTGGTTATGCAACTCTACTAGGCTGAAATGTAAGCTTAAGTTCAACAAACTAGTAGTGCTTTGGCACACCTCTTATGACAGTCCATATAACTAGACCGGCTAATCAAGCAAGACTACTGTCTATAGAACAAGAGTCTGAATTCAAGAGCAGCTTTACAAGATAATGAGAAAATGGTTAACTGAAAGGGAAACTGTAACGGGTAAGGTGCTATTCTTACCCCCCAAAAAACATAAACAGCATGAAGAAAAATGTATAATCAGAAACTACTTTTCAGGTGCATGGGAGTGGGGCAAACTGACTAATTACCAAAATGCAGAAGAGTCATCCTTTCCCAAGTAATGAGGGCTTTGTGGAGCCATGAATATTACAGCTTATGATGCAAATCCCAATAAATATATGCCTTTGGAACTTAGTGCAGTTAGTTTAAGAGTCAAATAGGACTAGAAATAGTGGGACAAAGATCTTTTGGAAAGCAGAATGAGAACCACAGCTCAGAAGGTATGCTGCTACATATGACTGTTCATCACATGATGCCAGCAAACTCTTTTCAAACTGATGAAATTAAAATTACACTGTATGCAAACATTTTCTCATCTTCTGTACATAATGGAAGACAAGAACATACATCAAATGCAAAAATACTTTGCATTTACGTATCCTTTATTTAAAAGTAAACTAATAAAAAAAATCTGAAAGATAGTAGACCTTTTTTGTAGCAGACTTTATATTCCTCCTACAACCCTTAACATCCACAGACTACATCAATGACTAAATTTTGTTCCAGAAAATTACAACTGGATGATCACTTGATCTATGGACTTTGAAAAGTCCTGCATCTTTCTAGCAATATTTTGTTCAAAAACTTGGGATTTTATGAAACATGCATTGTACAAGAAAAAGTTAAGAAAACCATGCCTATTAAAAAGTAATCCATAAAACAATTTGCAAAATAAACCAATATAAGGAATTAAAAGTATTCTAGTTGTTGTCCTTTGTAACAGAATACTAAAATTACACCAAAAGGGATGTAATTAAACTCCACAGTTAATTAAAATCATGACTGCAATTTCATGACATCAAGAATGTTGTCTTGAAAATACTAGAGGTTCTCTGTAGAAACAACATTCAAAACTGTGAAGAAAGAGTCAAAGGAGCAAGAGGAGAAAGTTCCGAATTTTAAGCTAATAATATTTGTGAACTCACAGAAGAACCTACTGATTTGAAATTGCTTAAAAAAAAAAAAAAAAAAAAAAAAAAAAAAAAAATTCAATAGCAAAAGTAAGGGGTACTTAGATAAGAAGCGTAGAAATAATGGTACAAAAAACATTACCTTTGACCCTGGCAGCTGATTTTTCTACCCACCATATAGTCTGTTTTGTCAGTCTATGTCTCAATGACTTGGTTGTAAGTATACTGTGGGAGAGCACCCTGAAAGCCTTGTTGAAGTCAAGGAAAAAAACACAGCTCTCGCCTTGCCCAAAGAGCCAACCATCTCACTGTGGAAGGCAGCTGGGTGGGTAAGGCCTGCTAGCTGTTTTCAGCCACAAGCTGTTCCTTCCTGAAAATGTTTCTGAGATGGTTTCTTTTGTAACCTTCCCAGGTACTGAGGGAAGGCTGACTAGCTGGAACACCTCCTCCTTGGCCTTTTTGAAGGGAAGTGTAATGCTCGCCTTTCTCTAGGCTTCAGGAACTTCTGATGATTACCATGACCCTTCCAAGATCATGACCTTTTCAAAGCAAGAGGCCCTGCAATGACATAGCTCAGCTCCTTCAACACCTTCAAAGCATCCTGACTGGGCCCACGGACTTGGGTAAGTCCAATTAGTTTAAATTGTCCCTAGGATGAACTTTCTCTGCTACAGATACTACTACACTCCTCCAGACTAAGCTGCCACCATCACCAATAACCTTGAAGGCCAGAGGGAAGACTGTATCGGTAAGAATTGAAACAAAGGCAGCACTGACTAGCTCAGACTTTTCCCTATCATACTGCAAAAACTTACTGCAGAAATTATTTTCATGTTCTATTGTTGAAAAAAGAAACATCCAAGGCAATGGTATCCTGATGAAAATGGGTATAACACCAATCTCATCACTGCAGATTTGCTTAGTCTAAATTTGTCCCTATCAACTAGCTTCTGCTGCCTGCAGAGAGTATTTTGAAGAGCTATAAAAACCCTAAAGTAATCCATAATTAGCATCTAAATGGGAAGCCATAAGCAAAATTTGCAGACTAATGCTAACATGATCAATGCTTCTGTTTCATACATTTGATCCTGTAAATTAATTAAAAATAACTAATGTAAAGAAAGCATATGACACTTCCAATGAAGACTTTCAGCTATATACAAAGAATTCTCTTTTATTAGAGCTAATTATGTTGCTTTAATTATTTTTCTCCAACACTTTTCAGAATTTACATGTAAACTGACTACCTCTGAATTGCACTTTTTGCCCTCTGCATTAATTTTTCTAATTTTCAATGATTTACAAAATATGTTTATTAAAATTGTCTAATGTTACTGTGTAGACAATGTAACCTGTTTACCTTCTCAGAAAATTAACTGAATTGCAGTGTCTGAATCACTGAAAATAATTACCATTCTCAACAGAGCCAAACATGCAGAAAATACAAAATGATGAATGGAGCATATTTGTGATACAACCCTGTAATTACTTTAGTTAGCAAAACATTACACAAAGATTTACTTTTCCTCCTGAATTAAATGTACAAATGAAGTTGTTTTACTTTAACCACTTCATTAATTTTGGTAATTATATCCTTTTTCAAATTCCTTCAATATTCTTATTTGATTCTGATTGTTCAGTAGTGCTTGCTACCTAAGCATTACATTAGCAACCTAACTTAAAGGCCAACTGTGAACTAGAAACTGTTAAGACCCTTGAGTGCATTAAGCTTCTCGCAGACCTCAACATTATTTTATGTTAGTTATGCTCAGCTAATCATACCAACTTTGTGACTGTGTTACTTTGATAGTTTCCAACAAGACTAATCCAGATAATTAAAAAAGCACCACAAAAAACAAGCCCTTAGCTTCATCCTCTAATATAGCAGATGCTTGTGGAAAAAATCTGTCATTGTTCTCAAATAATATTGCTGATGAAGCATGGAAACGGAGAAAGTCATATAAAAACTATTCGGAATTCTATGTTTAATAGAGTTGGCGGAGAAGAAAAAAGGATAGGGAAGGCTGTTTTATTATTTATATTTGAGATTACGCCCAGCAGCACACTTTTCAATTGTAGAAAACTGCACAAGCAACATGCTATTAAAACATGAACGACCAATTTGGTGCTAAATACCGCAAATAATACTAAGTTTTCCTTTGGGTAGACAACATGACAAAGTCTGTAATTCTGGAGTTCTGATATATCATTTTTAATAATGTTTTTGCTGTGTTTCTCATACAAATTAAACATTAATGTTTCCAAATTCCATTGCTAGAAGACAAGAGATTATGAATATTCACACATTATTCTCATATAACCATGAATATACAACATTAAATCATGAATGGTGAACAGTATCATTCAGCCATGAATATTTATGGTCTGTGTGGAATTAACCATGAAAATCAATGCTCTGTCAACCCACCCACCTTGACGATTCTAGCATTGCCATATGCTGAAGAAGTATCCACATTTTATTACAGATTTTAGCAGTAAAGTACTTACTCTTTTAGACTGGAATGGGAGATATTTCCCATTCCAGCAAAGAGATGGCATACTTTTTCAGGTGTTAAGACAGGTCAGACCGTTCCCTCCTCCTCCAGTCCTCTTCTCATCACATTTGATGGTTGGACCAGATGATCTTGGAGGTCTTTTCCAACCTTAATGATCCTATGATTCTATGATTTTTCTCTATTTCCAGAAACTAAAAACATGTTCATCTTTCTTTCAGGTAGGAAAATGGACAAAAATCCACTAACCTGTCTCAAGGGAAAAATCAATCCAATGTACCACCCAAAGCCATATTCTAGGTTTCTTGACTGTCCTATTTTTCTATTCGTACAGCTCAAGGTTAGTGCTGCACTCTGTTTCCATTTGTAGTGGCTTAACCTTGTGCAAGGACCAAAGTCCCACCCAACAACTCACTCATTGCACCCTCCTCAGCAAGATGGGGAGAAAATATGATGAGGATGCCCATAGGTCAGGACCCTGAGATCACAAATCGATTACCATCATGGTCAAAACAGACTCCGCTTGGGGAAAATTTATTTAATTTACCATGGATTAGATTTGATTTATGTAGTAAGAACCAAAGACAAATACTAAAACAACACCTTTCCTCTCCCGTCTACCAAACAAGCACAATTTCTCTTCCAACTCCTCTATGTACCTGTGAGCAGTGCAAGAGCCTGATGGGAGATACGGTTGGTACATACTGGTCTCTGGGCTGCTCCATCCCTCTGCCACTTTTCGCTACTCTGACATTGGCTCTCACTTTTAGAAAAAAATAAAATGTGCTCCAGCACAGGCTCTCCACAGTCTGCATTTTCTTCCATCTGGTCCAGCATGGCCTCCTGCCCAGGGGCTGCAGGGGGATCTTTGCTCCAGTGCCTGGAGCCCCTCCTGCCCCCCTCCTCCTCTCCCCCGGGTGCCGGCAGGGCTGTTTCTCCCCCTTTCTTCCTTTCTTTCTGCCAGCTGCAGCTGCTGGGCAGCGCTGTGCCCTCCCTTCCCCAGGCTGTCCCTGAGGCAAGGCGCCGCCATCTTGGCTGCTGGGCCCAGCCATGCCCTGCCGTGGGGCAGTTGGAGCCAGTACGGGGCAGCCCCAGCATTGCCACACGCAGCAACAACACAGACATGCACCCACACCCACGGGTGCCCACACCCCATATAATGATATGGCAGTAACATTAAAGGATATGAAAAAATCAATAAAAAGTACAATTTTTGTGTTCAAATTTTCACAAAAACTGAATGAAGACTGAACCAAAAATACTATCACAAAAAAAAAAAAAAAGATTAATGAATTCATATTTGATGTTCTGCATTTCTGCCTAAAGAAATTTAAGAGGTCAACTTGAGATGGAAAGCCCTGCAAATCATGAAACTGTCAAAGACATTCTTAGCTTGCACGTAAGAGCTGTCTTTTCTTACACCGAAGATAAATGTTTCTAGTTTTTATCCTCTTGGTTAAATCATAGTTTTAAAAGGTTAACTAAGTGAGACTTTAAGCTTCTATGAGAAAAAATGCTGACTACAAACCCTAGTGAAATTAATGTACGTTTGTTTCACTCCTTTAACACTGAGACATTTTTGGACATTTATGCACATTCTAGATCTTTGCTGGAGGCTTCAGGAATAGAAAGGGATAGGAACACATCGGGGCAGTATGGGGCAATCATTCAAAGTCCATAACCAAAGCGCAATTTTCCAATGTAATCAATTCAAATCTGAATGATCCACTGCAGATTCTTATAAAACACAGGAAGAGAACATCAAACATCACATAAAAACACAGAAAGTATTAAAAAGAGAGAAAACATAATACTTGCACACTGTCCAAAATCAAGCATCTTCACAATTCTGACTCCAGTGCCCTCTGTAGCCCATGGTGCGGGTGGTTATGTATCCGTTCTGCTTCGGTGATTTAAATGGTCTGTAACTCTTTCACAGCAACTGGACTGACAGTAGTCAGTTACCAGCAACATTTATACAAGGTGCCTATCTCTTGTTGAGACAACCTTAATAAAATAGGTGTAATTCTGCAGCCTCAATTTCTAAACAACAGTTACAAAGAACTCCAGTGTTAATAATAGTGCCAGCGTACAAAACTGAAAATTCTCTACAGTAAAGCACAAGAAAAAAAGATAATGAAAAAATAGAAGAAGAAAACAGAAATCTAGACAATCAACTATCAACATGTCCATCAACACTTTGGAGTACTGTATTTTTCTGAAGAAGCAGAATGGATATGCAGGTACTGCTGATACGCACGGTTAATATTTGAGGCTATGTATCACAGAAAGAATGCACAGCCTGTGCTAAAAAGGTGTGTCCATCTTACACTGTTATGTATTCCCACTTACACTGATCTACAACCCAATCTAATAATGTTTGATTTATACATTTAAAAAAAATTAAATAAGTCTAAGTTTATAGACTGCTGTTTTTCAGATGCTACTCTGAATTTAGCTAGGTAAATAAAGACAAAATAATTAAGAAAGGCACTACTAGGCCAGACCAGACTTCTATCTACACTAACACTGCCTTCCATAGGCATTCCATAGAACAGCTATATTTTGCAGTCATTTTACTATGCACCTCTGTTGTTACAGGCATGTCAATGGGTAGCTCTCACATCTACCTCTTCCAGTATTCATTCACGGAACCACTGTCCAGCAATTTATCTACCCCAGATGATGGGTTAGAGCTATCTAGAACCTTCTGCAGAAACCAAAGTCCTGTTCACCACTCTCAGCACCCCTTTTCTCAAGTGCCCCACTGATGTAGTATTGTGGTATTTTGTGACTAACAGTTCCTCTTTCACCTTATCCACAGCTTTCATGACTTTGCAAATGATGATCATATCCTCCTTCTACCTTACCTTTTCCAAACAGCATCACTCCCTACTGAAAAGTCACTTCATAAGGCAATTTGATCCCCTTGATCATACTAGTGCTCAAACTCCACCACACAGATGCAGACCAGAACTGCACACAGTAGTTTTGACATCAGATTACCAAAATCTAAAATAGAGGCATGTTGTAGTTTAGCCCCAGCAAGCAGCTAAGTGCCACACACCTATTAGCTTACTCTTCCCAGGAGGGATGGAGGAGAGAATCGGAAAGGTGAAAGTGCAAGAACTCGTGGTTTGAGGTAAGGACAGTTGACTAAGTAAAGCAAAACTCGCGTAAGCAAGCAAAGCAAAACCAACAATCCATTTGCTACTTCCCATTGGCAGGCAGGTGCTCAGCCACTTCCAGGAAAGCAGGGCTCACCAGTTTACAGGTCCCAGTTTACAGATTTACCAGAGCCTTTGGTGACTTGTTACTGTTCATTTACTTTCAACCCCAGTTGTTTAGAGACAGCCTTTGCATAAAATTTATAAAAGCCTCTTAATAGCTACCCAAATTTGACTCAGGTGTAAATCCTCTGAAAAATGATTTCGCACTGAAGGTCAGGAGATCAAACCAGCATTCCACCCTTACCGGGCACATGCACACCTTTTGGATAACATGATATTAACCACACTAAGTATGAGCCATGCCCATAATAAATCATGGCTGTAAACATCCACATGCTCCAAATCCTCCACGCTCTCAATCATCTAGCCTTGATCCAGCAGCAGGCTGGAAAACAATTAGCTGTGTTAGTGAAGATCTGAACCTAAGCTAACAGAGCCTTCCCAAAACCTAAAGCCTGTTGAAGATCCCTTGCAAAGGCTGCACTGGGATTTATTTAGTGGAGCTTCATAATAAAACTAAGTCCAGGAAGATTTGCTTTCCAGTGGTATTAATGATCTGCTGCTGTTTTCTGTATATTGTGGAGGAGGAGAATCCATGTTAATTGAATACAGTGGTGGGATGAAACACTGGACTTGGAAGACAGGAAAATAATCAAACAAGACTAGAGACAATAAGATGAGGAAAAGAAATATAGCAGAAAGCTGAAGGGAAAGACTGGAATTCACTAGAAGAATAACATGGGAGCTCAGAACACCAAATTTTTTGGAAGAAGGTGTGTGGCACCTCTGAGAAAGCATCTTTATGAAAAGCCAAAATGCTGCACAGCAGTAAGGAATGAAAAGGAAAAAAAAAAAAAAAAAAAGTGTGAGAAATAGCCCTGAAAACACCAAGGAGAAAGCGGGAGGGGAAGGAGGTGCTCCAGGCACTGACACACAAATTCCACTGCAACCAATGGAGAGACCATGGTGCACAGCAGAGCAGATAACCACGCTGCAGCCCCTGGAGGGCCCCATGCTGGAGCAGATATCCGCAATGAAACCCATGTGAAACATCTATGCAGGATCAGGGACAAAGTGTACGAAGGAAGGAGCAAAGTGTGAGGCAGAGAGGAGCTGTTATGGACTGGCCCATCCCTCATCATCCATTCCCCAGTGCTGCTTATGGGACAGAGAGGAGATAGAAGAGTCAAGAGTGAAGGAGTGAAGTTGAGCCTAGGAAAACAGGGAGTGGGTGAGTAGAATGTGTTAATTTGTCATTGTCCCTCACCATCCACCTCTATTATAATTGGCAATAAACTAAATTATTTTTTCCCAAGTCAAATCTGTTTTGCCCATGACAGTAACTGGTAAGTGATCTTCCTGTCTTTATCTCAGCCCATGAGATTTTCCACCTTATCTCCTCCCCCTCTCCTGTTGAGGAGGGGCAGTGAGAGTGCAGCTGGGTGAGTGTCTGGCAGCCAGCCGAGGTCAACCCACCATGTTGATGAACGACTGTAACTGGCAAACAGTGGAGACTGGTGACAGCAACAGGATATTCTTAACTACCTGGCCTGCAGGATAGAAGCATACAATTTATATTTCAGTACACAAATGTGAGAATTTATACTGTGAAAATATTCAGAAGACTGGAACACAATTCTGAAAAGCACTGCCTTGTAGTCCCAGGCTGATACGAAGCATTATTCAGAAGATACAGTGTGACTGTTGGACCTGTGAACAAGGGGTGTTTTGTAGGAATGGTTGTCCAGCCACTGTAAGTGGTGCCACTGCAACTGCTATGATAATAAATTCTAGTGTCTAATAAATAATCACTCCAGACAAAAAATACAAAAATAAAATAAATAAATAAGTCACTAAAGGGCTGAAAAATGTACCTTAAGGAGAGAGAAGTTTAGGAAATACAGTCAGGTTCTCTTGTGGCACTATTTAGTGGCCATCACTGATGAAAGTATTTACTGGGAGAAAGTCACTTCTGAGTCAAGCAGAGGTCATGTTCAGGCTTTGTACAATAAATCTTATCTGTAGTTCAAACAAGATTTATAAAACGAGTGTCAAGTTAATATTCCAATCAAAGTACATTTAAAGTCAGTGATTTAGACATTCAGAGATGATACTAATACCAGCTTAATTATTAAACTGAGTATTGAGTAATAAATATTTAAGACTTTATAAAAGAAATACATATTTGCTTCCTTCATATTTTAGATTTTTGGAAAGCATCACAGAATCATCTGATAGATCTCTCAGTCTTCACTGAAAAGAACAAGGCCCAGAGAACAATGTAGCTGGAGAAGCACATCTCTCACAGAGTGTTGTGGTTTAGCCCGGCTGGCAGTCAAACACCACACAGCCGTTCGCTCACCCTCCCCCCTCCCTCTCCGGGATGGGGGAGAGAAACGGGAAAGTGAAGCCTGTGAGTTGAGATAAAGACAGTTTATTAAGACAGGGAAAAGAATAACAACAATAATAATAATAATAATAGTATTAATAGTAATAATGTGTACGAAATAAGTGATGCACAATGCAATTGCTCACCACCCGTTGACCGATGCCCAGCCTATCCCCGAGCAGCCGGCCCCCCCTCCACCCCGGCTAGCCACCCCTATATATTGTTCAGCATGACGTCAGATGGTATGGAATACCCCTTTGGCCAGTTTGGGTCAGCTGTCCTGGGTCTGTCCCCTCCCAGCTTCTGCTGCATCCCTAGCCTGCTCGCTAGCAGGACAGAGAGAGGCTGAAAAGTCCTTGGCTTGGTGTAAGCACTGCTCTACAACAATTAAAACATCAGCATGTTATCAGCGCTCTTCTCATTCTAATCCAAAACATAGCACCCTACCAGCTACTAGGAGGAAAATTAACTCTGTCCTAACTGAAACCAGGACACAGAGTTCAACAGAACTCACAGTCTGATAGTAACAGTACTTTTATCTGTACTTAAATATAGTGGCCTTCCAGATGAAAGAAAAAGAGCAGAAAGATCTCACCTCTTTGCCCTCCACCTTGTCAGTTGAGGGAGGGAGCTGCATGCACACACTTGTGCATATCTTCTCTAAATGAAACTTAACACAGCAAAGTTTGTGAGCATATTCAGTCTTACAGAAGCACCAAGTTCTTGACAGCAGTCTCCTACCCAATCCATAGGGACAAGATTGAAGTACATTTTAAAAAGAAAGAAGGCAGAAGAGAGGAAATAAAAGAGTGCAATTGGGCTTGATGGTGAAAGTGATGCATTGTACAGAGTCTCAGTTATTGGAGTGTAAACTCTGCTGCGCAGAAAGCTATTTCTGCTTACCGCCAGAAATGCGTTCTACATTTAAAGCTTTCACTTTTTGAATATTATTATTCTGTTATGTTATTTAAAAAGAAATTTTAGAAAATGGAAGCAAAACCTGGACAACCAGTCATCTCATTCTGCAGATATATAGTGATGGCACTGGCAGTCTGTTCCATGTATCCTAGTTTTTGATTTATCTTGATTTGAGTAATTCCAGTTATTCAATATGCTTATTGGTGCTGATTTGAGCACAAATACCCATTCCCTTCTTCCTTCAGAACCAAACTTTTTTTCCAGTTTCACTGGTTACTCAAACACTACATCTGTCAGACATCAATATTCCCTTTCTTTGCAGCTGCTACAAGCCAGGTGCAAATTGTCAATGCAACACTCAACTGCACAATACAAATTGCAAAGAAAACCAGCTAAAAAATAAAAAAATTAAAATAATAAAATAAAAGAAATAGCAGAGTATTCTTGGAATAATTCTTTCAGCAAACAAGTAAAGCCTAGTTCTTAAGAAGTCATACAAGCTATTTCAGCTTTTTGCAAGACAACTCATGCAGTTACACCTAGCTCCTCAGGTGATGCAAATCAGCATTAGCATCACATTTTCACTGTACATTATTATACTATGCAAGGCACTAAAATATTACGGTGGTGCAAAAGATAACATACTTCAAGTGAAAGTTAATACATTATTTCTCTCTGCCCTCTTCACACCCTGTTGTTCTTATAGCAGAAGGTTGAAAACAGTAATGAAATGAGCCATTTTATCTTTAAAAAAATCATTATTACTGTAGAAAATTTCTGATACTTACATGAAGAAAGGTTTTTATATGTGTATGTGTAGCTCTGTATCATAATTCCAACAGTATTAACTGATCAGAAATCAGAAATGAAACAGTATTTAATAATAGCATAACCAGCAATTTTTTTATTTTTATTTTTTCCCCCACATATAAATTTCAGAGATTCCTCCAATAAATTACCATCAATAAACACATGAATAGCCTCTGTACAGTCCTTTCAGATTCTTCACCACATGTACAATGCCAACTGTGGTTTGTCACAGTGACTTGTACCTGGCATGAGGGTTACTAAAGGAAGCAGGGGCAGTGCTCTGTAGCTGGTGACTGTTTGCTTCTAGGTTAAAATCTTGTATCACTGCCCTGTCTCTGTCATGAGACCTCAAAGGAGGGTGCCATTACGCTTTGTGGGTGGAGACACCTGTTTGAGGAGAGGCTATACACTTCAGCATCACATATGAGCTCACGGCTAAGAAAGCCTACTCGCTCATCTGTTTCCACAGAGGATCAGTGCCTCCCACTGATCAGGTTAACTTAAAAAAAAAAAAAAATTAAAATAAAATCTAGGTTGCTGCCATTTGCAGTTTGTGCTTCTTCAGGCCCTAAACTTTGACCAGTTATTCACAGCATATTGTGAGATAAAGATAGTGCTCATTTTGAACTTTTATCATAGCATGATTTTTAAAATTATAATAAGGATACAAAGAAACCAGCATTTCAAGCAACAAATAAACTAAGACGATTCTGAGGTTAAACACTTCTTTCAGTGTACAGACAGAGGGCAGAATTAGTCACTGGTGGCTTCCTTTAAACAAAAGGAATTATACCTGGAATGACCACATACTTCATCTCTGCTTTCACATCTTTTATTGATTTTTGTTTTAAGGTTTTCTTTACATTTTTGGAATAATGTTTGTGAGCAGACCCCAGAACACTGTTGGAATCTTTATGGAAAAATCTCTGACCTCCCCACGCCCCCCCACCCCCCTCCTCCCCCCCACCCCCCCCAAAAAAAAAAAAAAAAAAAAGCCAAGGCAAAAGATACCAAGTAGATTCTTAATCACAGCTGACTGTTTTACTCCATGCAGCATAAAATAGCATAATTCTTTCTTCCCAATAGTTAATGTACTGGAAATGAACTTAAAGAAATGAATTGGATTGACCAAATGAAGAGTTTTATTATTACAATGTGGACAATAATAAGGATCATAACAGCAATCATGATAATCTGTGATCTGACTGGAATTATTATTTGGAAGAAAAAGGTCTAACAAATATTTCTTAACAATAGAAAATAAGACACACAAAATGAATTTTCATTCTTGGGCAAACTATTTGCAACTGCAAACAGTATACCAAGGGAGTGGTTATTTTATTCTAAATAAGGCGGTTATAATATAAAAGATAGTAACTAATCTGACTCTGAAAAGATGCCTTGGATTTTATCTTTTACAGATGACCCTTAATACTCTGTGTATTAACAGAGACACCAGCAAAAAAGGCCCACTAAATAGTCCAATAATTTGCAGAGATTAAAAGAAATGCATCAAAGTCTACTATTCTCCATTTAGCGAAACATATTAAAGGATGGAGAGGATTGGAGAAAACTAGCCATAAAAATAAATAAATAGGAACATACATACTCAAGTGTAGGAGTTCATGAGATATGACAGAGTATAGCAGTATTGACAGATAATGAAATTTAGGTTACCCATAGTGATTAAGACTTGTTATTTGTCAGGATAACAGTTAAAATGACAAGAAAATTTTTGAAAAATAAAATCTTACATACAGGTGCCTGAAGCAAGGCATATTAAAGCCAGGCACATTAACTGATTGGCATTGTTATAGTGATTGCCAAAGACTTTGTAAATTAAATTACAAGTGATTATGAAATAATTAGTTCCATTAAAACTCTGAAAAAAAAGGTAAAAAAAATTATAAAACTTCTGTTTTGTTAAAACCAAACCACCACCACCAACAAAAAACTACATGTCTTTTTACTAGGCAAAGGAATAACAAATGTATTACAGCCTCAATAAAAGCTACATTCTGTATTATCAGACCAAACTATAATTCAATTTTAGTTTTATTTTCTATAAAAATACATTTTCTGACACTATGAGAAAAACCTACATATTAATTACACACACTCATTACTTCAATTTTTGTCTTCGATTTCTACCTTCCTCATACACTCCAACTGCATGTCTTCCAATTAAGTACATGGAGTTTATATACATAAGAAAGTTGTGCAAGAAGGATTTTACATAAACTATAATTAATTTATATAAAACATACTATTACTCATATATTCATCTCAGCATATGCTACCATGCTTAAATACTGACAAAAAAATTACTTTAGTTAGTTTTATTTTGTTACTGAGACGTCTATCACACTGAAGCCCCAATGTAACTGGTAAGATACTAAGCACAATCAAAAATAAATGCATTTGCTATCATACAATGAGGTAAATAGAGCATTTATCAAAATAGTTACATGCTACCCTATTTTTTAAAAATATTAATCCACTACTGAAGATTATAATCTTCACTGGTAAATGCCTTTATAGGAAAAGTATGAAATGCATGACGGTCTTTTATATCACCTCTACTTTCAGAAGAAGAGAAGGTATCTCATTTTTCACAGTTAACAGTTTCACAGGTAACAGTTTTTGGTAACTGAAAATATATTAATTGCCGTAATTTAATTCTGTTTTCCACATCTGTCTGTATAACTAGCACCATTCTCCACCATGCTCCACCATTCTCCACCATTCCTCCACCAAGAAAGCTAGAAGGGTAATTGTTGTAGGCAACTCCCTTCTCAGGGGGACAGAGGGCCCTATTTGTCAGCCTGACCCTACCTGTAGGGAAGTCTGCTGCCTCCCTGGGGCCAGGGTCAGGGATGTTGCCAGAAAGCTTCCCAACCTGGTTCGCCCCTCTGATTACTATCCCCTTTTGATAGTCCAGGCTGGCAGTGATAATATTGAAGAGAGAAGCCTGAAGGCTATCAAACGGGACTTTAGGGGACTGGGACTATTAGTAGATGGAGCGGAAGTACAGGTCATGCTTTCCTCCAACCCTACAGTGGCAGGGAGGGCTATAGAGAGGACCTGGAAAGCCCACCTGATAAACAGGTGACTCAGAGGCTGGTGCCAACACAGAATTTTTTTATTTATTTATTTATTTTTGACCACGGGGTGCTTTACTCGGCACCCAGCCTGCTAACTGCAGATGGGTCCCACCTGTCTGTAAAGGGAAAATGGATACTAGCACAGGAGCTGGCAGGGCTCATTGAGAGGGCTTTAAACTAGGTAAGAAGGGGGACAGGCAGCACAGAAGGTGGGGTGGTGTGGGTCTCTATATTAGAGAGTATTTTGATGTTGTGGAACTTGAGGCTGAGACTGGGAATGATAAGGTTGAGTCCCTATGGGTTAGGATCAGCGGGAAGGCCAATAAGGCAAGCATCCTGGTGGGGGTCTGTTACAGACCGCCAAATCAGGATGAGGAAACGAATGAGGAATTTGACAGGCAGCTGGCAAAAGTTGCAAAATCATCATCTCTTGTACTCGTGGGGGACTTCAACTTCCCAGACATATCCTGGAAATGCAATACAGCTCAAAGGAAGCAGTCTAGGAGGTTTCTGGAGAGCGTGGAAGATAGTTTCCTGACTAAGCTGGTTAGTGAGCCTACCAGGGGAGGTGCCCCGCTGGACCTTCTGTTCACGAACAGTGACGGTCTGGTGGGAGATGTGGTGGTCGGGAGCTGTCTTGGGCAGAGTGACCACGAAATGGTAGAGTTCTCTATTCTTGGAGAAGTCAAGAGGGGGATAGTAAAACTGCTGTCTTGGACTTCCGGAAGGCAGACTTTGAGCTGTTCAGGACACTGGTTGGCAGAGTCCCTTGGGAGGTGGTTCTGAAGGGCAGAGGAGTCCAGCAAGGCTGGGCACTCTTCAAGAAGGAAATCTTAATGGCTCAGGAGCGGTCTGTCCCCACGTGCCCAAAGACGAGCCGGCGTGGAAGAAGACTGGCCTGGCTGAAGAGAGAGTTGTGGCTTGAGCTTAGGAGAAAAAGGAGGGTTTATAATCGTTGGAAAAGAGGGCAGGCCACTCAGGAGGACTATAAGGATGTTGCGAGGCTGTGCAGGGACAAAATTAGAAAGGCCAAAGCTCATCTGGAGCTCAATCTGGCTACTGCCGTTAAAGATAACAAAAAATGTTTTTATAAATACATCAACACAAAAAGGAGGACTAAGGAGAATCTCCATCCTTTACTGGATGCGGGGGGAAACTTAGTTACAAGAGTTGAGGAAAAGGCTGAGGTGTTTAATGCCTTCTTTGCCTCAGTCTTTAGCAGCAAAACCAGTTGTTCTCTGGATACCCGGTACCCTGAGCTGGAAGGGGATGGGGAGCAGGATGTGGCCCTCATAATCCACGAGGAAATGGTTGGCGACCTGCTACAGCACTTGGATGTATGCAAGTTGATGGGGCCGGATGGGATCCACCTGAGGGTACTGAGAGAACTGGTAGAGGAGCTGGCGAAGCCGCTTTCCATCATTTATTGGCAGTCCTGGCTATCGGGGGAGGTCCCAGTCTGACTAGACTGGCAGCTAGCAAACGTGACGCCCATCTACAAGAAGGGCCGGAGGGTAGACCCGGGGAACTATAGGCCTGTTAGTTTGACCTCAGTGGCAGGGAAGCTCATGGAGCAGATTATATTGAGTGTCATCACGCGGCACTTGCAGGGCAACCAGGCGACCAGGCCCAGTCAGCATGGGTTTATGAAAGGCAGGTCCTGCTTGACGAACCTGATCTCCTTCTATGACAAAGTGACACACTTAATGGACGAGGGAAAGGCTGTGGATGTGGTCTACCTTGACTTCAGTAAGGCTTTTGACACTGTTTCCCACAGCATTCTCCTCAAGAAACTGGCTGCTCATGGCTTGGACTGGCATATGCTTCGTTGGGTTAAAAACTGGCTGGATAGCTGGGCCCAAAGAGTTGTGGTGAATGTGGTCCTCTTTAATATCTTTATCGATGATCTGGATGAGGGGATCGAGTGCACCCTCAGTAAGTTTGCAGATGACACCAAGTTAGGTGCGTGTGTCGATCTGCTCGAGGGTAGGAAGGTTCTGCAGGAGGATCTGGATAAGCTGGACCGATGGGCTGAGGCCAACTGTATGAGGTTCAACAAGACCAAGTGCTGGGTCCTGCACCTGGGGCGCAACAACCCCAAGCAGAGCTACAGGCTGGGAGATGAGTGGTTAGAAAGCCGCCTGGCAGAGAAGGACCTGGGAGTATTGGTTGATAGTCGGCTGAATATGAGCCAGCAGTGTGCTCAGGTGGCCAAGAAGGCCAACAGCATCCTGGCTTGTATAAGAAAGTGTGGCCAGCAGGTCTAGGGAAGTGATTGTCCCCCTGTACTCGGCTCTGGTGAGACCGCACCTCAGGGACTGTGTTCAGTTTTGGGCCCCTCGCTACAAGAAGGACATGGAGGTTCTCGAGAGAGTCCAGAGAAGGGCAACGAAGCTGGTGAGGGGTCTGGAGAACAAGTCTTATGAGGAGCAGCTGAGGGAGCTGGGATTGTTCAGCCTGGAGAAGAGGAGGCTCAGGGGCAACCTTATCGCACTCTAAAGATACCTTAAAGGAGGCTGTAGCAAGGTGGGGATTGGTCTATTCTCCCACGTGCCTGGCGACAGGATGAGGGGGAATGGGCTAAAGTTGCGCCAGGGGCGGTTTAGGTTGGATAGTAGGAAAAACTTCTTTACTGAAAGGGTTGTTAGGCATTGGAATGGGCTGCCCAGGGAAGTGGATGAGTCACCATCCCTGGAGGTCTTTAAAAGACATTTAGATTTAGAGCTTAGTGATATGGTTTAGTGAAGGACTTGTTAGTGTTAGGGCAGAGGTTGGACTAGGTGATCTTGGAGGTCTCTTCCAACCTAGACGATTCTGTGACTCTGTGATTCCGGAACTTGTTCAGAATTCAACCTCAGAAAACCTTTCATTTTAATGCTTTACACAATAATGTTAGAACTTCACTGTGTTTTTTTGTTTGGTTGTTTTTTTTTTTTGTTTTGTTTTGGTTTTGTTCACCACTCTTATTGTGTTACTTAAGAGAAGTTTCTTACTTTCTAAATTTCTGCATCCAGGATTTCACAATAGCTACTGGGGCCATAGTCTTTATAGCTGTAAGAAATAGGAAAAATGGTAATCTATTTCTTCAGCAATTTTCACTCTTAATCATGTGAATCAAAATAGCTCTAAAGAAAAGTTAATGTACTATGTTCCAGTTACTACTTACACAGTAACTCAAAATAAATACTACTTTATATATTTAATACTTTACTTTTATTCTTCCACGTTGTTGTCTGGCCTACATCCATTCTTTCAAATTGATATTTCAGCAGCTATATGCTCTGTCCAAACACTAACAAGTTTGCTGACTTGAGCTCTTCATCATTACATTATATTAAACAGAAAATACCATTTTGAAATACAAACTAATAAAAACAAATCAGCACATCTTAAAAACAAACAAACAAACAAACCACCTTCAGTTGCTGTAAGCTATAAAAGATTCAGACTGACAATTCATGGTATTTCTAAAATAAGAGGTTGGAAGGGACCTCTGGATGCCATCTGGCCCAACCCCCCACTCAAGCAGGGATACCTAGAGCAGGTTACCCAGGACCATGTCCAGATGGCTTTTGAAGATCTCCAAGGAGGGAGTCTCCACAACCTCTCTGGGCAACCAGTGCTAGTGCTCCAAGTGTTTTCTCATATTCAGGTGGAACCTCCCATGTTCCAGTTTGTGCCCATTGCCTCTTGTCCTGGCACAGGGCACCACTGAAAAGAGCCTGGTTCTGTGCTCTGTCCACCCAGTCCTAGTGCCTGGAGTTGTTCCTTCCCATATGCAGGACTCTGCACTCCTCCTTGTTGAACTTCATGAGGTTCTTGTCAGGCCAGCTCTCCAGCCTGTCAAGGTCCCTCTGGAGGGCAGCATGGCCCTCTGGTGAGTCAGCCACTGCACCCAAATTTGGTGTCATCTGTGAATTTACTGGGGGTGCACTCTACTCCACTTACCAGATCATTAATGAAAATGTTAAACAGGGCTGAACCTAGTATTGACCCTTAGGGTACTCCACTTGTTAGTGGCCTCCAAAATGTGTAAAAATACCTGAGGGAAGGGTATGGGAAGGATGGGAAAGAAGATGGAACCAGACTCATGCCAGTAGTGTCCATTGACACTCCAAAAGGTAACAGGCCCAAACTGAAACACAGGAAGATCCATTTAAATATAAGTAAGAAAAAAAAAAAAAAGTCTACGCATTTAGTCTACAAAATACTACACATTTGTAAAAAACTACTATTATCAATTCCATAAAAATTCACCAAAAATGTAAACAAACATTTTATGCATACAACATAAACTTTTGAGCAATATTTCTCTCCATATATGTGGTATACCTGAATTTGTATGTGTGAAAAATCATTACGATTTGGGGGATGTCAGTTTAAGAAGCTGATACTCTAACACTGAAGCACAGTTTTAGACCCACCACCACTAACCTACATAACTCTCAGGCCAATAGGTGAGTGGATTATATTACTGCAGTAAAAGTTTTAATGAAAATGCTTCTGAAAGCAGACTGATCCATATTTAAGGTTATTAAACTGACAACAATAAAACTTCAGGTTTATTGCAACATTATCTGCTAATATTTCCTTCAACACAAAAGAAAACTGGAATGCCTGCTGAAGGCTGCTGGTATTTCCTGACTGCCAATATAATGAAGACCACAGGGACATGAATGCAGTTTTGCAATCATTTTTTATTTTTTTCTGGGAAACAAAAGAATGGGAGCTCTGCCTATTAGTAACAGCAGGAAAATTTAACTCTGTCCTACTGATGTCAAAGATGTCACTGTCTGTCCACCAGGAAAACTGCCTTTACCTTCTCTCTCTCTCCTGCGTGAAGTTGGGTTTTCGGTTTGTTTGTTTGTTTGTTTGTTTTCTAACTGCCAGATCGGTGGGAGACTATTAGATGGACTCTGACTACTTCCCTGTATCTTCCGGTCCAGCAAGATCTTTACTTCTTTAGTTTGTAGATATGTGCAGCGTGGAGGACACTTTGCCATCAGAGACAAATAAAAGCTTCTGAAGATTAAAAACATATGAAAATATAAGTGTAATGAATAAAAACAATAAACATACACTTTAAAAGATTTGGGAAAAATGCTACTGCCTCATGAAAATCTATCTGCTAGGGAAGACAGACAATGTTAATGAAGATCTCAAGCACACAGTCCCTCTCCACCACACATATTTTTTTCCATGTATTGGATATATGGGTGCACTATTGGTGCACTTTGCAATTTTGTCTCCAAAATTCTCAGGAAGACCAGCAATTACAGTAGGTTCAGACAGCATAACCCATGTCCACCAGTAACCACAATTAGGACACTTACTGTCACCTGGCTATTTGCATGTTGATGTTTTAGGAAACCACAGCTCCTGGGAACAGCATGATTATTCTGAGCTAAGTGCAGGATGCCATGTAACTAGTCTCCTCTCCACCTCGTTCCACAGACATTGCTGAAATAAAAGATCAGCACTCAAGAATGGCAGCCTCTTAGCTGTACAGTAGCAGTAGTGCTGGTCAGAAAGGAGATGGAAAAATACAGCTGAGAGCACAGAACACCCCCCTCAGCAGCAGCCTGTAGTTATCTTGGGTTAAAGGGAAAATAGAAACAAACTGAACATTATTTACCTGTAGACAGTATTCAATTTTATCTGTAGACACTATTCAATTTTCTGTTTTATCTAGGACATCATTACTGAGTGTTCATTGCTATTACACTGGTTCATGAAAGAAAGATGTGGGAAACCATAATTTTAACAGCTTTTGAAACAGCTGACTGACATCAAATGTTGTGTTGTGCAGAAATTTGTCACAGAAAGATCAGGAAATTGAATAAAGGAAACATTTAGACTAATGCTATTCACTGATCCTAGTTAATTAATGAGAAATGCATGCACTTCAGAAAGGATTTGAACTGATGTTAGAAGTTTGCAAGACAATCCACAATCCATTTGCAGTTCCTCAGCAGTTACTTTGATTTTTTGAAACTGTCATGATTTTATAGAAAAAATTAAAAAAAAATACAAATAACTTGTTAAATAACTTGCTGTTATTGTCTGCTATTGTTTAATTGCAGCATTCAATACTGACGGCCACAAGCACTTGAAAAAATGAAAAGCTTCAATTTAAAACATACGTTTTTAAATAAAGCCTGCCTCTTTAACTTTTTTTTTTTAAACTGCTATTAGTTCATACATTCAGGCAACTAGAAACCCAGAGTTGTTTTTTTTTTTTTTTTATGTACAAGTGAGATGACCCTAGGATCTGGAATTTTTAAAATGTCAGGTTGAGTGAGTCGATTATTTCTTGAAAGTTGATAGAAATCCCAGAACAGCAGTGCTAAGACAAGTATTTACTTTGCAATGAACAGCAGATATAATTCCAAATGATTTCACAAGCAAAATCTGGTTTGTTTTGTGTAACACCTTGGAATTATACAAAGCAATACTCTGTATACATACTGTGTATGTACGTATGTATAAAGAATCAAAGCAAATCTTTTAAAATTAATTGTATAGAAACACAAACAATCTATATAGCAATTATTACCAAGTTCACCAGTTCACTCTGCAGATGGCACATAACAAGGCCAAAGATTACTTTCCATTCTCTGGAAAGCAAGAACCAGCAAAATTTATCCACTATTCCATAACTACCGCATGTTAATGAGACAACCAGGCAGTTACACAGCAATTACATTGCTGACAATCATATTCACAAATAATTAACATTAATATACAAGTAATTTAATGTATTTTAAGGCTAGCAAAGGAAATTCCATGAAGCCTGTTAAATGGCAAATATTTTGCCCTGGAACTGGCATAATGTCAAAAGATTTTTAATTTTTAATTTTATTATTCAAAGGTGTCTTTACAACTGGAATGTAAAGGAAAAAATGCCAATTGATGACAAATGATGTAACAAAGAAATGGTATCATATATTATAAAATGTTATCATACATTATAGAATTAGAGGTTGACTAAGAGAAAGGAAATACACGTTGCAGCATGGTGCACAACCAGAATCACGAAACATGGTATGTTTAAGTAATCTTCTCTGGCTGGTACTAGGAATAGCCATTTGCAATAACAAAATTAATTTCTTAGCTTTTTTACAGCTGTGCAAAACAACAGATTTTAAGTATTGGGAACCACGGGGTCTAAATTCCTGCTAGCATAGATTTGATAAAGAGAAATGTGAAAAAAGTTTTTGTTTTTTCGTTGTAGAAGGATTTATTTTTATTCACTTCTGTTTTGATATATTTATTGGCAATAATTGTATATCATTTTAGCACTGAATTTGGGAATGCAAGGTCTGTTTGGGATTTATTTTACTTCAGAGATCACTTAGCATTTGCTTTTTAGAAAAGCAGGAAACTTTTCCAACATACATCATTCTATGATACTGAAAAGTTAACAGTATCATCAAATTCCATAAATTAATAAACAAACCATATAAGAAAATGCACACCAAAGTATGAAAATCTGCTGACAACGCTGGGTCAGTTACCCAAGGTAATTATGACATGCTCTGACTGCAGAGAAGTGCAGACAGATCATACAAAACTCCATGACAAGCAATAAAATATCAAATGAAACTGAATGCAGATAGATGTAAAAACGCAGGCAGAAAAAAAAATGCAGTTAAAAAAAAAATTTGCAAATAAAATGTTGGATTGCAAGGTGCCAATTAACCATTTAGAACCAAGATCTTAACCTGATATTGACTTTTTTTATGAAATAGCCAGTTTTCAGTCTAAGAATAATCCCCCAAGTGAATCAAATATTAAGACATACTAGCATGATTTAGAGAAAAAAGCAGTATTTTTGTGGTGTCACAATATAAATGCAGGGTTCATGGGAATTTTTAATACTGTGGGCAGTTCTGGTCCCCTCTCTTCCAAGAAATGTAGAAGAATAACACAGAAAAATGACAGACTGTCAAGGTTATACACAAATTTACACAGAGAGAGTGATCAGCCTGGAGAAAAGTGAAATGAGTAGAGACAGATACACCATACTATGTGATTCATCCATGGCATGAAGAGGATGGACAAGGACTGATTACTCACCATCTCCTAAGTATGACATGAGGTTCCCAACAAATAAAAGCAGGTGCCACTTGAAGTTGGCGTACAAAATGCTGCAGATGTGTAAAATTTGCATAGATTCAGAAGGGAAAATAGACAAGATGATGGAAGAGAGATCCACTAATGGTTACAAAGTACACGGATGCTGCATCCAGCACCTGAAAGCTGCTAAAGATTAAGAAAATATTAGGAAAAGTATCATTAGACCTGTCCCGTTCATATACTTCTCTAAGCATTTGCTTATGGGAAGTTCTGGATGTGGGACACTGAGCTGCTGGAACCTCATGGTGTACATAGATGTTAAATCACAAGAAAGCATCATTTTTTCAGGCTAAACAAGTAACATCTGATGATTTGTAAGCAAACTTACATTTTTGATCATCTTTAGCATATGCCAAAGACTAAGCTTTGGAAATAAGGCATTCCACTTTCAGTCCACCTAATTCATAAATCACTTTACAAAGCTGATAATCTCTTTCTCATGTCTCTTCTCTTCATCATTTACTCAAACACTATTGCTCACTTTTGTATGCTTATAATTTATTGTTAATATGTGAAATATCCTGTATACTCAGAATTTCTTGTATTACTGTAATCTCCTTCTACAGGAAATATAGCAGCATAACATAATCCTATGCATTTTACTGTTTATCCAAGGTTTAAAATAATAACTTATGGACTGATGTGCATCTCCTGATGTTTCACAGGATGTATTCAGTAACAATTAGACACATAGAGGTCAGTAATTTTTCCCCCTCTTTCGTGCAGCAAAACAAATGCTTTACTATTCGGTGTGCCTACATGCACATGTATTCATGATGTTGTTGAAACTGTTTAATCTAACTTCAGACTTCAATAAATCTGATGTAACTATACATATGTCTACAACTTAAATTTCCTGGAATAAAATATTAAATATTTCCATGGTACTATTATGATCTTTTTTCATTAAAATCTAAGAACTTCAAAGTCAATTGTAGACTGGAAGTGGAGTATATAACAATACACAAAAAAGCTTCCCTCCGTGAAGCTTTAAAATGGTGCAATAAATGGTCACACAATTTTTAAATTATAGTAAATGACAAGATACGGACAGTTTAAACAGAGATATTAGTAGGTATACTTGTGTAAAACAACACTGATTTTCATAGTCTGCATTCTGGGGCTAAGCATAAATATTAATTCAAAACAAAGAGTTATTTACAGACAAACTTTCTTTGCCACAGATAAAAATTTTAGTAGTTTTCATAGGCAAATATGTTTTTACTGAATGAATGTACCAGGTCTGAAAACCTGAATAGAAACTCAAGCTATATTATTGTAAATTATTTATGAATCTTAGTTATTTAAAAAACAGAAGAAAATTTGCATGCTTGGCAGTTATAGTTCATGCAAGAGGGACAAACAAAACTAACTTCCTTAATTTTTTGATCAACTCAAACCCCATTTATATTCAACGCACATTTCTCTCTCCTTGTACCACTTTATTACAAGAGCTTCAAACTAGATTAGGCAGCTAAGTCTCTAGATGCAAAGGCCTATTTCAACACTGAATACTATGTCACAATGTACTTTGGTAGAGAACAGAGGTTAATTCATGAGCAGCAGAATTAATGGGGCTTACTTTTTTACAGATCTGTGTTCCACGTTTCCACAGTTCTCTCCCCTTTGCAGCTCTCTCCGGCACCCTAATGCCTGCCCCCAGACCCCTTCAGCCATGCCTTTTGCCCCTACTGGGGCTCCCAGCAGGAGGCAATTTGGTGGCCCTGCCTGCTGGCTGTCTGCACAGGTGTCAGGATGAGCAGGATCAGTAGCAGCTATGTTCATGCTGCACATCCCAGGGACATGGATTTGTCTCGCTCATCTGTTCCCACAGATTTGCCACAAAATGCTTATTAATGTTTATTAATGCTTATTAATGCTTATTAATGTAAAAGGTCCCCTGACGTACTCATCTGAATAAGCCAACAGGCTTCTCAGCTATTTGTGGGTGCTGTTTCTCATGGTTGGGTTTTCCATTTTTTGCTGAAAGGTATGTGAGTGGGGAGAACAGTCTAAAAAAGCAGTATCATTACAATCACATGGGTATTTTCAGACAATTCAGGTAAAATGAGACAGAACTATGGACTTCAGAAAGAAAATAATTAAAGCAATCATCACAAATACTTTTATGAAACCAGAACAGTGAATTTTGTACCAGCAATTTTTGTTAAGTGTATAAGTCATCTCATACATGAAAAAGCATTTATCGGGAAATAAATACATATGAGCAGCCATCTGAAATAATCGGCTATCAATTTGGGTATCCAATGTACATCAAATCGGTAGGTGTTAGGATTAAAAGGAAACACTGAAAGCCTGGCCATGCTTAATTTAATCATACAATAATTCACCTCTGTTTGCAGAGTAGATGAGTGAATGACTTCAAGTAACTGGACTACTCGTCCATGTTAATGGACACTATATCAAATGCCAGCTATGATACTTAAAATGTCAACATCATTAACCTTGTTAATTCTTCCACTGGAAAAGAGAAGGTAGAAGAAAGTACAGATCATATTAAAAAGATACCACATGAGCTACTCACAGACTACTTCTTAAGGACTGCTTTTATAGTATATGGTGAGACGGAAGCAGGGAAAACATTCCAATCAACCTAGTGCTCTATTTTCAAGCTATAAAATACTACTACATCACTGAAAGTTAAAATAAATTTGTGTCCAGAATGCTCTCATATCTAATTACAAGCCTTAACAATTAATGTGTCCATTATGGGGGGTGGGGCAGGGTGGTGGAATGAAAGCTTTAAGGAGAGATAAAGACAGGAAGATACAGTCAATAAAAATTCTATTCATCACGAAGAAGAGTTCAAGATTTCTCCTTGAGTGAATTACCTTTGTGCTTTCATCAACACCATCTCACTATACACATGCACAGACACACAGTCTTGCTTACACGACAATATACAACATGTGCTTTTCTGAACTCACTTGTACATAAGAATATCATGTTCCTAATATGCGATAACAGCAGCAGAGTGAAACTGTATTAGCTTTTCTTGTTATAAAGGTGCTTACATGAAAACGTATTTTAAAATATGATTAAGCTCATAGGTGAGAAGGATTAGCAATAGTATGCAGACCAAACTAAGCCAGAGAAAATCAGCACCTTGACACAACAGACTTATCAATTGTTTTCTCACAGTTAAAGATGTTCTAGTATTTCTACTACAATTTAATTCAGCAGTAATCTTAATTCAATTTCATTTTAGTTGAATGTTTTATTTGGCAGTATTGACAACAGTCCCTTGTATTACTGTATCATGGCTGTATATGCTGTACCATAAGCAAACATGCAGCTTTTGGCGTTCTTTAAGTATTTTTGTCTTCAATTATTCACCGTTCCCTTTGATGCGACTTTATGCTGTTTGTAACTTAGACTTCAATCTTCAGTTATAAAGTGTGGTTTTAAATTATATCAGTATTGTTTTAGTTTTAATAGGTGCTTTACCTATTAATTAGTTTGAGGCTTAACACATAAGAAGTAATGTAACCCCATTTTATGTTCCATGTAACATAATGAAGACTAATATAAGAATTACAAAATTACAAAACAAATTATTTCTAGATGAAAAGCATGCTCAGTTGATCACCCTCTCCATAGATTATTTGGCCACTACTCTTTGTTCTGTAATAGATAAAATGAAGCAATAACATTTACATTAGAGTTTTGCCTAGTAAAACTGATACAAAGACATATCAGTCTTACATGAAATGTAAAACTACATGCTGAACTACTCTGTTATGAAATAGTCAGCTTTTTAAATAGCGTTCAAATAACAGATTATGAATAAAGCAAATAAATACTTTAATACCATCCACATTTTTTCTTTTTTTACTGATGTTGTCTGAAGGGATGTGTGGAAGGAGAGAGAATCTGCTCCCTTAAGGGTATCTGATCAAGGACCGTTTCAATATAAAAGGGGATGATAAGAAAGCAATAAACAAGAATATACAGATAAACGTGACCAAAAAACAGTAAGAGAGGCAGTACAGAGGACTAAACCTGGCCAGTCACACTAATGGATGGGCTAGCATGAAACTGCAGGCAAACCAGGGTTTTGCAAGCAGTAAGCACACAAACCCAAGGGTGCAGGACGCTGGCGGGGCTTGGTGGCTCTATGCCAGCTGATGCCAAGCACACAGCCCCTGTGCCTGGGGCTGGCTGCTGCAGGAGGGGGCACAGGATGGCTGTACCTTCGCCGGACTGTGTGTGGGGTTGGGGGGTATTTGCCGTCCAACTTCAAGCTGGATGAGCCAGTGAGCAGAGATCTGGAGTCCAGACAGGGCTATCAGGTGGGCAGGAGGCCTGTGCTGGTATGCAGGGGGCTCCAGCGGTGTGCAGGAGGAGCCTGGGTTTCCAGCTGCTGGAGGAGGTGGCCACAGCTAGCACCAGCTAACATTGCCAATTAGCCTTTAGCTACTGTGATGTCTCTCTTGAATTCAATCTGCTTCTCTGCTAGTATTTTTCAGGTTTTTGTTCTTTTCTTTTCTATTTTTTTCCTGTGCTCACATTTGCTGTCATGTCATCTGCAAAGCATCTGATTGTGGTGACCCATAACATAACATCAGAAAGCCAGTCTTCATTAAATTTGTTTCAAATCCACACTGATGGTCAAGCAATTCCTCATGAGATACATTTCCTATGAGAATAAACAGTAAATACCTGCTATGTGTGTTCATTTTACAAGATCTATGAAAAGATGTTTGTAGGAAACAAAATGAAATGAAAATTTAAAACATGCTGTGACTACGGTAACAGTCTAAAAAAAGGCATAGGGCTGTGAGCAATGACATCTTTAGTACAGGTCCCTAACAAACTTACAAATGAAGAGAATTACAAATAAAAATCAGAAAAAGCCCATACTGCAGCTGAGGATGCTTTTGTCCTTTCTCAGAAACGAATGTCAAAAGAGTGCAATTAAATTTTATGATACTGTGAGAGCACTGCAAGAACAGTACACATATTTGTTTGAAGGAAGATTTGAAGTCTCTCATTCTACTGAAAGAGATTTACTAATAAGGACCCTCTGAAATTCTCAAATTATACATGCTGTTACACTATTTTCACAGTTAATTTTTCCACAGCTTGTCAGCTTCAAATGGTTTTGCAAGTGTAAATATATTTTGCTATGATAATACTTTCTTTTGTCCCTTATAACAGCCTTTAACAAGGACCCTTCTGTTTGCCGGGGTGTCTGCATGGTGCAGATAACCCAGAAGTTACCTGGAACCTGCACTGTCACCCAGTACATTTTTTGCTAACTGAACTTATTGGGGATACTTAAGATCCATAAAAATCTGCTCAATTACAAGCATCTGCTAAGCTGGCAAGAATTGCAAATATTTTCCAATTTAAACTGTACAGCTTAAGGAGTCAAAAATGTTTAAAGATATATACTCAATTAAGATCATATTTCCTAATCAAATGCTCACAAACAAAATTACTAATGTGCCAACATATTTAAGATTGCTGGAAAATGAGATCAAAATATGAATAGAATAAGCTTCATTCTGACATGAACAATTTCTTCTCCAAAACCAAACAGAACACAAACAGTAATTTTGAACTGAATGTATTTCACTCAAGCCAAATAAAATATTTATTTCATACTGATTATTTTTTATTTTTCAATAAGTTTAATCTCAAAATATGATTTTAGAAGCTACATCTTGTAATTCTGAAGGTGAAGTAATGGAATGCTACGACTTGACAAGAATTTTTTGCTCAGTACTTTTTAAAAAACTCAGCCCAAATCTTGACTTTTTTATCAATCTGAAACCACATTTTTGGCATATAAACTAATCATCTAAAATGTTCTGCCCTATTTGCCTGCAACCCCTGCAATCATAAGAGTTTAATAAGTACAGACACTAAAGGAAACAGAATAAAGTCCTAAACCAGGTTCAGGGCAACAAGATTTGTGAGTTTACAGGTATCTGTAACTTTGTTACACTGGCATGTCATTGTTCTCTCTGCCACCATAAACTTGATTGTAACATTTGTGTATTTAGGGTCAAATTTAGTTAAGTGGAAGATATTGAACCACATCAGCTACAAAATGGGTTGTGAAAGGAACTGGGTATACTGGAGCGAGGCCTGCAAAAGAGCACGACGATGATGAAGGGACTGGAGCACCCGACATACACGGAAAGGCTGAGCGAGCTGGGATTGTTCAGCTTGGAGAAGGTTCAGAGGAATCATATCAATGTGTGTAAATACATGATGGGTGGGGGGAGGAGGTAAAGAAGATGGAGCCACACTCTTCTGGCTAGTGCCCAACGAATAGACAAGAGGCAATGGGCATACACTGACACACTGAAAATTCCTTTTAAACATAAGAAGACATTTATTTTTTTTTTTCCCAGTGAGGGGGTTCAAACGCTGGAAGAGGTTGCCTGAAGAGTCCATGGAGTCTGCATCATCGGAGATATGCAAAACCCAAGTGGTCCCGGTCCTGGGCAACCTGCTTTACCTGACCCTGTTTGAGCAGGAAGGGGTTGCACTAGGCAATCTCCTGAGGTCCCCTCCAACCCCAGTCACTCTGTGATTCTGTGAAATGTAGTAAAAGAAGAGAACATAGCACAGGTCACCTCTTACTAGAATGGAATGAGCTTCAGAGCTAATTAAATGAATTAATAATGATCATTCTCTCTATAAGGAATCCAGACGTGGTAAACATGAGATTAAGTCAAATGTAGAGAAGACTTTCAGACAAGTAATTGGCCAAACTGAATGTAAAAATGGAAAAAAAGATGGTGAAAAACAAACAAACAACAACAAAAAACAATACCAGCATAAACAGTGAAAGGAGGCAGTGTTATTTTTGTATATTATTTTTTGTATAAAATGTTATATTTTGTATGAGAATATCCAGACTACTATTGTACCTTATACTAAGCTGAAGTCAGCAAAAAGATACCTGCTTAAGCTAATGATGAATTTGTCCTGAATCTAAAAGACAACTTGCAAGAACATCTACAAAATTTTTTTAAAGAGAAGATGAAAGTTTTTAACTGGATCCTGAAAGTAACTGGAACTAGAACTGTTTGAGAGTGCAGATGAAAATAGCACTCCTCTGCAACACACATGGAAAAACAGAGCTCTGCATGTGTTTGCATCTAGAACAGTGGAACTCGGAAGTATACGACAATGACATAGTAGAAACTGGAAAGTCTTAAAAAACTGCAAAAGACCAGTCTAAAAGACTGAAATGATTTGTAGCCTCTCCATGGACAGCATAGATGCTGAACACATAGGCTCCCCATCAATATCGAAATTCAAGTCTGAAACCCGTGAATCTCAGGTAATGCCTTTCTCTGGATGGCTGTCCTGGGATAAGCATGCAATGCTCCAGGTTATCAGCAGACAGGAATCAGCTAGCAGAAGTAATGTTGCAATGCTAGCCTCTATCAAGTGCACAACAAAACTCAGAGACAATGTCTGTTAATATACTACTGCAGTTCCAAATAAAAGTTGTTTTCAAGTTTGAAAGTGACATAGCCTGGCAAGAGATCTCTTTTACTTCTGTGAGGAAAAAAGAATGAGAATGCACATATTTTAGAAGGGAAAGACAGAAATTCACTGTTCTTTTTCAAAAAATAAAAATAAAAAATGAATTATCACAAAGTTGCTAATACACAATACATATCTATCACCTTTATACTCCGAGCCCACTCATAGTCACTCATTTTCCCAACAGTAAGAAAGTAAAGACCATATCATTAATCTCTCAGGATGCTCAAACCCAAATTATTCAATACAAGATCAACAAACAAACAAACAAAAAACAACAACAAAAAACAAGCAAACAACAACAAAAAAAAAACACAGGCAACTGCAAATACTCTGGCACAGTGCAACTTATCTATCATGTGTTCACATACAGGATTAATCTTAAGGTCATATTTATTACAGTTAGCTATAGCTGTAAAAGTTCTGAAGAGTGCTACAATAAATAAGAAAATAAATAAATGAATAGATGTTTATCTATGACCACATTGTGCTTGATTCTGTGTCACTGTGCAGAACTTTTCATCCATGAGTAATCTAAAGTGCCAAGAAGAATCAACAATTAGGTCTATCTATCTCTGAGGAAAAAAAAATAAAAAAAATCTCATGTGAATTCCAGAATTTCTAGCCAGCAATATCCTATCCAAGAAAAATCATGAAATGTAACCTGCCAGTTCTGAGCAGATGCAGAAAATATCTAGGAGTCCTACTAATTCATAATTATTTTAATTCACCAACTAACAAACAATCTTTATCTGCATTATTGACATTTCTCAAACTAATGGTGCATCACACTGTGAGAATCCTGCATTTTGCCTGACACAGTGACAATAACCAGTAGGAGGTTTTCAAAACTACAGTTAGCGCTGCATATACTGTTTATTAAAATGGTGTAATAATTAAAGCTTTTATTTCTTATTAATACTGTGGTGTAATTCAATTTCATTTTTCGCTGCATGCTACTTCCAGATTTGTTAAAATAATCTTGTATCATTACAAATGAAAAAAAGTCAAGAGTTTTTTAATGAAAACATTTAAAAATCACAAGTCCTGAAATGTCCTTCTAGACTTTTTGTCTGGAAAATCAATGTTCTCATCTGAAACTCAGTGTGTGTTGCATTTAAGATGATCCAAGCAGCTTGCAAACAAAGCAGTCCTTCAAACATGATCTTAAAGTTATTTTCCACATACAGTAAGAACTTCTGAGAATAATTTAACTCTAATCCAATAATCTATTTATATAGAAAAAAAAACTCCCACAGTTTTTATACTGTGCCCGTCACTAATATGTGGGATCATCAGAACTTAAAAATATGAAGACAGAAATTTGAATATATGAATATTAACTGGATGGAAGTGGACAAAGGTTGGTAGAAATCCATGCTGCGCATCTAAGAGAATGATGCACACCACTGAAATCTTACAGATTTTGAACAGTTTCCACTGTTTTGAACAATTTTCCATCCTGCTAAAGAAAGAAAAAAAAATAATAAAGAAAAGAATAACCCACAAACCAAAAATGTCAGGCAGACTATCCTTCCCTGAACTTTTCACCAGACTACCAAAAAAAAAATGCTGACATATTTCGTAAACTGAATTCCACACTTAAGCATTCTTATAATAAAATAGTATTAATTTGCTCGTGTACACAAGATTTAACTGTCAGATGCTGAATTTTATTTAGTTCCTTTTCAACACACATATGACCATTAACTCCTAATGGCATGTCATCAAAAGTCTTTAGGTGTATGGAGTGAAGGACGTATAACTGGAATGACCAGAACAAAACATTTGAAGACACCTTTATAACTGGGCTTCATGGATTTTGTTGTTGTTGGTGGTGGTTTTGCATATTTGAATACAAAAATGGCTCTCTGAAAGCAGAATTTGAAACACAACCCAAGGACATTGACTTGAGTGAGTCTGGGAGTAGTTCCTTAATGCCTTGCTTGTTTTGCAACTAATATGCATAGAAAATGGAAAGAAAAACAAAACCTAAGGATTTGCCCTTACCAAAAAGAACTGATTTTTTTTTTTTAATCTGAAAGCTGCAATCAGTGAAGTTTAGATCAGGTGTCAGAAGGATTATGAACATGCTAAAATGCTCATTTAAAGAGACACTGAAAAAACTGTGTTTTTTTTTTTCTTTTGAAAGGGATGAATAAAAATAAGCTTGGCAGTTACATAAATTAGTGAACAGTGAATAGAAGACAGTTCTGTTGATTAAAATGGTGTAATAGTTCCGTTCTTTTCTCACAGCTCAAGGGAAAACAGACATTTGGTTCAAATTCATAAAAATGTAATTGTTGTATGTTTTGTTTTGTTTGTTTGTTCTTTTTGCATATGCATGTATATATTTGCTCTGCCTTGATTACTACAAAACAAAGGAATTCACACGCAGGACTATTCTGCATTTCTATATCTTAAGACATTAAATGTAGTACCACCAGTTTTAGTGGTGGTACAGATTCTGTGCTGTAATTGTCATATACGTACTTTCCAGAAAGCATGAGTAAAGTCTCTCTCTATATACATATATATTTAATAAAAGATTTGGCTGAATATTTCTGCTACATCACTGAAATTAAAAACATCCTCTACTTAAAGTCGTGCCTGACTTCAAATGTCGAGGAAATTAGATAAGCTATTAACACTTAATACCTGTTCCAACTTACAGATTTTACTTAGCTGCATGAACGATTTAATTGGGATTATAATCAATAGAAAGCTAACTCTGATTTCTCTCTACTTCTCTGTTTACCATATAGTTTGTTAACTACCACTGGATCATTTTATATGCAGATATCATAATGCTGGAATGTCCAGTGCCATCAAAATCAGCTATGATTAAAAGAAAAAGGTACAGTTATTATCAAATGAGAACATTGTGTGTGGAGTTAATTGGAGAGGTTTAATCAGTAAAAATTCCGTATGTAATCAAGCCCTTAAAATTTGATTATCTGATCTATTATAATTGATTTGATCATAGTCTAATCCTGCTTCTAATATATTTAAATTTTATTTTATTTACATTGTTTCTTTTAGGTTTGGTAATAAATAATCTTAGTTTTCATGTTTGTTTACACAATTGCTATTTACCAGCTTTTATTCCAGCATTCAGATCTATCTTGATGATTTTCAGGTGGTTAAATTACTTGCTCTTTCCTATACCAACACCTATTTATTATGGAAAGATTTTGCAGTTAGGCAACTCAAACTCTGCCACCATATACACATTTTGTTACTTCTACAACTTTCTAACCAAGTAACTATTGTTAAAATAGCTTGGTTATAAAGATCTTAACAGTGAAATATAGTTCTTATAGGGAATGAAAAAGCTAAATCAAGAAATTTATTGTTTAGAGATGTTACAAGTAACAAATCTCTTCCACTGAGGAACCAAAATTATTCAAATATTAAAAACATTCCCTGTTTTCCACAGGTCTGGTATCACAGAATCACAGAAGGGTTGAGGTTGGAAAAGACCTCTGGAGGTCATCTTGTTCAAGCCCCCTACTCAAGCAGGGTCACCTGGAGCAGGTTGCTCAGCACCACATCCAGATGACTTTTGAAGATCTCCAGTTAGGGGGACTCCACAACCTCTCTGGGCAACCTGTGCCAGTGCTCTGTTACCCGCACACTAAAAAAGTTTTTCCTTGAGTTCAGATAGAACCTCTTGTGAACAGGAAAATAATGATGCGTCAATATATTGCTTAGACTGGATTACTTATTTGTTCCAAAACCAAAATAGACAGTAGAAGTTAAATTAGTTTACAAATTACCAAACTATGGGGAATTTTCCCCAGGAGGTCCAAGCATGATGACCACAGCAGATGACAACCTATGCTTATTCTATTCACAACAGCTTTATTGTCAATCTTCTACAATTGGGAAGTCTAATTAACTATTCAAAATGTAAACTTAAACAATGTAAACACTTATCTGAAACAAAATTAATCCTTCTACTAGTATTTTGTTTTTCCTGAGAGAATTCCCAAACCAAGCTCAGACTACTCTAGTCACAGATACTTCAGACTGTAACAGCTCATAATAAAATGGCTTGCAACGGTTCCCTTGTCATATGAACAGGTGAAGACTGATCACAAACAACAGCAGCAAGCAAAATTCAGAAGCACAAGAATTGTTTTAGCAGTCATCAAGCTTCTATTCTGTGATGAACAGAACTGTGCAGGATAAACCACTGTCCCAGGAAGGATCTTCCTATCATTTGTTATACAACCACAGTTGTTCTTTATTTTTGCTTAAGTCCAATAATAAAGTATCTGCATCCTTTGTAAAGCTATTTCTTTCAATGCCTTAGTGCCACAAATCCAGCAGAACAATGCATTCTTTATGGTTGGAAACAGTATAAGTCACTTCATTCTTTTAATTCTACAAGCAATGCATCCTACAGAAGAAAAGCAATCTTGTTCATTTCTTTTTCTTAAAAAAAGAAAAAGATAGATGTGTAGATGAAGGTTCTTGAGATACTAAGATCATCACTCCCATTTAAGAAAAAGGAAAGGAAATGGGAAGGAAATGGGAAGGAGAAGAGAGGAGAGGAGAGGAGAGGAGAGGAGAGGAGAGGCGAGGAGAGGAGAGGAGAGGAGGGGAGAGGAGGGGAGGGGAGAGGAGAGGAGAGGAAGGAGAGAGAAGAGAAGAGAAGAGAAGAGAAGAGAAGAGAAGAGAAGAGAAGAGAAGAGAAGAGAAGAGAAGAGAAGAGGAGAAGAGGAGAGGAGAAGAGAAGAGAGGAAGAGAAGAGAAGAGAAGAGAAGAGAAGAGAAGAAGAGAAAGGAGAAGAGAAGAGAAGAGAGAGAAGAGAAGAGAAGAGAAGAGACGAGAAGAGAAGAGAAGAGAAGAGAAGAGAAGAGAAGAGAAGAGAAGAGAAGAGAAGAGAAGAGAAGAGAAGTATTGCTTAACCAATCTAAAAGCCTTCTGTGATGGAATGACTAGCTGGGTAGATGAGGGGGGAGAGCAGTGGATGTAGCCTACCTTGACTTCACCAAGGCTTCCGACACTGTTTTCCATAACATCCTCGCAGCAAGCTCAGAAAGTGTGGGATGGATGAGTTGACAGTGAGGTAGATTGAGAAACGGCTGGATGACAGAGCTCAGAGGGCTGTGATCAGTCTATTTGGAGACCTGTAGCTAGCAGTGTCCCCCAGAGGACAGTACTAGGTCCAGTCCTGTTCAACTTACTCATCAATTACCTGGATGATGGAACAGCGTGCACCCTTGGTGAGTTTGCTAATGTGGGTAATACTCCAGAGGGTTGTGCTGCCATTCAGAGGGACCTCAACAGGCTGGAGAGGTGGGAGAAAATGAACCTCATGAAATTCAGCGAAGGCAAGGGCAGAATCCTGCACCTAGGGTGGAATAACCCCAAGCACCAGTACAGGTTGGGGCTGACCTGCTGGAAGATAGCCCTGTGGAGAAGGACCTGGGAGTCCTGGTGGACAGCAGGTTAACCATGAGCCAGCAATGCACTCTCGTGGCCAGGAAGGCCGATGGTATCCTGGGTGCATTAGGAAGAGCACTGCAGGTTGAGGGAGGTGATCCTGCCCTTCTATGCAGCCCTGGTGAGGCCACGCCTGGAGTACTGTGTCCAGTTCTGGGCTCCCCAGTAAAAGAGGGACATGGAGCTCCTGAAGTGAGTCCAGCGGAGGGCTACAAAGGTTATTAGGGGGTTGGAGCATCTTTCACACAAGGAGAGGCTGAGAGAGCTGGGCCTGGAGAAGAGAGGCAGTCCCTTCCAGCCTCAACCATTCTGTGATTCTGTGGAAGTTGCCTGCTTCTACGCCTTTTACAGTCAGGGCAAAACAAAGCACCATTAACGAAGTGTAGCACAAGTATGCCTGGCAAAGCTGTAGGACGATGACTAGTAAGTGTGAGATAAAATGTAATTTACCTGTGAATAGTGATGTCTGGCAGTTCTGAAGACTGAAATATTTAACTCAATGATAGCAGTGAGAGTTTTCCCATTTACTCTACCAAAGAAGGCTTCACTAACATCAGTAATGTGAATAAACACTTTGAAATTTGTGCTACTTGCTAAAGAGTCAATATGTCTCCAAGATAAATGTTATCTACTAAAATATTCACATTGAGAAGGAGATATCAGCCTACACTTAATATCTGCATGACTGGATTTCATAGGATAATTTGCATGTTTCAAGGACACCCACTCCATATCCAATAATCCTGATTAGGAGAATTAAAGGTATTTGAAACTCTGGTACAAAAGAAATTCCAACCTATTAATTATATAAAAATGACCTTGTTATTACAGATATATTCACTGTCCTCTGTGACATTCAGATAAAGCTTGCTGAACTGTGTATTAAGCACAAAAGTTTTCCAAACCATAGTCATAAATCTGTACTTGTTTATGTATTTACTGATTCCTATGCTAGATGAAACAAAGTGCTTATTACTTCCAAAAGCGCTATGTGTAAATACACTCAGATGAGAATGCATTAATGGAGGACCACATCTGGTTTGTGAAAATGAACAAGGGAGAAACGAAACGTTGTTTTTAAAATGCTATGAAAATGTTGTCAGTCCCAACTGAATTCTTCAAAAATAGAAGGAGAAGCACCTCAAAACAAGGAAGACAAGACCAAAGCATACCACTGGTAGGACAGTAAAGGTAAATAAGGCTATGACCTTACACAGACAAATCGGAGTACAAAGTTTTGAAGAGGTATAGCAATGCCCACAATACAGAAAAAGGTTTACTTATTGGGGGAGAATATTTTAATTATAATATCTATTTTAAGATGGCACATTTGCAGTGGATGCTTCAGAGAAGGTGACTAGCGTTAACACACTCAACAGAAAACCCATGTACAAGAAATAAGATATTTGAAAGGTATGTCACACACCTGCATGGCTGAGGTATTTATTTATTTCAATTTATAATAGGGGACCAAGAGGCAGAATAAAAATTTAAATATTCCACTAGTCTCAAAATCAATCTTTGTTGATACAACTTCTTATTGAAGCATCCCATGTCCAGTGAATATTACTAATCTCCCTGTCTGATTCTCTTTAGCATGCAGAAGGATTGCTTTTAGAAATGTCACCATTTCCTAAAAATGTACAGTAGATAGGGACATATATATAACTATACAAGGGCTTTAAGTTCTAATGAAATTAGTGGAGATACTTTCTGATGCAGCAAAGCTCCATCAAGCATTAAAAGTTGTTGACATTAGTTTCGTTAATCATTTCAGTAATGGTCTATTTGTAAAAGTTGCATTCCTATGTCTAGATTATAGATCTTAGACTAAAACTAACAACAGTTTCATGCATGTATGTTGGGTTACCTTTTTAAGAGAAGAGTAGGAATATTGTGCCTACATTTCTGCCAGTTTTATGTTACAAAGCAGACAGCTGGAAGCAACTGACCCTTATGATGGAACTTAACACCTATGACTGGAAAGAGCTCTTTGGTCTTCTAGCCTGTGTCTTTGTTTCCGAATTATTTTGCATAGTCTCTTCAACGACCTGATTAAACTTTACCTTAAAGTGCTCAGGTTTTCTTTCTCTCATTATTCTAAAAATACAATCACACTAAAGACACAGAAGGGAGTAACAACATAAATGAATTTAATAAAACCAAAGCAAATAGATGTGCACAATAAAAATAATTTATATAAATATATATGAAAATGAACATCTGCAGCAGATTTAGATCCCTAGACAACTCTCCACACATGCATACAGACACACGTGTACATTAGTGCACATATACATATTTGTATATTTGTGTACATATATACAGAATCATACAAATGCATACATGTAGTGTTAATGTGGAGCTACCCTTTTCCACAATCTGAAGCAACATAAAAGGTCTGTATCCTCCCACAGCCTGCTTCTCAAATATAATCCATATGTCTGTTTTCTGGCTATGCTCTGCTAACATTTGTTTCAAGAAAAAGGCTTTGGCTACATAAATTTGTACCTTTTCTCACATACGTGTAAGCAATTTGTACTGTGCTCAGCTTTCTCTTTTGCCTGAAGCTCTTTCTTCTCTATTGCTGTATACTAGAGAGTCGCCTATCTTTCCCTTATGGTCCCTCTTCTCTCTCTAAGTTCTTCCCTTCTATGTATGTTCTTGGGCAACATTAAGGAATAACACATTTTTTGCAATCATTTTCATTTACTTCTTCATTTTTTTTTCAGTCAATACCCATATTTTCTTATTGTCTATCTATAAAAGCTGTACAATGTCTCTATGTATCTTTGTCTTGCCCTTCCTCTTCTTACAGGCTCAAATGCAAATTCCTCTTTGTTCTTTTGTTTTTCTACCTGTTAGTATTTGCCTGTTTGCCTAGGTGAGGTCTAACATTTCTAACTGATAACGGTAAACATAATCAGTAAATACTTCTTATGTCTTCAGCAGTACGCCTTCTGTCCATTTAGATCACAGAATCCCTGCAATACACTGTCTAAGCTACAACCAAATTGTTCATTATCAATGTCATTTATGGAGAGAGGGCTCACTGCTACTTCCTCAAGGGCAAAACCCAACACAAGGAGTTCAGAAAATGCTGGGCTAATTAAATTAAGACTTTCTGCATATACATGGCCACCAATATTTTGGCAGTCAGTATATTTATAAATAAAATTCAAAATAAAAAAATGAAATAAAATTAAATTAAATAAAACAGAACAACAAAAACAACAACAACAAAAAATGATCACTGCATGCTGGCTTGTAATACCATCCCAACACAAAGTAGAGCTCCTGCACTAGCATGGATAAGGATATTTTCACTGACCAGCCTTGCTTTCTGGGTTTGTACTAAATAGAACCTCACATCTGATCAACTCTGTATCAGGGGGTCCAAAGCTTAAATCCACATCAGAGTTTTACTGATTTTATTAAGCTCTGGTACAAGATTATTTATATTTTTAGCAATCCATTCTTACAGCTCACTTTGTTCTGCCTTATACAGAAAATATACTAAAATAAAAACAATCAAACTTTGTTCTCTGATTCTTGCTGTGTTTGTAAGATATACGCCTGGTAACTGTTAGGTAATTTTGTTCCTTGCCTTAGAGTAAATTATAATCTCCTTCTGCTGCTGAGCTGCCTGGTCCCTGCAGCGTGGATGATGATTCTCTATTTGCTATTATAATATACAATGTGGGGAAGCATTCAGAAAACTCTTAGGAAATGCAATTTCTTTTTCAACAAAGTTTGTTGCTTTTGTTAGTGTGGCTGAAAACAGACAGAAATGTGATTTTGCCATTGTTGAAAAGACTGATGTAGGATGTCTGTGATGTGCCAACAATAACAAAAATTCCAACTTACAGGAAACACACATGAGGAGGTAAACTGGGATTCTGGACCACTTCAAGAATGCAATTTTTACACCCCATTGGAAGAGCAGTCAATTTAATGGCTAGTAACAGGAACTTTACTCTTTCTTAACAGCCACAAGGCAATATCACACACTTGTTCACATATGCAACCCTGGAAAGATAATGCAGCAGAAAGATCAGGTTATTTCACATGATACCATCATTCGTCTGTAAAAGAAAAGAGAAGCAAAAGCTCCACTCTTAAATGTTCCTTTTCATTACAACAAACATGTACCCTTCCCCAAACATGGAAGACATCTTCTCTACATATGTTCTGTTTCCTATTGTCAGGAATGCAATAGAAATGCATACATAATACTATATAAATACACATTTTTGAAAATAAATCAAACATGAGACAAAGGATATTATGGCTTTAAAGTATCTCTGAAAGGATTATCCTGGAGAACTGTTGACACTTTAGTGTAAATACTGGTAGTTCAATTATTATGTTAAAATTTGCATGTGTACACAGAAAATTCATTTAAATGAGATAATGTTTACATTGACTAAATTTAAGTATTTAAAAGAAAACTGTACCAGAAGGTTTTCTTATCTTTATTAGATAGCTCTGATACAAGTCTTATGTGTCAGAACAGTAGACAAAATATACTTTAGAAGATAAAAAGGGGGTGACATATTTGTTTTCGCACTGTAATGCATCACAGCAGCTGAAATGGTAGATTAACTAAAGCTGAACTTTTAAACCACATCATAATTGAAGAGAAATTATTAAAAAAGTTGAAGGAATATAAAAGATTATTTTTCTTCAGGCAAATAAATGTGATAGACATTTTTATCAGTCTATATAGTACAGAAATGCCTTCTTTTCCCATATATATCGTATATATTACCATATATATTGTATATATTTTACTACTTTTCCTCAAGGTTTCTTGATTGAATTTAAGTGTGCTATTTTGGCAGATGTTCTAATTTTCTGTCTGGTTGGAATTGTCTTTTCACAGTTTGTAATTATTTTTTTTTGTCAGGTATTTGCATGTGAAGGTTTCATAATATCTACAACGTCACTATGGCAGATGACCTAATTTGCATCTTCTCCCAACCAAATATTTTACTATGATCATTTCTAATCACAACCAAATTCAAAGAAAAGAAAGTGAAAAATGAGCAGATTGAAACTTGAATCCCTTGGAATAAAACTCTCAATGTTTTCAATGAAAAGAAGAATTATTCTTTCAATTCTGCCCTCTGCAGTTCTTCTTGCTTTGAACTGCCTAAAGGCTATTTCTCCTCTGAGTACATAGATCTCATTTTAAGCTGCCATCTTAAACACAACTTTTTGTGCACTTGAGTGCACTTATCATTTTCTTTTTGCTGCAGATATAAATAATGTTAAGAGAATGTCAGTGTCTAGATGTCTTATCCACACACATGCAGTAGGATCAGTAGGTTTACACGAGACATTTACCAACATAACATTTGGAGTTTTCACTCTGCTTTCTTTTGGAAAAGCAAGTGCTGCTGCAAATGGTTTTCTCTAGACAAAGTGGCATTCAATTATTCAAATTACTTTAGGTTGTAAACTTTAGGTTAGCTGTGCAAAACGTTCATTTTATTAAAATAATATTGAATGCTGTTAACATCTTAAATATTTGGTAAATAGGGATATTTTTATTTATTGCATAGACTAGAATTCGTGAGTAAATACAACAAAGGAAATAAACTGAAACTACTGTTAGGAAAACCAAGCAAAAATATATATAGCTTGCTAAACTGACAAAGATTTAATTGAATCTAAGTAATTCTGTTGTAGCCCAGATTACATACTGTATAGTGTACTCAGGTGTTAATGAGTAATGTACGAAGAAGAGGGAGCCCTGCTATTGCTTCTGTTAGTATGACAACCATAAAATGTAAAAACAAAGAACAAGTTGTTATGAGCAACTGAACACAGTATCATTTGTAAGACCCTTTCAGAACACCTTCTGCAGGGAAGAGGATGGAATCAGTTCACAATGTATGTACACTACAAGCAGTAGAAGGAAAAGAAATTTGAAAAATATGTCTGAAATCCTTGGCTCTACATCATGTCTCAAATTGAAATGCTTTGAGCCTACAACCATGTCCCCGCGACCTCTCTAGCTACCATGCACTATCCTGCAAAATTGAAATTATAAGTTTGCTTTTCAGAGCTGAACGTCAAACGATGTTATGGAAAACCCTATCTTAAAGCAAATCATGCATTTCCTAAGTTACTCTAACTTATTTAGGGAAAAAGTTTGTTTCATCTTTACTCAGAGAGTAGTATCTTACAGGTATGGAACTGCCTACGGAAGTCAATGTCTGCTAACCCTCTAGAAGGCAGACAGAAAATAAAAAGGTAACAGTTGGAATATACGTTCTGCCCAATGGAATGTTTGCAGATGTTCCTGTACTCCAAAATAAATCTAGTCTGTGGGCTGCATGGGGTTTTAGAAGAAAACCTCCCCTACATTACCTTTGTTTACACAATACAGTTCTCTCTTCCTGGCGGGAACCAAGCCTTTCTGGATTCGAAGTATTGCTACTTGGCTATTCTGCAACAAATACAAGAACTGCAGAAGCAATGAGATTTCCATTCTCCCAAATGCTGACATTCTCACCAGCATAAAGAACAGTGAAGATCAATAATATTGAATATATAAGAAAATAGCAGACACTGCTTCCTCTCCCCAAAGGAATAAAGGAACACCATATTTTCAAGTTTTTTTTTTCCTCCAGAATTCAATCTATCAGAGAGTTTCATCCTTAGATATCTTATCTTTTGAATAACAGCAATAAAGATATTTTAAATACATTTTAAAATTGCAGCAGCCCAAGTTGAAAAAGTTCTAAAATACAGAAGAATTGCAAGCAAAACACGTTTTAAAGTATTATTTCTATTACATTGAAATTAAAGGTAAAAAATAATGTTTTAAACAATGTTGTTATTTATATAGGATGAGTCTGACCTCAATAATCATCTGATAAGAAATATCAATTAATCATTCTAGTCCTACTTCTCATGTAGTTTCAAATATAGGGACATTACTTCTACATATATATATATTTTAAAAGTTTGTACTCAAACACTGTAGTCAGTTTTCATTATTTTTATGATTTTTAGATCACCTGTTATTTCATTTGACCAGGACTGCAAAATAGATTTAATACTTTTGTTTCTTTCAATTTATACATTCATGGGTAGCTGATAAGAAAAATGTGATTCAGGAACAAAGACTAGAACAGATTCTCCTGGAACTGGTTGTTGATTTTATTGACAGACACACAGCATTTTGAAATAAATGAGTATGATGAAAGTTTCTCCTGAAAGAAGCAAAAGAACAGACTCATGTGAAGGAAACCAATAGTGGTATTCCACAAATGTTTACATATGAGCAAGTAACTTAATGATACAGATATGCGCTGTAGGATCTGATTATAAAATGGTCCTTTATCAGAATAAATAAAATAAAAAGCTGGGGAACCAGTGAATCTCACTTTCATTTATTAACTATGACAATTTAGGCACAAATAGCTATGTTAAATTTATGTAATGGCCCACCTTCTGTTAGCTGATAATACATTTACCTCTTTTTATTACTATTTAAATGTCCCGTGTAAGAACTGGAAACAAATAAGAATAATAATCCTTGTTCATCCCATATGCAATAAAGTCAACACAAAAAAAGTTTTTTTTTTATTATTATTTTGATGGAAGACTTTATGCAAATGAGAAAAATGTTAAAAAGCTAGACTTTTTTAGAAGATGAGTAATAGTCGCATATTCTCTTATTTATTGGCACAGAAATTGCAGATACATGAAATTCTAGCCTGGGAAATCTGCCCTCAGTAAACACATTTAATGCATGGACATGGTCTTCTGTATGGTTATACTCATAGCCATCTGCTGTGTGGGCACTGTTCCCATCCACAAGTTGACTGGAAATTTTCCTTACAGTATTCATGCCAAGCAACAGGAACAATACGCTAAGACTTTCCCCTTTTGTAAGAATCCCCTTTTTGCTGTTTATAAAGCACTGACAAAAATACTTCAGTTAGTACACTAAGAAAGTATATTTCAGAAAACAATATCTGAAAAGTAGAAAAACATGAAATGAATCATAGAATCACAGAATGGTTTGGGTTGGAAGGGACTTTAAAGACTAACCAGTTCCAACTCCCTGCCATGGGCAGGGACACCTCCCACCAGACCAGGTTGCCCAAAGCCCCATCCAGCCTGGCCTTAAACACTTCCAGGGATGGGGCATCCACAGCTTCTCTGGACAGCCTGTGCCAGTGCCTCACCACCCTCTGAGTGAAGAATGTCTTCCTTATGTCTAATCTAAATCTACCCTCTTTTATTTTAAAGGCATTTCCCCTTGTCCTATCACTACGCTCCTTAACAAAGAGTCCCTCCCCACCTTTCCTGTAGGCCTCCTTTAGGTACGGGAAGGCCGTTCTAAGATTTCCCCAGAGCCTTCTCTTCTCCAGGCTGAACAACCCCAACTCCCTCAGCCTGTCTTTGTAGGAGAGGTGCTCCAGCCCTCTGATCAGCCTCATGGCCTTCCTCCTCCCAGTAAGTTTTGTTGGATTGAGCACTGTAAGGAATAGCAATAACTGTTCTGGTGGAGAACAGATATAAATAAGAAAGTATCAACATGAGAAGGTACATTCTGCAGGTAAAATCCTATGGCAGAAAATAGCATTATAAAATAAAGTTTTTTTCTAGAGACTAGGGATATTCTCCAGAGACGACATCTGAGTATGTTATAAATGGATTTGTTACTTTGAATTCTTTCATATCTATGTAATCAATCTGAGATCAGCAAATTCCTGAAGATTTTAGAAGAAAGGGATCTCAAAAAAAGACAAAACAAAACACAACAACAATGAAAAAACCTAACATCTGAATAAACTAAAACCAAGGAAATCAAAATTAGCTGGAAACCACTTGTGAACTTCTTGGTTAAGATTTCTATGAATAGAATCAGCCTGAATTCATCACTGAACTTACATAAAGAAAAGTTGCATTTATAATGTATATGGGAGTATATGGTAAAAATTAAAATGTTTGCAAGTTAAGCTAAATACGCATTTCTTCCTTACATATAAAATTCATATTTGCACCAGTGGGAATTGTTACATTTTGTAACGGTATGATGTTGTGAAAAGTCCTGAACTATTTCCACTGTTTCTGTCTTTACATCTTCCAAAACCAGGCAATGAACCACAGCAGTGTAACTGCAGTTAACTAATGAGAGAAAAAAAGGCGTCTTCACTTTCTAGAAAGAATACAAAGATAAGTCAAGCTACCTGTCAATAACTAACACATGCACAATGAAGGAAGACTAAATTATAAGGGCATAATGATGTCTAGGAAAATCCCACTAGAACGGCTTGGAGGAAATCAGCTCTCTGACCACTGACACGCTTTTTTTCATAACCTAAAACTTCATATTGCCTTTCAATAAAGTTCCTATTTTGTTGCACTTTATATTCAAAGGACAAGCAACTTAATTCTCAGAGTGCTGAGGGAGAAATTGTTATTAATACTATGACAGCTCATATAAATCACTTTTCTGCTCCTGAGAGCTAAGACACGGTCTCAGACATGCTGGAGTACATCAGTATTTACTAAATGCCTCCACTCCACACTGTGCTTTACGAAGTGAAATACATCCATGCAAATGGAAAACAAAAGGCTATAATTCTGATTTAGCACAGCTTTGCTCTAGTTGATTTTGGCATAAATGATCAAATAAGACTAAGGCAGTACAAATCTAGGCCTTTCTTGAAAATCCATATTTGCATTTTGGCTGGTAGTAAAATTAGAAGCACACATAAGGATTCCATGTAGAGTGAGGATTGCTCGTCTTACATGGCCTGCACAGGAAAACTAAAAGAACCACTGACTTTATATGGTAATCTTTTTAAATAATTCCTCATAAATATTGTCAAAGAGATGAATACTCGTATTTATGACTGTCTGAAGTCCTACTGCACAGGGTCGACATACTACCACGGTGTATCTCTTCAAGTACACTACTAAGAACACACGTACACACACATACACACACACTAGGTCACAGACTTAAAGGTGTGTGCTGTCTTCAAGAGGCAATCTGTGCAGAGAAAAAGAACTTGGATTTTGAAGAAAACTACATGTCCCATGGATTGTCCAAGAGGACTCTGGTTAGGAAACCTTCACACTCTGGCTTGTATTTGCAGGCTTGATTGAGTCTCTCTCTTAGTAGATCTTCTGTTCAAAAACATTTTGCATAGGGTATACATCTGTAAATAAAGAGCACATCAACGCAGTAAGTACTCCTGGTACTGCTGTTCATTTGTTGTGTGCCCCATAATTAAAACCTCACCATGAGATCCATAGTGCTTCCTACTTAAAATCCAAGCAGAAAGTACACTTGACACATGCTGAAATTACTGTCCGCAGAGCAAAGGAAGATTATTTCTTCAAATTTGCAGACAGTACTTTAACACTGGATGGTGCCACTTTATGAAAACATCATATCTTTTAATATATATATATATGTGACCAAGCATGAAGTATTTCCTTTTTCAGAACATTTGAACACAGTAAGCATATATCACGTCAAGTGTCAGGAAGCACAATCTCTCAAAATTATTTTCAGCAATTATCCTAGATAGGTACTGTTCAGGAGTCCACCAAGGGATGCTTCATTGTTTTTAAATAATGAGTTAACTATAAAGTCTGAACATAATAATGAACAAAATCTTCAAGTACTCAGCTGTCTCCTATTACTCTGTCTTGTGTGTACTTAATCTTTATTATCTGGTTATGTGAAAATGATGTGGAAAGCTTAGAAAGTTACATCATTTTACAACGATTCCTTGTGCTATATGCTCTTTTAGAAGCAAAAAAACTGCAAAAATGTACAGAAAAGTCTGTTTCACTTTTTCTTTCTCTGCTCAATTCTGGCCAAAAAAAAGAAAAAAGAAAACAGTAGGAAAATACTAAAACACGATTAAAGCACAGTTAAGACTTAGCATGTCCATCACACGAAGTTACACACACACACACAAAAAAAAAATAGAAGCCAGCAGTTAAGCATTTTAAGATGTGGTGGTAATGGGGTATCCCCATTCAATAATAACACAACGATTTGAGCGGTCAATTAAAATGAGAGCAATGTGGCTCAGACCCACCCTTCAAGGCTGAATTCTGCTCATGTCTCAAGAGACTCAGACCTGGAGCAGCAGCTGCACCTTGTGCCAGGAGGGGAAAATCTCACCCCCTCTCTGTTTGAGATTCTGCAAAATTCTGCCTCAAACACAAAAACTCACCTGGTCAGAGTGAGCAAGAACATAATAAAAATATACTGACTTATTCTCAGCAGTAACAAACTGAAGCTCATCTTTCTGTGAGTTTTCCAAAAAAATGCTTCTCAATTTATTAAGAAGTGGAAGCAAAAGAGACGGATATTCTTTAGAAACTTAAAAACAAACAAACAAAAACCCTCATAGATTAACATATTGTTACTATCCACGTACTTTTTTGCTCTAACTTTCTAGCTGCTGCAATTTCTCTGATTATTGAAATTCACTCAGTCTTTGTATGGGCTTCCATGGCAAACAAAAGGAATGACTTGTTTTAAGCAGATTTCACACACACTAACCAGAGATTGATTTAAAATAAATAAATAAATAAATAAAAATCTTCTCTTGAATATGCATTCTGGCAGAAGCATTCAAATTTTATTTTCAGACAAAATAAATAAATAAGACTACAGAAAAGTGTCTGCTGCTCGTACTGAAAAGAACCTACAGTTATCATCCTCTAGTAAGCACACAGATTCCTGCTAATCCATTTCTAACAATTGTTTTAAAATATAGAGGACTTTTCACAATCCTGTAGGAATACACAATTCTACAGATTTTTTGTCAGTAAAAACAGAAGGAATATGTTAAATAATCAAAGCCAAAATTCCTGAAATGGATCATTCTCCCACTCCCAGCACACATTACAAATTAATATTCATTCCGTGTGTATTTCCCAGCACATCCTCTGCACAGTGTTGAAACAGCTTTTAATGAGACCTGTACTCTACACTGATTCACTATAGCTTTATTTTTATTTCCAGAAAGGGCTATAAGAAAGAAAATTACAGCAGACAAAAATACAAGGTGTGTTAGGATGAGATAAGTTACTTTCAGAAAAGTAATTTCAATTATTACTAACAGTCTGTGCCAATGCTGCTCTGTAGACTTCAAAGAGTACTTATAAGAGCAAAGACAATGTTTTTCCCACTGTCAGCAACTGTAGGTGTGCAGGAATTAGCTGATATGAACTACCAGAGAGATGAAAATAGTGTTTGTATAGGGACTGCAAAAGAAAATGAGATGCTGTTACCTGAGTTAGTTGAATTAAATTTTCATTGGCCTCCCTGAATATTAATCACCCACACAGCTTGTCTTCATATTGTAACCAAAAGTTTCTCCAATTCTCAGTGCACGTCTACCTCAAATTCCTTTCCTTATACAACTACTTAAAATTGTACACCCTGAATCAAGCTGTTTAATTCTAAACTTACAATTCATTCCGAAGGAAAAAGGAATGATTTGCCAACAGTGAAAGTATATTTTATCCCTGTAATTTACCATTCAAAGAACTCCTTGCATATTAGATTTCAAGATGGAAAGCTCAAAACATTAAAGCTTCTTCCTAAATACAAAGGTTTTTTTTTTGTTTGTTTGTTTGTTTTAAAAAACAGGAAGGAAAAAAAAAAAAAAAAGGCAAGCCAAACTTTAAAACAAATGGCTCATCCTGAGTGGTCAAACTAATCTGCTGCACTTGAATGGTGCAACTACTTAGGACAGGTAAATTCAAGTGCATTCATAAATTATTTTTTTTTAGTCATGTACAAATGGTGAAATAATTTCACTGTAGGTTTTTTTTTCTTCTTTTTTTCTATAGATTCATAAATTGTACAAGTTAGCACTGTTAGTACAAGTTATGCTTGTTATGGAACAAAATCCAAAACTGTACTTAATTATTTCTCAGTATGATTCTTAGGAGAGTTGAAAAGCTTCATAGACTGCAAGCATAATAAATACTATCTACCAAAAACCTCAGTATTCAAAAAGCAGAGCAGTGCTCCAAATGCTGACCAGAAACTCTGTTCTGCTGAGATTATGTATTTTTTAACAGACTGAAAAAGAGGTTAACGAGGTGTATTTCTTCAAAGTCGAAATACATTTTTACTAGCTACCTTTCTCTATAAACTTATTTGCTGAATATGCTTTGTAAAATAAACTTAGCAGGTTTGAAATGTGCGCTGTAGTGTATCATTAGAAAGTAACAGAACAGAAAATCTCTGCATCACTTTAAAGCTACCTGGTTTTCCAGTCCTGGTAGGAATTAATTGTCTTCTATCATTGTTACATTTAGATGATGGATATTTATGCTTTCCTAATCTTTAATCATAATTTAGTCAATTAAGTCTTAGCACACCATGTTTCTTTGAAGGTCTTACATTCATAAAGATACATATTAATTTCTAGACACATGCCTCTTCATTACATTTGTTTTCACATACAACACGGTGCCAGTTTCTAATCTTGCTCTCCATTATGCTCCTTTGACATAAATTTAATTGAAAGCACATTACAACAAGTGCTTCAACCTTATTCACAATTCACACATGCATTTTTTTAATGCATCTTGTGTTTTAGACTTAACATTTCTTCAGGATGCAGCAGAGCTGCCTGGTTACACCCTAGTTCACATCTTAGGTAATCTTAAAACTGTACCGCATCAGAAGTTGATTAGTCCCTGCCATGGGGAAATCTTCCTATACCATAAAGCCAACGTAGTTGTGTCTGGACCAACTCATCCTTCCTGTTCAGTAGAGGTTCTTCAAAGAAAGGTGATATAACATTCCTTAACACCGTAACAACTCTTCTGATGTTATTAGAAACCAACAACATAGAAACGTGTCTTCAGTTCTCCCATGGTCCAGTTTGCCTTCAAATCAAATGACTGAATGATGGCTAAAAGCTGTTTTTCCTTTTAACTCTGGAGCTTGAAGGTCTGCTGTAGTATAGCTGACGGTTTATTCTCTCACATTTTACTAAAAAACAATAGTTTTTCTCTGTATAATCCTTTAGTTAAAATGTAAGAGTGCTTTCACTAAAATAGCAAATATTTGTGAGAGATAGATTTTATTTTTTCTTTCCAAAAAGCACAGATGATGGGTATTTACTAAGCATGTGAATCCCACATTCAGTTCACAGGTCAGTACCAGGTCCATAGAATTAAATCCTAAAACTAATAATATCAATACAAATTTTAACATCAACACATACAAAAGTGGATCTGTTCCCTTCATAACTAGTAATCCAAGGTCGTGAAACCATTTTTTTCCTTTCTTCTAAGTAAAAGAAGGAAATATGAAACAATGATAAAATGGTAATGTCAATGAAACATTGAAAAAACTGTTCTTGAATGTTCAGCGAATTATATTACATTAAGACCATAAGTGAAAATGAAACTGCTAAGACAAAATGAAAACTTACAATTTGCTTCATTACTTAATCTTTGTTTAAACATACTTTTAAAATTCATAGCATGCCATAACAAAAGTGATCAAGGTCTGATTTGCTCAGTAACAAAATATGTGAGATAAAATCAGCCAAATCTTATCACAGCAAAGTATCTCTTACTGACATGAAAGGGAGCTGCACAACTAAAGCTCTTCAAAGGCTTTGAAAATGTACAGCATTGTAATAGCCCTTAAAAAGATCATGAATTCTTGTGTCATCTGATGAGTCCTTTATAAATGCGTGCCTTTATCCCACCTTTCCACATTACACTTTCACTTGTTCAATGATATCAGGCGAAGTGTCACACTACTCAAGCAGCAATGTCTTTAGTTCTGTCTCACTAACATCAATCATACTCTTGCTTTTTTTTAGGACACCAGATAAAAATCTGGCTTTGTTCCCCATAAGAGTTTTTTTCACTTTTATGTTAATATGATAAAAGAAAACACAGAAGCAAAGCAAAATTATTCAACAGTTAAGTGTGTTGAAAAAACTCACGACATTCAATGACTTTGAAAACTGCTTTCATCATCCCCACATTTAAAATATGCTTCTTCTGTAACTCAGTAGTATGTACCTGACACAGTGCACACTGCAGTTAATCCAGGTGTAGTTCCAACAAATACACTCATGATTTATGTTAACTTTCTCAGGTTATGAGTAGGTGTATGACTGAGTATGCTGCCTTCATGCATATGTTTGAAGACAGGACAGATGTAACCATTTAGACTAACCTTTTGAATGACACAGAAGTGCACTCTCAAATGGTATAACTTAGTACAGAAAGTACTACAATACCAGTGGGAAGAACAAAGTATGTAAAATAAAATAAAAATAATCTGAAAATCAAGGAGGTGGATAATAACAGAACCTAACTGTTCAGGTACCATTTAATGGGAGTCACCAACTCTAGTAACTGATTGCTAGATACCATTCTGAACCAACTCTATCAGACTAATGGAGCAATGTGTTTGTTACAGATGATCCACCGTATTCTTATTCCTACTTATGTTTTATATGTCAAGAGTAATACAGGTCACTGAACAGCACTCTGATAGGTGCTGAACAGGCATACTAAAAAAAAAAAATGCTCCTAAAGCACTTGTTAATGCTGTCTTAAATGTGTTACAAGCTTTAAAGGAGCACCAGACATTAAAGAAAAATGCTTTTATATAAGAGAAAGGGAAAATAGAGGTAAAGCAATTTTATCAATTGTTATTCACCTAAGGCAGCCCAAACACTTAATTGGAGGTGATGAAAATTATGAAAATATGGGAATCTACTTACGAGTTGATGAGTAGCCGAGGTTAGAAACGCGTTCTGTCAAACAGTCTTGCCACTCTGCACTGAAAATACCAGAAGTCTGATGATTCAGCAACTTTCACTGAAACAGAACAACAGTTTTGAATATGCTCAGATGATAATGTTTTTCTTTGCATGATACTTAAATAAACAGACAACAGCATTAGACTGTCCTTTGCAAGGCAACGTGAACAGATTAAGATGTTCATCCTGGCAAATTTGTGAAGTCAGCACTTCATGCATGGATTTTTATTTTTAGGCAGCTGTTCAAAGTTGGAATTCTGGTAGAATAATGGAATAATAAAATGTATAGCAATAGTATTTTCAAGGCTTGTACCTAGTATGGGAGTAATTAATGATTTCACGCCTCATGCTAAAATTAGGAAAATGAGCTAATCTGAAAATATTTTAGTTTTAAAACAGTGATGAGTTAGTGCTATAGAGAAATAAGTATTACTTATTATTATAGAGAATAAGTATTACTGCTAAGAAATAAGTATTGATTGGGAAAGAATCTATTCAGAACACATGAAAAATAATTAAACACAAATATATTTCTGATCTCGTACATATAAAGAACTAAATCTGTTTTACATAATACTTCTCTATTTCTTCATTTATATGCATTAACCACCAACTTTTCTCAAATATGCAATACGTTGATATAACCTCATTAAATATTTTGACTCTTTTCAGGTATTACCACCTAACAAATCTGGCAGATGATGATACTAATAAATGTGAATAACAGTCAACCACTGAAAAGTTAAATAGAGATATCAGACCACTAGGAAATATTTTTGTCATTGTTCCCGTAAGACCCTGTATGCATTAGAATATCTAATGACAGATACACAGATACTTAATAAAAAAGCACAAACAAAATTTAGTAAAAAAACAACCAACCAACCAAACAAACAAACAAATAAAACCACACTTATCTATTTGATCCTATCTTTTTACTTCATCAGCTTTGGTCTTTCTCAATCTATGGCAGCGCAAGGGTCTATGGAAGGGTATGCTGTATATGGAAGTTAAAAAAAATATGTGAGAAGGAGCATCACTTACTGTAGTGTGAATTCTGCCAGCAAAATATAGCTGTGTTTTAACTTCATTTACAGAGAAGCTTTGTTAGCTTTCTTAAAAGTTACTGTTCACTATAAACTACTTGTGAATCATTCATGGTAACAAAGATAAAAACCACAAGCAAACTAGTGCTTTGTTCCACATCCAGTTGTTTTCTTTTTCCTCACAACACCACATCATTTCACAAGTCAAGAAACCTTCCTGTTTATGATAGAAAAGTCTTCAAATATACCCTGAAGTCCTTGAACAACTGTTTGGGTCAAGGTAATAGCAGGAGTTGCAGAAATGTCTCCACAATTATATCATTTTTACTGCTCCCCATTTGCCTCTCTATAATATAACTGGTAAACAACTGAGATCTCTAGTCGCCCCAGAGGAACTACAAACAGCAACAGCTAGATTTTATTTAAAACAAGAAAAAAGGACTACAAACGTTGCACAGTGTAAGCCAATTACAGATGAAATGTCAACTGTCTCAGAACTATGCTACTGATTCTTTACTAACATCTGGCAAGATATTTTGCATATGTTTTGCACACAAACACATAACTCTCTTCCATACAACAGAACAGAATCATTTGTGTTGAGTTTAGTCCTTAAAAGCATTATAAATATCACAGTCCTATCTGTGCTGTTTTCACATGCTTTTCTTCAGAATTAGGAATTTTCTTCATTGTTAAATTCTCGTTTCACATAGAATCATAGAATCATTCATAGAATGGTTTGGGTTGGAAGGCACCTTAAACCCCATCCAGTTCCAAACCCCCTGCCATGGGCAGGGACACCTCCCATCAGATCACGTTGCCCAAAGCCCCATCCAGCCTGGCCTTGAACACCTCCAGGGATGGGGCATCCACAGCTTCTCTGGGCAACCAGGTAGTTAGAAACATTTGCTAACTTATTCTGGGTCACTTTCACTGCCTTAGCTTTTAACAGTTCTCCTGCAGTCACAGAGAAAGAGGATAGATTAGCTTCAATCATCTCATTGGAATAATTGTTCTTTGGCTACGAAAATGACATTGATAGATTTATGAGTTATACTTCAAGTAAGAATGACAGCAGTGTTGTTCTTTGTGTAATGATCCTGATGTGTTTCTTCCTAACATTAAGGTTCTGGTGATATACTGAGATATGTACAAGTCTGTTGGTGGTGGTGGTATTTCCATACTAATCCTCAATTGCTGTTCATTATTAATTCATTCTGTCACTTTTTCTACTTCTGGCTTCAGCCCGTGTTTCCTCTCAGCCACTGAAGTCAAATTTAGTGAGACAAAAAATGCAACATTAAGGCATTGTCTTTTCTTCTTTATTTCTGTCGGCCTATTTTCTTAAGATCTCATATTTGCCCATGAGTTTTTTGTAGTTCTATATACTATTTCTTGGCAATCCAAGATCCAACTTTTCTGCTGGGTGTGATTTGTAACCATCTGGTATTAGGCTGGTTGTGGTTTGTGAGAAGCTCAACTTCCTTCTGGCCTTGCAAGTGTTCAGTTCAACAGCATAAAAAATAAATCCAACATGGATGATAAATTCTGATAAGTGACATAATAAAAACTGTCAGTACATGAGAAATTAGAGTTTTGCTTAAAAGAGCAAATGGACATCAATGGTCAGCCACCACCTTCTTCTAAATTGATATACAAAGCCAGGGAGTTTATGGGTAAGATTAGGTAAATGTAAGAATCTAATGACATCCAAATGGGACATTCAGATATAAAACAGGATCCTATGGTAGACCTTCTGAACAGTCTTCTGGAACTGAGCAAATATCACAGGCCTTCTAACATGACATTAGGCTGCTAAATCCCACTCAGCTAAACTGTAATGACTTCAATCTACATTTATGTACAGGCAGCTAAAATATGAAAATCTTTCAGTAGCATACATCAGTTAAGATCAGGCCTGAGCATGTTAAGAATAGTGAAATAAAATCATTAGAAGATAATCTGTCCTTGTCAGAGGTTGGAATATGGAGTGCTACCAGATGGCCTAGAGTGGATTCAGACATGGCAGTGAAATTCCTGAATGAAAGAACTTCATGAGAAAACATGAGCCACCAGCACAGCAAACCTGCTTTTCCAGGTTGATTCTCCCTTAATCACTCAAATTAATAATATGCTCAGCCCTCCAACTTTAGGGTGAGCTGCATTTGTCCCTTAGAGACTATGGCACACAACATAATTAACTTTAATAAATCAGAGTTCACGAAAATACACACAGTGGCTTGAGAGGACCATCACAGACTTTGTAAGTACTTTCTCTTCATTTGCTTTAAAGTTATACAACATATTTCTGTTCCTGGAGTTCTTCACCTTACAGGGGATACCTAACTTGGGAGAAGACATCTTAATTACAGAGAACTCACGTTCCATGATTGTTTAATATTATTCAGAAGGTAACTGAGACTAATAGTACAGGACACAGTCTATGATTTTTTTTCCTGCAAAAAACCTACCAGCCTTTCAAAAGAAAAAAAATCCCTCAATCGTATGTCTCACAACCTGTGGTGGTTTTACCCAGCTGGGCAGCTGAGCACAATCAATCTCTAATTACCCCTTCTTAAAGCGAAAGGGGGAGAAAAAATACAATGAAAAGGGCTCAAGGGTTGAGATAGGGACAGGGAGATCACTCAGCAATTATCATCACAGGCAAAATAGACTCAGCATAGGGAGATTTATACAATTTATTACCTACGGCTAACAAGCTAGAGCAGTGACAAACAAACAAACTAAAAAAACAAACAAACAAACAAACAAAAAACACACAGACACACACACAAAAAACAAACACTAAAACAACCTTCTCCCCATCCACCCTCTTCTACATCCTCCCCCTGAGCAGCACAGGGGAAAGGGGAATGGGGGTTGTGGTCAGTCCCTAATGCTTCATCTCCATTCCTTCATGGTCGCTCTCTGCCCCTGCTCCACCGGGGGCTCCTCCACGGGCTGCAGCGTGGAGATCTGCTCCATGTGGGACCCATGGGCTGCAGGGGGACAGCCTGCTCCACCAGGGGCCTCTCCACAGGCCTCAGGGGAACTGCTGCTGTGTGCCTGGAGCACCTCCTGCCCTCCTTCTGCATTGACCTTGGGGGCTGCAGGGATGGATCTCACTCCTCTCTCCCAGCTGCAGTTTGTTGTTTTTGTTTTTGTTTTTGTTTTTCACCTTCCTTAAATCTGCTCTCCCAGAGGCCCACCCAGCGTCACTCCCTGGCTTGGCTCTGTCCAGCAGCGGGTCCCTTTTGGAGCTGGCTGGAGCTGGCTCTGATCTGACATGGGGCAGCTTTTGGGATCTGCTCACAGAGGCCACCCCTGCAGCTCCCCTGCTCCAAAACCTTGCCACGTAAAGCCAGTACATGACCACACCCAGCAAGGAATCCAAGGCAAAGTATACCAACACTGCTAAAAAGCCAAGGTCAAAAGCAAATGGTGCTATTTGCAGTAGCAAATTGCAATTACACATCTCAGTTTGTGGCCTTCATTTACCTTTTCATGTCTCATGACATAGCCCTGTAACGCAGCACTACCATTGCCAATAACACACCACAAGCTCTTTACTCAATCTGCAAGGTCTCAGGACAGTGGTTTGTCAGTCTGAACTTTTCCTGACCTGCCCATAGCTTTGTTTTATATGGTTTAGTTGTGACAACAATTTCTCTAACAGCTGATTTGTTTTATTTTGGCTTATCTTTGTGTAATACCGCCATAACTTCATAGAGATAGCAGTAACAAGCAGCTATTCTATGCAGAACGAGATATTTATAACTAACATAACATTGCAATGTATAGAAATACAGGCTTGGTACAATAGAAAAGGCCTTGAATACTGGAGACACTAGATGGGGTGTAGAGGGTAAAATGATGGGATTATAGGAGACAGGGCATGGGGTCAGCTGTGGGGATCCTGTGGCTATAAACAACTACCCAGTGTTCAGCTAAAGGAAAGCAGAGCTGGACAAAACTGGGTTTACAGATAATAAAGAAAACTAAGACATAGTATCTAACATGCAATAAAAGCAACCAGATATAGTAACTAAGGATATAAGATACCTGTAAATCAGTGAAGATTGAGAAAGAGAATGAAACCCCTGATGTGAGGACCCAAAAGAGCAATGGAAAGGTGAGCATAACACTGGGGAAAAGGGTGGAAATTATGAAGTGTGTATATAACAATTTTAATGGCATTACTATTTTTTTTTTCCTGTAACAAAGGGAGGGGAGGGGATCATTCAGGTTGGAAAAGACCTCCAAGATCATCTGGTCCAACCATCACCCTACTACCAATGTCACCCGCTAAACCATACCATGTCCCTAAGCATGACTGTGCAAAGCAAAAAGGGGAGAAAGTCCACAGAATCTTTTCTGGCACAGAAAAATTAGTAACAGAATTTAGTTGCTTTACTGAATATGCAAATGACAACTGAATTTCTTCATCAGATCTCTTCCAGAAATTGTAACATCCTCGCTGAAAGTCAGAATAGGTCTGGTAAAAACTATGCTTCAGTTTTCACTGTCACTGCTAACTTTCACTTTCTTACAAAAACACAAATGCTGCTGCACTTCAGCAGTGTGCATGTACAATGCCAAACATAGGCTGAACATATGTGAAACAGAGTAAGCATCAATCCCAAGAGAACAGAGTATTTTATTAATACAAATTACTCTGCTCCAGACAGAAATTCAAATCCCTGAGAGAGTCCATTAAAAATTATCTTTCATCAACTTCTTCAAAATATGTCTGGGGACTCAAATTCCTCAGAATGTTCTTTTATAAACCTGTAGTAATTTCACATATAAATTGGGAAGCACAAAAAAAAAAAAAGTTGTATGTTTTGATTTTTCATTTTTGGAACAAGAATTAAACAGGGCCTAACTTATTGATACAGCTATTTTCTTTTTTCCTGTGTTGAGGTCTTATACCTTTCAGTACTCCCTTGCATTGAAAGAAAATTTCTTGCTAAACATTGAAGTATTTACACAACCTTCTTCTTTACTCTCAAATAACACTGGTGATCAAGCACATTGTGTCAGCTGGGCAAATATCTTATTAAGAGTCATTCTTTGGATAAGATTCACTCACTATTTCATAGAAACGTTCCGAATAATGCATCAGCAAAGATAGATCAGTAGCCTTTCTCTAAAACTCCCTGTTGCTTTTCAGTGTGATTCATTGTTGCCAATGTCTAAGAAAAAACCTGGTAAACGCACTCCAGTACTTCTTTAAAATTCAGTACTGTTTTAAACAACAATTTAAACATTTCCAGAGAAAACCCCGAGTGCTCTGGATATGACTTCTTTATCTCACAACTTTAGGAATCATAGAAACATAAAGACTGGAAAAAACCTCCACGATCATCTGGTCCAACCATCACCCTACTACCAATGTCACCCACTAAACCATGTCCCTAAGCACCAAATCCAACACCCTCAGAGATGGTGACTCCACCAGAGATCTCTGATTCATGCTGTCTGAAGTCCCTCCTAGAACTTCAAACATCATTTCTTCCTGAAAACACGTTAATTTTCTTTACCAACCAGGTGCATACTTGCAAGGTCATGAACAACATCTTGCAGAGCCAGCTGACAGTGTAGGGTTCGTCTGATCACAACTCAGAGAATTCATCCCCACTCGTTCTCTCAAACATTTTAAGCAATGCTCCAACAGCTGTTCACTCTTCTCAAAACTTGTGAAAATCTACATATATCTTTTTTTGGAGAAGACACACATCTTTGCTCAATCTTCCAGTGTTCAGCAACTGGTTAACACCCACTCTCAAGCCCATAGTTTGATACTAAATTCTTTTTTATCACTTGGAGTCTGAGTGACTGTACTCTGTGTCTTTAAGTCTCCAAACTGTTTAATGACCCAATGGTAAAAAATTGTATTCTAGGTTTTAATGGGGACAGGGCTGTTAAATGCTTAAATGATCCACTTACTGTTTGTGCACAGGCTGATGAACACTATGCATAGTTAAGCAAACACACACACACAAAAGAAAATCTTGATATAATTCAAGCTCTTTGTGGGTGAGATCTCTCTGTAAATGACCCATTTTATCGCAGTATAATGTCTGCTACACAAATATACATGAAATACTGTTAAGTTTCTATTATCATCTCTTATGTAACAGAAGGGTATTCTAAACAGTTGTCTGATTCATAAAAAAGAATAATAAGAAATGATTGCATTACAGTGGGTTTGGCAGATGATATCCAAACTACTGCTTTTATGCATTTTTAAATAAAAGCAGTAGTATAAGAGATATAACTGACATTGTGGTATCCGAGTTCAATTCAATGACATTTTTAGAAAAGCTCCTCATATAGAACAGTTATCACATCCAAAAGGATTTCATTATATCATACAAATAAAGCTGCCTGACTCTGATTTTGGCATTATATAAACAGAAATGCCAAACTTTACATGGTACCACTCATACACTATTCCATGAAGTGAACCTTAAAAAATCTAGAATTCACACTTGCACTAAGACGTTTTAAGTGTCCCTTGCATGGTAGAAATATTAACTAGTTTATGGTTTTATATCTGACACTATATTATACATCATCATGAAACTATGTAATCAAGAAGCCATGCATAGTACAAGCAAAAATGTTTAATTGTCCTACAAATGTCAGATTCTATTGTATTCTTGAGCCTCTCCTACTACAAGTTGTAACTGAGTATTTTTAATGATTAATTTTTCAAATGGAATAGTAACCCTCTTGTAGCTGAATGTCTAAATGATTACAATAAGTATTTCAGATGGGGAGCTGACAACTGAGAAGAAGAGAGATAAAGAAACATCCCAAAAAGATGGAGAAAGAAGAATCTAATGCAGGACAATATGGATGATATCCAAAACACTGTAAAAATCAGCCCACAGGATCATGTACACACATTCAGAAGGGGGACATTCTCAGACTCACAGCAGCTCCAGGGAAAGCAAGTCTTGTTTAAAAAGTAGCAGTGGAACAATCTACAGAATAAATCCAGACAGCGGAAGTGTATGTACTCTACTAGGACCATGTAAATAAAATTAAAACACACACACACACACACAAAAAAAAAAAAAAACACAAAAAAAAACAGAGGTCTGTGAATCCTATAAACTACAAATAAATTAAGAAGGGGAGAATTCAAATGAGCGCCTTAAACTGGAATAAGCATAGTAAAATGGTACAACCACCAATGATATATTAAGATTTTGTAACACTGTGATAGCACAAAATCACAAAACGTACAAACATTTTGTATAATTGAGTAATGTAACCCACAAGGGAAATAAAAGTTAAGTGTAGTTGCATGTGAGCCAGCCAAGTGACAGAATTTGCAAGACGGAGATCAAAGAATGAGGTAAGCACATAAGAGTGCAAACAGGCAAGACATCCTTCACTTACAAATAATGAATGGCAAAATCAAAACCAGGATAAGTAGCATAAGGAGTAGGTAAGGTCTTTTGGACATGGGGGAAAGTAGCAATACAACACCAGGCATATAAAGAAAAGAATGAGAAGACTGATGAGAAATTGACATAAATTCTGACTTCTCCAAGACCTCTCAGGCCACTTCATCTTGACTAACATCATCTACCACTGTAGCCACCAGGGCTAATTACACAGCATCAGTTCTGTGGTATTCTGTACTCACAGCTAATTTACATTATGCCTGTTAAAGATCAATTATTTAGTGTGTGCAATATTAATGATTAATAACATGCAAGAACTAACCATTGGCACAAAGACTGTCATCATTGAATGAATTCAATATAAGTTTTAAACTTGAAAACTGACTTGAACTGTCAGTCTTCTAAACACTCCTCACGCAGCAAACTCCCTTTACCTGATACATTTGCATATGTAACTATGTACATATATTCAGTTAAAACAAATGACACAAGTTCCTGAGTCATAAGAAAGTGGATTCTTAAACTGGCAGAGAAAAGTCCACCACATTTCCTAGCAACACACTGAGACATCAATGACACTGACCTAAAACACACTGACCTAAAACAGTAGCTAAAATAAATGAAAGACGATCTTTTGTGAAATTCTAGTACTCTATAGGAGGGAAAAAAATAAAAAAATAAAAAGCAGTCAATATAATAAGCAAAGAACTCAAGCATCATCTATGGAAGAATATCTAAAATCTGTCAATGAATGGAAAAAAAATCACCAAAAGAGTATTTTTCCAGACACAGAGATTCCACCTGAGATTGAGACCAGTATGACTAGTAAGAACATTAAATCAAGAAATAAGGATAAAAAATCATCAGACAGTGAAACGATATGAATAGAATCATAGAACCACAGAATGGTTTGGGTTGGAGGAGACCTTTAAGACCATCTTGTTCCAACTCCCTGCCATGGGCAGGGACACCTCTAACCAGACCAGGTTGCCAAAAGCCCCATCCAACCTGGCTTTGAATACCTCCAGGGATGGGGCACCCACAGCTTCTCTGGACAGCCTGTGCCAGTGCCTCACCACCCTCTGAGTGAAGAATTTCTTCCTAACATCTAATCTAAACCTACTCTCTTTTAGTTTTAAGCCATTCCCCATTGTCCTTTCAATATACTCCTTGACCAAGACTCCCTCCCCAGCTTTTCTGTAGGCCCCCTTTCGGTACGGGGAGGCCGTTCTAAGATTTCCCCAGAGCCTTCTCTTCTCCAGGCTGAACAACCCCAACTCCCTCAGCCTGTCTTTGTAGGAGAGGTGCTCCAGTCCTCTGATCAGCCTCGTGATCAGCCTGTCTCTCCAGTTTAGAGACAAGAACATCATGGGGGATGGTGTCAAATGCTTCATATAATTCCAGGTAGATGTTGTCAGTTACTCTTCCCCTATCCATCAGTGCTGTAGCCCCAGTTTTACCTCGTGTTAATAGATTAGAAAGAAAAGGCAAGTAAACAAGCCTAACAGAAAACAAGTAATGGACAAGGATACAGAAATGGATTAATCGGCAGCAATAAGGAAGAAAGTACTCATCTCACAGAAGAAATTAGGTAACTGGTACAGTTAGGGAAAGCTTGGAAGTAAACCTCTCTAAGAAAAAGGTATTGCCAAGAAAAATAACTTGAAGGCTTTTTACACCAGGAGCCCGGATAGTATAATGTAGGGGCTTGAAAAACTACTGTAGGAGACAGGCACATACACCAAAGGCAAACAGAATGGGAACAAAACAAAACACCTCAAAAAATAAATTAATTTAAAAAAAAATATATCCAAACCTATATTGAAATGGTTATGTTACTACAGCATTATACATAATATACATATATACAACTGTCTTGAATGATAAATATGTTGAGAAAAGAAAGAATAACCAATGATTATCAGAGCTTCCAAAAAAATAAAAAGAGATCAGGTAGGCAGAACAGTTGAAGTGAACTGAAAAAAAATGAAGAAAAGAAAAGAAGAAATGTTACTGGCCGCTGAGGTGTTGAAACCGTCCCTGGCAAAGATCTGCATTGGCTCTGTGGCTGCTCTCCCCCCCGTGCGCAGGAGGCAGCATATCCCACCCAGTCGCAGCCGCCCGCTCCACTGCCTGCCAAAAGAAGCGGGGCCCACGAACAGGCCCCAGCACTAATTAGCTTACTAAGATGGGTTTAGACTTGACTGTAGGCTTTCATGATTACACTAAAAATCAATGGAGGTATTTGTAATGTTTCTAGTAAGTTAATATTAGCTATTGCCCAGAAACAGCATTTTCTGAAGTACGTCCAAAAAAAAAAAAAAGTCTTAAGATTTCAATGATTCATGTGATACAATGTGGCATGAGAAATTGTTACACATATAGAAGAATACCTGAATTTTAAGAGTAAGGAAATGGTAAAAGTAGAGAATAATAGGGTAGTTGTGAAAATTAAGGTTAGAGAAAAATTACTGCTAGAGAACTGCAAGGACTTCTATTGGGATTTGTATTTTTCATTAACCTTGGCTCAAATTCAGGACTGTTTTAATGAAAAGTGCAAATGACATATTTAGAGTTATTGTCAAAGGGCTGGAATATCATACCTGGAGAACTATATCACCTTGAAATAGGTATTGAACTGTTGTCAACCACAGATTTTCAAGTTCCTTACATAGTTTTTTACTTGGAACTTGAGATTTTTGCATGAGAACAAACAAACAAAAACATGTTTTACAACCACTCTATAAATCCTACCTCTATTTTTGCCATATATGCCCAAGAGGCATATGTTACATATGTTACATATGTTACATTATCTATGTAACAGAACTCTAATACTGTTCTTTATTCATGAAACATCTCCAAAACTATGACACCTGATCCACAATGCTGGAGGCTGCATGGATACCTAGATAGTTAATGTGATGGGTATTTTCTTTGGGAGATTTTTCAACAACAATTTTCGCTTCATTTGTAATGTTCTTAAAATACAGAACGAACTTCAAAAAAACTTCAAACGGGATGCTAGAGCATGACAAACATGACATCACTTATGTGTAATAAATATATTTTAGCTGTTGCAGGATTAAGCTGCTTGGGATAACCAAACATTTGGTCATTCTTGGTGTTTTTATCTCAGTATAGTAGTGAAATATCTCTGCTGAAACTGCCAGTTATGAATAACAGTAAAGCAAACTCCTGATTAATTCTCATTACCAGATTATTTAACTGCATGCTGCAGAAAATTGTCCTTAATTTTATATTGAAAATCAATATTCATCTCACCTAGAAAGGAACAGCAATAAGCACCTGCAACATATGCTCAAGGACAAATGAGGCAAATGTTGAAAATGATGAATATTTGTCTATCAACCTTAATTCTTTTTATGTTTCATATTATAAGTTATATCAGAAAGCAATATCAGCGTATCAGCAAAGACATTCCCTGAGCAAGTACGGAAGTGCCTTCTTAAAAATCTAACATCATGGGTATTGTATATTTGTTTTGATCATACTCACTAAAACTGCAACACATAAAATGAACATTGACTGTTTTCTCTACTAAGGCAGCTTTCAGTAGCCAACAAATGTACATGATGCACACTACAAAACGTATTTTCTTTATATGTATTTAAATAGACTGAATCTATTTTCACATACACACTCATATAAAACTTTCAGTTTTTAGAAATTACAAAGAATTATATTCTAGAAAAAAATACACATCTAGCCTCCTGAAAAAAAAAAAGGCAGCGCATTTTGTGAACAATTCATTCTTTTTATTAATATTGTTGTTGTTGTTTGGTTTTTTTTGCTTTCTAATATGAATCTTAGAAAAAATTTCCCTATGAAAAGCTCTTGATGGCAAAAGAAAATAATTTTAAGGATCTGAGATTAAACAAAGAGCAAGAAATAGCTGAACATGTCATGAGGATTGGTGCAAATAGCACCGATGCATTTATCCAAAAGCAAAAACATAGTTCTCCAAGATTTTTTTTTATTTGGTTTATATTTATATTTATATTTAGCTTTATATTTATATTTATATTTATATTTATTTTTATATTTATATTTATTTATATTTATATTTAGCTGGTTTATAAAGACAAGTGTTAATATTGACTCCTATATGTGACACTTAATGCACAGAGACAGGGAATTGGTTCTCTCTACATCTCCCTCTATCCCCATGTTTCCACTTCCCCTCCTTCTCTGTGTCACGAACGTTAGTTTATGCAAAAAGAATGGCGACGGAGTTGATCTAGATATCAGAAAATTCTCCTTTTGAAACGCCCTATCTGGTTACGTCTGTACACGTGAAATACAGAGGGACAGTGCCCACGGCTGGGCAATGCTACACAACTGTCGGCAGCAGGTGCTGACACCCTCCCCAGCATGCATTTATTTCATGCCCATTCAGACCCTCCTTGACACTGACTGCACGCAGTTTGATGAGAGTGGACATTCTCAGTAGGCAGGCTAGCTCAAGCAGCACCCTGTCCTCACAGGACACAAACTGTGCCATGCCGTTTGCATGCTAGCCAGTACAGCCAAGGAAGCTGACCCCAGAACTCAAACAGACCAGCAATCCCTGGCGAGGCTAGCCTTTTACCATCAGCAAGGGGAAGTACAAGCAGTTCTCCCCTAGCACAACTACAAAACAAAGAAACAAAACACCTCATTTGTCCCCTGACATAAGCTGTGTTCATTCATTGTTGACAAAAGGACGATAGCAACACACTGACATCAAATCACTTCCATGGTCTTCAGGAGGCTCTGAGGCTACGTTTTCCTTAATACACAAAATGGATGAAGGTCCACGAAACAGCCTTGTCCCTATCCGTAAAGCAAAACTTACCCCTTCTCCCACAAAGATAGAGATGCCTTGTTCAAACTGCCTACTGGGAATGGTCGTTGGTCTATATAACCCCTTGGTCATCCTCAAGCACTCTCTTGGCAAAAGCATGTCAGAAACATGCAAGTTATTAAACAGTGTGAAAACTGTATGCCAGTGATTTAGCCCAGACTCTGCTTAGGTAAGTATTATAGACGTATTTTGAGATACTAAAAATGCATGTTTTCTGGTAGTGTTTCAGCTAACTTTCTGAATTTGCTACCTTCCATCTTTAGCATTCACTAAAAATCATTTCCAGTATGACTGAAAGAGTGAAAAGACACCTGATGGTTAGTTGTTAAAAAATAACATTTCTGTTCGTTGGAAACAAGAGAGGAGCAGTCACTGAAATGGACAGCTGAAAGAAACAACAGCCATCAATGACTCACAATGGTCAAAAGATACAAGTACCCACAAAACATATTTACTAGTGATTTCAAATATTGTACTTTCTGAGTTTTTATAACTACTTCTTGATGCAAAGAAACAACGCTGCATTCATTTTGTGAGGGGAAAACTGAAGTAATGGAAGTCTGACCAAACACCGTTTGTTCACATAAAGTTGGCACCAATGTTAATGACAGCAGGCCACCAAAAACTGATTCAACTGAGTAGTCAGGTGACTTCAGTCATTCATGAATAAACTTCTTATATAATTCATCCATATAGGTAGTAAACTAAATTAACCTGAATTGCTATTAAAGCCTAGGAAGTTCGTAATAATGGAAAAGGATTTTCATTTTGCCCTGAAATAAATAAATAAATAAATAAATAAATATATAAAAATATGTATATAGTCTGTGATTTGAAAGTGCAGCAACTTGTTCCCCTTTACATTTTACCATACAGCATGCAAAGCAATTTTTGACTGAACATTTATAAATTATTTTTTTAAAATACCTTTAAAACAAGCAACATATATCTGTGCTAACTGTTAAGAAAAACAATTTTATTTTCAAAACAACTTCATGTTTGTTTCCTTATGTCACAGTTATATGGTTTAATTTTCAATTCTTTTTATGGTAAACAGCAACCTTTGGGTTTAAGCTTTATACTTACCAGCTTTTTTTTTGCTGTACCATAACATAATTTTCATCAATTTATTAAAAAGAGATAAAACAAATTATTATAAATACATATGTATATGTATAAACAAGATTTGGAAGAGCTAATATTGTAATGGCTCCTATGGGAAAAAAAAAAAAAAAGGCTTCACGTTGTCAGTATGGGTTGAAGTTCAGTTCCTTAATAAGGTCTGCTTTCTTTAAGTTTAATGAAATTCTTAATGCTGATTTCAGTACCAAGATCATGCCAAAAGAGAACACTGTAGCTGCAGGGATTGCACTATACAGTAGGAATATTTTTCTACACTAAGAATCAATGCTTTTCCACATTGTTACTATCCTGTGTAAAATACTTTTTAATGAGAAAGTATATTATCCTTTTATTTGGATTCCATAACATAGTAACTGCAAAAAGGTCCTGTAATTTTAGGTAATGTAACACTCTTTAGATAAAATAGTGTTTGCAAAACCACTTTCAGCAGTAACATAGCTGAAAGACTACAGTCCTACTGTCTATATTATACACATACAGACATGTATACTCCTCTAAGAAGAAAATGAAGAAATATTCCCTTTTTAAATGCCAATCCATAACCATTCAAGTTACAATTTGCAAACCTGATTAGCTAAATCAAAAGAGGTATTGACTATTAGTCAAGATTCAATAAACTAAAATGACAAGTTTAAATATTATTGACTAGCAACTCACAGTGCAGAAAGCAACTTAAGTGATCCCACACTAAAGTTATGTAAGACGTAAAGGAGTGAAACACATTTACTGTTTTTTCAACTTGCCTCCTCCCTTCTGTCCTGGGGGGAGACCCAGTTACCTTGATTTTCACCAAATAAAGCAGGCTGGTAGCTGTGTCAGTAAGTGGAGCCACATACCCAGTCCTTTTCTGCCTTTGAAAACTCAGGTTTAAAACGAAACAAAGCAACTGCTTTTCTGTTAGGCTTGTCATTTTGTGTGTGTGCGTTTTTTTTTTTTTTTTTTTTTTTTTTTGTATCTTCGTAAAAGTATATAACAAAACAGTGTATGCTTTCAATAAAGAAGCTAATTAGGTAGAGTCAGAAACATTCAGCTGAATAACTTAATCAAATGATCATTCAATAATACAGAATTTGAATTAACCTGAACCTAGAATGATATGAGATTTTTTTCCTCATTCCTTGCTATGCTAAACACCTTCAGGAGTTTTAAGTCAAGTCTCTTTCTAACTGGATGTTTTCAATTTTATTTTAACCTGCCCACTTTCTTTATAATATCTACATTTCCTTTTCTCCTAACTGATAAGATTTCAATGACCATTCTTCATCTTTGCAAATGCACAATTCATGCTGCAAGCGGCTATGCGCATGAAAAACAATCCCTCTGTATAGCAAGCAGAGATGTCCATCAGCATAGAGGATACTATAAGCAAAAGAATTAAGACTAAAATATAGATATCAGTTTCATTAGAAAATATGACACAAGAAAGTTCTCCTACAGTACAATACTGCCCTGACTTTCACTGATGAAAGAAACTATATGAATTTTTAATGGTATTTCAGGAAAAAAAAAAAAGTGTTACACTTTCTTCATAGAGAAAAATGCTAACACATCCTCCTCAACAATTGAAAAGACATCTGGAAGGTGATACTTGCATTGTAAGCTTGTGCATCTACGGGTTGCTCTTTCCTTATATTGATCTGCAGCTGCTTCAGGAATGCTGAGGCAGCAGCACCATCAGCCTGCTGAAGGTCCCTTGAGACCTCCACTTGGTCTTATCTTTGTGGCAGGTTTGATCTGAAAGCCTAGGGAGGCTGCTGGCTGGCACCAAAATCCATGTCACTACAGAGTGTTTCTTTAAGGCTACCTTGCTTTTTGTTTTCTATTCTAGCCCTGAGGATGGACAACTTTGCTGGCCTTTCCACTGGGAATCCACAGTGCAGCCTATTGATTCCTAGGGCTGTAAACTGCTGATCAACATGGCCCAGGACCTGTTAACAGTCCCCGTGAAATTGCATTACTTATTCTCCTCTCTGCATCAGCAAGAACTCCAAAATACAGCTGAGTGCCAGTGTCTCAGTAGCAAGTTTATATGACATATCTAGTATGTCTTGCTAGTCTCACTCCACCCCTCCCCCAAAGAAAATAGAGAGCAAAAGCTATTTGTTGATCTATACACATATAGGGGTTATGTGTTAATCGTAGAATCATTCGAGTTGGAAGAGACCCCTAAGATCATCTAGTCCAACCTTTAACCTAGTACTGAAGTCCACCACTAAACTATGCTACAAGTTCTACATCTACATGTTTCTTGAAGACCTCGAGGGGTGGTGACACAACCGCTTCCTTGGGCAGCCTGTTCCAATGCCACACAACCATTTCAGTAAAAAGATTTCTCCTAATATCCAACCTAAACCTCCCCTGGTGCAACTTGAGGCCATTTCCCCTCGTCTTTACAGTTGGTACTTTGGAGAAGAGCCCAATTCCCACCTTGCTACAACCTCCTTTAAGGCAGTTGTACAGCGCAGTAAGGTCTCCCCCTCATCCTCCTTTTCTCTAGGCTAAACAACCCCAGCTCCTTCAGCCCCTCCTCACTCTTCAAGAAATCCTAAAGGTACAGAAGCAGGCTGTCCCCACATGCTGGAAGATGAGCTGGCACAGAAGATGAACGACCTAGCTGAACAGATAGCTGTGGCTACAGCTCAGGAAGAAAGAGAAGGTTTATGACCTTTGGAAGAAGGGGCAGGCCACTCAGGAGGACTACAAAGATGTTGTGAGGCTGTGTAGGGACAAAATTAAAAGGCCAAAGCCCAGATTGAGCTTAATCTGGCTATTGCTGTTAAAGATGATAAAAAATGGTTTTATAAATAAAATACAAGAAAAGGAGGATGAAGGAGAACCTCAAACCTTTTTGAATGTGGAGGGAAATGTACACATGTACACATTTTTTTTTTTTAATGCAAGCTTCGTTTCCTACACATTGTACCACAACTGGAAACACTTGTCATAGAATAACAGAAAGGTTTGGGTTGGAAGGGACCTTAAAGACTATCTCATTCCAACCCCCAGCCTTTGGCAGGGACACCTTCTATCAAACCAGGTTGCCCAAAGCCCCATCCAGCCTGGCCTTGAACATCTCCAGGGAGTCAGGCCTCTCTGGGCAACCTGTTCCAGGGCCTCACCCCCTCTGAGCGAAGAATTTCCTCCTAACCTCTAATCTAAATCTCCCCTCTTTTAGTTTAAAACCTTCCCCCCTTATCCTATCACTGTCTGCCCATCTAAAAAGCTGTTCTCCATCTTTTTTATAAGCCCCTTTAAATACTGCAAGGCCGCTATAAGGTCTCCCCAGAGCCTTCTCTTCTCCAGGCTGAACAACCCCAACTCCCTCAGCCTGTCTTCACAGGAGAGGTGCTCCAGCCTTCTGATCAGCCTTGTGGCCCTCCTCTGGACTCGCTCCAACAGGTCCATGTCCTTCTTGTATTGGGGGCCCCAGAGCTGAACGCAGTGCTCCAGGTGGGGTCTCACAAGAGCAGAGGAGAGGGGGGAGAATCACCTCCCTCACCCTGCTGGCCATGCTTCTCTTGATGCATCCCAGGATACAGCTGGCTTTCTAGGATGCAAGCATACGTTACCATCTCTCTGCCCAGCCTGTATTTGTGCTTGGGATCACCCCAGACCAGTGCAGGACCTTACACTTGGCCTTGTTGAACCTCATGAGGTTCTCACAGGCCCACCTCTCAGGCCTGTCCAGGTCCCCCTGTATCGCATCCCTTCCCTCCATCCTGTGTGTCAACCGCACCACACAGCTTGGTGTCCTCAGCAAACTTGCTGAGGGTGTTCTCAATCCCACTCTCTATGTCACCAACAAAGATGTTAAATAGAGCCAGTCCAGACATGCTTTCAGTTTATTCCCTACAAAGTTCACGTGATATTCCTGACAGTCGCTGCTAGTTATGTGGTCCAGGTTGGAGAAGAAGGACAACTGAACTGAAGTTGCATAAAATATACTGCGAAATGCCAGGTTGCTCCCTGGTAAGCCATCTACTCCCAGTGTCGGCAATTTCACTTGCTCAAACACTGTATTAAATCAACAAAACCCAGTAGTGTGGGCATCTATAGTAACTTTTATTAGTTTTCTTTTCCAGAACTGAATGTAAAGAAGCGTGTTACAAAATAACACTTGTTCTTCAATGAAGGAAATATTGCAACAGCTACAAAACCTATTTTTATAATGACTAACTTATTTCCAACACGTGAAATATCCAATATCCTTTTGACTCCTTTTCCTCAGAACAACCTTTCTCACTCTTTCTTGCTTGTGAAGCTTCATACAGATCAAGTGAAAATATATACTGACTTTTTCAAAAACTGCTGAGGTGAATCTCTGTATTTACTGCTGTGATCTCTGTAACTATCAGATTAATGTGACATCAAACAAAGCCTATGTTTGCACGAAGGACCTGTTTCTAAACTAGATACTGAAGGGTCTGTGTCCACACAATGCAATTCCTTACTCCGTAGCAGTTGTGGAGCTGATGCATTTTCTCCTCTTCTAAATAGCTGTCATCACACCTCACAGTAAGCTACTGAATACCAATACCAACACCAGCATTCAGATTCAAATCTCTTCAGAATGACAGCATTCTTCTTAAACTTTTAACTGGACATGAAAATCTTAATAAACTTACGGAGTATGTGCTATTAGTATATATCACTGATTAGTTTAACAAATTGCATGGTATTTTTCCTCTGCTTTACTGAATTTTATTACAGAAATATGTTAAATAACACATTTCTGTGACTGTTTCTCTATCCTTTGATATGAAAGGTGTTGCTTAAAGATATGCAATATCCTGAAATCAATTTATTTCAATGGATTTTACCCAGTTTTATACATCATAAGTATAACTGCCCTTCCCTCCTCCTGTCTCAGTCTGAACTTTTCACCCTTATTATGATCCCTCATTTCAGGTGATGTAAGCGTGTGTGATTAATATGATAAACCAAAGTGGTCAGATTTTAGGTAGAACTTGATCTAAAATTCATCTAGCAACCTTTTCTCTAATCTCTCTATCAATGAGAAAAAAAAAAAAAAAGTCAGTTTTAACTCCCATCAGTCAATCCCCAATTTAGTTTACTGAAGAGTCTTGTGAATGCTTAGACACTGGCTCAAGACAGAAAAAAGAAAGAAACCACCAAGAGAGGCTAGAGAATAGGGACGTTTCATGGCATCATCACTGGATTAAAGTGAGTGGGATAATGGCATTAGAATGACAGTGTAGTCTTGAATATAAAATTGAAAATTTCTAAGATTCATAATGAGCAGGATTATTGAAAGTTTCCCCTGGAAAGGCACAGAATGAATCATGAATTGAAATGTCAGATCCATTTCTAGATTTAATACTCTTAAACCTGACTTGACTTAAATATATATATATATTTAAAACTTTTAAAGCTTAGGTGAGTCATTAATATATAAAGGAGAAACGTGAACCCTGATCACAAAAAAAAAGTGATAATTAGTGATTTTAAAAACTAATTATAAATAACATCTTAGTTAAATTTTCAACATAAGAAAAAATGCATAAAACTGCATTAATTTAGTGAAACGGAGAAAAATGTATCTAGAGAAAAATTAGATGTTATTTGATAATTAGAATTTGAAGAGGTACATAACAGAGACTGCTTTCTATTGATATTAAAACACCAAGAAAATTTTAAAGCTCGAAACATGAGCACTGAGGCCCTAATTCTTACAAAAGTTTCTCAGATGGCACTGAAGCTTGATAATATCCTAATACGAATAGAGTTTTGAGGAACATCAACATCAAGTAAAACATTTTGATCACTTACTAGAGAGCTTTCACAAATTTATTGTATCTGCAATCTTCTTGACCTTATAGTCTATTGATGAGTCATTAGAAACAAGTTGCAAATATGTCATGAAAGACTACAGTACTACTTGCCAATTCAAATAAACATAGTTTCACCGTTTAATTTACTACTTTCCTCATGCTTGTTTACTTACAAAGGTCTATCTTTGCACTGTTGACTTGGTCTTGTATAAACACACTGCTGTGGTTTAACCCAGCCGGCAGCTCAGCACCTCCCCTTCTTAGGTGGGAAAGGGAATCAGAAAGGTACAAGTGTGAGAACTCGTGGCACGAGATAAGGACAGTTCACTAGCTAAAGCAAAAGTCACACACAAAAGCAAAACCAGGAATTCATTTGCTACTTCCAATCAGCATGCAGGTGCTCAGCCATGTCCAGGACAGCAGGGCTCATCACGTGTAATGCTTTCTTGGGAAGACAAATGCCATTGCTTCCGATGTCCCCCCTTCCTCCTTCTTTCCCCCAGCTGTTATTGCTGAACATGACACCACAAGGTGTGGGACATCCCTTTACCCAGCCTGGGCCAGCTGTCCTGCCTGTGTCCCCTCTCAGCTCCTGGTGCACTCCCAGCCTCCTCACTGGCAGGGCAGCACGAGGAGCTGAAAAGGCCTTGGCTCTGTGTGAGCTCTGCTCTGCAACAACCAAAAAGACAAAACAACCAGTGTGTTATCAGCACTCTTTTCATCAAAAATCCAAACTGCAGCATCATACAAGCTTCTATAAAGAAAATTAACTCTATCCCAGTCTAGACCACCACATATGCTTTCAATAAAAATAACAGCAAAGATGTAAATTTTCACAATCCATTAACTTTTCAAAAATATATTCTCCTCTCCATCTGTTTTTCATTAGAGTTGTAACTGACATAGCTAAGCTAAAATTGTTGCATATTTATTTTTCACATTCAATTTCCTCTTGTCAAAAAAAGGCCACATCCTTACCCCCACCTCCTGAAAATGTAAGCAGCGGCCAGGTATCGGTAAGTGGGTAAACAGGCAGGAAATACAGAAAATGTACCTAGAAATGGGATAAACCCACATCGTCCAAACTTCCATACTACTGTAATTGGGTTTTAGATTATTCAATGTACAATTAATGCCTCTGTACAAAGACTAGACTAAAATTTAAATAAGCTGCTAAAATATACTAAACGGTATTTTAAAGTCTTGCAAACCAGATTTAAAAAATCACATTGCCTTGATAAACAATGCATCTTTCCTCCCTCCATGCTTGTGTGCATATATATATACACATACACAATCTGTATATACATATATACACACACAAGCTTTTTTTTTTTTTTTTTACTTAAGAGCTCCAAGAAAAATATAGCTACACCAGAAATTCTTTCTTATTCTTTCTTATACACACAGAACCCAGCTTATTTTGGAACTTCTTACACAATGAGGAGAGATGTCTTCACTGTGCAGAAGCAGAGAAAACTGAAAATACACCTGCAATTACAGATGATGTGGTGGGCAGGTCTTTTAAAACAGACTATCTTTCTCAGTGATCCCTGGTGCTCCCAAATGTGAAAATATTTCCCATCAACAAAACCAGAGTCCACAGAGGATATCAGCAATTCACCTTGGTAATCTGTGACTCTTTCAGCTGCCGTTGACATGGCGTGAAATCCACAATGAAGATAATGAGAAACTATTTCTGAAGCAAATTGCAGCTATATCTGGTGGACAGCTATTCTGACACCAAATGCAACAAATTTCAGAGCAATATTCAAGACTCCACTCACTATAGTTTGCAAAAGGAAGGAAGGCAATTCTATCAGTTAAAATTCTTAACTGCTTCAGTGAAAACCAGCAGCAGCTTGCCTGGCTCCAGCCTCCCCATTAGACCTACATTACTAGGGGCATGCTAGGAGATTATTCCATTAAAAAAAAAAAAATTTACAGCATAACAAGCAACAAAAAACTGTGGTATCAACAACAGTCTCCTTTCTCTTTTTTGCAGCCTTCATCCTTTTTCCTGCAAAGGCAATTTCCAGTTCCACCTCATTGCCAAGGAGACCTGCATGGCAAGCACTGTGGCTGTTGGAAAGACCACTTCCTTAACTGCTCTTGGCTTTCTGATGGCATGAATTGGTCCCACTCACTATCTTTTTTCCTTTTATTATCTTTTGTTCTGAAGCAGGTGGAAAATCCTGATGTGATCATTCTTGTAGAGATTTCATATAAGGGATAAGATTCAAAAAGGGCCCATTTAATTGCATAAGCAGTGAACACAAAACATTTAAACCATGAGATTGTGTGTGGGAACAGAAAAGGAGCATCACGTATCTCTGGATGAATAAGGAGGACCAAAGAGACTAGAAAAGAAGAAAAAGTCCATAAAAGCAGTTGAAGCACTAAAATAAATGATAGGACAAATAAAATTTTTGGGAGGAATAGTTAGCTTAGAGACAATTCTCTCTTGCTGTGAACCATTTACAAGAAAGTCAAAACTAGGCAAGGTGAAGTAAAAGGCAGAAGATCAATCTCATTTCACTTCCTGAAAATGAAGCAACATTTCAACCTGTCATAAAGCACCTGTTGTTAATTGCCATTATTGATCACTTCAGTTCTGTGGTTGCATTCCAGATCTCCTCTGATACTCAGCTGCTCTGTAAAATGAGACATGCTGTGATTCATGCATTCTAACACTGAAACTACAGCCCAGATTTCCAGCATTTAAATACTGTCTACCTGACAATTCAGGTCTTCTTAGCCCAGCTATTTAGCTTCCCTTCACCAGCCTTGAACAAATGCTGCTATTTCTATTTCGAATAACCTAATTCGAATTTCGAATAACTGAATAACCAGTGAAAACAAAAGGAACACATTCTGTTCTCCCTTTCTCCTTTTCACTGGGATGCTCTATCCTGAAGATTGATGCCTACAGCAAAACAAGTTGACAGTCAGTAATGACATTCATTTAAGAATATTATTCTTCACAGCAAAATTGCTTTGAATTTTTTTGAATGATTTCACTTATTCCTAAACAGTGAGTGAACTGGAAAGACTGAAATGCATTTTTCCTACTTGATTTCTAGAAACAAGAGAGACTCAGAGATGCCAGAATTATTGCACACTCAGGGACTTTCTGAATATTTTAACACACAGCTGAGGCACAGCCTGAGTTTCAACATATTTAGGAGATCATTCTGACAAACAAGAAGTTTCTGAGTTGAAATTTAGATATGGAGCCAAAGCCAAAGCCCCCAACAGATACATAGCAAACAGAACTTACTGCCTTTTTACAGATGAATTAAAATTCACACAAAATTTGTTACCATTATATAGAACATGTTTGTACAAACAGGGCACACTAGTGTTAGTTTTGAAGGCACTTAAGTACATGATAAACTACCTGAATAGAAATGCTTTCTTGAATTGAAGACAAAAAAAAAAAATATACACAATAAAGCCTAAAAACTGGTTACTGTTCACTGTATAAAACCGTTAACCTTTCTTAGTTACACAAAAATAACCTAACCTTCATATCCAATTGTTCCAATAATATCCAATAGTATCCACGTTTTCCATCTAGCTCATAGCTCACTCATATCCAAGCTAGTACTCAAGACTGCAAACACTGAATGTTGCCGGGGGGGGGGGGGGCACTATTTGCTTTATAAGTCTTATAAAAATACTTGGAATTATTCCAAAGTATGACAAGCAAAATACAAATATAGCGATGCACATATTGGTTTGGGAACTCATAGCCATTCTTAACAGTGGAAAAACTTGTGTTTACTTTTCAAATATTTGAGTACAGGTTTTTCACATTTCTCTAAAGTACAGAAAATGCATGCACCTGTCAGAAATTGATGTGCATATTGATGTGTAACTAACCTTTCTTAGTTTAAGGCAGGTCAATTTAAGTTCATAGTTAGGTATGTTTTGGTTGATCTTTCCAGAACAGTTACAAACATTAATAGCAACACCTTCTCTTAAATGCTGTCATTGACTCAGTGCTAGTATTGCCATGTCATATGACTATTTCACACTTACATCTTTCTCCATTACCAGGTTAAGAAAGGCTCCAGGTTTGCACTGAAGTGCTGGGATACAAATGCAGCTTCTATTTCCTGGCTCCGCTGGACGAAAGATAACCCACTGAGATGAAGCCATAATAAATTTAAATTGGATGCTTCATGGTTAAATCACAAAAGTTGCTTTTCTTGTGAGTGTCCATATGTAACCTAAAAGCGCTAAGTCTCTTCTCCAGCTTCATCTTAAATACATCAGAATCAGAGAATTTCAGTTCACGGTTCCAAAAGTAACAAATGCTTGAAATGCAATGCTTGGTGAAAAAAAGGGGAATAAGAGCATGACACCTGACACAATGATATGGCATATTTTCAGTAAAGCTAGGATTTTACACAGAGGATTTTAGTAGAGCTAGATTAGCCTACACATTTTTTGTTAAATTAGCACAGTGTCATGTGTGTAAAGTATTCTGTTCTATTAAGTTTATTCAATTTAGGCAATTTTAACTCTTTTTTAATAAAAATATGAGTTTTAAACTTCAAATATAAATGAATAATGTTGCATACATGAATCCCAATTTAAATAATTCTACTCAAAGCATATAGTGAAGCATTTCTTTTTTACTTTTCCTCCTTTGACATCAAAGATAGCATGAGCATGTTGAGGTTCTTGTTGCCTTCATCAGCAATCAGAATATGCAGATGAACTTTCTTCAACCACCGTTCTTGTACAGATTATGAACCTCAACACTTATTAAATAACTTGACCTGAGGCTAGCATTTCCAGTTCTGCTTTCAGTGTCACACACAATGCAGTATATACAGTGAACAGATATGCAGCAAATTCAGCATCATTCAACCAAGCCAGTATTTCAGTGTAGAAGCACATTCCATAGACAGAAGGACTGCAGATGTCCCCTGAATGTCTTCACTTTTCATTGCTGTCTAATGCACAAACATCAATTTTTAATTTTTCCCCACTAAGAATAAAATGTCATCTCCACACCTGCAATTTCAGAGTAAAGGGAAATGTTGCCATACTACCAGTAAAACTGAGTAGATACACTCAAGATTTCCAATTAGCTACAATCAGAGGACTGTTCTGATATCTATGAGGACATGATTTGTGTGCAAGAGAAAATGTAGTTTTCAAGCTAGTCAGTGCCAACGTGACTTCTAATATAGTCACCTAAAAGCAGCGTTCCATAAATGTGTGGATATGTATTAAATGTATGTTTTGCTAGTAGCAGTGAATTTCAGAGCTTGTGTTTTGAAGTGTATTTCTTATGTACATCAGAAAAACCACCTCTCTCCTTTTTAAGATGAAATGAATTTTCATTCATGCATCATGAACAAGAATAAGTCACTTTACGAATAAATAAAGTGGTTTATTTTTAATGGAGACATATCAATTATCATTGTAATCCATGTACTGAACTTCTCCCTAGCACTTCAAATGAATGAGAAATATCAAGTTTTCCTGCTATACTGCAAGTTCTCTTAAGAGTTGTTCTGTAACACAGAAGAACAAGGTTAAATTTCTCATTAAACATTAATGTAAGATTTAGCTCCTGAATAAAATAATTCTTCATTCTTTAGCAGATTTATTCTGTACCCCTGAGGTACAACAGTACACTTAAACTAAAATTAGCACTAATAGTTTTATGCACATGTCTGCATATCTATATTAATACATTCAGATTCTTTCAAATTAAAGTATATCAAGTGCTACTAGTAAACCAGCTGTAGTTCTGATCCAGCTCCCACTGAAGTAAATGCAATGTTTTGATAATCAGGAAGTGGACAGGATATTTAGTTTCGAATAGATGTGCATCAAGATTGCAAAATAAGAACAATTGTGACTGAAAATTTGTAGTAAGTATTTATTCCAGTAAGTGAGGATAAGATGGAAAAAATATTAACAAATGAGAGACTGAAGAGAATAAAAGCCTTTAGCGAAAAGGTGCAGAAAATACTCGCTTGTTATGTTTTTCTCTTTTATCCTTCTTATGCTGTGCAACACACAGCATCTCCTAAGACAAAAGGGAAAAATAAAGATACCCTGTTCTCATAAGATAATTTAATATTCTATTGTTCAACATACATACCAAGACAATTTCTCACCTATTACACCCTAAAAAAGTCACACTAAATTCCATCAATAGTTTGCATAAATATCACTGTCGTTCTTGCAGTCTTGATTTCTAACATCTAGCAAACTACCCGTTACAGAATGTTATATATTCACAGCCTCTGGGTGTAATAAATGCAGTAGGTGTGATTTAAATGTACTAATCACTGTTTCAGTAAATCACAAATAATAGCAGACAAGCATGAACCAGCCTAGCAGCAGTTCTGTCCTTTTATTATGTATCAACAACTCCTACCTTTGTTCTGACTGTCATTATGATGGTAAGTTAAACCAATGCCTGAAGCCAACATCCAGGCACATTGTAAAATTAATATTGGTGTCCATTCAATGACATTTTTCCACAATTGCACTTCCTACCCATCCTGTTTTTATATCTCTGAGAACAGAATACCATTGAAGTACAAAAAGAGGTGGATCACGCTGTGCAGCCCTATAGCCATCATAGAAAAATAACTTAGCACAACTTGCCTTTTAATTCAGAGGTAGAAATCAACTGTGTCACAAGTCTTTGGTTACATGAAAGGAATTAGACCTCAGTAAGAATTACAAGACTGTGCACTTTATTTTCACACTGACCAACTGTGTATTTCCAATAGCTCCATATTCCCACAAAAGGAAAAGCCTCTTGTTCTTGATATGGGAAACTCTCAAGTTCAGTTAATAATTTCAGTGAAGTTTTATTAAAAATAGTTTACTGTGATGTCATTGTGAGAGCTATGGGGAAAACAGAGGAAATCAAATTTCTAATCCAAAGCCCTATTTCCAGCAGAGTTTAATATTTCTGTGATTCACTCAGGTTTAAAAAGTGGCAGACAAAAGTCAATAGCACTAACAGTTGCATCACAGCTCACTTGCCATACAATGGTCATTACAACTACACCTTGTTACTAGCAAAGAATCAGACAAACTTCTTCATGCCCTTGAAGAGATCTGAATTAACACCAAGAGTTAACTACAAGTCATTTTATTGACAGATTAAAAGATTTCATATGGACTCATCTCTTGCTTAGTGTTGTAACTATATATGCCATAAGGAAAGAGCACAGATGTGTGTGTAAATACAAAAATGTATATGTAGTATATATAATGACTGAATCTTGGCTTAACTACTGGTGGGCGGTGGTTAGGTGCAGATCTGTGATTCCAATCCCTCATCTTGGTTCTAAAGCTGCAAGACAAAACAATCAGTTACAGCATCTAAACAGGGGAGTCCATCCAGGAGAGGGAATAAATTACAGCTTCTACAGTTTACTGAGATTCTAAATCCTAAAATTAAATAAAAAGTAAATGCAAAATACCTTAATTCCCAGTTCCACAAGTAGTGTACAAACATAACTCTTTGTTTTATTTCCTTTCAATAATATTTGGAAATGGAAATTTTTACTTCAGTTTGCTTTAGTTTCAATTTAGTGAACAAGACAAACAACAAGAGCAACTGGCTTACACTCAGCTGAAACTTTGTAAGGATTTAGTTCTTAAAATAGACCAAGTTATTACTCCTATTGAGTAAAGTATAATTAAGCTCATGTTAACGTAAGAGAGTGAAAATTAATTCATTACATTTTATGAAATAATTTTTTCTTTTTATCTGCTTGCAACTTGGCTACAGACATGATTTTTGTTATTGTCTTCTCTCTGCAAAGGATTCCTTTACTAATACTTATTTCTGAGTACTGAGTTTTTAATTCGAGGTGTTTTTTTTTTTTGGTCTGGATATAACAGCCACAAGGGAAGTCTGTTCTTTGAATGAATGACAGTAACTCTGAGAATCACAATCCCAGCGTGACTACTCCAATTTAAAAATGAGAAATTCATTCATAAGAAAAGTCTGAATCATTTTTCTGTATCGCTTCTTAAAAAGCATTTAAATGCACATGGCATACCATTCAGGGCAAGGAAAGGTTATTCAGTATACATTTGAAGAGAACAGCAAGCTGGGCAGGATTGTTGATCTGCCTGAGGGTAGGAAGGCTGGGCAGATGGATCTGGATAGGCTGGACAGATGAGCCAAGGCCACTCTCATGGCATTCAACAAGGCTGGTGCTGGGTCCTGTATTTGGGGCATAACCTCCCCATACAGCGCTACAGGCTGGGGGAAGAGTGGCTGGAAAGCTGCCGGCAGAAAAGGAGCTGGGAGTGCTGATCAACAGCTGGCTGAATATGAGCGAGTAGTGTGCACAGGTGGCCAAGAAGGCCAACAGCATCCTGGCTTGGATCAGAAACAGTGTGGCCAGCAGGTCTAGGGAAGTGATTGTCCCCCTGTACTCAGCTCTGGTGAGGCCGCACCTCGAGTAATGTGTTCAGTTTTGGGCCCCTCAGTACAAGAAAGATGTCGAGGTGCTCGAGTGTGTGCAGAGAAGAGCAGTGGTTAAAGGACCAGAAAACAAGATGCATGAGGAGTAGCTGAGGGAACTGGGGCTGTTTAGTCTGGAGAAACAGTGGCTGAGACAGATTCCACAGATTTTCCTAAACATTTCTCAGTATTAAGGGGGGGATTACTGACTCTGCTCAGCTGTGTTATCATCATTGCAGTCGGTTGCTTTCTAAGAGATCTTTATCCAAAACACAAAACAAAAAACACTGAGTAAATTAGAATTCTTCTAGGTGCTACATATGCAAACCTTTATTTTACTACAAGGTAGAAAATGGAAACACAATGGATTTGTGCTGAATCAAATGAAGAACTATGTTTACACTTCCTTCTTAGATCATTGTCTTAGTTCTCCAAAATGCTGAAAAAACATCTGAATGCCTGAGCATAAAATGAGAAGATTATTTGATTCTCATCTTGCATGCCTTTCCTCTGTCAAGAAAAATAATCAGACATAATCCTTCTGATTGCTCTTGTATTGCAGAACTTCTTTTTACTCCACTTTGCTATGATCGGCAGGTGATGGTGTGACTGTCCTACCCATACATTAATCTCAGCTTCAGTAACTACTGACCAAATTCATAACATCAGATACTTTACCTCAGGGCACTGCTCATGGAAAATTAAAAGAAAACATGGCCAGCGATAACGCTAGCTAAACTTTTTTTCATAATCAGATTTGAAACTTGTTTATGCTGTACAACATGCTGCTGTAAATGCTCTTACTAACAAAGGAGTAATCGTGCACTCTGGAAAAAAAAATCTTATCTCAATTTCTAAGAGGACATGCTTGAACAAATTAAGGAAATATATATATATATATATATATATTTGCTGATCTACTAGATCTACTAAATGCACCAATATCATTATGCAGGCAAAGGTAAGACACAGGCATCTCCTGAAAATAATTAATGTACAAATAGATATATTACTATAATGAAGAAAGGATATTTAAGCTCCTGGATTAAAGAGCTCATAAATGACTAAAGCATTGATGATGATCCCTGCACACTAATACCAACTTTGGCAGTGACACAGATTTGGGCTGGCACAAAAAGCACTACATTACTGTGCTCCTTAAGTAACTTTGGCAACAGTGACCAAAAAGATTAGCCATTGCTGGCTTTAGGACAGAGGAGATGAATATGGGCCTGTTTTGATACTGCACAGATCTGTTTATTCTGAAATAAAATGTTGTTTCCAGGTCATTCTGTAACATACAAAGCAGCTACAGTCATTGAATTTAGTAAAATAATTCTTGTAAAATGCCATTTTATGTTTAAATGCATTGTTTTGCAATGTTATGTGAAATCTAGGATGGTATACTTTCTGTTACAAAAAGAAAACAGCAACAAATAGTGTTGATTTTGGTATCTTAGAAAAAAATCTGGGAATGTTTGTTTAAAAAAAATAACATCTTACTTTGCAAGCAGCATTGCTTAGACGAGACTTTTAAGACACATCAAGTCATCAACATGTAACACTGAGAGCTGCAGGTGAATGCTTTGATAATCATCATCATATTTTTCCTTTGCCAGTAATAACCAGGAACAGCACTACATGCACCTGGGCTAAATTAGATGAGATGACACTGATATCATGGTATCTAACAATAAATCAAGATGTACTTGTGTAAAAGAATGGGAGGTCTATTGTATGTATAATCTTATGTATGTTAATATAGGAAAGAACATACTGGCTAATAGAAGAATTACATGAAGACACAGAAACATCGCACCACTATTAATGTTTCATGAGGACACACTTGGGATACATTTTTAAGGAATGGAACCCTAAGGGAAATTTTACTCTGTATCTCTTATACCACCTTGTGGCATTTTAAATTGCATTTGTATGTATTATTTCATTAATCATCATAATCACAGTCATAATGTAGCAAAGATGCTTATGCTTACAAGTAAAATGTAATGATTTTAGAGCTAATAAAATGCTAGTGATCACGTAAATTGACAATACTGTAAAGTGAACTTTGACAAAGATGAGAAGATTGGTGATACCAAAAAGCATCTTTGGTGTGAGTTTTCATGTGAAGGGGTTCCTGTACATTTGAATGGAAAAACCGTTCTAGGAAACAACAGACTGAAGAGAAGAGAAATACATTCTGGTAAGTTACTGTATGGAAGTTTGTCAAAGGGTGATGAATTCTGCACTTACTGATAACTTGAAGACACCAAGAACCTGCCGAAACCACAGAGGGCCACAGCATACTCCGTATTAACAGCAGATTGTGTAGCTCAGACTGCAAAGACTGTTCAAGAGGGTGGTGGCTTCTTGTATACATATAAAGACTACAGGGTTATACACACATTTGATGAAATGGACTGTTTTTAGGGATTTCATGAGAACCTACCCAGAAGCCACTGGTAGCTTCTAGATGCAACCTAGCCTGCCCACATCCAGCTCTTTGCTTCAGGAGGTGCAGTTGGCATTGGTCCCCCAGCTGCTGCACCATCAGTTAAAGTGTGAGTAAACATTTTGAATGACTGCTTTGTGACTAGCTGTGTTATGAATAATAACTGTTTGATTCCACTGATAACAGCTTTAAGAATAAAAGGTGTTCATAGAAATATCAGCTGTAATCTTGACTCCCCCAAATACCTACTCCCTACCCTTATTAAGGAAAATAAATTTAGAAAAAGAATATATACATATCATATATGCATACATATGTATATATTTATATATCTAGGTTTAAATTCTACAATGAACTACATACGTGTATCCCACCTCACGACTGATTTCAATCACACTCATTGCATGCATGTAGTCCACAACACACACTACTCCTGCTATGAAAGCTCACGTTTGGAACAGTTTTGCTCCCCGTGGCTGCTATTAGCATCGTTAAGTAGTTTTACAGAACAAGAGATCTTGTGTTTAACTCCACCCAGGGACTGAACTGTCTGCCACAAGAATTTACAACTCCTACCTATTTGAGCAGGAATTATTCATTGACTGTGGTTTAGGGAATAGAGTCTAAATTAATCTCTGGAACACTAAATTGATAATGTCATTATTTTTACTCATAGCTTCAGGTACTATCTTTCTCTTTACATTTCTATTACATTTGAATTACCTTTTAATTTTAATAATATCCTAACACAGTTCCAAATACAATCTGCAACTTGTCTACTTAAAATTCTTTTTTTTTTTTTTTTTTTTTTATCATGCAAAAGTGGAAAAAGAAAATTAATCCTCAGACTAGGTTAAATCATGGGAAGGAAGCTGACTTGCTGATGGGAACAAGCAAGGCAAGGAGGTGGGAGAAAATCATATAGTCACAGCATGATTAGGCTGGAAGGGGTCTTAAAGATCACACAGTTCCAACCCCCCTGCCATAGGCCGGGACACCTTCCACTAGATCAGGTTGCCCAGGGCCTCATCTAACCTGGTCTTGAACACCTCCAGGGATGGGGCATCCACGGCTTCTCTGGGCAGGGAGAAAAAGATGCAGGGAAAGAAGAAAAGAATAGCTTTGGTACATTTTCCAGCTATAGACACAGATTAAACAAAGTGCTGAGGAGCAGTATGTTCCACAAGAAAAGCTGAAGGGATATCTCCCTTCCCTATATCAAGGCACAGAGTAGAGGTGGATTGGGATCAACTCCATTTGTTCTCTAGATCATTTCTGACCTTTGATCAGGACCATCTGGTCTTTTAGCCATTTACATGACCTCTTCTGCTTCAGTACTTCAGATCTCAGAGTAACAAATTGTCCTGGTTTCAGCTAGGACAGAGTTAATTTTCCTCCTAGTAGCTGGTAGGGTGCTATGTTTTGGATTAGGAGGAGAAGAGCGCTGATAACATGCTGATGTTTTAATTGTTGTAGAGCAGTGCTTACACCAAGCCAAGGACTTTTCAGCTTCTCGCTCTGTCCTGCTAGCGAGCAGGCTAGGGATGCAGCAGGAGCTGGGAGGGGACAGACCCAGGACAGCTGACCCAAACTGGCCAAAGGGGTATTCCATACCATCTGACATCATGCTGAACAATATATAGGGGTGGCTAGCTGGGGTGGAGGGGGGGGGCCGGCTGCTCGGGGATAGGCTGGGCATCGGTCAACGGGCGATGAGCAATTGCATTGTGCATCACTTATTTTGTACACATTATTATTATTAATACTATTATTATTATTATTATCATTGTTATTATTTTTCCTGTCTTAATAAACTGTCTTTATCTCAACTCACAGGCTTCACTTTCCCGTTTCTCTCCCTCATCCCAGAGAGGGAGGGGGGAGGGTGAGCGAATGGCTGTGTGGTGTTTAGCTGCCAGCCGGGCTAAACCACAACACAAATATATCCCTGAAAAAGTGATCCAAAATGCAGCAGCACTATTAACAACATTTTACAGTCTGGAAATGGTGTTTGTACAAATTCCTACAGACTGCATGCAGGCAGAACAGAGAACCAAATCGTTCAAAAAGCCAGATAACAAACTAATTAGTAGGCCATCCTTCCTCTGTATATTGTCATATTAAATTGACACATCTCCAAATGGATAAATATTTAAAGACTAGCCTAAAGTACCACTCAACTGTATCCACTATTAATCTGATTACACTCTTCTCTCCAAGCTGAAAAGGCCTTAACTCAGCCCAATCCCCTTGAGAAACTCCAAGACTTTAGTGAATGTATTGCATCTGGTAGAGGTTAAAAATGGATATATACTTTTACTGGGCATAAGCAGTGTAAGCCTCCAAATGTGGAACAATGGGATGTGCATTTTACCTGCAGCCAATTTAATCATATTACCTGCCTTTAAACATCTGTTTCCCCTCTGATTAGAAGCAAATTGTGTCAAGAATGAAACTATCTACAAAACTTGATTAGATTTGAAAGGGTTGCTAACCCCCATCAAGCACGTCAAAGATGCTTTCCTTTTATCTTCTATGTAAAATGACTTGCAGGTAATTGCACTCTCTTCAGCCAATATGCACATATTTTCACTAGAACTACCCATTGTGCCAAGGGTGTCACTCTGACAAATTATGCTTAGCAGCAATCCAACATCACGCTGAGAAACCAAATTTAAAATAATCCAGAGCTACTGGTAGAATGGTGCAGTTAGATACACACAGTATGAAGTAGCCTGGATTTCAGCTATGATGCTTCTGCTCAGGAGAGCTAAAGGTGAAAGAAAGGTTTATTCTGTTTGAAGTTAGTGACAATTTCTCACTGACATCAAAGAAAGAAAAGCTAGACTGAAACGAAGCACTCTGCAGTACCAATACATTTGTGCAAGAAGCAATCCTGCATAACCAGAGGCTGTCACATAATCAAGAGGAAGGAAACATCTCAAGCACTGCTGAGAAGAGGGTGTAATGTTCTGTTCACGAGCCAACAGGTTCCGATATCCACACTCGGGTACCTTACTTGAGGGTGCTTCCAGCAGGACCCCTTGGGTACAAGAGGTTCTCAAGATGAGGATCAGCGCTCACCATGAGGCTGGGATCGTTGTGGAAGCGGGCTCTGCACTCACTGCTCTCTGCTGCCATGGTTTTAGCACCATGTTATCACGCTGCACACTCCTGTTACGCCACCCTCAAGTGTACTACCCCACAGGTTTATAACAATTTATAAAATAGAAACATCTACAGCTTAGCTGTTTTGATACTTAATGCCACGCCAGAATGACAAATACATTCGTAGCAGGAATCCAAACAGTTCAAATGAAAGCCACTGTTAAAGTATCATGTGCTAAAGAGCCCTTATTACACAGGCTCTGTAAAATCCTGATTCTGTAACATTTTTCTTAAACCTTCTTGGTCTCCTCATAAACATGTAAATCTTTAATAGAAGTCTAATAAACAGAAAAGTTAACATTACTCTTCCTAAAGGCTGCCTTTACAAATATTTATTAGCCCAGTTAAGTAACACTAAAAGCCAGCTGAGGTCAGCAGAGATTCCTATTGATCTCAATGGCCTTTGGTTCCCATTCACAGCACTGTTTTCTTGGTTTTGCACTACATATCATTTCCTGATAAAAGAATCTGAGGGGAAAATAGCCTATTTTTCCCCTTTTTATGCAAAGCAAAGCAAAGGTTTTTGTTTGTTTGTTTGTTTGTTTTCTCCTTTCAGTTTCACTGAAAGGCCCCATCCACCTAAAAATAATCAATATTATTGACAGCTTAAAAGAAGCCACCAAGCACATCCATTTATGATGTAATGGAGCTCTTACAGACAAAGAATTAGTATTTTCTTACACTCACTGTAAAGAAATGGAGCAAAATAAATATGTATTGAGAAAATATTTTTTCTATTGAACTATGAAGGCATAGGGACTGAATGCCTTTAAATCAGCTCTCGTGTCTCACCTGAAGGCTTCCTAAGAGTTTTTATATCATGACACTTTGACATTCTGTATGATCATCAACAACCTCATGAAAGGAGAAGCAACAGTGCTTCTGTTTTGCTCAATTGCTCCCTCAACAGACTTTTATTCCATTTATTTTAAGTCTAACAGGGATTTTTAATGTGAACTTCAAAACAGTTTTCTGCTTTTCTCTCAGCATCGTACAGTACATAGGCATACATCTAGATAAACATATTACAGATTTTTAAAAAGCCATTCCTCAAAAAAGGAAGCTGGGACAAAACCCTACACTGAATTATGTGAATTTTTAACACTGGGAATATGCATAGCCCTTCCTTAGCATATTGCAGTCTTTTCTGAGCATAGGTCCTGTGTGCATCTCCAAACAGAGTCCTATTTCTTGTCAATTCTTCAAATTCTAGATTAGGAGTAGAGAATGCATTTGAAGCTATAGGTAAAAACCTTTTGCATCTTGTACACTTGGCCTTCCCTCTCCCAAACAAGAATATGCTTGCTTGCCTAAGAAATCCCAGGTCAGTATTAAAACAGAGTATAAAATCTGGCAAAACACTAACACTAAGCAATTTACTTTTGGAGTTGATGAGAACAGCCACAATCTATCTTCAACATGAAATGCAGTGTTAAATATGAAAACATAGTAAAAGAAAACAGCTTTAAAAAAAAAGACAGAGGGAAGAAGAGAACTCTGCCAGCACAGCGAACAGTAGAATCATCCACTAGCCTTTTACTGCAAAAGAAGAAATACAGCCCACTTTTCAGAGCCTACTTGGATTTCTGTGTTTCCTGTCAAGTACTGAATTCAAGACCCGAGATACACTTGAATAGGAGGGGACAAGAATAACAATTTTTTGTCTTTAGTATGAAGATTCTCTTCTGTCCCGTCCATAAAATAAGACCAGTTAAAAATACTCTTATATTGGTATATTGAGGCAGCATACATTAATATTAATTGCCAAAGGGAAATCATCTTCATTTTTGCTCAAAATCACAGGTGTTCCTAGACTTTAGATTTAAAATATGCTGTGAGACTGGAAGTTAGCTCTGTACCTATTTTTTGCACTCCTCTCTAATGCATTGTAGTGATATAAAGCTTGCATTTACTACAATCCAACAGCACTAGATCTTAAAAGATTTCTTTCCTAAGAAAGGTTCTTTTCTTTCAGTAAAGGAAGAGGTGATCCATAAAAATTTTCTGCAGGCTTTCTATGTTCAAGGTAAAAATGCCATTTGGCTTCAATTCCAGCAACACTGTACATGTTTTTTGTCTTATGGATATACCACAGACAGATGTGCTGCCTTTTTGAAATTTCCAACCTTTTAACTGGTGAACCATTATCAAGAATTTTTTGCGAGCTGTTAGCATGAATGATGCTTAAAAAGGTTACAAATGGACTACACTGCAATATTTTACATAACTTTATAATGTGCTTTCTGTTATTCCTAAATAGCTCACATGAACAGGCTGAATCCTACAATTAAAAGCTCCATTTTTATTCTCTGACCTTTTGCAGACCTTTTTTTAATCGACAGAATCAGGATTTGCACTAGAAAGTAGTACTGCTAGTTTTAAAATGTGGTTTGGAAAAATAAAATTCTAATCTATTTTCATTTCTTCCTCTTCAATAAGTAATAACAACAACAAAGAAATAAAAAACAGTCAAAAAGAACAAAAGCTTCTTTACAAAAATAACTGCTTAATGCTTAATTCTGTGATCGCTATCTTGCCAATAATGGTTGTATCTAAGCCTAAAAAATTCTTTTCATTCATATATAACATTTTCTTCCTATCAAAAAAAAATGCTAACTTTGAGAATCCCCTTCACATGTTGCTCATAAATTAGTGTTGCTTATAAGTTATCTGGACATGGTCAGTCTAGTACTAATTCAAATAAAGTTCAACTTTTGAATCCTGCTGAATTCATCTCTTTATCTTGGACTTCTTCCACTGAGTCAGCAGAAGTCTGTAATCACAATAATTAACAAGCTGTGACCTTCTAGCTCACAGCACAGATTGCTGTTGGGTCTCCAGAGAAGTTAAGGAATAAGGAAAAAAAATACAGATAACTATCAGACTGACCTTACATTACTGAGTATTACCCTGGATCAGAAATTACTATTTAGTCCTGGAGTACCATCTTAATGGTAACAATGAATTCCAAGCACTAATAATACTTTCTTCCCCCAGCAAGCACAAATATCTTCTGAATATGTGATATAAAATCAACAGCTATTATCTCAAAGTCTAGTTCATTGCTGATTTATATTCCCCTCCCCATATTTAAACAGCAGCAAAATAACAAAATAATTCACCATAATATTCAAGACAGCATCAACCTAGCACTGTATTTATTCACAAAGTCCATTATAGACATAGCGCAAATCCAGCACAATACACAGGATCAGGCACAAACAACAGCTCTATTATTTACTGCATCATACAACTGTGTACAAATGGGATCAGATGGTGGTATACAGGAGGGGAAAGGAGGGCTAGCAGTCCTTTTTATTCCTTCCCAACCACTTTTGCAAAAAAAACTCTACATGTAATAGCTTCAAGCATGGGCCAGTTCCTTCCTATTTTTGGAGGCATCTGCAACAAGCTATCACATGAAAAGACTAGGCAATTTTCAGATGTGACCTGTAAAAAATTTACTCATACCAATGGTATAATGTGGCATAAAAACAAAAGAAAGAAGTCAGGTGTTGCTGTCAAATTACTGATCACTCAGAATGGGATGGTGAAGCCAAATGTGATAGCAGTGTCAGGCTCTTTAATAATAACAGCAGTAGAAAAAAACTTTGAAATAGAAGATCCATCTTGTCAGCAAAATTCCCATTACTGTTCTTATCACACAAACTCGCTTTCTCCCCCTAGGCACACAGTATCCTATTTCCTCTCAGTCTAAGTCTTCTCATTACCATTTGTCAAGCCGAAAACTCACTCTCTGGGATTTGGACCAATGCTCCTCCTTTTTCAGCAATGTATCGGGACATCATGCTGTTGCAGTCAGGCCTTAGGAGTGCTGGCCCTTGACCCCAAGCTTTCACTGTGTAAATCAAGCTGTTAAGATTTGACTTTTAACAATTAACATCATATCAGAGTTGTTGGTGTTAATGACGAATCTCAACATTGCAGTGCATACACATAATGTGAAATTTGGGTTAAAACACAAAACAAAAACAATAAGCAAACATGAACACCTACTAAAAATTGTTCCTGACAGGCCTGTGGTGTGTATTTTCAACATTAGTGTTCCCAGAGATTTTCTGCCTATTATATTGCCTAGAAAACACCCAGATAACTTGCAGAGAAACTTCTCAAGGAATTTCCTTGTTAATCATCCTGTAAAGAACCAGCAGAGTTAAATCTAGGCCCATGAGACAGAACAAAAGTTATTGTGCTCATGTTCAGAATTTGTATTTATCTAAAAATAATAAAAATATTCATGTTTTGTACTTAGAAATACAAAACATAAATTATTCATGCCTTTTCTCTGACATTTGAAGTGGGTAACATTTTAATAGCAGTTTTGATCAACTACATACACTTTTTGTTTTTTTTTAGAAAACCCAACAAACACTTAAAAATAAGGTATTTGCAAGCAAAAAGTCTCCAATGAAATTATTTGTATTCAAAAATTTAAGTAACTAAATGGCTATTCCAAAGATTTTTAAATGTAAGATGACTGCAAATACTTGCACTGAAGCCTGTTTAGCAGTACACACACTTTCACCTCACAAGCACATTGATATTCATAGATCCCTTATGTACTATCACGGATTTCAAGTTCAAGATCAAATATCCCTGCCTGCATCCTACACTACTTACACAGTAACCAGCTCAGATCTTGGGTCTTTGAAGGTGTTGTCCCCTTCCTACTTGCCAGATAGTCCAGCTTGAATTTTGTTAGTGAATCGCATTGCCAAAATGACACAGGGTGGGCAGCAAGGTCACACAGAAAATAGGTAGGATTGAGTTAGCACAAAGGCAGGGCAGGCCACAGTCATCAGGCACTAGGCTGGGCCAGACAAGCATGCTGACCAGTTGTTCACCGTGATGGGGTGCTTTCACCCAGTCCTCGCCTTTGGTCTGGCTGCTGCCTTGCTCAAACACTGGCCATTGCACCTGAGGCCTTGCTCAAGCAGATAGAGACCACAGTAACAGCTCAAGATGGGTGCTGGAGGAACTTACGGACAGGTGCCTTGCTCAGCAGCTTAGCACCAATGGAGCATGTGCCAAAACCCAACCCCACGATATGACTATTACTCCATCATCTTCACCCATACATAGTGAGCAGGCCAAGGGCCCTTTGAGCTCTTCCTTGAGCATGGCAGCCAGCCACATCTCTCCTTGAGCAGGGACACCTCCTAAGGTCATGCCTGCTGCAGAGATCCCTTACTCTTTGACAAGAGATTCCTTGCTGCAACAGATCCTCAGTAAATGATAAATAGCCTGCTAAATTCTGTAAGCTTCATTCACATTATATCTTTGATTGACTATGCACATATAATCCTTAGACATAAATTGCTGACCAAGTTTGGGACTAGGAATGGATTTCAGCCACAAGCAGGCTCCTTACCTCTTCAGTTCTTGGAGTTGAGAAAGCAAGTGGGGTCTGCTCTGAACCTCGTGACTCAATGGGAGGGTGTCCCTGATGCATCTGACTTACCCTGTCCTCTATGCAGGAAATGATCAAGTGTACCTTGCTGTCTCAAATCTTGTTAAGTTACTGTCTTATGTATAATTAAGCTTTGTTAGATCACTACATCATATCAATAAATATATTGCTGCTTTTCTCTTATGAATGAAGTAGGTAATTTCATCTGCGACACTTACATGCAACCTGCACTTTTTATCTCATTTCCATTCTTGCATGCTTGCTCCTCTCCAACCCATCTTGATTTCTACCTTTCCCTGCACATAGCCTTCCTCCTAAACATCCCTTAGTAAGCTTTGCGCTTTTACACAATCCCCTCAGGACATCCCTTGAGGTTTTACACAATCCCAAAAGCCCATTCAAAACATCCTATAAGAAGTTCTCTCTTTCCCATGAGGCCCAATAATAATCTAATTCCCCCATAACCACAAAATTCTGGTTGAACTTCAAGGCTCTAAGTGGTTCCTTCCATTGATCAATGACCAGAGAGATATCTGGGTATCCAATTTACTACTTATTTTGTCTCTTGCCGTTGCTTCCTATGCTGAAAAGCCATCAACTAATACACCCTGTCAAACCCCATATCCTTACATTCTAGGTATCCACATACCAGCAGAGGTCTCGCTTTAATGACTGAGTTAGTCAGCTTCAAGGAGTCACACTTGCACTATGAATACCACTATAAAATTAAAGGTGTATTATCAGATTTCTCTGATTTAAAATAAAATAAAATAAAAATCATTGCATATACATTAGTAAAGTACAAATCTGTGAGAATCTATTATGTTTCAATTGGGGGAATATAATATAGTCCTTTTGCTTCAGGCATAAGCATGCAAGCGAAAGTTGCAGTCCATTGCTGGACTAAACTTTCTGGATATGATAAATTATTGTGTCAAGACAGGTATAAGGAGAAAAAACTAGATCTGATCATTAATATTTTTGCACTATGGTGCAAGAAGGAAGTGTGTTCTCTTGCTGTTAGCCTAGATTCCCAAGTAAAGGAAATATATAGGATTGTGTTATTGATGTTAAATTATTCAATAACTTCTGATCCTCTAGGTGATTATTGCTCAACATTAAAGGTGTACAGATAATTAAGATCCCATGATTTGTTTGGAAAAAAAAAAAAGAAAAAAAAACACTAGTAGCCATATATTGGAGAGAGTTACAAATCAATGTCCTTACCAAGGAAAGGTAGGAAAACCATAATTGTTTTGTTGCCTTAGTAGTATCAGGCTGAGGAATTAGACTACAGCTAGAACTCAGACTATCGAAGTACATGCTTGGCTCCAAAAAGGCATTAGTTTTGTATCTTTTCCCCAGTAAGAACATGACAAGACACATGGGTGAAATTTGAGTTATTGCAGCACAAGATGGGAGAAACAGAGATGAAATTGAACCAATCTGTACAATAATAATAGTAAATAAAAAGTAAAGTTTCATTAGTTTTAAAGATCACAGAATTTATCTTCACAATAGTCATACTGAGATAAAGTCCAAGGTAATATTAAAAATAAAGCAAAAGAGTAAACCAAAGTACTTTTTGTCCTTTACAGATTTATGGAGAATGTTTGTTTGGTTTGTGTGGTTTTGTTTGTAAACATGATAAAATCACTGCAGTGAAAGTTACTGAAAAGCATATCAACCATGAATTAATAAAAACAATGTAACCTCAATTTCTGTCCATTTCATTATCACTCTGCATCCAGCATTCCCATACACAAAACCTATCACATGACTCGCAACATCTGTATACACCTACACAGGCATTTTTTCTACGGTGACGTCATTGCCTCTTTAGAGTTCATTACAAAAAGCAGAAAGAATAATACAACAACAATGCTTTCTCACCACGACAAAAACAGTTGCTTTTCCCATGTACTTATACTGAGATATGGAACAGGTGACACAGAAATTCACTTATTACATAGCTGGCACAATAAAGAATGATTTGTCTGGAATCTCTAAACACTAAAAGAATCAAACTTTAATTTTCCTTTCATCACTTGGAACAAGAACAAGGGCCCACTGTCATAAAGTATAAAATTCATTGTCTGATATGATATAGGTTTAAAAACAAAACCAAACAAAACCACATTTCACAGCAATAGCTCTTGGTTTATTCAGGAAAATCAGGGCTATAATATATAATATTTGTTTAGGTACACGTCCCGTCTCTTCTGACTTACAAGGTGAATGATGAAATGGGATACAGATCTCTTCAGCAGAGAAGCAGCTTCCTTTTCCTGTTTAAACTGCAGGGCTATAATGAAATGTAGAGGGCTTGACCACAAAAGGCAAAGTAAGAAAAGTTTGCTGTGAAGAGACAAAGCAGCATAATTTCTGTAAGTGTACCCACTGGAGATACTCAAGGGTAAAATCTGGTTGCACACTGAAATTGTCAATAAAACAAAGACATTTGAGATAACACAATTTATTATATTTCTTCAGTCACATGTCCTGAAGCTGTAGGAGACTAAGCTGTGTTTTTAAATGTGCTGGCTTACGGCAACACTTATGGGGATGCCAAGAAAACTCCTATAAAATATGATTTATGAGGTACCTGATAACGCACCTTCCTGTAGCTAATGATGATTCTTTGGTAGTGCTCCAATACTTTGGGCTTAGGACTTAAAAACATTCATTTGCATTGTATCAAAGATATGCATATACACTGGGTCTGGCTGGGCTGATGCTAAGTTGCTTTATAGCAACTCATACAGTGTTGTGTTTTAGACTTGTGACCAAAAGAACGCTGATAACACACCAATGTTTTAACTATGGTTGACCGGTGCTCGTTCAGCATCCAGGCCACCACTGTGAACAGCTTGAGGGTGTGCAAGAGGTTAGAAGGGGACACAGCCAGGCAGATGAGCCGAAGTGGCCAAAGAGATGTCCCACGTTGTATAATGTTGGGGAGCAGGGGTCACATAGGGAACTTTGCCATCTTTTGCTCAGGAACTGGCTGGGCTCTACCCGCGGGAGGTGTGGAACGATTGCCTTTGCATCACTTGTTTTGTTTTCTTTCTGTCTCCTTCCACTTCTCTTTCACTCACCATTTATTTTTATTTTTTTTTTAAACCTTGACCCAGCAGTTTTCTTGCTTTTATTCTTCCTTTTCCCTTCTGTCTCACTGGGTGCGGGTGTGAGGGGGAGGAGTAAGTGAGCAGCTGCGAGGTGCTTAGCAGTCTACCACCGTTAAACCACAACAACATACTTCATTTACTTCTGTAGAGAAATAAAAATACTAAACATTTGCTGAAAAAGTGATTAAGTGGTTGTAACTGTTGTACAGAGTCCAGCAGCCCAAAAAGAACTCCAGATAAACTCTGTTCTGCCCTGTGCTGACTTATACCACAGTCAGTTATACTGGCAGTTAATAACAACCCAGGTTGTATATAGTTTTGTGGCATTTCTCTCACCACGCTTACTTTGCTCTGAGTTGACTGAGACATCACCCACACTGTGGGTGGTCTAGCTGGCCTCTTCTAGACGGGCCGTTTATAATATCAGACAGAACCACTCCTATAGATTCCCTCTCCAATTTCTGCACAAACCTTGTTGATCAGCCTCCTTTGGTTCTTCACTTGCACACTACTTCTGGACAAAACTAGGAAATTCCACTACAAAGGGAAAGGCAAAGTGTGGGTGTATATCCTCAGATGAGCTTCTACTTCAATAGCTTTAAATATATATTAGAATAATTGCAAATCATGAATAGCTTTTTCAGTAGCAATTATTGAGAATTCAGCTTGTGGCTGTATTTCCCCGTAATATAACTCTAGAAGCTGCAGTGTCTGAGCTCTCCTCTGTGGAACTACAGCTCACAAAACCAAGGAAAAACCTGTTGTCATATAGCGTTGTTCTCTGCTTTTCAGAGTCAGTCAACAATAAAAAGTTGTTGATACAACTACTGACTCCGAAATGATGGGTTTTGCTGAGTAGTTTCCTATTTTTTAAAGCAGTTTCATAACACAGAACAAAATCCTCTTTAAATAACAGAAAATTTCTTTACATATTGATAACAATAATATATCTATAATATATATAAATAATAAATAATAATAATATAATAATAATATATTAAATAATATATCTATAATATATATAGTCTACCTACAGAGCAAGACCTTGTTCAGAAGGTTGGGATCAGATGATTTGTAGATACACGTAGGTTTAAAATACTAAGTTTTTTTAGTAAAAGAGGTAAATAGCTGGCTTTAAAGGATCAAATTACTGGAATAAATCATGTTAATCTGTAATTGCGTATAGAGGGCTTCCACCAAGAAGACTGCTTGACAGAATTTATACATGCTAGACCAACAATTTTCAACCTGTGCTTCAGAGGCTTCTGCTGATTGGTGAAAGGTCAACTCTGCAAAACATTGTGCATCCCGCAGGGAAAAAACTACACACAGAAACACTCCCACACAGAGTGGGTGTCAAATATTGCTGTCCCACAGAATGGGATAGCATTAAAATACACACACAACCTTCACAAACTCCACTTACATCATAGTCAAAATAACATCAACACAGCAGTGACAAAGGTGGACAATTTACACACACTCCACCCCTCATCCCTTCACAACATTACAACAGAAATTCCCCACAATTATTACACTCTCTGGCAATATCCAGCCCATGTTTTGCCCATTGCCTCCCCCAGTGGGCAACCATCACAGAATGGGTAACCAAAAAGGGAGAAACAGCAACACAAATATATATTTAAGGTGCAGCTTACTTGTTTCACTACATGGAAAACGTGAATCACAAATCACACAAGAGATCGTTATGAAAATCTGACACCATATACCAAATAATTTTAATTCATTGCTAAATGCAATATGGTGATAAAGACTTTAAAAAGCACTTTTTTTTTTTTTTTTCCTAAAAGGTTTTGAGTCCCTTCAGCTACAAGAGGTTGAGAAGTACTATTTTAGGCTGGTGTGGAATAAACACCATATAGCCTGCATTCCTTTCAGCTCTCCTCCGCTGCTCCTTGAGGCAAGACCACAAGTCTCAAATACCTTTCGTTACCACATCAGTGCCAAAAGCACAGGTACACTATATCCCCCTCCCTTGAAATATGGATGCCAGCTATGACTCCATCACAACCCAGTGGTAGATGTCCTGTTTTTCTTGACACAAACCTAACTCTGTTAAAGTCTTTCCTAACTCAAGGCCGCCATCTCTGCATGAAGTTGAAATGAAGGTGCACAACAGGAGAAAGACAGTTGATGAAAATTGCTTAACAGTTTGCAGTATCAAAAAGGAAAGCTAACCAGGCAGTTCAGAAAAGTTTAAATGAAAGTCTTGTGTTATAAGCCTGAGAAAAAATGGCACAAATTGGCCGCACACAGCTGGCAATTTGTAAGTTCATCTTATCATCATTCAATCTTTCATCTTATCAAGTGAGCAGCTTCTGACAATACATAATCAATAAAACATAAAAAGATATTTGGTAGAATGTGTTCGAGAAGTAGAACTGAATTACTTAAGTTGGGGTAGTTCCCATCAGGTCTTGCAAATAAGCCTTTTTTATTTATCTTTAATTTAACAGGGGTTCAGTTTACACTTGCTTTCTGATGAGGACCTCAGTCCCTCACAGCCTCTTTGTAACCCAACATAGCTTTAAGACCACACAGCAGAGCGTGAAACCTCTGAAACAGAGCAGTGCAGCAAACGTCCAAGAGAAAAAGTTTCAGTAGTGCACACCTAGGCTTGGCAAAAGGAAGAGGCGTGTGCTGTGCCTCTCAGGGACATGCAAGCAGGGCACCTGCCAGGTGGCACGCCGTGCTCAAGTGAGCCCAGGAAGCAGCAGGCTCTGCTCACCAATGGGCTCAGCCCTGCTGTCCCTGCAGCTCTTCCAAGAGAGCCCAGCTCGATGTGCAGACACGGCATTGCTTGCTGTTTCACTTAGCTGGAAAGCATAAAAATGGCATATTCTCACTGGAGAAATCGAGGGGGGATTTTATAATTCTCTCTCTCATCAACCCCTGTTACCACTAAGAAGGTTACCTTCTTGATGGCTATTTATTTCGTATTTGACTGATGAAAAATAATAGGATTACACAAATGTGCAAACAGAAATGTTCCAGTTGATCAATTTGAACACTAAGAACTATGTCTGGAGATCTGAGGATGTTTGGAATAAATCCCAAATATTATAAATAAATCCCAACATACAAAACCATGGGTAAAATCCTCTCGCTATTAAGAGTCTATTGTATCTAAAGCATTCTGCTATACTCCCAGGTGCCACTGTCTTTATGTAATATTATATGCTTTTTGTCCCTCCATATCGCTATCTGGCATTAGAAGAAGTAAATTGCATTCTATATACTACATTTCATTCTGTTTGCCAGTTTTCTTCTACAATCTCAGTGTTTTGAAATTCTCTTGCATAATAATATGTACTATAATTTTTACCCCAAATACTCAGAACTCACAAATCCAGCCATCTGCAGTCTGTGTTTCAAAGTACTGCAAATATTTTTAAATAGATGTGCCAGTAATTCTGTATTTATAAAACAGATGTATCTAATGCATTCAAAATAAAAATACAAAAAGACCCCCCAGTGCTTCCTTTCTGGTCCTATACACCATCTGTAGGATGCAATCTAATAATTTCTGCTTTTATTTTCTTTTATAACAGCAATAAAAAAAAAAAACACCAATAAGTTACTTTGCAGTTAGCAATTAAAATGAGTATACATTTTTATGAAATATATATACTTATATATTAAATGCATTATATAGAAAAGTATATTGATATTCAAACTTCATTTAAACATGCATTGCAATAAGAATAGAATTCCTTAGCTCCTGAAAAGACAAAAAGGATGCAAAGAGCTATCAGAACCCAAAAAATTCGCCTCACAGTGCTACCATATCCTAGAGCTAGGATTGCATAGTTATATTTATTTTTAACCCAGGAAAGGATACCTCTTGCACGTCGCAATCAATTTTTTAGGCTATCACCAGTAAAGTTTCAAGGATATTCCATATTCTTTATATAACAAGTAAGGGTGTAAAATTAGTTTAAGATTTTCATTAAAAAAAAAAAAAAGTAGATGCCACTGATTTTAGTTTGAATGTAATGAGCAACATTTTACTTACTGTAAAGTCATTTCAAAACCAGTAAACTTCAGCTAACCAGTCTGTCCCAAGTGCGGATACCTTTCTAGCCATGCAGAGACAACTATGTGAAGGACAGCAAAGAACCCTCTGCTTTAGTCACTTCAGTCCCCCAGAGTAGTGTGATTTTTGCAAGGGTGAGACATCATATTGCACAGACTAAATAGCAATAGTGAGGCTGACTTTCTAGATCATTTCAGTACAGAAGTGGATATGGATTAGCAAAACAAAACCTCCTGGTGTTGGGTGGCAAATCCTCTCTTTTTTTTTAAACCAATTTAGAACATTTTGTTAGGGCCATCAAAGAGATGCCACAGATGCGCTGTCACTGAATAATAGTATGCCAAACCAATGAAGTCAGAACTATTGATGTACATGCTATTAATAAGGTATGAATAACATACACATTTTACACTTTTAATGTTTCATTACCAAGTTACTCCTATAATATTTTAAGACTGCTGAAGCAGTGGGGTTGGATGGGTTACCAAATATTCCTGAAAGTAACACTAGTCAAGTAGCACATGCATGGTATTTATCTACGACACATACACCTTATCAGAAGTGGTATGAGCATTATAAGTGATATGCTTGCTCTGTGCTCAGTATACTGAAGTTCCTGTACAATAAGTTGTAAGAAGAAAAGCACACAGTTCTAAAATTACACTGACAATTTTCACTTTGGCCCTGCTGCTCATCTGCGTAATTTCCTTCTTGGTTGGAACTGTTATAAATAACTACAGTATATTTTCAAACTGCTCTCCTGCCCTTGTTAAAGATATGGGAACAAAAGCATTATTGCTAGGTCATGGAGAAATATTGTCTATTGTCATTTAATAACATGATACAGGATAAATTGGGAAATAAACGCATTAGTTCAGAAGCATAAGGAATAATATTTTAAGTAGTTTGTGCTTATATAATTTTTGGTTGAAAGTGGTAGAATTAAGTGTTAGGAATAAATTATTTCAGTTAAAATTATGGCAAAGTCATGTGACAGACACAAGAGTCTGAAATTTTGAAATGATAAACCCAACAAGGATTTAAAAACTTTCAGTGGTAAGCTGAAAATGCCCAGGACTAAACACCAAGATGGTACGCAGTATCTGAAGTTGAGAGATGTATCAAGTTTGAAATACATCAAGATAAAATTAGGTTAAAACATAACGGCTTGGAATTCTTTACCAGCTGGATGAGATTTGAGCAGAGAAAAGTGCTCTGTTTTGGGAGGTACAATTTTTCCTCTATTATTACTGAGATGTGACAGCTATTCATTCTGATGAACACTCCATGAAATATGAGTCCTCCAGAAATTATGGCTAATTTTCAGAAGAGGTCTCCTACTATGTCCATATCAGAATAATAATAAAAAAATGTTGTGAAATGCTTTTTTCCCTGTTCACAGACATCTTAAAAAGCATACACTAGAAAGTTGAGAAGTCAGAATTGGGAGGTGGGGGGGGGGGGGGGGGCACAAAATCAAACAGATGAGTGAGGTGAAGTCCTTTTATACTTCGCACTGCCTTTAAAAAAGCATACCGAATAGTCCCCACCTGCTCCACAAGACTCTTTTTCAACTCTTCATCTGACAGAACTCCTTGCTCACTCAACTAGAGGCTTCTATCAATCGCTCCTGGGAGCCAACTGGTAATTGCTGAGGTGTTCACAAAAGGCTAAACTGTTTGCAGGGAAGATGATTATAGCCAAACAAGTACTTTTCCAAACTTAACGTGTTAAGGAAGTCCAATACTTCTGTCTGCTTCAACCCCCTACATCAAAAGATGTGGCTTAAAGAAATTACACGGTATAATCAATTAAAAATGAAGTCAGACTTGTAAAGCTGAATGTTTCAAATTCCAGAATCAATGAAAGGAAGAATCCTGAAAACACAACTCTGCCCTTTATTGATTTTGCTGAACACTATTTAAATACCTGGAATGTAATCGAAGTACAGATCCATGGGTTTCAACACTGAAGTAAACAATTAGCTTGATACAAATAATCTATTATTCTTTATTCCAGTTGAGTGCAAAAAAGATTTTGACAATGCTACATTGTATTCAGAGTTTTCTTTTGATCAAACATGCCTTTCCTGATTCTGTGTTGGAAAATTCCTCTCAAGTCATGTCTTATCAACAAAGCACAGTCTGCACAACCAAAGGCATTTCATAATTCTACAGATAACCAAACATGGAGAGAAAAAATAAGTAGACAGAATGGGAACAAATTTTAAGACTGTGCCTTTTTTCAACATAGTATATTTAAGCACATGAAGAGCAAACTATGTTAAGGAAACTACAGTCATTGCAAAATAAAGAGCTGATCTGCCTAACAGGCATTATCTTGGATAATGAATAGCTCTTTGTGAAGATAATCATTAGATAAAACAAGGCATCAGGATGAGTAACGAGTACTTCCTGAAAAGCGGAAGTGCCACTCTTGGGATAAAAGTTGACTGGTTTTCTCTCGCTATTGAAATGTTCCTTCTGTCTTTAGGACACGTTTGTCTTGGAAGAGACCAGGAAAACGGTATGGGCCCTTACAAAAAGATAATTCATGACAATGAATTATAGCTGTCAGGTATTGTTGATTATTAGTACATGATGCGGTAGGATGCTGTACATGATGTAGGATTAGTACATGATGATGTAGATGCTGTATGAGCATCCTTATTTTGAGATTCATTCTTGTTTAATTCTGGGAAATCTATCTACTTTTATTCTTACAGTAATATTTTACTTTGATAGATTAATATTGCAGGATATTACAGAATGTTGTGGCATTAAATATTTTACAGCAAAGTAGGCTGATTTAAAAAAAAATAAATAAAATACAGGTGATAATTTTATTTTGTTTCCTTAGGTACCATAACTACTTCAAAGACAAGACATCGCTGAATTGATTTGCACCTCAATTCATTAGTTTCAAAGGCTAAGAGCTTAGAACTTTCTGTGATTAAAGAAGGAATGCTAGTAATTGATGCTAGTAATTTCCATTTTAATATGTATAATTTACATCTACACTGACTGTTCTAGCTCAAATGTCTAGTCAGTGGACATCCGGATCCCACTAAAATTGCATCTCTGAACTTATGTATGTGAAAGTTTCTCTTCGAGTAGATGATATTAAAGCAGCTTTCTTTCCTAATCACCTTTGTTCTGAAAACTTTAACATTTATCTTTTTCTGTCTTAATTAAAACATACACTGCAAAGATCCTTAATTTTGCCAGGTCCAAAGCCTACCCATGTTTTCAAATACTTGGCACTTAGCTGAACTGGAAATAAAGATGCATTGGATTTTGTTTACCAGATCAGTATATATATCACTGCAGGTTTTGTAAAGGTTTTTTTTGTACAGGTTTTTTAAAGAACAAACAGGGTCCCATTCTTGTTCTTTTCAGCTGTCATTATCCCGTTAAATCCTACTGTACATTTATTCATCACCATAGCTTGGAAATAATTGCAGCCAACTAAGCATATAAAGGTTTACAATATAATTTCAGCCAAAATTACAAACAAATTTTAATAAAAAATGAAAGAGCCTTACATTTTGTGGCTCCATCTTTAGTTTGCAGATAGGCATGAAACACAGACATGATGATTCCCAAAGAAGGCTTATTTTCATTTATTGAGCCTTTGTATTTTATTACCTTATATGCCAGTGAAAACTGTTCATGAAATATGACATAGCAAAGAAGACACTGCATTGACCAGCTATATTACAATTAGGTGCCCCCAAGAACACACATCCTAAAGACCCAGTATTGATCCCCGCTATTCCATGATGCCCCTCCAGTTTTCACATTCAGAATTTTTCCCAGGAAAGGTGGTGAGAAGCAGGGGAGGGAGGTTGGTGGTGCTGGTCAGCTCTTCTACCAACTTGCTAGCCAATGCAGCAACTGGAAAGTAATCCTCAGCCTCAGAGTCTGGATATAGCCACACCATCTGGGAACACAGCACCTACAGTTCCCATGCTTTCTAGAAAACTATCACATGACCTTTTTCAACAAACTTTTCTGAAAACTAAGTGTCACTTGTTATCTTACTACAATAAGATTGGCAAGCCATTCAAGAAGAGTATTATTAAATAAGACTATTAATAATAATAATAGTATTATTAAAAATATTAAATAAACACAAGGAAAAGACATAAGATCAAAAATGTCTAAAAGACTGACAGCATACCTAAATCTGTGAAGATGTTGTTGTTGTTGTTTTGATGGAGATTTAGTAAGTATGTAGGTCACGGAAATACATTCCTGATAATTTTACTGAAGTTTCCAAATGCTATAATTATTATCTGTATCCACAGGTCACTTTTTCTAAGTATCTTTCACTGGACAATGAACCAAAGGCGAATTCATCCAGACGGTGCCAAAGTGCACAAGGTCTACTGCACTTGTGAGAAGTATAACCATCTTTCATTTACAAGTAGCACAAATATTCCCTCCCTAGTCATGTAGCATTCATTTGTTTTGTGCGCTTCCATCACTCAGCTGTAATAGAGGGACCAGCAACAATAATTATTTTATTTTCTTCCACTGTCGCAGAATGCATATTTTCTTGTTGGTCTTATATTTCTTCACTATCTCAAAATATTTCAGACATAATATTTTTGACAGACAAGCCAAATATTTAAAACAGCAGCCATGACATTTTTTTACACTTGGCACACCGAGTCACATGGCACTAGCTCTCTGTCCTAATTCATCAGGGAACTTCACAGAGTTTTCACTTCAGTGACAGGACTCACTGTCATTAACTGCCAAATCTCACACTTTCCCTGTGACATAGAGTAAGACTTCATACTTAAGTGTGCTTTTTTATATAAGTATCATACTAACACGTATAAAAGGAAGATTCCAAAAACTGTGGCCCTGCTACTGAAAGAGACCAGTAACCTAGTGACAGACAGCATGGAAAAGGCTGACATATTCAATGGCTTTGCCTTGGTTATCAATGCCAGAGATTTCCCTGGGTCCCCAGATTTCTCAGCCAAGAGGCTGAGCTACAGGGGAAGAAATGCTTTGGCAGTATGGGAACAGCAATTTAGGAACCAATGTACAAAATCCATGAGGCCGGATGGGATGCATCCACTGGTGCTGAGGGACCTTGCTGCTGTCAATGGGAGGTCATTCTCTACCAGCTTCAATGAGGCATAACAATCAGGGGGATCCTTGGGTTACTTGAAAAAAGGCACACATCAGCCCATTGTCAGAAGAAAAAAAAAAAAAAAAGTGGAGGTGAATCCAGGGAACTTGAAACCAGTCAGGTTTTTCTCAATCCCTTTGAACATTATGGGAAGCCATTTACAGGCACTTGAATTTGAAGGTGACTGGGAACACAGCTACACAAATTTACCCCAGTAAGTCTCGCTTGACTGACCCGACTGCTTTCTTTTTGAAATCACTGTGGGCAAAGGGAGAGCACTTAAGTGTAACTTAAGTCTAAGAATGTCTTCAACATTAATTCCTATTAAATTTGGGGAAAATGGACCATATACAAGTTTGGATAGCAAACTGTCTAGACTGCTGAGCTCAAAGAATAATGAACAGTGGCTGGAAGTTCAACTGGCAGCCAGTTCCTAGTGGCATTCCTCAGATGCTGATACTGAAGCCAAAATTCTGTAACATCTTTCTTAAAACCTAGGCAATGGGACAGAGTACACTCTTAACAAGTTGCTATTGACATGAAACGTGGGGAAGCAGTCAGTATGTTTCAGGGTTTATAGGGACCTCAGAAAGCTGGAGGAAAAGGCAGACAAAGCCCATGTGCCAATTAAAATAAAGACAGAATTCTGTACCCTGAACAAAAACAAACAGACAAAAAAAAAAAAGGACAAATAAAACATGAAGTAGTGTAGGCAAAAGGACAACTAGCAACCCTGCAGAAAAGAATTTGGAGTTCCAGTGGACCATGAATTCAACATGGGTTACCAATGAACCTTGCATCAATGAAGACTACCCACTTGCTGGGCTGAATTAACAAAAGCACAGTCAGCTGGCAAAGACAGTGATACCTCTCTATCAGAAACAGATGAAGGCACATGTGGAGTATTATCTTCAGTTTTCAGTCCTCCAGTGCAAGAGAGAGATTGAACCGGATAAAATCTCATAGATGGCTAAGATGCTGAGAGAGCTGGAGCACGTGGCACAAAAGGAGAGGCTGAGGGAACTCTGTTTTGCCTCAAGAACAGAAGGCAACTTAGGGATCTAACTACAGTCTTCCTCTTCCTAAAGGTGGTTTAAGAACATGACTTAGCCAAACTCTACTCATAGGTGTTTCTCCTTTGTTGTTGTTGCATGTTTACTATGTACTGAAACAGCTTGTCTAGGAAGTCTGGGGACTCCATCACTGGCAACTGTGAAACTTTGATTTAGATGGCCCTGAGCAACCTGACCGAACTTTGCTGTTGGCCCCCTTTGAGTAGACTACCTGAGCTTGAGGTCTCTTCCAACCTAGACTGTTCTGTGATTCTAAACTTCTTCTGTCATTATAGTGCAGAGGCTTCTAAAGGATATACCTGAACTGTGAAACCAAGTCCATAATAAAGACTGCAAGAGCACTTTATCTCTTCTGTTCTAAACTGTAATAGTATAAGACACTGTAATATTTATTATGAATTAGGAGAGTGTCCTTAGTTGAGGATGAACAGAGCTTTCATTCACGTCAGTCTGACATTTGCAAAATTGATTTCTTTTGACATTTAGAGCACTACTGTTGTAATTTGGACTCATGTCTGACATTACGCAAACTAAATTACAGTGGTTTTGCTTAAAAGCTTCCCATAGAACACACTTACTTTACTATGCAAACAACTGTTCTAGCAGAAACAGGCAAGTTTTTTTTAAAAAAGGGCAGGTATACTGACTTTTCTGAAAACAAAATCCTAAAATGAGTGCTATCTAAAGCATTAAAAGCTGGTCACCGACAATAAATTCATGTTCAAACGTTTGAAGGGTTTGTCATTAAACTTAGACTACAGTTAGAAGTTTGTGATAATGCATCAAGAACTTTATCTATATATTTATATATTTTTTTTATCCTAGGAGAAAAAAAAATAAAATAAAAAGATGATTTACTCCTTAAAAAGAAATTGGAGTAACGTTTGAATGAGAGAGTGCGAGGGAGAATGCAGGAGGACAAGAGCGCAGGGAGGCAAGAGACTAGCTCAAGAACCTGAATTTATATTTTAACAGTACTAACCGTCTTTTATTCATCTTGGTTTACATTTGAAATGCATAAATTGATCACATACGCAAAATAGATCAAGTTAAGTTAAAAAGAGATGGCTAACTTCCCTCTGGGTGAATCTTATTTCTGGATTTTCATCTAATGTCAAATTTCATAGCTTTCTTTAGATGTATTATGGAGACCCAAATGTTATTTTATATTCAATTCTTTATTACTTAATTGCCATTTAAACAGATCACAGGGTTATTCTGGGGTTTATATCTGCAAAGTATGCTATACACAATCCGAGATCATAATGCAAAAAATTTACTCTTTTTCCTTACAGATCACAACTGCAGGAGCTAACTTAAAGAGAGCTTTATGGTTAATCACACAGGCACTCAATATCCCAGGAAAGGACTTTGCCAACATTTCTTCCTTTTTCCCTGTTTTTTTCCCTCCCAGTGTAAAGCTGGATAATGGTATAGAAGAACTACTGCACGCGGTTTTAACCACTTGAGAAAGTCCCATACTTTGTGGGGTCCTCAGTTAATACCATAGGTTTCTTCTCACTGGACACCTTGTCAAGCCAAGCACTCTATCTTTTATATTGAGCAATGTGCTCCCTCCTACTTTTCTGTCAGTTCAGCAGTGACAGAAGAGCCAGATGGAGCCTTTCATCGCTTTTGCTTTCTGTATTCTCTTCTGTATTACCATACCTTGGCTTATTTGCCAGTTTCCTGGGATTTCCAGATGGTCTCCCATTACTTTGCTAGACAGATCCAAACTGCTTAATTTCCAAGATCAGTTGAAATCAAACCAATGTGGCCAGCATGTAGAGTACACATGCAGATGTTCAATGTCTTCACATATTCCATTCCTAAACTTTAGCTCAATAAGATTAATACCAAAGAAGAACTCCATGAAGAATTATTCAAAGCTGGAAGAACATTTTGCTTTTCTTTCCCAAACTAAACAGTATTTTCTTGTGCTCTGTGGTATTCACAGAATCATCTATGTTGGAAAAGACCTTCAAGATATCCAGAGCCAAACATCAACCTGACCTGACACTAAACCCATGTCCCCAAGCACCACATCCACCATCCTCCAATGCTTACCCACCCTTCCTGGGAATAAATTCTTCCTTATATCCAAACCTAAAACTCCCCTGGTGCAACTTGAGGCCATTGCCTTGCATCCTACCACTTGTCACCTGAGAAAAAAGATGAGCACCCTTCTTGCTGCAGCCTCCTTTCAGGTAGTCGTAGAGAGCAATAAGGTCTCCCCTCAGCCTCCATTTCTCCAGACTAAACAGCCCCAGTTCCATCACCTGGTCCTGTTCTTTTACATAATAATCTTTTCCATATTTCATAATGTACAACTCTTAAAAAAATGATTCTGATCTTAACATAAACATGGAATTCAAGATGCAGTCTGGCCATCAGTTCCATAACATTCATTTATTTTCACAACTTCTTTCAAAACTATTCTGTATCCATCCTAATGTTTTTCTGCCCTTTCATTAAACTGTTTTGATGTATAGATATTTTGCATAATAATTACAATTAAATTTAACTTACAATTCAGAAATATATAAAATCACCCAAAATTATTTGTTCTGAAGCAAACCGCACTCCATTTGTCAACACCACAGACAATCACCACCCTCTTCATTTTCCCAGATCATCCTGCCCCCAGATGTTTCCAGACACTTCCCCCAGTGTTTTCCAGACTTGATCAAACTAATGATTTTGTGAGAGCTATCACTTTCTATCTTAGGATCTTCTCATTTTTTGTTTGTTTGTTTGTTATCATCAAGGAAAATGCCACATCAAGTTGGTGAGAATTGAAATATCAAAGATTTAATTCTGAAGGATGGCTCTAGAACTCACACTGTCTACCGTATTTCAGATTTTCTTATAATGCAAAATGCAACATAAACATCATAACACTATACCCTATTCTAAGGTATTTTCTTTAAGAGTTAATTTACCAGACTGTACACATTTTTAAAATGTACACACAATTCTGGTGGAAAATAAAAAGACCTTTCCTATTAAAAATCGAATTTAAACTAACAATTAACATGCAGTTTTCCCATTAACTTTACATAGGTTTTGCATTAAATAAACTAGGTTTTAAGCATTCTTAATTTGAAAATATAATAAGCTCAATCTGAGTGGAGTATACTTGGATACACAATTATTAGTTTTTAATACCTCGTTAATAAGATTATTTTGAAGGATGGAATGAAACAGCTCAATAGCTGAAATACTTGAATTTGCATTTTAATACGTTTTTGCAGACTGATATATCAAGCCAAGGACATCGTAATGTGTTTACTTTGGAAGGGAGAACTAACATTTATTTATGAAATTTCAGTGTAAGGGAGAAAGCACTACCAAAGCTATTTTAAATATTTCTTCTGGTTGATATTTTTCCCTACCAGTACCATGACGGTAACAGAATTTCAGGGACAGATAAAACCTTAAAGCAGTATTATTTAATTTTAGTAGATAACTATATTAAAATGATAATTAACTGTGCAAAGAGGAACTTAATAAAAAGAAAAAACACCCAATTAAGATTTTTTTTAACCTGATGTTTTCATTGTCCACTAATGAAGATGTAAGAAATCAGTAGGCTCAGTATCCCTTTCAAGTGTTAAATCACTGTCCTTGAGAAAACAGTTATTATGGTTCTTAATGTGTGCCCACATTGATCCAAAAGAAGAGAACCATTTTTTTTTCTAATCATGTTAAGAAATCAATAAACATTAAAAAATGATCCAAATTATGTACTATTGCTTTTCTTGCCATTTTCATTTCCAGTGACTAATGAACATCAAAAGCTAGGGAATAATTTAAAAGTCCATAGGTAATTACTGGAAAGTAAACTGGATTATTAGTCTATGATTTATAACAGACTGAGTAAAATGCTCGGTACATGATTGCCATTGTTATTCAACACTTGTAGTTGCTTTATCACAGAATCAATAGGAGTTTGCAATCTACCAAGACAAGAAAATTTGGGTAACAAAGTACATATAAATATACATATTACAATACAATATGTATATACAATACATTGTACAATATGTATTGTATATACATATACAATATGTATATGTATATACAATACAATTGTACAATACAATTTGTATATACAATATACAAAAATACATATAAAATACATATTAGTATTCATGCAATTACATATAATATTGTCTTCAGTTTAGTAGCACTTTTACACAACATTTAATAAATAGATGATAGCTTCAGATTTGTTAAAATAATGCGCTGGACTGTAGTGCTTGATTTGTGTCTAATGGCTGCAGCTGCCATTACACTTTGTTCTTTAAATTTATTTTAAAAGGTCAAACATTAATGCTTTTAAATCTTAAAGTTTGCTGGCCTTCTACAATGGACTTAGAGCTCTGATGGATGGGGAAGAGCAACTGACATCATCTACCTGGAATTGTGCAAAGCATTTGACACTGTCCCCCATGATATCCTTGTCTCTAAATTGGAGAGACGTGGATTTGATGGGTGGACCACTCGGTGGATAAGAAATTGGCTGGATGGCCACACTCAAAGAGTTGAAGTCAAAGGGCTCAATGTCCAGGTGTAGGCCAGTGTCCTCAGGGGTCAGTATTGGGTCCAGCGCTGTTTAACACCTTTGTCGGTGACACGGACAGTGGGATTAAGCGCAACCTCAGCAAGTTTGCTGATGACACCAAGCTGTGTGGTGTGCTCAACACACTGGAGGGAAGGGATGCCGTTCAGAGGGACCTGGACAAGTTTGAGAGGTGGGCCTGTGAAAAGCTGATGAGGTTCAACAAGGCCAAGTGCAAGGTCCTGCACCTGGTCCGGGGCAATCCCAAACACAAATACAGGTTGGGCAGAGAATGGATCGAGAGCAGCCCTGAAGAGAAGGACCTCAGGGTGGTGTTTGATGAGAAGCTCAACATGACCTGGCAATGTGCGCTTGCAGCCCAGAAAGCCAACCGTATCCTGGGATGCATCAAGAGAAGCATGGCCAGCAGGGTGAGGGAGGTGATTCTCCCCCCTCTGCTCTGCTCTCGTGAGACCCCACCTGGAGCCCTGCATGCAGTTCTGGGGCCCCCAGCACAAGAAGAACAGCGACCTGTTGGAGCCAGTCCAGAGGAGGGCCACAAGGCTGATCAGAGGGCTGGAGCACCTCTCCTATGAAGAAAGGCTGAGAGAGCTGGGGCTGTTCAGCCTGAAGAAGAGAAGACTCTGGGAAGAACTCATTGCAGCCATCCAGTCAGGGGCCTACAGGAGAGCAAGAAAGGGACTTTTTGTCAGGCAGTATTGTGATAGGGCAAGGAATAATGATTTTAAACTAAAAGCGGGGAGATTTAGTTTAAGTATTAGGAAGAAATTCTTCACTCAGAGGTTGGTGAGACACTGGAACAGGTGTCCGTGCCCATGGCAAGGGGGTTGGAACAAGATGGTCTTTAAGGTCCTTCCTTTCCAACACAAACCGTTCTGTGATTGTATGATTCTATGATGAAAAGGCCATTTTTATTGTTTTGTTGTTTTCTTCTTAAGTGTATGTTGTGGTTTAGCCCGGCTGGCAGTCAAACACCACACAGCCGTTCGCTCACCCTCCCCCCTCCCTCTCCGGGATGGGGGAGAGAAACGGGAAAGTGAAGCCTGTGAGTTGAGATAAAGACAGTTTATTAAGACAGGGAAAAGAATAACAACAACAATAATAATAATAATAATAGTATTAATAGTAATAATGTGTACAAAATAAGTGATGCACAATGCAATTGCTCACCACCCGTTGACCGATGCCCAGCCTATCCCCGAGCAGCCGGCCCCCCCTCCACCCCGGCTAGCCACCCCTATATATTGTTCAGCATGACGTCAGATGGTATGGAATACCCCTTTGGCCAGTTTGGGTCAGCTGTCCTGGGTCTGTCCCCTCCCAGCTCCTGCTGCATCCCTAGCCTGCTCGCTAGCAGGACAGAGAGAGGCTGAAAAGTCCTTGGCTTGGTGTAAGCACTGCTCTACAACAATTAAAACATCAGCATGTTATCAGCGCTCTTCTCCTCCTAATCCAAAACATAGCACCCTACCAGCTACTAGGAGGAAAATTAACTCTGTCCTAACTGAAACCAGGACAGATATCCACCCCTTATTCCATACCATTTATGTCATGCTCAGGTTACACTCTTTCCAATACCTTCTAATTAATCACCATTTTCATCTATGATATATAGCAACCATGGTAGCGATGACATACAGTGTTATATGATAATTAACGTAATATAATTCAACTCATGGGCTATTCTCACCCAGTATTAGGTCCCCTTGAGGTACACACCGGACCTCCCCATTCTCTTGCATTACCCACCAAGTGCATCCAGGTCCCTGAGCAAAAGCAATCCCACGAATGGGCTTGCCTTTTCCTGAGGCGGGAGTAGCCCAGACTGTCTTACCCAGCATGTTTCTTACGTGCACTACAGGAACTTTATCCCCTTCTACAGTGCGTAACAGGTTTGATTGGGCAGGTCCAGCTCGGTTGGCAGATCCTCTAGTATTGACTAACCAGGTGGCCTTTGCCAAATGTGTTTCCCAATTTTTGAATGTCCCAGCACCCATTGCTTTCAGTGTAGTCTTTAACAGTCCATTGTATCGTTCAACTTTCCCGGAGGCTGGTGCATGATAAGGGATGTGATACACCTACTCAATACCATGTTCTTTGGCCCAAGTGTCTATAAGGTTGTTTCGGAAATGAGTCCCATTGTCTGACTCAATTCTTTCTGGGGTGCCATGTCGCCATAGGACTTGCTTTTCAAGGCCCAGGATAGTGTTCCGGGCGGTGGCATGGGGCACAGGATATGTTTCCAGCCATCCGGTGGTTGCTTCCACCATTGTAAGTACGTGGCGCTTGCCGTTGCAGGTTTGGGGGAGTGTGAAGTAATCAATCTGCCAGGCCTCTCCATATTTGTATTTCAGCCATCGTCCTCCATACCAGAGAGGCTTTGACCATTTGGCTTGTTTAATTGCAGCACATGTTTCACAATCATGAATAACCTGTGCTATAGTGTCCATGGTCAGGTCCACCCCTCGGTCACGAGCCCATCTGTATGTTGCATCTCTACCTTGATGGCCTGAGGTGTCATGGGCCCATCGGGCTATAAATAATTCACCTTTATGTTGCCAGTCCAGGTCCACCTGAGCCACTTCAATCTTAGCAGCCTGATCCACCTGCTGGTTGTTTTGATGTTCTTCAGTAGCCCGATTCTTGGGCACATGAGCATCTACATGGCGTACCTTTACAACCAGGTTCTCTACCCGGGCAGCAATATCTTGCCACAATGCAGCAGCCCAGATGGGTTTGCCCCGGCGTTCCCAGTTGTTCTGCTTCCATTGCTGTAGCCACCCCCACAGGGCATTTGCTACCATCCATGAATCAGTATAGAGATAGAGAACTGGCCACTTTTCTCGTTCAGCAATATCTAAGGCCAGCTGAACGGCTTTCACTTCTGCAAACTGACTCGATTCACCTTCTCCCTCAGCAGCTTCTGCAACTCGTCGTGTAGGACTCCATACAGCAGCTTTCCATCTCCGATGCTTTCCCACAATACGACAGGACCCATCAGTGAACAGGGCATATTTCTTCTCATTTTCTGGTAGCTTGTTTAACCTTAAACAAAACCTGAAGCGCATTCAGGAGACATAACAACAAGAACATGCTGGTCTGAGTATCCCAAGGATATTCAACATCTTGGAGAGCTACCGTAACTAGCTCGGGGGATAAGAGGGTGGTGAAGGAGGAAGAGAGAGTGAACTTCCCGTGTCCCCTCCAGAGATTGACTCCCTGATGAAAAAAGGCAATAGGTGTAATTGCTAATAGTTTCTGAGATATGGTTTCCAAAGTATAGAGTCAACGACAGTGCTGAGTACAAATACCAGGTTAGAGTCATGACCAGATACCTCATCATTTCATAAGCCATCGTTACACCACACAGTACCATAACAATCTTAAACCAGGGCCCGGAAAGGATAAACAGCACGACAGGGAGCACATACAGAAAGTAACTTGCTATAAAACTCAATTTGGGAAACAGGCACAGCAGACTTGAGATTAAGGCAATCAACATTGTGACTAGCAACTATTAAGCAGGTCGAATACTTATACCAATTTTAGTTTAACACACTCTGGTCAAATCTGTCGATATCTCAACCCTTCGAGCCCCACGTTGGGCGCCAAATGGACTGTTGTGGTTTAGCCTGGCTGGCAGTCAAACACCACACAGCCGTTCGCTCACCCTCCCCCCTCCCTCTCCGGGATGGGGGAGAGAAACGGGAAAGTGAAGCCTGTGAGTTGAGATAAAGACAGTTTATTAAGACAGGGAAAAGAATAACAACAACAATAATAATAATAATAATAGTATTAATAGTAATAATGTGTACAAAATAAGTGATGCACAATGCAATTGCTCACCACCCGTTGACCGATGCCCAGCCTATCCCCGAGCAGCCGGCCCCCCCACCCCGGCTAGCCACCCCTATATATTGTTCAGCATGACGTCAGATGGTATGGAATACCCCTTTGGCCAGTTTGGGTCAGCTGTCCTGGGTCTGTCCCCTCCCAGCTCCTGCTGCATCTCTAGCCTGCTCGCTAGCAGGACAGAGAGAGGCTGAAAAGTCCTTGGCTTGGTGTAAGCACTGCTCTACAACAATTAAAACATCAGCATGTTATCAGCGCTCTTCTCCTCCTAATCCAAAACATAGCGCCCTGCCAGCTACTAGGAGGAAAATTAACTCTGTCCTAACTGAAACCAGGACAGTGTATTTGCCACACCCTACACTAATATTTTAGAAAGTGTCTCAAATCTAAACAACAATGCAAATACTTCCAAAGTGAGCTTCACATTAGCAGACTTGATGGCAAACAGCTTATCATAAATGCACATCTGGGATACTTGCAGGAAATAAATAACGAGGCTGTATTCATCTTTAGTTTAGTACATTTGTCATCAAACTGATGCTGCTTCCCAAAGAAACCATCTAAAACCCAAAGCCTGAAATATTTTGATTTCAAGTATGCATATACACATTTCTAGACCAAAAAGCCATCATTTTAGGCTTATATGCACTATATCCATATGTAATAAATGTCAGAAGGAGATGCAAGGCTTACAGTGTATACCAGCCTCTCCACGTCTACTCTGCAAGCAGTTACATGGCTGCAGATTGAACATGTTTATTGCATTTGCTGCAGAAGGCTCTGTAGAGTAGTGATTAAAGGCTGATTTCCACACATACACAGGAGCACAGCAGAACAGAGACGGGCAGAGGAATGCCAGTAACCCAGTGTCAGAGCAGAACACAGTGCCTGACAGGGCTCCCTCCAGGGCTGCCAAAGGAGAAGGGTCAATGGGCTCACTGTCCCAGCACGACACCCCTCCTGGGGAATCGATGGGATGGGCTCCCGGGCTGCCTGACAGACCGAGAGCTTCCTGCCCACAGTTTGCCAAATCGAGGACAGCTTTGCTAGAATCGATCCTTTCTTGCACATTTTAAAAATGCCAATATTATTTAGCTAATGAAAAAATCAACTGACAGAAAACTAAACTTATGAAAAGTTTATACTGGAAAAATATTACATTGTTGAAAAGTGAAAGTTTGGCAAAAGAAATCTAACAAATCCAGAATTTGGGGAGTTTTCAATCAGCTTTGACAAACAGAAAATTATGTATTCATTCCACACCATACAAGCATAATAAATACATAATGTGGTATTTCTTTACCAAAAGGTATTCTTGGCCATAATGCAAGAATTTCTAAATCAATAAAAATAGTTAATTTTCAGCTAAGCAACAAGCTCTGTAGCCAGATGCCATAATAAATGCTATATTAGATGGATTGGCATGAGCATGCAATCTCTCTCATGAGCATGCATACAGACAGATACACGTACACCCCGACACAGATGCACTATCAGTTTCTGAACTTCTTCTCAATGTATCTAGAGAAAAGTGAAGGTGCACTGAAGTCTCTTCAGGTGCAAAATTCTGATTAGAAAACAATCCCCCTAAATCACTACCAAAGCTACTAGTTGCATTGTTATCTCTGAAAATGCTAATAGGTCTCTGAGGTCTCCATATCCACTGGCAGAATTCATACTAAATTCCTGTTTACCAAACATTAACCTATTCATAAAATGATTACTTGGTATCTACAGGTTCATATGATAAATACAACTAATTTAGGATCATTTGGAAGAGCCAAAATTTTTATTATGTAATAGACTCCCCACATACAAATAAAGTGAAATGAAAGACAAGTCTCATTGTCACCACATGAGCAGGTCATCCAAAGCATAAAGGAACACTTCCAGTGCTACTCAGGCTGAATACGAGTGATGATACAATTCAGAAAGATAAACTCTCTTTTTACACAGTTTCCAAAATATCAGTTATTCTTAATGCTTCTTCTGAATGCGTAAGCTGTAACCTCTTAAGTATCACAGAAGTGTTTAACTCCAAAAAAATAGCATTAGAGTAAGAGGAGATATAATGAATCAGGAACCAGCTGTATTCCACAATGACCTAGCTTGCTCTGTAGTAGAAAATCTAGTCATGAGCTCCTAACATTCCAACGGAAAAATAAAAATTAAAAAAATCTTTATTAAAAACACTTCTTAAACAAACAAACAAAAACATTCTATTTCTTTGTGATTATTTCTTACTGCAAACACAGGCAATGTGTTTTTCGTGCAGCAAAAGATGGAATACAACCATAAGCCTTGATTTTCACATACTTTCCTCTGACTGCCATGTGAACCACTATAACTGGCATTCAAAAGCTAGCAACAACAACCTACCAATTCTGATTATTGTGCTTTATACTGGTCACATATAAATGGAGTTGTATAGCATAAGAAAGCAGACAGGAAAGTCTCCTAGCTTGTCCAATTAAAAGCAGAAGGAACAGCTATTCCTGAGAGGACAGTTAGTACAAAATACAGCAAATTGTTCAATAAAAGGAAAAGGAAAGATGTGGTAGGCATTGTTCTGACAGCTAAAGGTTTGAGTTCAACCTAGACTTTGCAGAATGCACAGCTGTAAGAGTGCAGGTACAGCTCCTTACCACCAACAACTTAACAGTTTACTTTCTTTCCATCGATGGACTTAAAGACAAAACACAAACACACCTTCCAGAATAATGATCCCCAGATATTATGCTACAGTTACAGTCCTAGAACAAGATAAAATGATTCTTTTTCATTTTGACACCATGAGTTCATTTCTTTTTCCTCTTTGAGACAGTTTTAGTGACAAGTGATTTTCAGAATATAACTGTGAATGGCACAGGAATGACAATTTAGGCCAAATAATCCTACGTCCTCCATCCAACCAAACTCTTCTTACACTGATGCTGAAAATCAACATCAGCAAAAACAGTGCAGCAAAAAAATCAGTGCCTGATCCATTTTAGGCTTATCCTCTTGCCTGAAAATACCTACTAGGTGCCAACTACAGAGAATCTCATTTTGAATTTTATCATAAGGACACCTTTGTTCTAGAGGGTGGTTTATCATAACATTTTTTACTTGATGTATTCATACTTCAAAGTCAATTCTTCACTTCTATCTAGAAAAAGATTATAAGAAAACTCAATATTTTAATAGATAATGATATTATGATGAATTATAAAATTTGAATGCTTTATCTTTGTTGACTCAGCATTGGAACTGACAGAATGAAATACTTCAGTGAAAAGAAGGATATAATGATATTTATGATATTTATGATATGATATGATGCACTGGGGTAGAATCTTGGCCTACATTAAAAATTTGCACATCTAGTTTGTAGGAATCTGGAAAATTAGGTGAAGTAGAAGGTTTCCATGTGACTGTGTACATGCAGAATTAAGACATTTGGAGTACAGAGATCTGGTTTAAACCTGTGGGGGTTTTCCTCCTGTCTTAAAACAAGTCATACAAATGCATTTTATCTAATAGTTTTAATGCACGATACTCAAAGACTACCAAAAATACAGACAAGTAGTCTATCAGAAAATGTTGCCTGAAATGCAGCTAAGACGACAAGTCCCACCAGTTTATGTACTGATACTGAAACACAAGGAACCAGTGAAGGGGACAAGCATAATATGTACACACAACAGTTATTGGAAGTGTGGGACTGGTTCAAAATACATCAAAATAGAGATATTTTTATTATGGGAAATCTTATTAGCCCCATAAGAAATCCACTCTAAGTACTTTTATTCTAGCACATTTCCTGAATAAATCAGCCTTCTGAAAATCAGTTTTGGCCTACTGCCACCTACTTGCTCCATTTGCTGACTTTTCATATTCAGCACTTCAGCAGTCTGTAATGACTATTAACAAGACAGGAATTTAAAAGGATGAACAGATATTAATGAAGTCACTCAAGAACAGTATAGTCCTTAACCAAAATAAGGTTACTCTGGAGTCAGTGTAATATGACAGACATTAGGGGCCAGATTCAAGCCTGATTACTCCAAAGCCAAGATAACATCTTGCTTTTATCTCTCTATACCTCCAAATACAGATGTTTCGTATTATCTGACTGGATACTTCTGATTATAAACCACTTAGCAAAATTAAAGAGAAACACTGTAATGAACAGAAAAAAAAAAAAAAAAAAAACATCTTGTTAACTTTTTGAATCTATATGGTTTTAAAGTTATTGATATTACGGGCTGAAGAATGGAATTTTAGATACAGAAGAATGGTACACAGAGCCAAAAGGGGCTCTTGACTTGTCCCATTGTAGCAAGAGAAAGTTTGAGTGACCACTGAGTTGAATAATCACAAAGAAGGGACCCCAAGTCCAGCATCCCTTCCAGACCTTTCAGGGAAGAGTATAGGGCTGTCTTCTCAGACACTTTCAGGAAGATTTCTTCGTTTTGCTCTGTGCACTTTTTCAGTTAGCATGAAGGAAGCCAGCCAACCCTACTCTAAAGAACTTGTACGCAAAACTACTGAGATATCATGGCCCAGAAAACACAGTTGCACTTCTAAACTCAGTGGCATAGCACCGAGTCATCGTTCAGACCAGATAATGTAAACCAAGCATGATACCTGCTTCCATTAAGCCAGTGATAACACTGATCAGTGGGCACAGATGCAAAGTTGATATGAACGGAGGTTGTGACCCTGCTGGTATCTCAGCAGGGAGCCCTTCCCTAAGGCTCTCTATTTATTTATATTTAGCAATGTAAAATTATATGACAGACTGACTGGGATTTTGAAAACACAATTGATTATAAAGTAAAAATCCCTCAACACAGAAGACAAGGACAACTCTCAAAAAAAGAAACTCCATGCTCTACTAATAAGTAAACACAAATTCTGCAAAACTTTTGATCACATGAGAAAGTCTTACACTGTTTCTGAAGCTCATTGAATTGAAACTCCTACAGAGAACAAGTGCCGGGTATGCTGGCTTATCTGCAGAGACTTTAACTGTGGACCTTCCTGAAGGCTCCAAAGTAACTTGTGAAACACCTTTATTGTTTCAAAAAACAAACCAAAGCAAAGCAAAACAAACAAACAAACAAAAAAAAACAAGCAAGCGAAAACCAAACAGAAACCGAACACACAAACCAGAAAGGCACTGCAGCCTCAGCAGAACAGCTGATTTTCTTTGCCTTCCCTGCATGCCTCCTGCATTCTCATAGAGTAGTGAATGCACTCAGAGCTGTTAACCACTGCCAATTATCTCCGTTTCCACCAGAGGGAATGGGAGTTGAAAGCAGCTGCCACTGAAAGAGACTGGAACTTTAAATTGGGCATAAATTGCAATGCAGTAGACCCGCTCCTTTCCACAAATTGCCATCCTAACAGTCTTAATAAACACTGGCGTTTGTGGAAGTGCCACCACCCACCGCCTTCTGCGTGCAAACAGTTTGGCACCCCGGTTGCCACAGAAACCGGAGGACAGCCCCGCATCACGCTCCGCTCTGATTTTCAATTCCACTGCAGTGCTGAAGCATCACCTACACTGCACAATGCAGCGCGCTCATTTCTGAAGAACTCCATGACTGTGTCGCATTTGCAAGGTCACAAAAATAAAGAAATTGACAACGCAAAAACTCTGTTCAGTTTTAAAGCATCTGCTGCACCAATATCAACATTAGAAATAGAGTCCTATGAATTGAAAATGTCACCACAGCTCTACCAGAAAAAACACACATCACACCTGCTGTCCTTTACCATGGGGATAGGAGAATGATTCTCAGCTGTTCACTACATGAGGTTTTATGAATCCCAGTGTTAGAGATTACCTGTCCTGTGCTATTCTTGTATGCTTAGAAAACATGCTGGAGCACAGAAAACATTGTGATAAGCTATTCAAAATGGTATCTCTCACACACACACACACACACACACACACAAAACAAACAAACAAACAAAAAAAAAAACATAGGCTTCCCATACGTGACCCAGGAAGCCTAGACAGAACCAGGCTCTCCTGTATTCTGTGGGGCCATGAACTGTTGTGCTTGTAAGCAGCTGGATGTTTGAGCAGCAAGCACAACCACACCACAGTAAAGAGAAGAGCTACAGCCTGCACAGCCTGCATGCACTTTCTTGCTATGCTTTCATCAGCCATCTCAGATTTTGCATGATTTGTTACAGAAAAGTTCAGGTCACATTTAATTGCACTAATTCTTTTAAATGAAACAAAGATGCCCTTCTCTAGAAGCATGTCTAATATGCTGTCCATTGCTATTTGTATTCTTACATAACTGCAAAATCCAGCTTTGCTATTAAGGGTTAAAACTTCCCTTGGAATTTTCAACAAAATTATATGTATGTGTGAAGAAGTTACTATAGCTGGTACAGGGCTTTAATTGCTTGAATGAGTAAACTGCAAAAAGTGGCATGAATACAAGCTTGGATACCAAAAGCACTGCAGCTATTTTAAGACTTCCTCAACACTTTCACTGCTGTAACAACTTAGCATTTCCATGCACATCCTGTACATGCGTACTGCTTATTTACTAACTCTTCTCCAGCATGTCCCTCTAATCCTAGCTGGACTTTAAGCCACAAAAACAGCTAATTGTGTGCAGAATTTCAGGCCATATAGTCTCATCAACATTACAAATCGTTATGTATTTAAGATTTATACAATCCCTGTGGGCTCCTGAATACCTTCTGTGTTTGCCTCTTCTCTTGAATTGCAGCAATGTCCAAAGTTAGAAGCCACTATGTATTAGAAGTGTTTTATGACATGCCGCAGAGCTTTGGACAAAATCCCCAGATATTGTCTGCGTAAACCACTTCACTGAAAAAATATTGTCTGATTTTTTCTCAGTGTTACAGCATAACAACAACAAAATAAAGAAATCAAGAAATAAATTGTCTAACTTGGTTTCCCTTCATGGGGCATGAAGAGAAATATTTCTCAGAATGGCAGTCCAACAAATTTAAAAATAAATAAATGGTTAAATAAATAGAGATGCCTTCCACCTTCAGCCTTCTATTAAAGTATGAAGCAAAAAAAGGTGTGCATTCTAAAATAGCACCCATTTTTGGTCTCAAAACACACTGTTAAATCCTCCATTTGGAATAATTTTGCTATTCTAAAAAAAAAAAAAAAGTTTTAAAATATAGCCAGAAGCTGTTATACAGAGGTTCACATGATTACTCAGATGGTAAAAATTCTGGATTCAAAAATTCGCCCTTTAAGCAGAGGCACATACTCTCTCTCACATCTGAAGGAAGAGCTTTAATTTGAATATGAAATTTGTTATGGTGAGAAATCCTTTCCACCACTCTTGCTGTTTTTTGTTGTTCTTGTTTTTCAGTCACTATTTTTTCCCCTGACTGCACATCACCAAAACAGTTCTAAGTGTTTCTTCCTGATAATTCTACTGCCCAATGATGATTATATTCAGTTGGGAGATGGGAAATGATAAATGGGAAGTAAACTAGATAGAATGCAGAACATGAATTGAACCAATAGTTTCTACTTCCTGGTCACATTTCCCAATCAACAAGTCATTAAATAAATGTGAAGGTCCTTCCGACATCCATCCCCATTTTTTGTCACTTTATAAAAGTGCTTTGTATTTTACCTACATTCCTAAAGGACATTCCTTAAGGGCAAATGTTTTGATCCTTCTCTCTACAGGCAAGGTTTAGATGTCAACATGCTCAGACAAGGCCGCACTTACAGAAAAATAATTCCCAGTACATGGAAAAAAATGAAGTCAAATAATGAGACACCCTATCGAAATACATGGTATTTGGCTGAAAAAGATTCTATCACAGCTTTTCCATTGTGGTGAGATTTGCATCAACCTAAACCAGAAATTAGAATTTCTTAATTAATCACAGAATCCCAGAATGGACATGGTTGGAAGGGACCTCTGGAGGCCACCTGGTCCAAACCCACTGCTCAAGCATGCCTAGAGCAGGTTGCACAGGAGCTATGTTGCCTAAAACCTTTACTGATCATTTTAGTAAATTGGTTAAAATGAAGTCTTATAGTACCAGGTATGTGGTACAGCTACAAAGCCTTTCCAGTACTGATTCAGTGGAGTGCTCCTTGTCTGCACTTCCTACTTTCATCCCATACCTCTAGAGATGGCAGAAATGGTCTAAGTCCCATGCCAATATTTCCCTATCCATCCCCATATTTTCCCATAAATACATTCTTCATAAATGCCAATGGCTCTGTGTGAGAGACAGTTCTGAACTGTACTCACTTAAAAGAAGCATTTGCTTTTCTAGTATTATTACTGTTCATTTGCTCAACACTAGCTGAAAATCATGGAATAATACAAAGATAACCACCTGTAAACCACCAGGAAATCAAGAGTTATACAAAGCGTTAGGCTTTCCCTATCCAGCTTCTGAAAACTGTAAATGCAAAAGTGAAATTACTGCAGAAATTAAAAAAAAATAGTGGGGAAAAAAAAATCTCCCATTTCCTGAGGAGATGGCTGGTATGATACAGCCTCCTTAAGACCAAATACTGGACTTGCTGTTATTCTCCACAATCAACAAGGGCTGGTCAAGATAAAGCAAACACAATTTGAAATGTCATTGAAACTTTGCTTTTCCATCAGATAATGGCTCACCAGATGCAAGACTCTGAAAACCTATCTGCAATCAGCAAAAGGTTATATATAAAGATTTTCTCTCCTGTCACAGAAGGGTCTTCCTGATGAACAGCCCCATTTCTCTTTGCTATCCTCTTCCTGACAGACTCCCCTGCTCAAAAGCACTCTGGTCATTTGTCACTCAAGTGTTAGGAAAAGGTGTTTTTTCAGCACAGAAAAGCCCCACCCTTTTTTTTTTTTTCCTCCAGTGTAGAAGACAATGACAATCTTGTTGAAAAATACTCCATTCCTAGCATCATGAGACCGAATACAGAAAAACAAGGAAAATGTATAGTTAGAAGTAGCAAATTCAAAAATGGAACAGCAGGTATTAGCCTTCTAACTCTCTGCAGCATCCTCTCTTAGATGAATGGTAATATTTTTAGTCTGCTACAGTACTTACACATTAAGAAATGTGCTGGAACCTGAAAGTGTTTTTTACACTTTTCCCAATTACAGTTGTGATCTGATACCATTCCAAGACAGTATTTTCCCAGTCATGCTCTAGAGAGCAACCAGTAACAGCGACTTCATTGTCACTGCTCATGGGATAATTTCTGTAAGGCAAATGCTAAAAGACGATGCTGTTCTATGACTGTAAATATAGATGCTTTGGTTAATTACAGTAAATAATTACAGTAAATAAACTTACTATTTAAAAAACACTGCACAGGAAAGGGGTATTTACAACTTTAAATAAGAAAAAAAAAAGGAGAAAAAAGTTATGATGATACATACATTAAGTACTGGCATTAAATACTGGCATACATTAATTACATTCATTAAGTACTGTCTGTCCACTAAAAACAAACAGCTGTCCATGTTTATCCCAAATTTCAAGAGTCAAAACTTCCTGAACACTCTTTGGCATTTTATGCAAAACATTCAGTGGTGCAAATCTGACATCTGAATTTATGACTCAATCGATCATGATTTTTATTGTGAGATTTCAATTGTAAATAACCTATTTCATTCCAAACTACACATTGACTTTTTCTACGTTTGCATCTGCAAGATGAAAACAGAAGCAAGTTGAAATCAGAGCACATTCTGGATCACTGATTAATTTTGCCATTATTTTTAATAACCAAATAGTAATGCAGAAGACAAAAAAGGGCATCTATGTGCAAGTGAAAACATCCAACTACTCTTCAAATGTATGTAAGGTACCAAGAATTAGAGACCAGTTACCTAATCAGGTATTCACTGGTGCAGAAGCTTGTTCTACTGTGTGTGAACTTAAAGACAATAATAATATCAATAAGAACTATTATGAATGTGTTTCAGCCTACATGAGAAACAGAACAGTTATATCAAAATTTGAGGAATAGTAGAATATATATTTATAAATTTTGCATAAGGCAGTAGGTATATCAAAAGTTTGAAGGCTTTTTTCCTTTCTGAAATCCTCATCCTCATAGCACATTTTCAAGAGCAGACATCATCATCACCACCATCACCACATAATAAAGAACAACTGTTGTCTGCTCCCTCAAATCATTCCTCCAGGTAACATCAAATGTACCTTCTCAGAACATTCTTCTGTGAAAGACAGAAGGAAGTAGGAAAACTGAACAGCTGTTCATGTTACCCCCAGCTTCTCTCAAAAGAAAAGCATGTTTCTGTAAGAGTGCTAGCTCCACAGCACAAATGTTGTACAGCAACAATCCCACTACGAACATGGGTCACTGTGGAAGAAGTGAAGCAGAATGGACTAAAGAGTGATTTTACTTATCCTGGCTGACAGCCTTCAGAGCTACAACACTACTTGGCAAGTATGTTGCCACAGAAAGAGTTGATCGGAAGGACACTTTAAGACCCTACCTATATCCCGGCTTCTCTATTCAGGCTCACCTGGCTGCTCAGCAGAGCCCGACACGACCCATCAGAACCCAGGGCACAAAGCTGGCCCACGGCCGGTCAGTCTCGGATCTCTCTTCTGCCTCTGGAACCTATGCACACCCTTCAGCTCCACGTACAACTTGTGAGCTGCAACACCCATATACCACTTCTGCCTTCTTCACCTACGCTCTTCTATCCAGAAAAACAGAGAAATTCTAACAGTCTCCAAACCAAATCCTAGAAGGCCTTCGCCTCACAGAAGGACAGCACAACATAGAAATCCAGATGTGAGCTATAAGCTGTGATGACTGTGACAGTGGAACTCTGCACACAACTACTAATGCTTCACAGGAGCAGTGCACAAATTCTCCCCAAGTTTTCCTCTCACAAGTAAAGCAGAGATTGTTTAGTATCTCTTGTAATCTAGACAAAAGATTTCTTCCTTTAAATGGCTATGTCTCCTCATAGTTGACAACATATGCCATATAGTGCCGTAAGGTCTCAACAGCACAGCAAAACTACCTCGCACTTGAACTACATTAATTTATCCAGCAGAACAAAATTAAGTAATCAATTTTCAAATGAGACTTAAAGATGACCTACATATAAGGTACATTAATCAGTGTTAGCATGCCCTAGATAGATATATAAACAGATTATACTGAATATTAGTGAATGGAATCAATGGTATATCATACCCTATAGAAGGAGTTAATACCTTCATTTTTCTATTTCAGCTCTTATATCATCTGCAACCACAAGTGGAAAATCTTTTTCAGATTGTGGCTAGTGTCAATCTGTATTACTCAAGCATAAGTATGACAAAAAATAAAATAATCCATCTCTGATCTTCTTCTTCATACAACGGTAGTTATTGCGTTAAGTGTAACAAGATTTACACACAAATACCATTTGGTAACTACATACTTAAGTGTTTCACATTCTTTACTAAAAATTGCTGTAAAGTAAAACATTGTCTGAAAGACTTTAACAACTTAAATCCTATAAATAAAACACATTTTAAGATAAATCTCTTCACTGAATTATATGTAATAAGTAACAGTAGGCAATTTTTTTTCTATTACGTATGTACAATGTTTGAATAATCCTACAAAACAATCAGGTAGGTTAATTTGGATAACAACAAAAGTTCCATTATTCATAAGAAGAATAATCACTAAAGATCATAAACACTAAAGGCATTACAGACGACTTTCAAGCAAAAATAAACAATGTAATATAACATTACAGTAGTATATAGTATAATATGTTTTAATAATATAGCTTAAGATCTGCCTTGAAACCGTAACAAGTTTTTTTTTGTTTTGTTTTGTTTTGTTTTGTTTTGGAATTAAGTCTTCAAAGTCATTGGGAGTAAAAAGCTTCAAAATATACAATGGGGTCTATAACTGCAAACTGCAGACTGTGTAAGAGTCTAGTTTTGGGTACTCTCAAAAAACTACATTTCTGTCAGAAAATTCCTTCCATGCTGCATTGTATGCTGCACAGCAATGGGCTGAGCTGCAGGTGAGAATGGAGAGATGCAGAGAGAGCTTCAAGTTCTTTTCCTGACCAAAGAAATTCTGAATACTAGCACTAAGAAAGAATAAGAAGTGACAGAATTCAACATTTCTCAGCATCAAAAGGTGTGTTGTTCTGTAAAGCAATATGGTATTCATTCATTCTTATATAGCTGTTGTCAGAATATTTTAAACTAAGATGCTTAAGAAGAAACTTGAACACTTGATGTTTTTATGACCCTAGTCCTATCCTGTTGCATACCAACTCAGTAAAATCAGAGAGAAGGCCTATCTTGCAATTCCATGTAGGAACAATTTTGACCAAAACTTTAGGAAGGAAATGATGATAGCATCCATTGGGATGGTTCTAAACATACCAAATGTTCCAGGTCTGTATTTATGGCAGTCCCACTAATACAGATGCTCAGCTGCTTTTCCCCTGACACTATAAAGCATGCACTACAACCATTTCATTCAGAGAAAATGTATGTAATCAAAAATCACCACTGTACTTAAAATTTAATTTAGTATCATTAAATCAACACTGTTTAAATGCACCCCTTCATTTAAAATTAGATATCTATACTCGTATTTGCAATCTTACAAACTTACTGGAAATTTAATACCAGAGTTGAATTATAACATTTCAGTACCTGCTTCCCAAACATGTTATGTAGTGTTTCAGCATTGTTTCTTTTGCATAAAACACAGCTAAATTCATGTTCTGATCTAGATGGACCAAAGAAATTTTCAAACAGCCATCTCAGACATTTGAAAGACAGTTCATCTTCCAAAAACACATGGACTTCCATATATTATAATAAAAGCTTTTCAATTCAGACACTGTCCTGTACCTCACATAAGTCAGCACAAGAAAGATTTCTCAGTTGTCCATCTTTTCTCTTTTTACCTAAATAATATCTAAGTACAATGCCAGTGCACTTGTGTGTGACTGGAAAATCAGTCTCTGTTTAATGATACCAGAAGTTGCAAGACAACCTGTATTTACTAGAAGTATTTAAATTCAATAATTTTGTTCTTTTTTTTTTTCTCACTACAAAATCTGCAAGCATCATTAAAAACATTAATATTTAAAATAATCATTAAATTGTGGACACTCAAGTACACAAAAATGTATTTTTGAAGTCACAACTGTAAAGATGGGCCTACTGATAACACCAATTATTCAGTTTTCATATAAACATTTCCAAACATGTGCTTACATAAATATTTATTTGGCCAATTGTGAATGCATGAGGTTTTATCTTCTTTCTATAAGATTATGTCTTCTTTTATAAGATTACTATTTTTCTGACATTCAGGTACTCTCAGTATCACAGGTCTGCTTCAGTGATTTGCAGATTTCCTTCTTAGCCTTGTTCTGTGTATTAAAGCTCTTGTAAGAACAGAGCACATTAAGCTGACAGAAGCATGCACAAGTAGAACTAGTGAATAAGCTTAGTTTGCGCTTGGTGGTTGCTTGCAGTTTTGCATTTCAGGGTCAGAGTTAATGACTGTGTGCTAGGAAAAATGGTTTTTACATGTGACTTGAAATTTGATGGTTAGGATTCAGTCTACTGCAAAAGCATTAGTAAACAAATGTATGTATAAAGACAGATTCTTAACTGCACTTTACAACTTCAAAAGGTTTTAGTTGCAGCCATTATTTTAAAAGAACCAGGAGACTGTCAGGACACGGTCATGAGTTCCTCTCACTGCGCCTCAGGGCAAGCTACTCATGGAGCCCCACTCACAACTTCGAGGGGTTCACCTCCCACACAGTGCCAACTTTTGCCCTTGCAAAGTACAGTTTGCAAGGAACTCATAATTAGGTGAAGGCAAAACCAGTCCATTTCTTCCTTTTAAATGTTATTTACAGCAGTGCCATGAGAGCTGGATGGGTCTTGATTCTCCATTAGAAAACTTCTATAAATCCTTTCATCTCAACATTTAAGCCATTAAAAGAAGCAAAATGAAAGTGGCGTTTCCACAAGAAAGCATACATGGCAGGTTGTTCTTGAACATGAAACAGCAGCTGTTCAAGAAGGGTGAATTACCTGGATTAAAAACTGTTTTTCCAAATATCTATGTTTACACAAACAGTAATATAAAATCCCTTATTAGTGTATTGTTGTTAAAGAAAAATAAAATGCTCTGCATAACGAAAAGGCAGGCATTGTATGTAAAAACACACTGGCAAGAGTTCAGAGCTAACAACCCAGCATAAGGATCCTGTTGCTCTTTGAAAATACTCCTCAATTCTAAGGTATTAATTTTTTTATATGGTGGCAAGAAATGTAGTTCAGTTCTTGTTACAATTTATCCTCCCCCTCTCCTGCTGCTGTCTCCTCTCATATGCTTCTCTCCCATCTCCTTTCCAACTGTTCCTCCTTTCCCCCCACCCTGCTTATTTCCAGCTATGCCACTGGAGCATCCTACTCATCTTTTATCACTACCGACAGTTCTCCTTGTACAATATTCAATTACTACAAAAAAGCTCTCTGAAACAGTTTAACAAGAATTTGGATTTTCTTGTTTTATTATTTAGCTGTGATAAAAGCCAAAATATTGTACAACACAATGCTTCAAGAATATAAAAAGCTTCTTGTCAACAGACCACATTGCCTATTTGGAGTTTATCTTAAGTTCTAACTGTCCTCAAGCAGCCTTTTTCACTTTACTTTAGGTCTACACGGACTTCAAAATCACTAGAGATATGACTTCTGAAATCAGTAAAAACAACTGAAAACAACTGCTGAACACATCCAGCACCGGTGGAAGCCCAAAACCTGGAAGCCATTCTCATCCAGCCCAGGGCCAGCTCCTGCCATCGCTTTGTCTCAGAGGGCAGTAAAGCAATCAACATGCTGTAAGCAAATCAACATGGCTGCTAAAGAGCTTTCAATGCTGCAACACAAGATTTTAGTTTCACTCAAGACTGACTTGTCATTTTAGGCACATCCAGATGTGCTGTAAAGAGAGTGGTCATAAAGAAGCAAGAAAAAGATATTTATTACATTAGTCCAGAAAAGCAAGCTAAGGACAAGTCTTGACCCAATCTTCAAGCACCTCATTACCTACTAAAGCTCTCAGCTGATCTCAGCAAAATATTTAGCATGAGTTTGCTCTTTGGTCCCTGCCCCTGATCCAGCACTGTTAAAGCAGCAAGGATGTCAAGGATGTTAGCCATCCTTGTAGTTAGAAGGAAATCCTAAGTGTGAAATTTTCAAGACATTTCAAGCATCATCTGATATGAAAGAAAACAAGTTGCTGTAAAGCCTTAAATCTGCTGTGTCTCCTAAGGCTAATTAAGTAAAAGTTACATGAACCTGTATTCCTGGATGAAATGATGAGCTAGCATTACATTAGCGTGATATAATAGGGATAGAAAAAAAGTCTTTAAAATTCTGCTTGGTACAATTTTGTACAACTGAACGCCTTTTGAACTGCAGAAAATAATTTGCAGTTTCCATTTTAATTTCAGTTTTTCCCTTTTTAACCAATATTCTTTCCTCTTGAATGCTGTCCCATTATTCTGTGTCCTTTTTTTCATCTTCCAAAGTTTATGTACAATGATGAGACTGGCAGTACAACTACCTAACTCACATAAGAAAGGGAATGAAATGAGAATGATGGCTCATTCTGCATCACCATTCCCATGTATCATCTGTGATTGCTGATGTAGGCTGAGGTACTTCTGCAGGATTAAGCAGTCTTCTCCTCTTTACCAGACTGACAGTATCACTGCTTTTGCATATTCTGCAGACAGAGTTGCTTTACCCTAAAAGTCACATAGAACATTTAATACATACCAAATATAAAATTAAGAAATGTAAATCTACTGAATTCAATAAACAATGACCCTATGCTTTTGTAGCTATTTTTTAGCCTTTTTGTAGCCTTACCCCTGTAGCCCTACACAAAAACAGGCCTTTTGCTGTTCATTTTTACTAGCTCTGCAAAGCTCCAAGTACATTTTTTTTCCTTTTCTAAAAAAGGATGCTAGTTCATATGATTTATCAGCCTCTTGTAACAGACAATGACATATTGATAAACTGCATCATTTTTTATAATAACATGGGGAAAAGTGGTTGATCCTTTTGGGAACCATTCACAATCAAACAATACAAAAGAGACAGGCTTATTGAAGTAAAACAGTGGCGTGTATCATAATGTAGTTCATTCTTTATCTTAATAAAGATCCTCTGGAATTGATTTGGGCTACAAAAACATTCCCATGTTCAAAAGCAAGCATCTCTGAACATACCCGAAATAAATTAGTACATGACAGTCATAAAGCATCTTCCATCTAAGGTTCTCATTATTAATGCCCACGCGAAGCAGATAATTTTATTATGCCTGCCCCGTTACTTGATATATACAGAATCCAAGTTCACAGAGCAGCTGGCTGATGGAAGACAACCCAAAACGTTCTGACCACCAGTTCTGGGAGCTGATCAAACAACATTCTATTATCAAAGCCAGCTACACTTCAGGTGATTTCTCTCATTCTTAATATATCAGTTTAGGATTTTTTTCAATTCATAGATGGATAAATGCAGAAAAAAAAAGTAAGTGGAAAAGAAGAACTTTCTTTTTTTTTTCCTTTTTTTTTTTGACCCATAAATTCAGATTTCAAGCTATTTTCTTTCCTTTTTTTTTACAAAAAAAAAAAAAAAAGGAAAATAACAATTTGGATGTAATTACATCACAGATATCCAGAAGAAATAGTAATAATAAATAAATTAAAATACATTTTATTGTTGATTAGGAAAAAAAAAAGAAAAAAAAACACCAACAAAAACAACCTCAGTACCCATTAAACTACTAAACGTTTAACAATGTACTGACTGACTCAATGTCACACCGCAGTGACTGAAGACTAGGATTCTACTGTAGCTTCAGAGTCACTCAGCTGCAACAGCCAAGCTGAATTCTTATTCTCTTGAAATTCTTTTTATCTTATTTGTGAAATCCTGCTCAGAGACAATGTAAGAGAAAGGAAGAAGAAAATACTGCCTCCATCCTAAGTCTGTCAAGCATTGCAGATATGATTTACTAGAAATTAGAGTTCTATTATAGGGTTATGAACTGCCCAAATGGTTCTTTTGCAACACAAACCCTTATTTATAGGAATGGTGGTGGCCTGGTATTTTATCTAAACAGCTACTTCAATAATGTAATAGAACAACTGAAAAATGAAAGCACATGATTTATCTAAAAACACTTCCAAAACTAATTCATAAAAAAAGACCGCAGTCACCTTCAAAAAACTACTGAGAGCAGTGATTTTTCAAACTGTGCAACCTCCTCAGAAGAATGGATGTCCCTCTGAGGTCGCTGGTCAGCACAGTCCAGCTCATTCTCACTCGGGTTAATGCAAGATACATCCAAGTAAAATACATTTAATTCCTGAATACACAAAATCTGCACAATATAGTATTTCTTAGGGAAGTCAGATACAATCACATTGTTTTCTTCTGAAAAATGGTTTTGTCAACGGGAAAGCTTCTGAATTTTAAGATATCCTCTATTTGTCTTTCATTTCAGTGTTTCAATCTGTTGGACAGGCCCTATACGAATCTCAAGTTTTATCTGGAGTTGCCTCCAGCTGTAACACAGCTAAAAAATTGTCTTTTGGTTACAACTTTCTAGTAGTCATTTGTATATGAAAAAATATACAATTGTGTATTTCAGAGATAAAAGATTTATGGTAATAAACGTGTTAGCACACAAGCTTCACAGTTATATGCCATTATTGCATAAAGGCTTGGTTTAATAAGGGTCACTTCTGTCTAGAATCCTAGCTATATTATTTGCCATTGAAACTTCAGTTTTAAAAAACGATTTCAGTGGTTAATGGTGTATCTATGCACATAAATGTTCAACTTTGCTTCTACAGTGCATACAAGTAAAACCAAACCTTTACAGACCTTTTGCCCTTCAGTTGAATCTTCCAGCTTTAGAATCGATTTACATAATCCATTCCTTCCTAGTTAGGCGGATTCTTTCCTTGAAAATATTCAGGGAAAAAAAGTCAATGATGAATCATTGCATCTAAACCTTGTTTTCTGCCCAGGGAATCCATACATGACAGCAGTAGTGAAACTTTTGTGCTAAGTCTTTGGCTGCCAATAGCTTCCAAACCCTTTAGAAAACATTATATTTTGGTCCTCACAACATTAAAATAGGTCACCCCTGAATTTGTTTCACTGTACAATATTACACGACCTCTGGCGTCCTATCATACCTAACTTACGTTTTTATTCTATTGAGGTTTACAGAGTGCCTTTTACTGTTTGCATTATTAGAACTGCTTAACGTTAAAATTCTTTTATAGTGGACTCGGGCTTTTATCCTTCCTGCTCATTAAAATGCACACATTCTTAATGCACACATCTATATATGCAAGCAATCATACTTTTTTCATACTCTGGTTTTAGTGCTTTAGGAAGCACCTGAAGAAGTGGAGAAAACCTGTTTATTATGAGCAAATTTACAATGCACATCAAATTGTATAAAACAGTAGTTTTTGTTGTTGTTGTTGTTTGTTTTGTTTTGTTTTGTTTTTCCCATTCGGCATGTCACTAATGAATATCCACTTTAAAGAGCTCTAGACGTGAGCCAAGGCTGTTAGTGCTAGTGTGTTCTATCTATCGACAAAACACGGAAGGACAGAAAAAAATGAGGTTCAAATCCAACCCAGACTGGAAGCAGTTGGAGCCACTTAACCTACTGTTATTTGTGCACACCTATTGTGATTTGGCCACATCAGTAAGCAACCATAACTGTGGATTTCAATTAATACTAAAAATGTGTGTATATGTCCAGTAACAAACACCTAACAAATTTACCTTCTGCTATTTACATAATTGAACTTTTTGTGGTTTGAAATATCAATCTAAAACCATTTTATAATATAAAAAGTATGAAAGTGTGCATAGCAGCTGGGAAGAACTTGGGGATTATACAGCTTGCATGATTAAAAAGCTGTGCGAGTCAAACACTTCTGATCTTTATTCCAAGTTCTGATAAGGAGAACATTCAAGTATGAGAAGAACAGAGGGTTCTGAGTAATATTTGAGAGAAATAGATTTCCACTACACATACTGCTTTAAGCATCTGTGTATATGTTTTTCACTCTTATCTTCCTACATACCCCTTCATATATAACTGTGCCTTGACTGACATGCAAGGCATTCAAACAGTACTCTTTACTAAAAGACAAGTTCAACTGAAGAATTACTTTAGAGACTCCCAAAGACTAACATCATTTCAGGAGTTATACTACAGTCTGACTAATGTCTCTCAGAGATTTTCTACCTTTTCAACAACAGATAATACCGCTTTCCCTGACACCACACAGGAATTCTTTTCTTTCCCAATATCATGTTTATTAAACTGAAGTTACATAAAACTTTCCACTCTCATGCTTCACTCTTATGCTGCAGTCAGATACCTTTCCAGAATAATTATAAGAACCTCAAGAATAAGGAGATGTTACAGTATCTGGAGCACAATGAACGCCAAATACAAGTACGTTATCCTCGACATTTCTTTATCACTCAGAGGAACAGCTACAAAACAAGAACAAAGTTCAGGTTTGCTGCCTATCTCTACTTAATGCAACATTGCTGTAAAGATCTTTCTTACAAAGACTAAAATGTAGGAAAAGGGGGAACAATTTTGCTGGACTATTCCCACCAGTTTGCTCTTTCTCTACCAGACAAAATAAAAACAGGATCTGAATCACAAAAAGGGCATCCTAGGACTGGGGCTTTGCCCCAGTTCATACAGTAAGCTAGTTGCTCAGTTTGTAGCTATTCAAGTCCTGGGAAATCACTCATACCAATTCCAAATTACCAAAAACTGGCAGAAGTATGGGAGAAGTATGGTTTTGTCATTTTTTTTTCCTCTGTACAAGAAAATAAAATAATGGACACTTTCATCAGGATATGGACTATATTCACTTCTCATCTATTAATACTAGCTGCAATTTACGATGAAAACAACTGTAAATGGGAAGCTGCCTGGAAACTGAATGATGCATTGGCAATGACAATCAGTTGAAGTCAAGGTTTTTACAACTTTGCTTTGTCCAAGTTAATATTGTTATTATAGTTTTTAAAGCGAATAGGGTAGGGGGAATGGAAGAAAAAGATGTGAAGGAGTAGAATGAAAACAAAAGATGAATTAATTCAATAAATTAGTTATTGATAACTCACAATAATCACAGCTGTTCTTTGCCTTAGTAGAATGTTACTTTTCTATTATTTGCAATTGTTAGTATGACTACTAACATTTAAAGAAATAGAAAAGCATCTGTAAGCAGAACAATTGTGCATGAAACTATTATTATTATTAAAGTGCAGTGTTACTGTATATGCCCAGAGAAGCTGTGGATGCCCCATCCCTGGAGGTGTTCAAGACCAGGCTGGATGGGGCTTTGGGTAACCTGGCCTGGTGGGAGGTGTCCCTGCAGGGGGTTGGATCGAGATGGTCTTTAAGGTCCCTTCCAAACCAAACCACCCTGTGATTCTATGATTCTGCTAGATGGCATTGGCTAGTGTATGAAAACACCTTAGATACATGACAGTCGTACAGTAAAGCCTTAAATCAGCTGGAGTAATATGAGTGGAGATAATACTGGACAATACTCTAACACTAACTTGGTCAAACTATCCTTGAGATGTTAGCTGATAAGTTTCAGTGAAAAAGGTTCTCCTGAAAATGCCAGTTGCATATGTATACTGTCCATCTCCACTGGATTAACAACACAACCTGTGATTTACCAGTGCACAGGATTTATCTCTTTCCAGGGTGTGGGGTTGTGTTGTTGTTTGGTGGGCTTGGGGTTGTTGCTCTTGTTTTATTTTTTTTTCTTTTCTGATTAAACACAGCACAAGATAATTTTATTCTTTACCAGTGTTTTTAAAGACATATGCATATTTAATGGCCTATAATTTTCCCCTCAAATATACAAGAAATTGTTTCTTATAAAACTCTTCTGCTATTCACTTATCCAAGCCCCAAATAGCAAAATAACTCTTCGGTCAAAACTTGAATCAGTTATATAAAACAAAATAAAATATTAAGAGCCATAGTCTTTCTAAATGAATGGATAACAAGAGCAGAATGGCTTCTGTCATCTGGTGAAAAATAAAAAATTCTATTATACCTTCAAACTTGCATATTACATACAAAGAATAATTTAAGCAACTTAATAATTTACAGCGTAATAATGATTTGTAAAACTGAATTATTGATGAAAAATTCTATTCTTTAAGGGAATAATAAATGAGAACCTACCCTCCTGCATGGAATAGTTTCACCTCATTTACAGAATTCATATCATATTCAAACCTCCTCCTTAGGATAGCAGTTACCCCAGCATCACTTCGTAGGGGTTACTGCCTGCAAAACAACATTTACAACAGAATATATGATACACTATCCACGTTTTATTTATGAAATAATATTTTTCCTGCTCCCAACTGTTCACATCCTTGCAGTGTTATCACTGATGTTTCTTTTTGGCGTTTACTCTTTACACTTTAGTTCATGCATTAAGAGGGTTTTGTAACAGGCTTTCATGGCAAGGGTTTGGTAGCAAGGCAGCTGCAGGGGTGGCTTCTGTGAGCCACTGAGCGATGCTGGTTGGGCCTCTGGGAGAGCAGATTTAAGGGAGGTAAAAAAAATATATCCTGCTGCAACTCTAGCTCTACACTAATCTATGCTCAGAGTAAACTCTCTGTCCCATTTTCAGCCTCAGAGCAGTATCAAAGTCCTGATCTGAACAATAACTTCTCTGTTGCATGGGGTCATTTACTTAATACAGTCTTCTCCATGCTGGGCCTTATCTTCCTCACAAGTTTAGTAGCAATATTACCATCATCTCCAGCATCTCTAAGTTTTTGGAGTGCCCGAAAGCAGAACACATTGGGAACTACATGGAAAAGAAAGGTAAACGTTGCAGGGAGTGAATACTCCAGGTACTGTTAAAAATAGCAAGAAAGTAAACATTAAGCACACCTAGGAGGGGACAATATTCTAGAAATCTAACTGCCTTCGTATGGTAAGCTGTTGCAAATCATCTTAATGCCTTCTCCCATCAATGTTAAGAACAACGGGCAACCGGCCCAATCTCTGGTAAATAGCCTTAGCTTTAGTACCGGGCTATTCTAGGATTCTGGGATTCATTGCATATGGGTAGCAACAACACATGAGAGGCAGCATTAGCAAGTAAAACAGCTACACTTTCCACATTTGGAAGGATCTCAGTCTTTTTTGAACCAATAGATCAATACAGAATTGTTTGAATACATGCCGGCAGCCTGTGCCCTTGTTAAATTTAACATCAAACTCCAATGTTTTTTAAGCTAAATATTTGACATTTATGCAAAAATATAATCCCAGCTGTAAGCTTTACACCAAAATCATGTAAATTCTTCATCACTTAACAGCTGAAAGTAAATAAAAACATGAAATTCATGTAAGAACTGCTTTTATGTAAGTTTAAACTGATGTTTCAAATGAAGGTAAATCTGTGCATATCAAAAACAGAATACTGCCAAAGCCAATGCAACATCATAAACAGACATTATTTGCACAGTTTTAGCAATAATTAAATTTAGTTTAAGTTATGGTTAGAACATTATCAACACAAATGTGTTTTTATCCTTATAAACAATCATAATCTGAAATATTCTGCACTAAATGAACAGAATTATTCTGAGATTAAGGGAAATGTTGCAATTGAAAGGGGTGTTTTTATGTTGTTCTAAAAACAAACAACAAAGAAATTTCAATTTGCATTGCATACTTAATAGTATTAATACAGTAACTTGAAATGTCCAATGTATTTTTTAATCTAAATATTTTAACACCCTCCACAATTGTAAAGTAGCCCAGGAAAATGAAAATTCTGGATCTAACTGGCTCTATTATTAGGTTTATTTTAAGCAACTCAGTCCACGGATAGATAAATATTAACTCCTATTAGAGGTATACTCACACACACCAACATCACAGTAGTTTATTCACTTTTTAAGTTCTCCACTTTTCAGACTCTCTCTTCTAAAATCATACAGTCTTAAGGGGAATATGTTGCCAATTCCATAATATACTGTAAAATGACACCTCTGAAATAATTGCTCTTTTGTTGGAGAAACAACCAAGGGGACAAGGAAATCAATTTTGTAAAGATGTGATTAATTAAAAATAGTGCCTGCTTCTCAGTTATCAGTGAACTTGTCATCAGGAGTCTCACATACTCTAACATTTTATAGGGCTGGACAATCTGCTGTAGTAAGTTTAACAGGTCTAGTGGACCTAGTCCTAAAACACAGATTACCAGAAGACCACAAAAACATACATCATTTTCCTTTTAGCATTCACCCCCTACCTAAACATTTGCTCACCTTAAGCAGTGTTTGGAATAGCAGTGCTAAATTTCCTGCTTCTCCCTAATATACCTGAAGCCTGGGTGTACCACTGGCATGGCACCAGCACACTCCTTCCTCTAGCCGCAACAAGTGTGTAGGGGCACTACAGCTCACACGTGTGCCTCCTCCTGACCATAGCAGTAAATTTATAAACACTCGAGGGAGAAGAGACATGACAAAGCACAAGAAGCAGCAAATAAATATGTGAGTTTTGCATCCCCCATTCAAATTCAATTTAACTTGGCCCCAAAACACTGAATATATTTTTTGTTAGTTCTTCCCTCTAGTATTTTCTCTGGACTAACAGACCACTAGTCATCTTTAGAAAAATGTATTATTTAAAATTTTAAATCTATAGGAAACCTATGGCACACACTGGCATTCTGAAAATTTATAATCTTCCACCATATGACTACTGCTATTAGTGACCTTTAATCCACTCTCTACTATGACACAAGCGAATGAATTAAAGGCAGTTAAGCGTATGAATTAAATAAGGTTTTATGAATAAATAGGGATTTGATCTTTTTTGTTTGTTTTCTATCTTGCAAACTGATACAATGGCATGAGCCGTGGGGAGATTGCTATGAGCAATTTAACAGCTAGAACACAACTGTATCTGTAAGTAGCATCCCTGCACTTGTTAGCAGCTGCAATTATTCTTGAACTCAACATCTACAACAAAACTATTAAGATGGTAAAATGCAATCTCAATACTTTCAAAATACCACCACTTTATAGTATAGAACATTTGTTCTTCTTATCATTTACCCTCAAAGGATTTGAGGATAAATAATAATTTTATGAATTTTTCAAAACAAGATTTTTTTTTCAAAGAAACAGAAGGCGTTTTCAAGAGCAAAACCCAACAAAACACAGTACCAAAGAAAACCATACAAAAAATGGTTTTCTTTATTACAGAAAGCCAGAAATCAAAATGTAACTACTATGCTGCTTGAAGATCTTAGCCTGCTGTTCTGCATTTGCAAAAAAAAAAAAAAAGCAGACATGAGAGAAAAAATGTTAATAAATTCATATGATTTTGACAGCTAAAACTGAATCAGCCCATAAAAACAAAACAAAAACAAAAAAACAAAACAAACAAAACAAAACAAAACAAAACAGCTACATACAACATAGCTTTCTCCTGAAGTTGAAAACAATTTTTTAACTGTAATTTGTATCTGGCTTCCAGATAACAAATATTTTCTATTAAACTTGTTCACTGAAAGCAGGAACCCTCAATTAGTTGTGATGCTGGACGTAACTATAAAAAGCATCAGAAGAAGCTTCTGCTGTTTTATGATAGAAATTGACACCAGCGAGCCCAAACTCTAGGAGAGTGAGCCTGTTCCATCTCAATCACCTGAAAGGTAAAGTTTACCATATTTATTATTGAATGGTCCTCACATAGTCAATCTGTAAATCAAAAGCTGTTCTAGCAACATTACTGAACTGACGTATTACTGAGAGTTAAAAGATGTGTTATTTGTAAAAATTAGTTGTGCAGTCGAGAGCTAAAAAGCACAGTTTGAAATTTCTAGTGTAATTTTGGGAAAAGGTTAAATGATCCTTCATTTTTAGTGGCAGCAATCAATGTCAAGCTTTAGTATGCAGCTGATAGCACTAGTTCTTTTTCTTTTTCTTTTTTTTTTTTCAAATATAGACTCATATTGAAAACAAACAAACTTAATCCTATTTCCAGGGAAAACTTGGAAAAACTGGACTCTCTCAAATTTACTAATTTTTCATAGTATCAGCTGACACAATGAATCTCACCTTTATAATGCAGCCAGTTGCACCAGGCCATTTATCCACTTAAACAGTAAAATGTGTACAGAAGGTCTGTAAACTTTCTGCTACTTCCAATAAAAAAGTTACTTTAGTGAATAAGCAGCTAAACAATTCTAGTAAAATAAGAGGGCAAAAAAGCTGATCTGGACAACCTACAGGCACCCTCATTAAGTAAGAAAAATCCTGATGAATTTCAGGTAAAATTAACTTAGTGCTATATTACAAAAAAAAAAAAAAAAAAAGAAAAAAGTCAAATTTCAGTACTCCATGCAGAATAGAGTATAAAAATAATGATAACTTAGCACTACTACAGCTCATACTTACTAAACAATTTACCTTTATTTTCAAAGGCTCAACAGTGATAAAACATGAAACTATTTCAACAGTTAAACTTCTAATCTTTTAATAATTTCTTTCCTGCTTCTAGAAACATCACATGGAGAATAGCAAAAATCACCTGACGATTAGGTATTTTTAAGGAAAACCAAAACTGAAACTACATAATTAAAACAAAGATGAGCAATATTCTGCTGGGTAAGTGCCACAACACATAGCAAGCACCATCCTTTCACTTGCACTGCTTCGGGCATCCACCTATAAGGGTGAAATATTTCTGATTTAGCATTAGCACAAGAGACATTTCAAAAGTGTTGTTTCCAAGCAGCTGTAAATATGTTTTAAGAATAATATCTCCTTACTAAACATAACTGTTTACTAAAATATTTTCCATGTATAATCATTATGTTTTTGTTTAGTTTTAGACCACCTGCCATGTCAAAAGAGGGTTTACAAGATTAAAAGTAGCTTTCTCTCAGTCTGTGTCTTATTTTTGTCATGATGCGTACTTGTGACTCTCTCCCTCTCCTACAAGAAGGTGTAAGGAGGCAGACAACACAGTGTTTCTTGGTTTAATGAGTTTTTAATATCCTAAGGAGTGGTGTCAACTGCCATGTGAGAAAACCAGCCCCTCTCTCCCCTTCCATCCCACCTTCCCGTCTCCTGGAAGATGTAAGGCTGCCAGTATCTCCTCTCAGTTCCCAGTCCCACAACGCAGGCTGCGTTAGCTGACTGCTCAAATCCAACTTGTCCGTTTGGTCTGAGAGGGGCCTTCCTTGGCATAGTATTATGAGAACCTCAAAATCAGCAGAATCCAGAGATGAATCTTACTGGACTATATTTGAGTAATTCATACTAGATCTCAAGAGGTTTTTTTCCGGCTTCCTGAAAGTTATAACACACTGCTTTGGTTATACTCAATGCAAAAGCTTTATCTGCAGTGCATGTTGCAGGCTCAATTCTCACTCATTCATGTAAATTTTACAGATTTTAGTTAAATGTATGTCATTTAAATAGATGTTTATATTTTACAAAGGTATATTTCTAATTATTTTCATTTCACAGGGAAAGACGCATCTCCTTTTTTGCCTGGTCAAATTGCTTGTATTTAACATTTGGTTTAGGAATCTCTTGAAGAGGAAGCAAGACACAGAAATATCCAAGGGTTCCCCAACCCCACCCCAGAAGCTTTTTCCCTTCATTCCTTCTGTAGGCCTCTCATATTGCTATGTATTACTATGGGCCTCTTAGTACATGGCAAACTTTGAGTCCAGAGAAGGGCAACGAAGCTGGTGAGGGGTCTGGAGAACAAGTCTTACAAGGAGCAGCTGAGGGAGCTGGGATTGTTCAGCCTGGAGAAGAGGAGGCTCAGGGGAGACCTTATCACACTCTACAGCTACGTTAAAGGAGGCTGTAGAGAGGTGGGGGTTGGTCTGTTCTACCACTTGCCTGGTGACAGGATGAGGGGGAATGGGCTAAAGTTGCGCCAGGGGAGATTTAGGTTGGATATTAGGAAGAATTTCTTTACTGAAAGGGTTGTTAGGCATTGGAATGGGCTGCCCAGGGAAATGGTTCAGGCACCATCCCTGGAGGTCTTTAAAAGACGTTTAGATTTAGAACTTAGTGATATGGTTTAGTGGAGGACTTGTTAGTGTTAGGTCAGAGGTTGGACTTGGTGATCTTGGAGTTCTCTTTCAACCTACATGATTCTGTGATTCTGTGAAACTTACCGATGAAGTCATGGATTACCTAGTCATGGATTACCTAGTGAAACAAGGGCACTGGGAACACGACCAAGTTCATTCAGTGCCCAAGCTGACCCACTGGATTAGCAATCTCTCTCAGTTCTTAGCATGCACACATCAATACGGACATGGAAACAGAAAATTGATATGAAGTCTCACAGCATTAAGCAAAACCATTTTTTAGAACTTTCAGTTTAAAATATTCACATTCTTCAAATAAGCTTCTATGTATAGTTCCCTATTTTTAGACTAGCAAATAAACCACTTTAAAAATATCAAATCAGAAACTAAAGAAAGATTTTACGCCCTGCTTTGACACACACTAATTGATTTTCTTCCTGACACCTGAAATGGGACTTCTGACATCATCTCAAGGGAGTTTTTGATGCTCTTCATGTTATCTTCATAATTTTCTGAAATTCCATTATATCTATATTTTCTGTTTGAGAAATGGTGCTTTGATATGCAAAAAATATGTTTTCATGTTAGCTTAATATTTTGCATTAGAATGATTATATTTGTTTCATTGGCCTTTAAAATTATTTTACAGATCTAATTCCAATTTATCTAATGTTCAGCATGTGCATATAATGCTTATACAATTTTAAAAAAGATACAATTTTCACAGGAAAATTGGGGGATGGCACAAGGGAGCCTGTGTTTTTTGTTTATTCTATATATCCTTGGTTAATTTCTTTGGATTAGGGAAGAAAAAACAACAGCTCAGTATTCCAGACGTATAGAGTGAGGTTGAGTTGATGTATATGTGGATACAGTCTTATTGTAGCCATTAACCTTGAGAAAAGATGATGTCATTTTGTAACTAATGTTAAACCAAAAGCTTCCACCCCTGCAGTAGACAAAAAAGGTTCTCCTAATGCTTCAAAAATCATTCTCTAAATTTATTACTTTCACATTTCATGCCTTTACTTTACCATTTGAAATGGAAAAACAATCATATGTAGTATGTAATTTATATAACTTATTTGCCATGCTTTTAATAGACACTGTTATGTTCCTGCAGTTCTCTTTTAAAAAAAAAAAAGCCATACGCTCTTCCTATACAGGCCTCCACTCCCAAGCAGACCCCTTTGCAATTCAGGACATACTTGGGAAAATTCCACTCTGTCCAAGTACCCCAAATCTCAGTAGCCCAGAGCTGCCATGAAAACCAATATTTATAATCACTTTTTCTGTATTTTTCCCCTCATGGAATAACCACGTAACTATGTCAGTCACTGCGTAGTCTTTGATCACAGGCTAACAGAAACTACATATTTTGCAAAGAAAACGCATCAAAAAGCACCAGTGTGCTATTTCCTCTAGCTCTTTGATCATTTTGATAGACTTCAGAATCAGAAAGTAAGTGCCTGGAAAAAGTCATTAGCAACTCCAAACACACTTAACTAACTTCATTAGTCAAATAATGATTGTTTAATGAAATACATTAGAAACATTAACAACAATGAACAAGAAAGAAAAACTCAAAATAAACAAAATTTTCAAAACTTGGAAAATCAAACACAAAGTCAGCTTTGCTTGTGTTTTTTGTTGTTGTTGTTTGATTGATTGTTGTTGCTGTTGTTTTGTGTTAATTCAGACCATGATTTAACAGCTTTATCCTCTAAGGATACTTCAATGCATTTTCCCTGTTCCAGGTACAAATTAGTGAATAAAGCATATTTCTGCACAGGAATGATGAGAAGAGGGCGGTGGATGTCATTCACCTCCACTTTACCAAGGGGTTCACCACTGTCACCCACAATATTCCTATTCCCAACTAGGATGTTGCAGTTTGGGCAAACACAAGCTGAACATTCACCAGCAAGTGTATAACAGCTGTACGATATTTGGATCTACCTGCTTTTTATATAAATAAGGCAGTGTGTTTTCAATGCACGCATTTTCAATCTGCCCAAATAGAAAATGGGGGGCATGGGTTGCTCTGAGTCATTTAACCAAAAAAATTGGGGCATGCCATCAATTTAGTCATTTAGCTATCAGGCCAAGACTAGAACATGGCCATGCTGTGTAGGAAACCTCACAGTGACAAAGGAGCATGAATACACACAACACAGCTCAAAGACTTAATAAGATGACATAATTAGAACATGTGGTTTTCGTTTTCTTCCATTCCTTTCAAAGTGAACTCATAGTTCAGAAACTTTCACTGATTTCTGGCAGTTAACAGACTCTAGGAGGGTCATAAAAGTAAGTTCAAAAATGGCAGATCATCTGGAGATAAAAGTGCAAAGCAGAATGTGTCAAAAGAAATATGAAGTTAATTTTATATTCAGGGTGGTAGTGAATCCATTAGAAAAATGCAGAAAAAACAAACCAACACTAACATTTGGGAGTCTGGGAGGAAATACAGTATGATAGAGGCCATCATGAGAAAACAGAAACAAATCTAAACCAGTGCTTTTATGAGTTAACTCAGAACAGAAATAATTCAGTGGGCCCCAAAGAGTGTATTTTCATGAAGCTGAAGAACAAGTTGTACAGTCTGTGTGTAATCAAGGAGGAAACAGAAAACCAGTCAGCTGGGAAATCATTAGAGAGCTCAAGTAATAGAATGAGCATGAAACATTTCACAGAAAAAATGTGAATAAAAATGAATAGTACATCGCAGAAGAAATGTGCTTTGATACCTTATTCCTTTTGACCTCACTAAAATGCTTATTGCATTTAAGCTGCATGTGATCAGAGCATGCAATGATCACAATTCTCAGGCAAATGCCTACCACAGACAAGACACCATTTTACTTTGACAAACCACTCAACTAAAGCCATGGAAGAAACAGTTGCAAAATCTATCAAAAAATCTTTGGAATGGAGCAAAATGTGCTTCAAACACATTGGCATAGAAGAATGCCAGAAGAATAGAAGCCTACTGCAATAATTATCAGATGTCAAAATCAAGGATGGATGTCTGCTGCCTTACTACAGGATTGACTGAGCATCTTTTGGTACAATAGCTACCAGAGAAACTACCTGAAAAACATACTTTAGTATGAATTTACATTTCCATTCACATGGACTAAGTCAACCAATTGTCACCCACACTAATACGTGCCCCTCAATCATGAATGAAGTGCATTCTTCCTAGTCACCTGCACGGATTATTCTCTCCACCTCAGAAATTACAGGACTGGGTTTCAGACATTTCACTCCAGACAAAGAGAAGAATTTGTGGAATGAAAGGGGGTGAGGGGGTTAGAAAAAGAAGTGGAGAGGACAAGGGGAAGGATGGAGAAATAAGGTTATGCTACCTTGCAGACTTATATATTTTAGAAAAAAGGGGTAGGTAGGATGGATGGATTTGCTTCTTCCAGCACGGTAGTAAATAAAATAATCTGGTGCAAGACTTTATTTTATTTTGTTTGATTTTGCTGGTGGTGTTTTTTTTTTTTTGGCACAATATACTGGTTTGAGTGAAATTTTCACTATGACTAATGAAATTCCAAAAGAAAAAAAAAAAGAAAAGCAGGAGGAATAACACAGCAAACAGCCACTCACAACATAGCCAGAGTATTCACAAAGCTGACAGAAGCAGTGCTTTATGTCTCTAGTTAAAATTAGAAGAGGAAAGGCTCTCTAATCCCAATGGGTAATTGTAAGCCAGCAGTCTCAGTCATCTCACACTTTTATGTTTCCTCCCTGGAAACATGACGAGTTGAATCATTCTGGTTATTTGCAAAATGTCTCAAAATCCACAAAATCTTTAAAATGGAAGAAACATTTTCCATCTTGATATATTCCTGTTGATCAAGAACACCTCAGAATGAAGTATGCCAAAGAGACACAAATGGAACTCGGAAAGTAAAGCCCTGGCTTAATGACCACTTCCCTTTGCTGTCATGTCAACTGATATTCACTACATCTTTCCTAGTGAGTTACCAATCACAAACAAATCTGGGAAAGGAAAGGAAAGGAAAGGAAAGGAAAGGAAAGGAAAGGAAAGGAAAGGAAAGGAAAGGAAAGGAAAGGAAAGGAAAGGAAAGGAAAGGAAAGGAAAGGAAAGGAAAGGAAAGGAAAGGAAAGGAAAGGAAAGGAAAGGAAAGGAAAGGAAAGGAAAGGAAAGGAAAGGAAAGGAAAGGAAAGGAAAGGAGAGGAGAGGAGAGGAGAGGAGAGGAGAGGAGAGGAGAGGAGAGGAGAGGAGAGGAGAGGAGAGGAGAGGAAAGCAGTTGTGAACCAAATATCACCTTCATTGATAGCCATTGATTTCTAACTAGGAGCTTAGAGTAGTGCAAATGATAGCAGCATTTAATTTTATTTTCCAGAGTAACAGCAGACTGAGAGCATTCTAATACAATCCTGGAATATTCTACAGTATCTTTTTTTTTTTTTTTTTTTCCTCATACAGAACACTTCATCTTCCCTACCATACTTAATATGTGGGGTGTTCCAAATATGAAACCTTTCCCAGTCATCACTGGAAACCCTGGCTCGTCTGCTTTTTTTGTCATAAATAATGAGCCAGTTTGCATGATTAATACAGGAAGATGACTTTGTACAAGCTGCATAGTTTAATTGAAGCATAAATCATGCAGCTGGTTATAACTTAGAACTATTATAATAATAAATGATTATATTTTCTCTACTTGCTTTGCATGCTTAATATAAAACTAAATTAAAGCTCATCTGGTAGCCACTGCATACCAGTGGTTGTAATCTGCTGCCAAGAAGCTATTAATCTAGCTGGCTGCCAGGTGGTTTAGAAAGTTGAAGCACCTATGCTTTTTAGAAATAATTATTAATGAAAAGCCACAAAGAATCCCCTGCTCAGTGAATAATTTCAAGTCTGTGGTTAATTCTAAACACAAAGGTAGTCTGAGCATTTCAGCAAAGGATCTGGACACACAATTCAATTCCTCCTTCCATATGCTTAGAACTTAATTGTATTTTAATGATTTGGCAATTCTCCAGGACAAAAAATCAGTTACTTGGGATAGATTTTGATAAGCAAGTTTTGGATTCAGCTATTTCAGATTACCATCTTGATCCAGCAACCACCACAAGGACAGTACATTTTAAAATGGGCTCTACTCTCCAACACACGTTCAATGTTTTTTTTTCAATTATGAAAAATCTTACCTCATTGTACACTCTGGGAACTACTGAAGGAGGAAGGTTCCTGAAGTCTACCTGTAATTTGAACCTCCAAATCAGCGCCCAGTTATTTTGAAACTTCTCCTCTAAATGCAGCCATCATGTACAGAGAAGAAATGTCTACCTTTATAGAATGGGACCAGTTTGCTTTCTGCCACAGAAAAGCCAATCCATTTTGAACAAAGCCAGGCTTTTTGATAACCCTTTTCTGCAGTTGATAATGACAGTAATACCACAACATAATACTGTGAGACACTTTGTCGATCTGTGCAGTGTTCTGGTAGCATTACACTGTAGATGAAACTCAAAGAAAGTAAACCAGGTTGTTCCATATCTATTTCAATTTAAACTACATCATATCTTCATAAAGCTAAATCCAAAGATAAAGTTAGTTAAACCAAAATCAATAGCTAAATATGATCCCAATGTTTGGCTCAGTTCAAGATAAAAACGAGTCCCAGATCTGAAAGTGTTGTTTCCTTATTATTCTTAGCAAAGCCTGCCCCTGTACTCGGCTCTGGTGAGGCCGCACCTCGAGTACTGTGTTCAGTTTTGGGCCCCTCGCTACAGGAAGGACATGGACGTGCTCGAGCGAGTCCAGAGAAGGGCGACCAAGCTGGTGAGGGGTCTGGAGAACAAGTCTTACGAGGAGCGGCTGAGGGAGCTGGGCTTGTTCAGCCTGGAAAAGAGGAGGCTCAGGGGCAACCTTATCGCTCTCTACAGTTACCTTAAAGGAGGCTGTAGTGAGGTGGGGATTGGTCTGTTCTCCCACGTGCCTGGTGACAGGACGAGGGGGAATGGGCGAAAGTTGCGACAGGGGAGTTTTAGGTTGGATGTTAGGAAGTACTTCTTTACCGAAAGGGTTATTAAGCATTGGAACGGGCTGCCCAGGGAGGTGGTGGAGTCACCATCCCTGGAGGTCTTTAAAAGACGTTTAGATGTAGAGCTTAGCGATATGGTTTAGTGGAGTGCTTAGTGTTAGGTCGGAGGTTGGACTCGATGATCTTGAGGTCTCTTCCAACCTAGAAATCTGTGTCTGTGTCTGTGTCTGTCTGCCCAAGCACGAAGAACCTCAGCAACTTTCACCAGTGTGAACATTAGTATCTTGGCTCAGTTTTAAAAGTTACATTCAACCAAACTACAGAGTTTTTCAGAGCAGATCAGTACAAATTTACTGAGCAAACACATATTTGTCACCTGTGCTAATTAAAAGAATAAAGGGGGATTTTATTTTGTTTCACGTAACCTTTTAATCCACATGTATTCGAGAGGACAATACCAGAGGACTTCTGTTAACATAAAAATTATTGCACCATAAAACACCACAGGAAAGCAACTGGTTGCAGACAAATTATGTATGCAAAAGAGCCTGTGGCAGAATTATACTAAAATTGCCCTTGCAAAAGCTTTAACACTGAACTTTTATTTTAATAACTGTATTCACGTCTCACAGCAAACGTTTTTCTCCAAAGCCTTTCAAATTTTCATGTGCACTTACTACTGGGTGCTGACTAATACAAGCTTATCTGTCCATAAGACTCCTGCAGTCTTTTTTTTTTTTTTTTTTTCCTCCTAAGTAACAGCAGTGATCATGGACTGGGAATATCCAAGATTTTTGTTAGAATTCCTCAAAGACAGTAACTGCACTGACTGCAGTTTTTCCTCCTGCAAGGGAAGAGGAGAACAAAAGAATGATACGCATCTGTGCTAGTCACCACACTCAGTGGAATTAAAGAAGGATGTGAAATTCTACTGAAAGAGCAGCACAAGAAGCAATTCTAAATCATACAACTACTAACACAAAGAAGCACGCACTGCATTATTTTTGAGGAATTGCTCCGATGGTGACCTTTGTTAAGATTCAAGTTAGGCTAAACTCCAAAGGTTAAGTAAGATCAATCCATGCTGAAACATCAGGAGTTATTAACTGCATCATCTGACCACAGCAAATGACATCTATCTTGATCAGCTTGGCAATACTTTGTATCATTTTTATTCAGTTCCTTCCTGCCCAGTGCCAAGAGAAATAAACTGGTAGAGAGTGGGTGGTGCCTCCTACTTCTCAGCTTTTTGATGGAGGCATTTCAGACCAGACTTGCGCTCCTTCAGAGAGAATAGCTGTCTGTTTCAAGAAGCAGGAGGAAATGTTGGGAGTTCACCTCAGGATGACGCTCAAGAATATCACTGCTTAACTAAACTGAGGTGTCAAACAAAGCAATGCATATGCTTCTCCTTTCAAGGAAAAAAATCTCCAGAAATGTTAAAAACCCTGAATATATCCACTTCATCACACCAATCTTATTAAGCTGGAGAAAGGACTTTCCTTCCAACATTTTTAGCATAAAATCTAAGCTGCCTATTGAGATCTCAGACTTCTGTCTCAGGGGTAAGATCCTCTGTGACCATCCCCTTCACAGGACATGAACACTAAGGTTCATCCATCAGGTAACTGCCCAGAAGCATCTGAGCTCTCACCCAAGATGTTAACTTGGAGTTTGAGAGGAAAAGATAGTAAGAGAGAGGCACTGTAATCCATAAAGAAGGCTCTGAAGATTATTACTTCCTGAAAGGTCTACCCATTACATTTGTGAATGTTTCAGCTTATTTGTCATTACGTGATTAACTTCAGATGTTTCTCTTAAGTCTCTTTGATTTGAGTGTGTTCACCTGACAAAATGTACAAATCTACCAGTAATAAAATGTTCATATATGTATATTTTCCTTATACAAAAGTGCTATCGAGTAAAAGAACAACCTAATTTGAGTTTACTGGTTCAGACCTACTTTAAAACAACAACAACTTGTTTTTCCAGACACTCCTATGTCTAAAGTACCTTTTCACAAAGCATCTTCAGGTGAATTGTAAGGAATGCATTCCACTGCAACTTTTTTTTTTTTTTTTTACTTAGGTAAAACAACAGTCACATGAAACTGCTAAAATTAAATAAGAATCAAACACTGAGCAAATAGCACCCTACCTACAGGTCAAAAACATCTATTAACTGGTCACTCAACCATTGGGTAGAACTAAAATTATTCTGTTAATGTCACATCCTGCAGATATCAAGAACACCATGTTGCGTAAAATTCACTTTCCAAGGTTTTAGTTTTTTTACAGTATGAAAGATGTAAAGGAATATTTTAAGAGTGGACAGCTGCACTAATAGAAAGACTATAGACTGTTTATTCTCGCTCACATTTCATCCTTCATCAGCATCGATCACAAAGAACCTGACAACATTTCAATAGCCTAGTGTCTATTATCTGATCAACCTCTTCATGTACTACGGACGGTAAGACTACTCTGAACTACTGACCAAGTTTACGAGCTGTAGCTTATCTGAGGAATTCTGTTAGAAAATCATTCAACTCAATTTTACTATTTCCAGGGCAGACCATTTACTGTAAGTTGCTCCATAATTCTTTAACTCAAATAGTACAGATGAAATCCAGGGGCACTGCATACGACACTATGACCTACCAGTGTATTAAGCAGAACAAAGACGAGTTCAGCACAGCTTGTACTATATTCTCATCCTCACAGTAACGTGAAACACACATTAATTATGGCGAGTGGCACAAGTTCTATTGATTATCTAATCACTTTGCACTGTAAAACTCTGTCAAATTTATGTTAACAAATTATCTTTAAAAAGGTCAATATCATACCGCAAATTAGGTGATTAGGTGATTTTCCCCATAAGTGGCACTACTTAACCAAATTCACTTGGATAGATATATATTTACAGGCTTCTGTATTAGGCAACTAAGTGATCTAATTTTTACTGAGAGTGCCTGCAAGAGGACAAGTTCTGCAATCAGACTGCTTCTTCATGCAGTTAAACTTGGGCCTGAATGCTGACTTTTGGAGTGTCACTTTGGAACATCTTGGTATATCTGCGGCAGTTTGGTGGGCTCCCTCAAATCCACAGCTCATTGGCTACGGTGAGAAGAAAGGGAATTTAGAAATAGACTACTGCCATCATACATTTCAAAGTTTAACAATATTCATGGATCTGTTTTTGACAACACCAGCATTAGAAATGAGTTCTTTTTCTTAAAATCTAACAGATGTATAACAAAAGAGAAATAGGTACATACCATGTAAGAACGAATGGTCTTCCTAGCTGCCAAGCAGGTAAAAGGGGAGCCAAAAGTGCTTAAAATGTATCTGCAAGATCTTGCAGGAGATATTCTGCACTCTCCTGGGCTTCTGGACTGCTAAATTCATCTGTTCCACATTTATTCTTATACAGAACATTTGTTTACACAGTACTTTTATTTTCCTGATATCTTAGCACAACGTGGTAGAACTTACCAACCAAATGGCAGAGCATTCTAGGGAGAGGGAAGGGAGAGAAAGAAAAGGAAAAAAGGGTTTGTATTATACTACAGAGAAAGACAAATCAATAATATAGGTCAATACAATTAAAAAAAAAAAAAGTTTTCACTTTCTTACAAAAATTTATTTATGTTCCTCTGGAGCATCTTACATACAATAATGCTGATTAACTAAAGCTTTGAAGCTCTAATGACAGGACATTTTTCAACAACAAGTTTCCACTAGAGAATTAAAACTGGATTCACTGTTACAATATACATTATAAAATGTCTTATAAAATTCTGTGAGCATATTAAACAAAATAAAAGTCAGGATTATCATAGTAACTCTACAGCTGGGAAATACAATTGTTAAAACTGAAAAAAAAATCAATACTATATGAAGAGCAGTATCATTTCCAATGGGTTGCCGCCTTCAGTTTCAGAGAGATGGCTATAACCGAAAACCAAACAAACACCATTATCTTCTGACAAATGCCAGTTAGAGTACGTTAGAAATAAAGCGAACATACCATATCCTGGCAGAGTTTGATAACCCGATTAACGGCATATGAAACCATCTTTCTGCTGTGCATTTAGAGAGCATTCAGAGAACAATTTACTTTTCCAGGAAAAATCTGCTTCATTGTAAACCAAAATTTTTGTGGAGAACCAGAAGAAATAGAGAATTTCTTTGCTATGGAACTGTAAATTGTTTGTTCATCCTGTCTAACCCTCCTGCTCAGGCAGGGACACCTAGAACCAGTTGCACAGGACCATGCTCAGATGGCTTCTGAATATTTCCAAGGAAGAAGACTCCACCACCTCTCTGGGCAACCAGTGCCAGTGTTCATTCACCCATACAGTAAAGAAGTGCTTCTTGATGTTCAGAAGAAACCTCCTCTGTTCCAGTTTGTGCCCATCATCTCTTCTCCTTTTATTGGGTACCACTTTCAAAAAGCCTGGCTCCATCCTCTCTACAGCCTCTCTGCAGGTATTTATACACATTGATTAGATTCCCCCTGAACCTTCCCTTTTCTCAGATGAAGAGCTCCAGCTCCCTCAGCATCTCCTCATAGAAGAGATGCCCCAGTTCCTCCATCAACTTCGTGGTCTTTGGCTGGACTCCCCCCAGTATGCCCATATCTCTCTTGTACTGGGGAGCCCAGAACTGGACCCAGCACTCCAAGTGTGTCGTCACCAGTGCTGAGGGGAAAGATCACCTCCCTTTACCTGCTGGAAACACTACTCCTGGTGCATCCCAAGACACTATTAGCCTGCTTCTCTGCAAGGACACATCTCTACCTCATGTTCAACTTGGTGTCCACCAGAACCTCCAGGTCCTTTTCTGTAACCTCCTTTTCAGCTGAGCATAATGGGGAAGGAGAATTGCAGTCAGTGTGCCGTGCCTGCCCCCTCACACTTTCCGCTGCTCCACTGTGGGTCTTTCCCACACATAATTAATGGCAATTTACATATCACCTAAGTTCTCAAAATAGAACTTGTACAGTGATACAATCCTGTTACTGTTAGACGGTAAGATACAAATCAGCTTTCCGTGGAGTTGCCCAACCTTAATTATTTTGGTTACAGCAGGTAAGGCATTTCTGTATCAGCTGCTTCCTTATGAAGTAATAGGAAGAAGCCTGAATCACCTCAGCAACATCCACAGTCAGTGACACAGGACCAAGGATATCCTATGCATCTGATGGAGCATGTAGTAAATGTGTAATTTATAAAGGGCATGAAATTAAAAGTTCTGTATTTTTGGTACTAAAGTAAGGCAAACATCTCACAGGTTTCAACTGGTATTAAATCATTCGACTACAGAATTTCTTTGTGCTACTGATGCTAAACAAACATTGCATTAAAATTACTCTGAAACAACAAGACAGCACCCGCGAATGTAGTCTGGGGCATTTAATTGCATGGTTATTTCTTTTTTACTATCACCTAATTCCCCCGTTTCATATTGAATTAGTATTTTTAAATAAAGCTAATTCAGCTCTTATACATTACCATCTTGGGTAATGCAGAAGAATAAACCAGAAGTTACGGGTTCAGCATTACAAATACACTAATGAAAAATAAAAACCTAAGCTTAACCTTCAGGTTTTTATCAAGCTATATGGATGAAGGCATATGTGCTTAATGTAGCATCTTATCCAGAATAAGGGCAGAAGAATCACTGGGGAATGAAGCCACAATCTACAGGGAGTTAATCACAATCATTAATCACTGCATCACATTCTTTTTATTGATGTCGTTCTTTCGAGGGTTGAAGTGCTGACAAAAATAGACTTCATTTTTGTTTAATGTACAAGTTAAGTTCAAAACAGCATCACACCTTGCTGGTGAGCTGGAAAGAAAAGTTAAGGAGATGGCTTGGTCTAGAAACTGATTGGCTCAAGAACCTGGACAATTCATAAGACAAAAGATCTCACCTCAAGGTTACTGGTTCGCAACCAGATTAGACCAGCCAAAAACCAAATATGGTACTTCTAAAGTAAGACTGGTGATGAATGTCCAGGTCATAACAGGGATGTCCTACTCAACAAATACAGACTTTACTCTACCTTCCTAGATATTTTGACAACAAGAAGCAGAAGACAAGGAAGAAGAAAGATGGAGTACACCACATTCTCATTGACAGGGATGAACTGTATGTACAGAGAAGTCTAACCTGTCATTGCTCTTGCTATCCCTTTTTGTGAAAAACAAAAGAAACAAGCTACATTATCTTCTAATACAAAGCAAACAAACAAAAACGCAATTTATCAACCCTGCCAATCACCCTCCTTTCTGCAACTTATGCAAAGCCAAGAACACAAAATTTAAATTAAAAAATCATTCTAAAGTTTAGGAAAATTTAACTTTGCATTAATGAAAACAGATTTGGACAATATACCAGTACTGCCATTTTTAAGAAGGCATTTTCTTTTGAACCTTTAAAGGTTTTATTTTATGCATTGTGGCATGGAAAAGAGAATAAGTGGGAGGAAAAAAATGTTTTTGTTTGAATGATTGAAGATGACAATTAAACACATTGCACCCACAAATATGACAATCACAAGCTTCAGATGTAACTTGCAGCTGTGTATAGTTTTAGAAAAGATTTGGAAGTGTGTTTTCTTTTTCTTTTTTTTTTTTTTTAAACCAATGCATACTGCAAAACATCTAGTCAAACATTTCATATGACAGAAAAAGAATTTTGAATACTATATTTGTCTAGAAGCATGTCTTCACAGGTGTGCCCAAGTTCCAGGCAAACTGATGAACTTCAGTTCAGGCCTAGGAATCAGTAACACTCTTGTTTAAGTGAAAAACAAGCTGTTCAAATCCCCATTAATACATTTTTTTCCTCTCAGAACATCACAAGCGTTTCATTCTCCAAAATTTCACTTGCCTTAACAGGAACTTCCACAGTAATGTTCCCACAGTTACAGCAGTTTTTAATGGATCACGTTGGTAGGACTATTTTCTTAATAAGCAGAGCCCTTAAGACAGCAGCCAAAGTCTGATTCAAAATAATCTTCAGGGCCAAAGTTAAGCATTACTGCTTCTTACTACCAGCTAGAAAGAAAAACTCCAGCATTTAGATGTGCAAAGGATGTCCTAAAGGTGTTTTTTTTTTTTTTTTTTTTTTTTTTACTTTCACTAAAAGAGAGTTTTTCTGACTTCTGGCTTCAGAGACCCATTACTACTTCCGACAAAAATTTAAATTTTTTTAAAAAAAAGGTTTAGCAGCCATTTAACACAACACTTCTGGGAAACAGGTGTTATTCATGAACTGGCTAAAGATGCTGCAAGACAAAGAAGATTGCAGTTCTCTTCTCTTTGGTTGACCTTTCAAGGGGAAAATTTAAAACAGAAGAAGAAAAATACAAGACACTTCTTGGAATTACACTTGTTATGGAATTTAAGCCATTATATATATCAACAAAGTTTTACCCCACTGAGTATCCAAAGGCATGCCTTAGTTATGACATGTTAAATATATTCATTTTTTTGCAATATTTAGATCAGGTCTAAAAAGAAATGACAATCTTATAAACCTACTATATCTACATCTAATTTCTCCTTAACTATTTAGAAGTCAGATGACTTGTAACAGTTTCCTCAAATTCATCCACTATTCCTTTAATTCCTACAATTTTTTCATCTTTTTTTTATCATTTCATTAAAAGAAAAAAAAAAGATTTAACATCTCTTTGTTACCACCAACATTTACTGCTCTGCTTTGATACTTGGTAGGAGTTAGGGAGAGTATTTTGCTCAACACTGTTTTTTTAAACATTTTTACTTTTTGTGTGTACCGTAAGATTCCTGTGATTACCAGTAATTTTATCTAAGATAGGGACAAATTATGTTTGATCTCTGTTAGAGTATTAGAGCTGTCCTCCACAGTCTCTTTATTTTTATTATTACTTTGCTACATGGTGTTCAGAAGCATGGTCCATTCGCTGGTCTTTTCTTAACCCTGCTAGGCTGAGCACCTACTGCATTACTTCTTGTGGTATCAGAGGACAGAGTAAGATGGCCAGGCCCACATGACAGCAAAGACGATGTGATCACAAACTCAAGAGGGCTATTTGATGTCAGCTGAAATACCCTATCTGAGGGTCTCCCATGCTTTGTTCTCTGCACCCTCTTTCAGTTAAGTATGACTAGCTCTAAATGATACAGTGGGTGAGAGATACTAAAATAGCATCTTGTAATTAATCACGTTTCTACCATAGTTAAGACAGAAGTGTGATCAGGCAAGAAATTTCCATAGAACTTGTCAATCTAGAGTACTACTAACTTTAGACTCTCTAGTAATACTGCACTTGATTCACAACAGCCACTTTTTATCCTTCAGTCACTACCAAGAAGGTTCACCTTGCTCACTATGTGAAACAGCACCCCACCATGTCAATATGGATTTTGCAGCAGAAGAATTAGTGTCAGCAAAATCACTAATAAAACACAAGCAGGTAATTTTACTCAATAGCAGGGAGACACATTTCTGATTTACCTTCTGCTTCCCTTAAGATGCAAAGTAAGAGGAACTGACTACACAAGGTCTAAAAGTGAAAGCAGAAAAAGTAGGTTGCAAGATGCAGGTCTAAGCACTCTCACACCTCCTCCCTTTCATTCTCATCTCCTGACCACACTATCCCTCTGACATCACAAGAGACATCTTTTCTACATGCACAAGAAGCATTTATCAAGCTCTTCCTAGACAAAAATATATAAAAAAAAATAAAAAATCTATCCTAAACAAGAAAGCCCAAGACTAAAAAAAAAAAAAAAAAGCAGAAAAAACTATAGGGGAAGAAAAGATGGAGGAGACAACTCTCTGCCACTCCTCTGCAGGAATAGCAATCTATTTTTTCTTCTCATATTTTCCAATTTCCCTTTGTCACCTGGGGCTACCTCCCTTCTAATAACTTTCCGTGTTTCCAAAATTTCAGTACGTCAAGACTTGTCCCTACAAAAAGCAAGCTGACGTGGGAATATCTAACCCCAGACTTGTAAATCCTGGAATTGCTCTTGACATTGCAGATACTATTTGCTGTACAAAAGAAGTAAAACGTGTTTGAAATGTAAGAAAACAAACAAAATTTGTGGAATGAGTCTAAGGATCCTAAAAGCAGAGACTGTTATACTTACCCACCCTTGCTGAGTCACTTCCATCAGTGCTGGCAGCATAATCAAAAAAGAAACCTTGCTCCTTGTAACAGTTGCTGTAGCATACTTGTTATATTCCTAAAATATGCAGATGCCCAGCTGGACAGTCACAACTTACTTTTAAGCTTGTGTTTCACTGTATGGCTCTTTAGCTTGTTCTTTATTACTCCTGATTGTGCAAGTGTCCACAGCAAAAGCTAAGCATGAAACACCAAAAGTCAAACTAACATGAACAAGCTGATGTTTCTGAATGCACCTCCAAAGTGCTCCTCCCACGCGTTGTCTTGTACGGTAATACTTCTGCACCTGGAAGGGCCAAGTGCTTCAGGACTACACTGCAAACTCACTGAGCCCAGCCATCCCCAGAACACACCTGGCACACTGGTGTTTATCTCCCTTCATAATAAATGCCTTAATAAAAGGCATCACACTCTGTTCCTTCCACATAACTATAAAGACGTTTTCCTGCCTACCTCCCAATGACCACCTTTAAACCTATCACGAATTCCAGCTAGCATTCACATCCAGCCTAGCAATAGAAAAAACATATTTTTCTTACTGAAATCTCATATAAACAGCTAGCACAATGATCCATGTGTTATGAACACAAAAATAATTTTACCATGAATTCTTAGAAGTTCTTTAGATTTTAAGAACTTCAGATCTGAAAGAAATCAGGTCAAAATATATTTTTTTCCTGGCAAACACATGATGTCTGCTAATGCTAAACTGTACAGAAATAACTATAAAAATTATATTTTCTACAAGAAGTCCCTCAACAGCCAAAAGACAATATTGCAGACCACATTAAATAATTATTATAAGACAGAGACAAGTAAAAGAGTATTTTGGGGGAGGTATATGTTAGCTTTGTATAGGTCTTTAAATGTAGTCTACCGTCCTGAAAGATTATGGTATGAGATACTGTAAGTAAATTGCATTGCCTACCTTCTAAAAAAATATAACTCTCAGGCACCTGCAGAGTAACAATTGTGCTCCTCCTGCCTTACAAAGATGCGCATGACCTTGTACATTCTAGAAAAGTGTTTTAGGGTTCTACTGAACTTGTTAGCTAGGGCACTGATCTTCGCCTCCTTTTCCCCCAAAATTTTGAATTGTTCAACATACAGTGTAGACACTTATGTTCTCCTCACTAGGAAAACAGACATGATAAAATAAAAAAAATAAAATAAAAAAATCAATGCTTAACAAATAGCCAGAGCTACTTATCGATCTGGAATTCCCACCCAAATATAAAAGAATCAGATCTACAAAGAAATTAACCTTTTCTTGAAAAATATGTTAGGTGAGAGGAAGACAGAGGAGATAATGATTATATGGACTGATGCTCTTCCGTAGGAAGTCAGCGGACTTTATGCTGTTCCACATGAAAAATCACAATATTAACTTTAACTGTACTATAAGCCTTGAAAGATACTCAGTCTTTAAAATTGTCAAGTGATGAATAACCCATTACTTCCCTTAAGAAGTAGCTTAATTATAATTAATAGTAATTAATGTTATAGTTTCAGTATCAATCCATGTTTCCGTCTTTGTATACCGTACATAACTCAAACAAAATTTCTACCCAAGGAATAATGTGGCTACGCCACTAACACTGATACTACTGCCCCAACAGTTTGTGATTTCTCTTTCCTCCCTAAGAATCAATGTTAATTTGAAAAATTTACAACCCTCTCTGATATGTAAAGCGGCAAATGATAAAAGTTCACAGTAGCAATTTTAATTAAAATTGAGTGGATATTCAAGTTCACCTAATCCAAATAGCATACTTCATGGATTATAGCATACTTTCATACAGATTAGATTAGAATTTAAATACATAGTCTGCACCAAGTTTAAGTTGACTATATCAGAGTAACTCTATTAGCTATAGGAAATTGTAGGCTGTTATCTAGTGGATGTGTAATAGAAGAGAATATTCTACACACATAGAGCCAAAACACTTTATTTTGAGAGCACGTAAAAGCCAGAGAACTAGAAATGTTGAGAAAATTACTTATAAATAACCGTAAATGCACTGCTCTTTTTCATACCCATTCATCTTTCCTACTGATTTGCAAAGAAAGCCTTTGCTCATCTTTCCCACAGATTTTTCTATGAATACAATGCAGGATTCTCTCTTGTCAGTTGCAGATGTATTCCTGACAGGAGAGCAACAACTGGTATGCAATGTCACCAAAATATACCACAGCCAGAACAGAAAAAGCATTCTATCAGAAGTCAAAAATATGGCCAAGATGTTATTTATTATGGGCAGAAGAACATTAAAACACCAGGTAGCCTTATAAAATAAGTAATATGGTCCCATACTGACCATGTTTCACTGGTAATTTTAAAAGAACAGATGGCACAGAGCTCTGGGTATTTCATCAGCCTTTGGTAATAATTTGCAAGGTGATTTTGAAAATTATAATTTGAGTGCCTGGCTATTATATTAAAATTCAACAGGGAATGGAAATGCTCTTAAGAATAAGGTCCTTTATCATTTGCCTTCCAGAAACCTCCTAGGCTACATACAATTTGGATTCAGTGAATGGATATATATAATAGCATCTGTTAGTGGAAAAATACCTGACCCATTTGGGTACTTCGAAAACCTGCAAAGAACACCACAATGCAGTAGAATCCCAACTCTCCCTTGTCAAATAACTACATAACAGTCACAATGTTTTTTTAATGTTATGGACCCTTTATAGGAGTTGAACTGAAGAAGAATCTTCAGATTGCAGACTTTTCATTTGACCCAGGGTAAGAGATGAAAAAAGATCTGAAAATTCAATAATTATTTTGACCTCAGAACAAAACAAGTAGTTTATCTTCTTTGTTTTCATCTAAATGATGCTTCCTTCCACTAATTCCGTCTGCAGGAACAATCCCAAAAAGTTATACATCTTGAAGTGTACTTGAGAGAAACACTCACAAACTGTATTTGTCAACAGCAGCCTGTGTGAACAGACTGAGCTTTTTATTTTCACAAATGGCCCAAGAAATACAGTTTCTTTTTCATTTTCTAAACTGCAGAGCCATTTCAATATCCACCAAAAGACCTCCAGAGATCACCTGTCTCCTCTCTTACAGTCCCATCAAAAAAATCAAGATACACGTTTTTCACAGATCACCTTCTACAGACTTTCTGAAAACCATAGAGAGCGCCAGTGATACAGAAGAAATAGTTTGGAGGCTAATAGTGGTTAAGTCTTATATGCTTTTGTGGGTGACTCAGTAAAGAGGAGAGAGGAGAACAATAGTGCATTTTAATGTTTAAAGTGACTATCAAAAGTCTTCAAGCCTTCAAGAAAAGGTAAACTGCTTTTTTACAGAACATCAGGACTTTATTTTTCCTGCCAAAATATTCATCATAATCCCAGATTCCACTGAGAACCACCCCCAGCTAATCTTTTTTTCCAGTTTAACATTTGATAAGCTTTCACTCATAGCACCAAATTCTGTGCAATTCTTTATGTCTCATATAAGTTTTGTTTTTTCCACTTATCACACACATAAAAAAGCACTAGAACTAAGCTGATTTCCCTCAGTAAAACTAAGCAAACATATTTCAATAAACTCTTGAAGTTAACTCATGAACTAAGTTTGAGTTTTGGGCACTACACCTAGGGAGGGAGGATAGAAAGACGGTTGTTTTCACTCCCAGGATACATTTTTGCAAACAATATTTTCACAACAGCAGTCCAAATGGAATCAGTTATGAGTCCATTATTTCAGAAGTATCTTTGCTGATGAACTTGTGACTTGCAGAAAACACTTATTTTGAGATCAGCATGATGTATATTGCATTTGAGAGAGGAGCAAAATTAACCTCTGAAACGGAACCTACACCGTTGAGAGATTACTGTCATCACCTGCCTATCATTTTTCTACTTTTTTTGCAACAGATTGACAGCTTGAATAAAAAAACTATTTTGAAGAAAACAAAGATTTTTGCAACAAGGACATCACAGACAGCTAACGGAGTGCCATGGGACTTGTAACAGGTCCGGCAGCAATGAGTAACAACAGCTTGTTCAAGGGCTACTCTGGCCACTGTCATTGGGATGGCAAGATTAAGGCAAACAGCCAGAGACTCCCTCCACCTGCCAGTTTGATTCCTAAACCACAGATGCATGTTAACTAATGCAATGGCAAGAAAATGAGCCACATATCAAGGTGAAACAGCCCAAGTGTTATGTAAATCTTAAACCCTAGTGCCCGAATAAGCACAAAAAGAAAAGCACACATTTTACACAAACTGCCACTCCTGGAAAGTGATTAGGAGGATGCCAATGCTATCGGGTCTGGAACAGGCACCAATATGATGGCACTAGGGTGCTTAATCTGTCAGTCTCACACATGCCCCTGCTAGGCAAACAAAATGCACACAACACCATACCCATATTCAATTTTATACCAAAAATCCAGGTTTTATGCCTGTAGTATGGTCCTACTTTTTTTTGTCTCACTGAGGCTTTTCCTGTGCCCTGTCCAGTAGTTTCTCATGTTCTGTTCATTTTAACCTCGGGCCAAGGGGTACTCACCTGTTTAGTCATTTGCCTGCAGCTCTAACAACAAAGTATATGGATTTGCTATTTCTTCTGTATATTGCAATCTACATCTTTCCCCTATGGACCTCACCGTTTAGAGCAGACAGCTTACAAACCTCAAGGAGGATTACATATGCCATACCTCGAGCATGACCATGCCCCTGAGATACCACTTCAGAAAACGTCTCTATGCCTGTCTGGAAAGCCCTTCCTAAAACCTGGCAGCACAGTCCCTCACCATAGCTCTTTGCAGTCTTACAGAATTAATTCCCTCATACAAATCCCTGCATTGTCCATCACTTTCATGTCTCTCTTGACGTTGCTTCACTTGGATTTGTACACAGAACAGAGATAAAGCACCCAAAGTTTCAATCACCAGGCTCTGATTAGACCATATCAACAGCCATGTCAGGAAATAGCCATTCAGTAATTGTTGTGACATGACCACATGAATGCCACGGTTTCTTTTAGGATCAATAACTTTAACTACTCCCTTTATTGAGGACAGGCTCCCTTCTTATACCATCTTATACCAAGCGGTACTTTCCCACTAGCTATTAATTGGTTAACAACTTTGCCCAGCAACAGCAAACACCCAGCAACTTCCATGTTTTAAAGCTGGAGAACAAGCAGTTTGAGACAGCAAGAATCACCGTTCTTTGTTCCTTCTAACTTGTTTACATTCCTCATGGCTTCATCGTCACCAGTCCGATGTTATCACCAACCAACCACGGGGCTTGTTGACCCCCATGGCGATCCTCCCACAAGTAATACTTAGGATGAAGGTAAAAGGAGGAAAAGGAAACTAAATGCAATCCCAGTCAGAGACGAATACATCTTTTACTTCCTTATCTTCACTCAGAAACATCCACAATATAATGCAGCCCTAGAGCCGGGGGTCAGTAGCATTCCCCTATTTTACAAGTTGTACGGTTGATTACAGCTCTAAACACCACAGGACTTACCCCAGCTCCTTGCAGTGCAGGTCCCCAGTGCTTCTCCCGCGTCCTCGCTGAGCCCTGCAGCCTGCAGCCTGCAGACATGGCAGGTCTGGCCCTCCGGGGCTGTAACACCTGCCATTATGCTGCAGCCCCCCAGCAGGGCACAGGTACAGGCCCCTGCTCCCACTCCTGAAGGTTCCAGGAGGGCTGGAGGCCTCACCACCTTCCCCAAGCAGGTGCCTAGAAGGCAAAGATAAAGGGCAGCCACAACCAGCGGGGCTGCTCTGCAGCAGTGTGCTGCTTCGTCCCTGTGGGCCTGCTGCAGGTGTGACATGGCACCAGGCCTGATGTTGCATCACAGATGATTTTACTGCTTGTGTAATCATAATAACCAGTTTGCACATCAGGTTTTGCCACATCTAAGAGAAGTCATTTTCCCTGACTTGAAGTCACCCTAAAATCAACTTCTGTTGTCATTAAATGTGTCACATATTGATGAATATACCCATCAGATTCACATAGATTAAAAAGAAATACTCGTTGATGTTATACTGGATTCAAGAGCAACATACAAGTTTTGGACACATCATCCAATTTCTCTGTTAAGTGTAAAAGTTTGTTATAGAGGCTAGTAAATTTTCTGTGCCTTTTTTTTTTTTTTTTTTTTTTAGCAAATATTAATCAAGAGGAGAACAGATTTTTCTCTGCTAGAAGAAAACAGTAAAGACTGGTTCATGACACGGTCTGCCCAGAAGGTTGATCATTATAAATTACTTTATTGACCCATGGCTCTGCTCAGCATCCTGCGCTTCAGTGAACTGAGCAATCAACACATGATAAATGCAGGTAAGGGGGACATTCACAGCAAAATATTACTGCTGAACAAGCATGCTGTTTCTTCACTGTGCACAGTTTGTTTCCATTTCGATTTCTTTGGTGGATAAATTTTATTTTTGAAAGTCCTTGACCAAAGGGACTTTGCACTTTTTAAACAGAAGCTTCTCAATTGTGTTTATATGGACACTGGTCGTAGGTATCTGGATACATTTATTTGTATGTATTTACACATAACCGAATTGTAGCTGTAATTTCCATGGAAGTTATATTCTGCTATGTCAAATGTGATTTTCAGTCTGAGTAATGCATAGGGAAATATGTTGCTCCCTTGCTCATGAGTGGATATAAATCATGCAGTATAATTTATTATGGGTCACTGAGCCCACATCCAGTTTAATTTAAAAACAAAAAGAAAAACAAACAAAAAAAGAAACTATGAGAACAACTTTGTGCTCTAGCACTACAAATGTAGAGGCAAAAGTTGCCTTAAATATATTTGTGTCATCTTTGCAACTTCTAAAGAGCAGAAATAGATTAGTTTTTGCTTCGGATTGATATTTTCAGTGTAGAGTTCAAATTCAAGAAGGCACACAATAAATTAGTTTGATTCTGTTAAGCATTTTTTGTCACAGCACTTGAAGGAGGATACTCTTAGATAACTCTAGTAATATCCTTGAATTGTTCATTCTATATTTACCAAAATCACCAATATTCAAATGAAATTCCAAGTAAGGAGAGGAATCTTTTGGTTTCATTGACAGTAATTTTTAATTTCAGTCACTAACTTAAGAATTAAGTATTGTATGGTGGAAGAGGAGTATATCCATCTCCACATGATTCCAGTGGATCAGGTTTAGATTTGGATATATTGTGGGCAATATTAGAAGGTTGCTTTAATCTGAACTTTGTATGAAGTAAATCCAGCATCCTGGATGACATATGTACATTAAAAGCCGTTTTACATCATGAAAATTTTAAGCTACTGTAAAAAATGTTTTGAACTGTGATCCTCGACTTTCTGAGTTTTATGAATTATATCAACAAGAAAGATGTTTACAGTCATTCTCCAGAAGCATAATGCCCCTAGAACCATCCTCTTTGTAAGAACAGAAGAGGAGAAAGAGGAGATAGGTATGGTAGTTTGAAGTTACACACTAGAAATCTGTAACCTCGTTTTGGAAATCTTGATGTATTTACTCCTGTTGAAGAAATAATGCATCGGATTGTGCTAGCAGTTTAGCTTTCCTGTGGAAAAAAAAAAAATGATTTTAATGATTATGTATATTAAAGGCTAAAACTATTTTCAATTTGGATAGAAATATACTCAGATCAACATGTGATGTAAATAACGAGCAAATAAGAGCTAAATGCCAATGCATTTAGCATTTTTAAACCTCATATTTTTGTTTCTTTGTTTTAATTAGATCAATGCCTCTAAAATTGCATTTAATCATGAAGCTATCATCAGGCATGTCTGGATTTTAGACCTTTCTCTTTCTTATTGCAATTTTTGCATGGTGGTGATTGTCAGTTCTTGCAGTATTGCCATAAATCTCTCAAATACTTGATATTTTACCTAATTCTGCAGTTTCTTATAAAAAGTCATTACATGGAAGGCAACCTGCACCACTCTCAATAAAATAGCTTGGAGCCATAATTCAAATGTACTCTAAAAACTTTATGAGAGGCTAAGCAAGATTCCTCATGACAGGGAACAGTGCGGGCTGCCTGTTCCCTGAAGGACAGGGAGCTGAGCATGGTGACTTTTTCAGGCAGGGCTGGAGCCGTCAGCAAGGGCCTAGACAAACAAAGCAAGATGGACCTCGAGTCTGTGGCCAGGTTCAACCAAGAGTCCATATCATAGCTAAGCTTGAGATGATGAGGCAGGTTCAAAGTCAATCCACAGATCAAGATCAGGTCCTGTAATTGCTGGGCAAGCCCACAGTGACAAGGCAGGTGCAAGGTCAAGCTAAGAAGTCAGCTTGCAGGTCTCAGACTAGGTCAGCAGGGTCTTTGAGCAGGCAAAGACATGGCTGCATGTTGACTGGTGACAAGCACTCCTTTGACAGCTCAGGCCAGGGGCTCAAGGCTCAGGACTGACCTGAAACACAGCTCCTGAATATATGGGTAAAGGGTAAGAGAGAAGGTCCAAGGTGAGGTGATCAAGGCCATCAAGGGCTATTTAGTGCCTTCAGGGCCCTGACACATGAATTTAATAAATGCTCTTTTCTAAGGAAACACACGTGCTTTTGAGGTTCTTCTCAGTCTTTTGCCTATTTGGAGTTCATGGTACTAATATATGGATCTTATTTCGTGTTGCTTTGCGTGTACAGCCACGATACTCAAGTTGCCAGGAAAAAGAATGAATGCTTTGCCCTTTACAGAAAAATCTATTAATGTTTATTTTTTATATTAACTTGGATAAAAATTAAAGTAAGCAAGGGTACTTATTTTTTTACACAGAAGAAAAGCAGTAACTTGCCTAAATTAGGCAGTAAAGCAGTGGTTAGGACATTTTTTTGTGTATGGGAAACCCAGCAATTTTAAATGCTTTGAGATAAAATACTTATGTCTGGACCTCCTATTATGTACTCGAGTTACTGTATTACTTTGCTCATCCAGGGTGCTCTATTACTATGGAAAATGGTGAGGGGAAAAAAAAAAAAGAAAAAGAAATAGAATGAAGGAAAATGGAAAAGAACCATTTAAATCTGTGCTAGCCCATGAGAAATATCGGGACACTTATAAACACACATTTGGAGGCAATGTGAAAATGCTTAAACTGTCTAGCTGGATACTGTTTGTTTACAGAGAATTTGCATCTCCCCCTGTGTCAATGACTAGAAGGCATACTAATACTTGCATATTGATCTCACTCTGGACTACATTCAAGAAATCTCTGAATCCTCACTTTTTTTTACTTTTTTTTTTTTTGGTCCAAGTGGACAAATTTCTCTTAAAATTTATATGCTGCTTTATGCCAGAACAGTTTTTCTGGTTCAGAGGAAATGATCCTGGTTCTTACCAGAGTAAAATGATAATATTGGAGGTAAATGATGTTTAGGATCTGATTTCAAAAGAAGTAGGCTGTGGATTAGAAACAGTGACATAAGCTGTGTGAGTGTTCCTAATGGGGGGAGGGAGGAGGGTAATTTCCAGCACATATTGCGCTTTATCTCAAATAAAAGTAACAGTTATGGGTGTAACATTTTTTGGCTGATTAAGATCTCAAAAGAAAAGTCTACAGGAGATTTATTTGTGCATACACATGCAACTGTAGCAGAACAGAGATCGAAGAGGACGTCATACAGAACAACAACTGTGTAACATATTTATTATCGAGATAATACTACCAAAACAAGACCATTTGTTATGTATGTTCTTGTTTTGTACACTGCTGTTCTCTTAAACCTCCATAACATGGCATGACTACATGTCCATATTAAGACAGGATGACAAGCTAATATTTAAGATAGCTTAACAAAATGATGGCAGGGATCTGTTCCACTGTCTCCAAGGTAAGAGCTGACTGATAAGTCCTGCTAGACTCTTACATCTCTTTTACATTAGTACACTAACACACAAACACGCACACACAGACACACACACACACACAAAAAAAAAAAGTTATTTCCTGAAAGAAATACAAAAATAAGCTATTTTTTTTAAAGTAGAATATTTTAAACTCTTCTAGTTGAGCCATTAGTTGCAGTTTTGAACACTGTTTTGTTTTGTTTTGTTTTGTTTTGAAGTTTCTGCTTTAAAGTAAGATGTGTTGTATTTTCATATATATATTCTTACTGAGAGTAAGGCATCTTGTGTAAATTCCGAATTTTTCTAGATGATATATTTTTACATTGAGAAAGCACAGAACTGCCTCTAGATCCAAAAAGATGAAAGCTTCATCTACAGTGAAAGCCTTCAGAAGAGTGACCATGTAGATATAATTTAATACCTAAAGTCAGGATTTATGTAAAGATGCTGCAATTGAACAAATTTATACCAGTAACAGTAAACTGTTTTTACAAAAGACACAAGAATCAGGAAGATAAACAGATCAGAGCATTTTCTGTCCACATGAAATATTTACCTAATCGATATATAGAGTATTTACTGCTGTAGTGTCTCATGACATCTTAAAAAATAAAAATTCAAAAGACAACAATATAAAAAACTCAAAACAATTCAACAATTTTTCTTCAACAATTCAACAATTTTTTTTTAAAGGGGAAAAAAAAGGAAAAATGAAGGAAGGATTCCATATTACTATATACAGGAGTGGCAGACCTTATCTTCTTATTTTCTTAATCAAACATTGTCTTTTCATACCATATGATGAAAACACACAAACTGACAGCAATTCTTGCAGCTGGGATTCTCCAACATTTGCCAGAAACACTTGCTTATGAAAATTGGTGGATGTTTCCTCGAAGATGTTTATCCATTTCATATATATTCATATTTTTACGAACAAAGTGAATTGGTAGAAATCTAAATACCTTGGAGAATTATATAACCATCAAACTAAGGACTTAAATGTTTTTCGTGTGTTATATGTTGATATGTAATATAGTTAGATAGGTTTTGCAGATGTTGTTTCCTCTCTGCCTAGTACCATTTGATCTAATTATTCAAGCTATTAGGAAGTTTGACATGTCCCAGGCATGTTGCATTTGCTGCACTTGGGCAGAACATTTGTGCAACAAAAGCCCAACAAAGTCAACACATGCACAGAGATCTTGTTAGAAGTTTCCGGAGGCCCCCAGCCTGTCCCAAACTTACACGCTTTTTGATATCCAGGATATTTTCTGGCAGGATAAGACTGCATACCTAAGTGTATCCAAACATACAATACTTTAAACCCTGCTAAGGCTAGGAAACATTATAAGCAGAAAAGAAGTGTGCATCCCTTCTCCTCTATTTGATTGTCAAAAGTAGAAGATACAGAAAAGAAAAGATGAGCTAGATATCAGAAGAAGGTTGCACCTTATGTTGAAAAAAAAAAAAATAGGGTGGGGGAATAATTGTCCAGTTGCTCCCCGGAAAAGTGAAGATTTTTCACTTCGTCATCTTAGAATAAGATAGAACTTTGGTTTGGACAATTTCCCCAGTGGTATGTAAAATATCTCACAGTAAGCTACTAATTGTATCCTTCCACCACTTCATCTCTGATGCCATCTACCTGGTTCCATGGATGTGCAAGTTACTCCAGTTGGATTAACTACTAAGCAGTTGTCCAAGCTGTCTTAGGTATGTTGTGACAGTTGAAGAACATATGATGGAAAAGAAACCTGCCCATCCCCAGAGTATTCTCTCTGCCCCCCAAAGTGCTGTCTGCACAGCACATCCTGCCTGGAGAGGCTTCTGGCAGTGCAATGTACAAGAGTGGTTTTCCATTTTTTAATGGGCACTGTAGAGCTTTCAGGCTTTGCTCCAGCTTTGCCAGTGATAAGCAGCATCATAACAACAACAACACTGGGCACTGATACTTGTTTTACTGGCATAAGGTAATAAAGAGTACACACTAATCTCATAGCAGCAATTTTACTAATTAAATTCTATACTTCCTTACAAGGTGTTTTTTGAAAATCTTCAAGGAAGTGCTTGATGTACAACAGTGCATAGTGATAATGGGCAAACGTCCAAGACTGGGTGCCTTAGAACATAGAAGCTTACCTGAAGCTGTTTCAAATTTGCTGTCTCAAAATAGCCCAAGGATCTTTAAAAGAGAAGGTTTCTCTGCAAAATGTTTACTTTTGATCTCAGTATTGAGAAAGTATTGTATGTTATAAGTGAAAAGACAAAATAAGATATGTTTATATTACTTAATTAAACTCAAGAAAATGCACCAGATACAGGAATTGTGCCTGATGCCAAAAAAAAAAAAAAAAAAAAAGCCCACTAATTTTCACTTCAGTTACACGTATTCCTGTGCTTGTGTCAAAGCCAAAGAGTTTCTTCTTATTTTCTTATTTCCAGTTAAAAATTACAACACTGGTTTCAGAAATGTCCCTACATAACTATCAGTACTGCTGTGTTACTTAGAACTAACAACTACTGTTGGCTCCTAAGAAGTATGGAAGAACAAAGCACTGCAAAATATTTTCAAAAGATCTTGGAATTCAGAAAAGTCTATGTATCCCCATGAAAAACTGATTTATAAAACTACTAAATGCAAGATATTGGATGTCTTTTTTCCTTTCTGGCATAGACAATTTCCATGTACTGCATGGACCTGTGTTTCTCTTTCAGTGAAATATTTGCCCATGCTTTGTTTCAGAGACAAACATAATCAACGTTTTGCAAGACAGCAACACTTCTGCCTCAGTTCTAAATACTCTGAAATTCAAGTAAACCCCCAAATTTTAAGAGCTTGTCTCCAAACTGTACTGCATGCTTCAATGGTACTTTGTTCCATGGTGCACAGCAAAGCCTTTCCACTATCTCACTAAAGCAGATTACATTATCCAAATACTTTATGTGTCAAGGGAAAATAATGCTTTGTTATAGAATCTTGGCATCTGATGATCTGCTGATATGCCTGTCTTGGTGGCAGCTTTCTCATAACTTTTACCCTCAAATGGCTTCAAATCATCCTTTTGACAGACATCAGGAAGAGGTTCTTCACTGAGAGGGTGGTCAGACACTGGAACAGGCTCCCCAGGGAAGTATTCACTGAACCAAGCCTGTCTGAATTTAAGAAGCGGTTGGACTGTGCACTTAGTCACATGGTCTAAAATTTTTGGGTAGACCTGTGTGATGCCAGGAGTTGGACTCAGTGATCCTTATGGGTCCCTTCCAACTCAGAATATTTTATGATTCTATGATTTTCTTCTACATAACACAGAAAACACAGGTTCTATATGTCGATGTTGTTAAAAATTTCAAATTCAATATAAAGGTTGTACAAGTATATGTATGTAGAATACAGACAATAACAGACATGTTTAAATATAGGTAGGGATAGAGATATTATTTGTATATACACTCAGGAATTGTATGCAAATAGGAGGAAGCTGCAGCATGCCCTTTCAATGCAAGTTACATGGTTAGACAGGAGTTGGGAAAGACCCCCATTTTCTGTGTTATGTTATTTTTTTCCCAGTAAAATGATTAAAAGCAAGAGCTCTTGCTTTTTATGCCACAATTTATGTTTTAGCCTGTACAGTTGTTATTTGTCATTAGAATGTTTTGATAATACATACATTAATTGTTTTTATAAAATTCTTGCCTACTTCAAACATTGAGACATATGAATGATTCCCCACATATATTTTAAGAAAGCTTGAAGCAGGAAAAAAATCTTAAGTGTTTTTTATTTGAATAAATGACTGAAGAATAGATTTTTTTATCAATCTTTAAACATTCATTAGAGAAAAATGATTTATTCATGCTTAATAGAGCATCCCAGACTGTTGCAGGTTTCATTAGATGAAATTTGAGTGATTTCTGTTTACAATCATAATACTTTACATGTATACAACAATTTTCATTCAAAGGTATTTCGAAGTGCTTTGTATTCTGTGTGTGCATATAAAGGATAAATTAACCAACCAGTAAATTAGAGTCACCTCTGGAGTGAAACTCCATGGAAGTTCTGTGGCAAGCATCCTGTATGAGTTTAATATTTTTTTTAACGAAATTTCATTGATTTCAAGGAAGCAGAGCACGCGATTAGATTAAACTTCATTTTATAGAGAAGACAATAGTCTTCTGGCTAGGGCACCCAGCTCCAACGAAGAAGCCATTCTCTGTTACTTGGTTCTGCCACAGACCTCTGTTCATCTTCAGCCAATTCATTTAATCTGATTTGGGCCTTAAATAAAGTGAGGGTAAATTGTACCAGTTCAGCTTTGCAGACTGATTGTGTACATACTGTTAATTACTTCAAATGCAAGCTAGTCACTGTTACACCTCTTTTAGCAGTGGAGAAACCCCTTTCCAGTGATGGCAAACTAACTTGTGTGGTACTATATTTGCCACGTGCTAGTATGGTAGTTACTGGAGATCATCTGCCATGAGTCTGAACTGTCAGTTATATTTCTCAGAATAATACTTAATGTATTCCAGTTATTGACAACTTTAATTATACCACATGAACTTTGAACTAGGAATGTTTCCCTGTCTATGCAGCAGTAAGCACTGTATCTTTAGATCCTGGTTGGAATTTCTAGGTGCTGTTTAACAGAATAAAGTTCTTCCCTTGCATATGAATAAAAAAAAAAAAAAAAAAAAGTTTGTATACTTGTATGTATACACTGAGAGACTATTGAGATCTGTAGTAGATCCAAGAAATAACTTTTTTTGGTTTTGGTGTTCTGGTTTGTTGTGGGTGGTTTGGGTGGTTTTTTGGAGGCGGCAGATGGAGACAGTGTAACAAGCTGGTTGGGAACGGGAGTCATTCAACAACATGAAATTTTCTCCTTCAGGGTTGGCAGGAATAAGAAAATTCTTCAAAACTACTAGAACAGGTGGTCAACTATTTCACATGTATTTTGACACCTATATGTCTTCTGTCCTCCCCTCATATTGTCATTTTATCATTCCTTGAACCCGCAATGTCATCTTAAGTCTCAATTTCAACAGAAGATAGATTAATACTGAGTTTAAAATGGATTTTATTGCAGCAGCTATAAAGTTTAGAAAATCATTTATATGTATTTCTTACTATTTTTAAATGGAAATATGTTTTCTTGTGAGCCAAATACAAAGACTTTTTGGTAATCAGATTTATGAATATATTTTTTGAAATCCTTGGGATTATTCAGCTCTTAGAACTGTATCTCTGATACTGCACTGGGGCAAGTGTTTCAAAGGGTAAGGAAAATCACCTATGTGGGATGACAGAATTTAAAGTTCAATATTGTCAAATTGTTTGCAGCTCTCTGCAGGAGTTGAACTGACATCAGGCAGTATTTGCAGCCAACTTGTCGTTTTGTAACAGATCTACTAATTTTTATTTAATCTGCATTTGACCATTGATTAGTTATTTCTGTCTCCTACAACAAATAATACAAAGGGCTAATTTTGCAACTAATTCCGGGTACACTGCTTTACTCTCTTGAAATAGAACAGCGGTTCATGATATTAGAGAAACTACTAAAGAAATAATGGGCAGAAGAAGGGCTACTAGAATCTGGTCCACAGTAACTTCAGTGCTGCTATTCCCAGGTACGTATGTTTGTATAATCATTCTGTTGCACTTCGTGTAACTAACAGTCATCCAAAACTCCCAGTCATACATTCTGCTCTTCTGAAAGAAAGCTATATAAGTGACAAGTATGTCTGTTCTGCATACTTAAGGTTCCCGTCAGTACAATATATCAGTACTCAGCAGGGTAATATTTTTCAGTGGTAGCTGCACTGTTGTTTGCAGTTACTCAAATAAGTAAATGTAAGCCCTTTGGAGCTAGTGGTGCTTCATATTCAGTCTGATCGGACTGTTATCTTTACTTATTAACCCCAGAGATCCCTTCAAAGTACTGTATTCTTGCTGAATGTATTCCCTGCTTCCCCTATGCAGGAGACAAGGTAACTTCAAAACATAACCATCTAATTGGCGGTGGAAGAATTATCCTCTTTTAATTATCTGCATATAAAAAAAAAATCAATAAAGATTTCTAGTTGCTCTATAACATTAAAATGATCTACACCGAGAATAAATTCATTCGAGCAGGGCTTTTTTGGTAATGAGACTAGTAACCAGCTGTATCTGTTTAAAGCTGCTTACTGTGTGATACCATAGGAGGAAAGAGCCCCCTAATGGCTTCAAGTTATCTAGGAAAATAAAAAGAAATTTCACTTTCTGTGAGTTCAAGCTGGAAAGCAAAGAAAAATGAGTTTCAGAAAGACCAAATTAGTTTTCTTGATACAAATTAATCAGTTTGAAGTGTTGCAAAAGATCTGGATTAACAAAATTCTAGACTCAAAAGAAAATGCACAATTAGTAGTATATAACCTCTTAATCTTTTTGATTCTAGATTTTTTCAGTTATTTTTACCTGAAACTGACAACTGACCAAAGAAGATGCTTACACAATAAATCTTTAATGTGGAAACCAAAAATATATTTCATGAGCATAAGCTTAACTAGTTGTTTGGGCTTCTGATTTGCTTTTTCATTAAAAGAAAAGTTCAAATGGAATACTCTCTTTACAAAAATAAATACCTTTTAGTATGAATTTCATGTTAGGATGTACTGAATACAGACATACTAATCTGGAGAGAATTGTATCACCACCTTTGGAAATAAAATCATGCTAATTCTGTTATTTCAATCACAAAATTTTGTGAGTTCTTAAGGTATATTTAAAGAGAACAGGCGCAGTAAATGGCTTTTTGGAGAGAAGAGTGATGAATAAGGTCTATAGGAAAGCTTTTGAATGTGTGTAAGGGATTATTTTTGCAAGTTAAACTGCATATTAAATATTTTGAGAAAGGCCTTAAATTTTGCAAGGTGGCAAGGTGAATTTGGCATTCAATTAGCTTAGCTCCTTACAAAATTCTGTCCATATTTGGTAGATCTAACTCTTTTGATATCAAAGTCTCTGTCTTCCTGTTAAAACTTTTGGTCAGTTAATTAAAACATAAAGGGAGATTCTCACCATTATTTATGGACAGATTATGACACTTCTATTCAACATATGCAGTCCTCACCTCTTGATAGTACTTTCACTAATTTTGAAAGCCCTGCTTATGGAGTAAAATACCAATGGATGAAAGCTAAGGAGGGAAAATTTACCTCCAAAAGACTTTCTTGCTACCTGGAAAGAATTTCAAAGGAAACATTGAAATTGCATCGTGTCTATAAAAAAAGACATAGACATTATTCACAGAGAAAATATAAAGAAATAATACAGTACAGATTCTTTATTTTAAGTAAGCCTTTGGTTTGGGTTAATCAGTTTACTTTTTGCTTTTGCTAATATTTATTCATCACAGATACTGAAGCTGGCTCTTAAGCCTTGTATACTTTGTTCATGAGGTCACTTAGGCACCCCTTTCCTTCAAATTATTGTTCGCCCCAAAAATTCTACATATGCCTATAGTTCCCAGCATTTTTCATGCCTTTCGCAAATTACAAATAATTATTTTGGTAACTGTAGGAATTTCACTTCACATCTGGGATTTTGTGATATCTTTAAGTATTTGAGTATGGTGCTCTATAGAAATTTATAGAAAAGTATCTGGGTAGAGGAAGAAAAGAAAGTGATTTTCCTGTGTTTGTGATATGTTTGCCATCAGATAAAATTGATTACAGTTAGGTGTTTAGTCTAGCAGCAATAACCTGCTATAGACAGTTTCTTATTTGGACAACCCATTGGAAAGTTGTACTTGGCTGTGTGACAACCTGTTTAAATGCTTGGGTTAATAGACTGATGACTCTATTTCACTCAGATGGAGTAATCACAGTAGATGCTATACCAAAAATTCCTTGCTGTTTGGATCAAGGAGCAGAGGTTGCAAACTGATGGGGAAGGTGGTACCGATTATCACTAGTTGGAAGGAATGTGTTATTAATGAAGTCACGGTGCTGGCTTCTTAGCTTTATGCTCCCATAGCCTGTCAACCCCAAGTCAATCAACTTCCTGGCTTGCTGTGTAACCAAAAGCTGGATTATTTTTGTTTTAACCTATCAGCTTCCACAGAGACAGCAAAAACATTTCTGTCACAGACAGAGGAAAAGATGTGTAGAAAGTTTATGTAGAGCATTGGCTGTTAGCAGACAGTGGTGTCAATGTCACATGAAAACAAGCACTGTGCCCATGTGATGTCTACTTTGAACATGCAGTACAGCATAACTGAACATCCTAGGATACATATTTCAGGTCATAAGCCTTGATCTTTGCTTTGCAGGCAGAATGTTAGCAATAACTACAGTATCTATAAAAAGATGGCAGTCTAATGCCGTATTATTTAAGGCAGGTCATGTTTGTGCAGCAGAGGTAAGCTTGCAGTCAAAAAACATTCTGTTTCAAACTACTGACAAGCACTGAGAAATCCTCTAGTTAAATGTTCTCCCTGCCTGGTTTGACAACAGGAAAAATAAGGAATTAATAATATGAGGGAGCTTGTGTGCTATTACAGCTCCAGACTGCTTAGCATGTGTGGGACAGGTTAGATTAAAACATCACACAAGTAGTTAGAAATCGTCTTTGCTGGCTGCTTCACTCCCATTTGCTCAAAGGGTTAAGTATAATAAATTCAATGCATAAATGATGTCTTGCTCTTAATTCTCTTTGAGTATACATAGTATTTGATATATTCCATCTGTGAATTAAAGAAATCTAAGTGCATTCTATACACAAATGCTAAAGCCTGTATTTAACATGCAAAATACAAAAAGAATAATTCCTTCTTTTTGCTGCTCAGAAAAGCAAAGGATAATTTCCTTACCTGGAAGATCAAACTCTGTATATCGTCAGTACTATGTGAGCTAAGGGGACAGGATGAATTTTTGTCTTCTGTAATAAGCCTCTTCTTCAGACATGCAGAGCATTAAGAGATGCAATTATAAATAAAATGAACTATTCCAAGGTCCAGTCTGTTATCAGTTGTACCGGCTTAGAGCTGGCATCCTCTTGCAAATGCAAAAAGGTAGCTCAGCGAGTTGTCCACTGAAGGAGCTAGGTATCACTGTTATCAGGCACCAGCAGTCACATACTGATGCTATAGTACATACAGTCTCCCTCTCTTATGCGCGCTCTCTCTTCTCTCTCTCTCTCACCCTGACATTCACTCAGCTCTGAATCTGAGCTCCTTCTGCTGCTGTATAATCAATCTAGCCTGTCTGAATCTAATAGGCCTCTATTTAACCAGCCAATCAATAGCACAGATTCCACTGCTGCTCCCCAGGGTCTTTTCTAGGAGTGGTACAAACAATAGGAGTTTGGCCAGCAGTTTAACCAAGTATTTTTCATTATTTCATCTCCCTGAAAGAAAAATTGTTTAGGAGGGCTCAGGTTCAAAGCTCTTTCTCTCTTTTTTTTTACAAATGATAGTTATATAAACATGCACATCATGCTGCAGTAGCATTCTAAACATTTTTAAATTTTTATGCAATTTAGAAGAAAGGAAGAAGGAAGGAAGGAAGGAAGGAAGGAAGGAAGGAAGGAAGGAAGGAAGGAAGGAAGGAAGGAAGGAAACAGGAAAGGAAGAGAGAAAGGAAGGAAGGGAGGAAGGAAGGAAGGGAGGAAGGAAGGAAGGAAGGAAGGAAGGAAGGAAGGAAGGAAGGAAGGAAAAAGGAAAGGAAGAGAGAAAGGAAGGAAGAGAGAAAGGAAGGAAGAGAGAAAGAAAGAAAGGAAGAAAGGAAGGAAGAAGGAAAGGAAGAGAGAAGCTGTGTCCCCCCCAAACTAGAAATGAACTTGCACAGCAAGCAAGCCTCAGACTTCAGGTTCTGAAAAATCAAGAGGCAAGTTTTGCAACTTAGACCTGTTTATAGCAAGTGTGTAAACTGAGTATAAACCAAGAAGCAGAAGAAATGTGCTTCACAGACTGCTTATACCCCCTGTCTCTTGAACTGCCTTCTTTCCTATATTATGTTTCATCTCATATGATTTTTTTAAACTTGTCTGTATTGAAACAATTTAGATTAAAATATTCAAGGAATCAGAGGCACAATATTTACTCAGAATCAGATTTACATGGGAGAGCATTTTTTCCTAAAACAGTGATCAGAACTAACTCAAACGTGGAGTTAGCAGCAAATAACTATTGTAATTTAACAGCATGCCATATCTTGTACTGCACTGTGTTCCCCATGTATGCAAGTGATAAAGACTATCCTAGAGCAGCTAAAAACAAAACTTCACAATGGACATTGTGCAAGGAGAGTATTATTATTGAGGCAGCCTGGCTTTTGCTGGTGGTGGTGATGGTTGTTTGGTTTGGATTGGTTTGGTTTTTGGTATAGGGGGAGTAAATTGTAAGAACGTATTTGCAGCCTGATTATCCTTGTCATTCTCACTACAGTTCAAAATTACGAACTAACTTCCATGCCGAAGCAAATTGTGAACAGTACCTACCATACTCCTGACTCCAGTGGGCATGTTTCCTCAATCTTGGGTACTTCCACATCACAGCATATCAATTGTAGTGAATTGCTACTCCATCACTTGAAAAAATTACAGTTTCCAGTGACTGTAACTGAAGAATGCTGTGAGTACAGTGGTATTCACTGGCTCTCTAGAGAATGTAGTGTCCCATTCTTGGTGGTGCCCTCATGTATGATTCTTGCGGAAATTCATTAAATTGCTGCCAAAGAATCCAGAAACAAAAAGAAAGCATCAGTTTTCTGTTTCTTCAGTGCCTGGACTCTCCAGCAGTCTGAGGATGTCTCAGCATGCTCATTGCATTAAGACCTTGTGCCTGGGATCCTGTCCTGAGAACTGGAACTTGCAGTCGAACTGCTTACTCCATGGCTAATATTGCTTCCTTAGTGTGTTAGCATAGCTGAAACCTCTTACTGAAGTGTAATCACTCTAATCTAATGTCCAAATATGACATAAGTACATAAGCAAGTAGATTTATTGATAATGAAACTAAATTATTATTATTATTATTTATGACAACCTAGCTAGTAGGGACTTCTGGTTGGCTCGGAGGATTTCCTGTGTAACTCTGGGGAGTGGACAAAAAAGGTTGTTTCTTTCCAGGCCTTTTATCTTTAAATCCCTCATTAAATACATTTACAGAGCCCTATCATATGGTTTATAGTCTATGTAACCTATGTGGCAACATGGTCTTTGTGGACAAACACAATCTAACTACTATAGCTAGTGCTATGAAGTCATCGATTTCATGTTATTAGTCTCTTGAAAATTCTAGTCCAAGACTGAAGGAGAAAGACAACAGGAAGAAAAAAAAAGAACCATTATTAAACTGGAGTTTGCAACATGGGAAAGAAATATATGGTGTTCGTAAACAATATGGGATACCTCTAAGCCTAGTCAGAAGTAGAGCTATCAGGAAAACATTTCTGTTTAGTCTCAGTGTTTACACAACAGTATGCATAAGGTCATACAAAAGCAGAAAACAGCAGGATGTTTAGGCCCTTGCCCTTTCTTCAAAGTGCATAAAAATACAACTGGGAAACAACTGTTGAAGTCACAGTATCCACAGCAAGTTCACCTCATCCATTCGTAATGTGAAATATCACAGTATCAGCTAACAACCTTTGATTCCTCAGTTGCAGGTGGAATACCTCTTTAATTGCAGGCTATAAAGTGTGCATAACAGACATCATGAGTGCTTTGAGTGGTCTGCATCAGCTAAGTGAAAATAAATGACTTCTGTTCATGGATACAGAAGATTAAAATGCATAAATAAAAATGAACATGGCTAGAATTACAGTTGCACAATTGTATGAGTGAAGATCTATCAGTATAGAAGTATAAGGCCTATATAATCCTATATATTAGAAAAAGGGCACTTAAAATGGATTGTGTTCTGCATTGGGCCAGGGTAGTGAAGTGTAAAGTCGTAACTTTGTTCTGCATCCTATATAATCTAGCTCATTTGAGGGAGCAAACCAAATAGTATATACATGTGAAATACTGTTACAAAATCAGATGTTGTACATTTTTATATTTTAGATTTTGATTTCTGCTTTCTGGCTTTTTAGCAAAACTGTCAGGGTCACATTTTTAAAAAGTCAGTATGAGTGTGTAAATCTCAAGAACTGACCTTTTATGCACACACTGTTCTTCAGATAATACTTTCTGAAATTTTAGATTTGCTTTGGAAATACAGATGGTGACATGCATGAACACATTCATACTGAATATATGGTGAAAATACCTCCATGTTCAATATCACAGAATCACAGAATCACAGAATCGTCTAGATTGGAAGAGACCTCCAAGATCATCTAGTCCAACCTCTGACCTAACACTAACAAGACCTCCACTAAACGATATCACTAAGGACTACATCTAAACGTCTTTTAAAGACCTCCAGGGATGGTGACTCAACCACTTCCCTGGGCAGCCCATTCCAATGCCTAACAACCCTCTCAGTAAAGAAGTTCTTCCTACTATCCAACCTAAACCTCCCCTGGCGCAACTTTAGCCCATTCCCCCTCGTCCTGTCACCAGGCAAGTGGGAGAATAGACCAATCCCCACCTCTCTACATCCTCCTTTAAGGTACCTATAGAGAGCGATAAGGTCTCCCCTGAGCCTCCTCTTCTTCAGTCTAAACAACCCCAGCTCCCTCAGCCACTCCTCGTAAGACTTGTTCTCCAGACCCCACACCAGCCTCGTTGCCCTTCTCTGGACTCTCTCAAGCACCTCCATGTCCTTCTTGTAGCGAGGGGCCCAAAACTGAACACAGTACTCGAGGTGCGGCCTCACCAGAGCCGAGTACAGGGGGACAATCACCTCCCTAGACCTGCTGGCCACGCTGCTTCTTATACAAGCCAGGATGCTGTTGGCCTTCTTGGCCACCAGAGCACACTGCTGGCTCATATTCAGTCGACTATCAACCAGTATTCCCAGGTCCTTCTCTGCCAGGCAGCTTTCCAACCACTCATCTCCCAGACTGTAGTTCTGCTTGGGGTTGTTGTGCCCCAGGTGCAGGACCCGGCACTTGGCCTTGTTGAACTTCACACAGTTGGCCTCAGCCCATCGGTCCAGCCTATCCAGATCCTCCTGCAGAGCCTTCCTTCCCTCGAGCAGATCGACACACGCACCTAACTTGGTGTCATCTGCAAACTTACTGAGGGCGCACTCGATCCCCTCATCCAGGTCATCGATAAAGATATTAAAGAGGACCGGCCCCAGCACTGAGCCCTGGGGGACTCCACTAGTAACCGGCCTCCAACTGGATTTGACTCCATTCACCACAACTTTTTGGGCCCGGCCATCCAGCCAGTTTTTAACCCAACAAAGCGTACGCCAGTCCAAGCCATGAGCAGCCAGTTTCTTGAGGAGAATGTTGTGGGAAACGGTGTCAAAAGCCTTACTGAAGTCAAGGTAGATCACACCCACAGCCTTCCCCTCATCCACCAAGTGCGTCACTTGGTCATAGAAGGAGATCAGGTTTGTCAAGCAGGACCTGCCTTTCATAAACCCATGCTGACTGGGCCTGATCGTCTGGTTGCCCTTCAAGTGCCGCGTGACGACATTCAAGACAATCTGCTCCATGAGCTTCCCTGCCACTGATGTCAAACTAACAGGCCTATAGTTCCCCGGGTCTACCCTCCGGCCCTTCTTGTAGATGGGCGTCACATTTGCTAGCCACCGGTCGACTGGGACCTCTCCTGATAGCCAGGACTGCCAATAAATGATGGAAAGCGGCTTGGCCATCTCCTCCGCCAGTTCTCTCAGTACCCTCGGGTGGATCCCATCCGGCCCCATCGACTTGCGTACATCCAAGTGCTGTAGCAGGTCGCCAACCATTTCCTCGTGGATAGTGAGGGCTACATCCTGCTCCCCATCCCCTTCCACCAGCTCAGGGTACTGGGTATCCAGAGAACAACTGGTCTTGCCGCTAAAGACTGAGGCAAAGAAGGCATTGAGTACCTCAGCCTTTTCCTCATCTTTTGTAACTGAGTTTCCCCCCCGCATCCAGTAAAGGATGGAGATTCTCCTTAGTCCTCCTTTTTGTGTTGAAGTATTTGTAGAAACTTTTTTTGTTATCTTTAACGGCAGTAGCCAGATTGAGCTCCAGATGAGCTTTGGCCTTTCTAATTTTATCCCTGCACAGCCTCGCAACATCCTTATAGTCCTCTTGAGTAGCCCACCCTCTTTTCCAAAGATTATAATATGTCTGCAGTGAAATACAATATTATTTTAAGAATAAATAGATGCAATGTATCGCAGCAAGATGCTTTGGGACTGCACATATCTACTTAGTGGATATTATAAACAGTTACTATCAAGATAAATAGATGTTTAATATTGAAATATTAAATACTGAGATGGGTATTCAAGCTTGAAACATTGACCTAAGCAATGTCAAAGTGGTTTAGAATATAGAGCGTAGTGTACATACTCCAGTAAGAAAGCTTGGCCAACCACCTGTTCTGTTCCAGGATGGAACCAAGCATCTACTTGCATATACTGTATGTGTGCTTGTGGCTGTGAATTAGAATCTCAATCAACCATTTAAACCATTGTATCCACTGTATACAGAAGAGACATCTTCCTTTCTTATCATTCTGTCTGTAGTTTTCATTAGAAAACTGCTAATCAACAACTTGGTCTTTCCTGTCCAAAAGCTTGGACCATGAACAATAGAAAGGTAAGGTTTTCTTGTATTTCACATGCTTACAATATGAGAAAAGTTTTTTAATGAACACCTTTTTCCTGATTTTTTTAGCTGTTGCAGAGAAAAAAGAACCCTAAGGATACACAAATGCTGCATATACTCAGTACATACAAGTACATAATATATAGGATTATTTTAATATTTAAAGTCCAATCAGACTCTTAACAGCTGAAAAGGAAGATATAACAGAACCTTCTAAGTAAAAATAAAAAAAAAAAAAGTGTATTTTTAAGGGAAGAGTTATTTCTCTAAAATGTAAAGACTCAGTACTTTAACAACTTGTTTGAAAAAAAAAAAGAACATTTCAAATTTAAAGAACAGTTTTAGATTCTGCTTATGAAACGTTAGAATAGCCCTTTTTAGTTTTATTTTGGTCATTTTGGGGAAAAACAAGGTGTAGTGATGTCACAGAACACTTCTGCTTTTGAGTGCTGTGTTTAGAATGTATTAAGAGTGCTTCTCCATAAGAAAATCTTTTTCAGTGTTTCAGATTGGATTAAGAAGGTGAATATACATTTGCTTCCTTCCTCATGATTCTAGCAATAATCTAGTTATAGTTCTTCTGTAAGTGAGCAATCAAAGGAAAGCAGCTCTCTAAGATTAAATCTTGTGAGCATTTAATGATGGAAATAGCAGATGTTGCCTATTCATAGAAGTGCCTTTGATGGATTCCCTCATGACAAAAATGAAAATAAAAGTCAGGGATGTACATTTCACACATCTTTCTCTGGAAAGAATGAATTAAATGGGCTTTCTACATTGAACCTAAACACTGTGTTTGATTTTTTTTTTTTGTACTGGTGCTGGGTGGTATTTTAGCAATATAGATATTAATCAAGTTTCAAGTCCTGCCAAGTCTTAACACATTCTTAAAATGTTCAGGCTGTTCACAGGCTTAACAATGAGTAGTGCATATGCAGATGTTCAATACAGAAACTTAAACCATTATTTATATTTGAACTGAAATATAGAAAAAGTATTTTTTTTTTTTTTTTTTTTTTTTTTTTTACTGCATGAATATAAATACAAGGATACTGAACGTAGATTTCATCAATTTTATTTCATTCTTCCTATAAGAAATCTCCATGTAGATCCTGAAAGGCATGCTTAGGAAAGAAGTCAATATACTGTCTATGAGCTACAAATAACACAGAAATAAACAGCTATTTTTTTTATTTCAGTCTACAGAAGGGTAGTGTGTTGTTTTGTTTTGTTTTGTTTTTAATTTTATTTTGTTGTTGTTGTTTCAGTTTCTGTAAACATTCTAGAGAATAAGAGAAGGTAAATATCTATTTATTAAAGGCTTTGAGTTCAGCCATCAAAGTTGTGTATATGAACCTGATAGAATGGAATATGTGTCCATAAAACATAAGATACCTTATTTTCTATCTGAATGCTTTAGTGAGCTTCAGGATGAACATGCTATAAAAATACACACTAATATAATTGAAATTATTTATCACACTTAATATTTACTGTACTATGATAAGACGTTTCTAGGTCACAATTACTCTAGAAAAGGAAGGATATGATACTCTGTTGGTGTGGGCAGATAAGGTTACAAAATAAATTTTAAGATATTATTGCATTTACAGTACAATACAGTAATTACAGGAGTATTTCTAGGACTACGTTTATTTCCTGCTTCATGCAAAGATTAGGATTGTCCATTGCAAGTTTAGAAAACCTGTTTCTTCTGGAATTTATCAGATCTCCTTTAAATTTGTGTCTTCCCATAGCACATCTAACGGAACAGCAATTGGTCTTTTTCACAGGCTTTAGAACCCAGAAAAGCTGCTAGCAAATGAAAGAGGCTGTGCTAGCCTCAAGGCCAGCTGAGTAGAAAAGCTGATGTCCATATAGCTGAATCATTCTGTTCCCCAAAACACCATGGCCACATCCAGGCTACCTCTTGGAAATGTCATTGTCCATGGTAATTTATAAGTTTTGTCTAACCCTTGTTTAGAAGAGTTGGCCTAGGCCAAAACTCTTTTGAACTGGTAAAAATACAGGCAATTACTGAATCCATTCTTGAATCCCAGTACAAAAGAGTTAAACTTCTCTGGCTGTTTTCAGTAAAAGTAATGACTGTATTCAAACAGAACGGGATCTTCATGAAAATTCCCAGTCAATGTAGGGACTCTAGCTTCACAACGTAAATATTTGTATAGGGAGCCAATTCTTATTGAAAGTAGTTTATGTTCCTTGAAAGCCTGGCAGCAGCAAAATCTGAAAGTGACTTCAGTAACGTATGCACACAGCTGAAATAGCTATGTCTATGTGTATGGGTATAGATAGCAGTATGACCTTCAGCCCCCGACTGCACATCCCAGCATTGTAGATCCTTTGTTTTGTTTCTTGTTACAGGCAGAAAGGAAATACTCTTTCCCCCATGCCGGTCTTTGCCCCAGCCCGTGTCATCCCATGCCTTTACTCTGCAGCCTCGTAGATATGCAGCCTCTACTTCTCAAGGCTCTGCTGTCATACCATCCTTGCATTTCTCTATCCTACATCATTATGATATGGTCATAAATATCTCATTCTAAACAGACTATTTGTTGCTACTGTCTTTATAAAACTAAAGTTGCATGATACAAAGATAAGCAAAACAATTTAGCCATAGCCACCTGGTAAAAAGAAAAATTGCTTCTGTAGTCAAACAAGCTAAAACAAATCACAGGTTCAGACAGGGCAACCCTGACAAACCTCAGTTCTGCAAATTTGATGAAAAGTCTGAGACCTGTCATTAGCAATGACAATGCTGTATAACAGGGCTGCAGTTCATAGATTTTTCTTTTCTCACAGCCCATACTTCTGCAGTTTCATTGTTCTTGATACTGAAGTAATGCAAAATAAAGGTAAATGAATTGTGCTGTCATTGTGTTATTGCAGCTCCAAAGTGTGAGAAGCGCATACTGAAAGATTGTTTTCTGAGACAAAATGTAATGCAACTGCCTCAGAAAACTCTGCTTCTGATCAGGTGAAAAATCTGTTCTCATTAAGGATCAAAAGATGGAGGCTCTACTGGTAGGGTGATACTAGGCACCACCGCCTTACGGGGCTTAGGAGCTCCAATGTGGTAAAAACATTTTGCAGGGAAAGCAGTTAGTTTTCCTGCAGTAGCAGTTACTAGTAGGCTGTGTCCTATGTCATGTCATGAGGTTGGTGCTGTTCACCTGCAGACTCTTAACCCTTGCTTGTCATGATGGGATTACATTGTCCAAGAAGGCTTATGTGTTGTGATTTAAATTGCATTATTTTGTGCTCAGTAAGACTTATGAGTTTGTTGTGAGCAGTTTATTATATTCTTTTCCATCCTTTCCACAAAAAAAAAAAAAAGTTTCAATAACAGTCTATTTGTAGATTATGTCACTGCCAGTTTACAAATTGTTCTGTTGTTTAAATTGCTGTCATTGTTTCTTCTGGGGTGTGTGTAAAGGATACATTTCAGAAGAAAATGTATGAAAAGGCAAGTGTTGCTCTAATTTTCTTTTTTGTTGTTGTTATTACTAGTGGTACTGCAGTAACCTTCAGAAGTCTAGACACTATGCACAATATCATGCTTAGTTACAACTCAAGAACTTAAAATATAAATACATTTTTTACCTGAAAATATGCTTACTGTACAAGGAGGAGCAAAAAGTAAATAAAGTTATAGCACAAATATCTCTTCCTATGCTTCTGTAAAATACATATTACAATTTGTGATTGAATTAGGACTGCAGAATTTGGCCTATATGTATTTAAAAACAGATCTCCTATGAGTTTTTTGATGGAATTTCAAATTCTGGCAAACAGACCCATCAGCGAGAATTAGCTGTAGCCTGTGAGCATCCTGCTATCCAATATATGGTTTCTCAATATTCATATATTTTTATATTGACAATAGAAAATGCCCAAATGCTCCAGTCACAGAAGTTAGAGCAGCTGATAAAACATAGCTATTATTCAGAATGGAGCTCTGCATTGTGTCATCAATGTGAATGTGATATATGGTTTTCCTGGTGCATGCATGAGGAAAAAAAAAAAAAAAAAAAAAAAAAAAAAAAGTAAATAAAAAATCTAAAAAAATGTAGTACTTTAAAATAGATTTTATTTCTCTAGTTTGCACATAGAAAGTCTAGGAAAACATTAACCTGAATTGCTGAGAGGTGGTAGATTTACAGAACTATTGAAAATAGGGTTTAAATTATATGAATGTCACCTTTATAAAGAAGTGGAAATAACACACACAGTGGCACTTCCTACTGCAGGAAATGACGTGCTGTGCAGCAGAGAAGGCTATGCATATATGTATATGTATATATATATGTATATATATGTATATATGTATATATATATAAAAAAATATATATGTATATAAGAACCTAATGTCACAGGAGAAACTGATAACTGTTCTTCAATGCAAGTATTCATTGACTTTCATTTCTTGGGCTCATTTTCAGTATTATCATTCTGATTTAAGCTGTTAGCTGTTATTTTCCTTGGAAGTTTAATTAAAAACAAACCAAAACAAGCCAGTCTTATTTTAAACAGAACCACCTGCCAAATGGAATAGAATTTACTTGCCAAATACATGAGGTGATAGTATATTTCAATATAGATATAACTACTTATTTAAAATTTATTTAATACTGAGAAACTTGTAAATACAATGTTGCAAATATTTCTGAACAACACATCTTGTGACTTCTGTCACCATACATAAAATACAATTAATAGCACTGAAAATAGCATTCACAGGTTTCTGTCAAATGGACTACATTTGAATTTTAATTAATTGTGTATGCCTATTGTCAAAAAGACCTATTTTTACATAATCAGGAACATGTAGCAGAAGACTGACACTTCTCCATCAGGAAAGTGATGGAATTTTAGTAGTGTTTGTAAGCTGCCTAGAAATATATATATATATTATCTTATTTTATTATATTTTATTTTATTTTATTTTATTTTATTTATTTAATCAGAAACAGAAATCTCTCTTCTTCTGCAGTGGAAGGTAGAAGAGTAATGACTAGCTCAGAATGGTAGTAGGGATAAGGCAGAAAAGTAAGTGTAATGCTTAATATAGAAGTCTTTCTGTTTCTTCTTTGGAGACAAAGCAAATAAGTTACTTTCATGTGATGTCTTTGTGAACTGGAGTTTGGCCAAATGAATGCAGTCTGGCTGGTTGCATCTCTGCCTCCAGCAGGTCATGATACATTTCCTAGGAGAGTTCTGTCCTCCTCTGAAGAAGCATTTATCTTAATGGGAATTCTTATGTTATGTGTCAGGACCTGGACTTGTAAGCTTGACTTCCCAGTTTGATCTTGGCCCTGTCTTATCACTGCAGACTTACTGGGTGATAGCTGACCCTGGATGCTGTCACAGAACCATTATACACAATGTACATCAGCATCGCTTGGGCACTGTGGCATTGCACCCTTGTCAGTGAGTCAGTGGCCTGCCCCTGGCTCGCCTTCCTTTGCAGACCAGCCCCTCTCTTAAGGCTGTTTGACAGGTAGATCGGGTGGGAGCCAAGTGTAAGATCCTCAGCCTAAAAGCAGCTCCTAAGCAATGGAGGAGGGAGCCTCCATTGAGGTTTCTTCCAGTTCTTCAAAATAGTTCTTACCAGCAAGCTGACCTTAAGTACAAAAAGATAATCCTGAGGAAGAGGAAAATGTACTTCTGTCCCTGACAATATATGCCTCATCTACATTTCCCCAGAGCTGGTAACAGTAGCAAAAATACACATTTGCTAAAATTTGTTTACATTTTCATTTCTTCTTCCAGTTTGCCTTACAATTTCAAAAGGTCCAAAATGTCTTTTGGAGTTTAGTTTCTTCAAAGAGATTAATGAAAGACTTCTTCTGTTCTCCCAGATAAGATCACCATAAGATCACCTTGAAGGTATTACAGTAGAGGTTTTTTGTTGTTGTTGTTGTTGTTTTCACTAAAGTGAGGAGGGAAAAAAAAAAAAAAAAGGAAATCACTGCAACAGTTTTATCAACTCCTAAATTCAGTATGAAGATTTTCTAACATCCGCTTTATCTCAGTCAGCTTCTAGAGAGAGTTCAGTGGCAGGGACTATTGAGAGTGGCCCCACTGAATGGTGGAGAGTGTTAAAAAAGATCTAATCAGTGCTGTTTCCCAGCTAGATTGCCAAAGGTCTGGATGCAGTTGACTTGGATAGAGAAGACTACTGAGTCTTAACAAGCCTCCACATGTACCAGATCTTCCAGGTCCTGGGTAACAAGGACCACATCATCAATGTACATCAGCAAGGACCACCAGCTACAAAACAGAGGATTGGCTTGTCAGCAATAGGATAGATTTGTCATACAAGCGCCAGCTGGGGTGCATTCCTCAAACAGAGCAGACAGGTTTAATAAGGATTAAGCTGTTCTTGGTGAAACATTCTGCAGGAGCACCCAGAGACATCCACAAAGGATGAAACTGAATTTCACCAGGTTGCCCATGAGCTGTCATCCAAAATTCTTCAAGGCTTCCTCCAGGTTGAAGAGCAGAATTGACAGACAAAGTAGAAGAAGTCTTAGACACGATGCAAGCTGTCATACACTTTGGGTTACAACTACACAGGTTGGAGGTGGCAGAAGTTTATTTGCTGTTTTGTCATCAGGAAAGGGGAGTGTCAAAACCACATTCCAAAGTTTTCCCCAAATAAAGGAGACTGAAGACTTCAAAAAATATCAGGGAATCAGCAGGTCTTGGGACTAAAGCCAATTTGCTGAAGTTTCACACTGCTACTATAGGTGTTGGCGATTAGGTGCAGATTTAGGAAAAAAAGCCAAGATGGACCTTGTGCCAGTGCCAGGATCTTGCATAATGGCAAACTCAGCACCTACATTCTTGTAAATTTTAATTGTCTATGGCCCCCTCTGGTTGTCTCAAGAATGGTGGTCCCTCATTTGACTAGAGCCATAGAATCACAGTTTGCCAAAATGGTTGAGGCAGAAAGAGACTTCTGGTGATTGTCTAGTCCAGCCTTCTGTTCATAGCAGGGCCAACCACAGCAGGTTGTTCAGAGCCATGCCCAGTTGGGTTTGGACTCTTTCCAAGAATGGAGACTCCACAGTCTCTCTAGGAAATCTATTCCACTATTGAATCATCCTTACAGTAAAAAATATTTTTCTTATGTTAAGGTGGAATTTCTTGTACTTTAATTTGTCCCCTTTGTCTCTTGTCCTGCCACAGAGATACTACTGAAAAAGTCTGATGCCCTGTTCCTTACTTCTTTCCTCCCCTCTTCCCCGTGATTCCTCTGCCTCAGGCTGAACAGTTTCACTTCTCTCAGCTTCTTGTCATGTGGCAGGTGCTGCAGATCCTTAATTATTTTTATGGTCCTTTTCTGAATGTACTCCAGTATATCTATGTCTTTTTTGTACTGTAAAGTCCAGAGGTGGACCCAGCACTCCAGTTATGACCTCCAGTTATGGAGTAGAGGGAAAGGATCACGTCCCTTGACCTGTTGAGAATGCTCTTTCCCATGTAGTTGTTGATCTTCTGTGCTGTGAGGACACAGAGCTGGATCATGTTCAATTTGTTGTCTTTGAGGACCCTGAAGTCCTTTTCTTCAAGGCTGCTTTCCTTTTTCTTCAAGGCTACTGCCCCCCAGTGTGTACTGGTGCAAACGGTCCCTCTAAATGGCAGCACAACCATCTGGTGTATGAACAACTCCCTTCATTTTTGTATCATCTGCAAACTTGGTGAAATTGCACTCTGACCCCTCATCCAGGTCTTTAATGAAGATGTTGAACTGCGTCATCCCCTGTATTAGCTCCTGAAGTAGTGACTGGCTTCCAGCTACTTAACGCTGCTGACCACAATCCTTTGAGCACAGCAGTTCCACCAGGCTTCAGTCCACTTCACTGTCCACTTACCTAGTTTGTACTTGGTTTATTTGTCTACAAGGATGTTCTAGGAGACAGTTTCAAAGACCTTCCTAATGTTCAGGTCAACAATATCCAGTGCTCTACCCTCATCCATTAAGGCAGGTCATCTCCTCACAGCAAGCTATCATACTGGTTAAGCATGATTTCCACCTCATAAATCTATGGTGACTACTCCCAGTCACCTTCTTGATCTTCAGGTGTTTCCAGAAGTATAACCTCCATCACCTTCACAGGAACTGAGGTGAGGCTGACTGGCCTGTGGTACCCTGTGTCCTCCTGCTTGCCATTCTTAAAGGCAGCAGTGACATTTGCTTTCTTCCAGCCCTCAGGAACTTCCCCCAGTTGTTGTGACTATTCGAAGATAACTAACTGTGGCTTTGCAGGGATATTGATCAGCTCCCTCAGCACCTGTGAGCGCATCCCACCAGGTCCCATGGTCCTGCATGTGTTCGAGCTGTTTATTCCTTCCCTAAACTGATCCTCCTCTGGTAAGGGTAAGTTTTCCTTGCTCCAGACTTAGCTCCAGGTCTCAGGGGCCTGGGATTCCTGGAGGCTGATACTATTGGTAAAGACCAGGGCACAGAAGGCAGTGAGAGCTTTCTCCTTCTCCATATCTTTTGTCATTAGGTTCCCTGTTCCATTCAGCAGCAGGCCTATATTTCCCTTAGTGTTCCTTTTGCTGCTATGTACTGAGAGAAACCTTTCTTACTGCGTTTCACATCCATTGCCAGATTCACCTCCAGGTGAGTTTTGGTTCCTGAGCTTGGAGGGGTTCTTTGAAAATCTGCCAGCCCTTCTGGATCCCTCTTTTCCCCAGTGCTGTATCCCATGGGGTTCTTCCATGCAGGTGCCTAAAAAAAACACATGAAGTCTGCTCTCCTGAAGTCCAAGGTTGTTCTGCTTTTTGTGTCACTCCCTCCTTGCTGCCTGTAGAACTGTAGCTGCATACCTCAACTGACTTTCTCCAGTGCATTTCCACAACCCTAACAGCAGCCACCTCAGAGGATATGGAGGAAACTCCAAATCCTTGTGAGGAAGAGAGATCTGTGATTTGTATCTTATTGCATTTATCCTCCAAGATCACAGTCACATTCAGAGCATCTGCTGTGCCTTGGTCAGTGGGATAGGCTCAAGGCTCTGGATACCAATTTGAGGGGAAGGGGAAAAAAGCAGTTCAAGGGAAGAAAAAAACTCTGCAAATCCTCTCCAGTGCTAAATGACAGTGCTACTTGTGTAACTGATGTAAAATTAAGATTCGGTTTAAAGGAATATCCTTTAAACAAAACAAAACAAAACAAAAACAATAATTGAATGATAAATACCTACCAATAAATGTTGCCTTTTATTCATAGAATTACTGTACTGTCCTTGCTTTTGTATTTTATAAATCATGTATGTGACATGTTAAACCATTTTTTACCTGACAGAAATTGTTGCAAATTTGAACTGAAATATCTAATGAGAAAACTTTCACAAATAATCTTATATTCTCATCCTCTGGTTTCATTTGGGTAATACTTCCACTGAAATTAATCAAAGTTTTGCCTGGGTAGATAACAGGATTGGATATGTGATGTGTACCATGTTTCAGGTTTGCCTCGTTGCACAAGAACATTGTGTCTGCAACATGGAAATTGCACACACTAAAAGCAGAAGTCTTTCAATGCTCTCTGTAGCAGAGGGAAATTTGTAGTGAAAGCAGAGGAAGCAAGTTCACACATCCATGGGACTTTGTCATTTCCCAGGGGTCACTATACACTGAATATTATGGACAGTGCTGAGCGATCTTGGTAAAAGCTTTTTTTCCTTCTTTCTTTCTTTCTTTTTTTCTTTTTTTTCTTTTTTTTCTTTTTTTTTTTTTCTTTTTTTTTTTTTTTTTTTTTTTTTTTTTTTTTTTTTTTTTTTTTTTTTTTTTTTTTTTTTTTTTTTTTTTTTTTTTTTTTTTTTTTTTTTTTTTTTTTTTTTTTTTTTTTTTTTTTTTTTTTTTTTTTTTTTTTTTTTTTTTTTTTTTTTTTTTTTTTTTTTTTTTTTTTTTTTTTTTTTTTTTTTTTTTTTTCTTTTTTTTTTTTTTTTTTTTTTCTTTCTTTCTTTCTTTTCTTTCTTTTATATTTACAATAATTAAGAGAGCAAAATTTTATGTAAGTCTTCCATAGCAACTACCTGAAAAACAGTTTCATTCACCTCCAGTGTCCCACAGGTATGTCTGATGGTCATCCTTGAGCTGTTCCTTCATTGCATAGTAATTGTGGAGACAGAACCACAGAACAGACATCTCCAGCTGAATTCAAACCTCACAAATGCAGAAGTAGAAAAATATTTACATAACAGATGAGGGAGAAGTGACCTGAATACAACCAGAGAGTAAAGAGAAATTGGCATATATCGGTGTAGGTTTTCATTATAGCAGAAGCAGTACAGCACACCTACTCCATAATTTTTCCTGTACTTCAAGGTTGTGTGAGATGTTTTGGTGTGCTAACCAGTAACTCTTAACTGAATTCAATTATTGTTGGTGTGGACCAGCCCTAAAATAAGTGGGACTTTGTTGATTTTTTTCTTAGGTCTTGCATCAATTTTTCTTAGGTGGAACTACAAGAAGCCATTTCAGGGTGTCATTATTTCACATCTGTGAGTGAAAGATAGGAATGTTACTTGTTATTCTGCTTTGGAAAATCTTGTGTTGCGACCTAGCTATACATGAGTATATAGTCAAATACATGAGCATACAGTCAAAATAACTTTGGTTCTTGCAAAGGGGGGGTTAGGTACAAAAATAAAAATACTTCCCAACTAAGATGTACTATAGATATTGCTCAGGTGAAATCGTGGCCTGCCAATTGTGTTTTGTGTTTACTCTCCCTGTCTTTTCTGATGGCCATGCTGTTGCTAAGAAAGGGGCATTTGACAGTGCTGAAATGCAGCGTTTAACTTATGGTGAGGCAGTTGATCCCTGTGCAAGAGGCAGTATAGTCTCTTTGAATTCATTGAGGAGGATACTGTGAAAACCTGAATTTACTGTTTTGCCTGAAGGTTGGAGATAAAAAGCCAGTTAGTATCTTGAGAGTAAAAAAGGCTTAGCATGCTTCAGGGAGGAAAAGAGAGCTTGGGATTCTATTGCAAAAGCATCTGCTTCTGCTGAATTTTGAGTTTGCGGGATCCTTTCAAATGGGCTATTAAACCCCTCTGACTCATATCCTGGTCCATTAGGGAGGGAAAGGGCCAGTCTTTGTCTGATATACTCTCAGCCTCTTAAGATAGTCCTTTTTCCTTACTGCCAATGGGTACTTTATATTTCCCCTTTTTCTCCTCTCACTGTAAAAAAGCAAACAACTAATCTCTTGCCCTTCTACCAGTCCTCTACCTTGATTTCAAAATGATACACAGAAGCAGGGTTAAATGTCTCCTGTGCGACCTTCGTGACAGCACCTTTTTGTATCAAAAGGAGCATCTTTCTTGATAGTCTTACAATAAAATATAAACTGCTGCTAAAAATAAAAAATAGTTCAAAAAGAATTCAGTTTTGATTTTAGCTAAAGCAGTGCTAATTTGCAGTGGCTAGTCCAGCTTTAATGCAGATACGTTATGAAGTTGGAACAATCAAGGGTGTTTCTGCACTGTGAAAGAATTCTCAGCTCCTTATTGCTATGCTCTACACTTGCTACCCATCTCTATGGCAGAGAAACCAATTCCTTCAGACATGAAGTCTGTGTGAAGTTCTGGGAAGGATTCCCTCCTGAACTGCTCCAGATGCTCTAGTTTGGCTCCTTATGCACTATATACTTCCCTAACCCTTTCTTGGAGTTCCTTGGGTTATTTCTCTCAAACACTCCCCATGTTATATTAGGTCATATAATACAGAACCTCAATGTCTTACCATGAAAATGCTAGCCTTATGGGCTTCGATGGACTCTTTCTTCCCTTGTTTTTGAAAGTTTGGGCTGACTCACAGGGGGATGGATCAAAAAAGATGATGGTTATTTCTTAGAGACGCTGATCTCAATATCATACAGTGGCCATGCAGCCAGTATGCCATAGAGGGAGCTAGCTGTAAGCCATGTGGTAACAAGGCATTTGGCAGCATATGCCTGAGAGACAGGAACTATTCCCTTATGTAAAATACTTCAGCAAACTTTTTCTCTACATTCTTTTCTACAAAGATGTATGGATGTACTGATTATGTGCTCATGCACTCTTGGGTGGACTTACTGAAATTAGCAACCTTTCACATAGTAAATAAAGTTGGCACTTGTGTCATTCATGTAGAATGATGACATTTGTATGCACAGTATGCACATAACTGAAGTAATAGTTTTCCAGAAATATGTATAACTATATGTAGCTGCTGTAATTAATTCCCAGAGTAGTGAGAAAAGCACTATAAAATAAAAATATCAACCTTCAGTAGCATGTTGTGCCTGTAAATCAATCTATTATTTCACATTAAAAGTCATTTAGTTTATACCTGAATGCATTTTTATTCAGATCAGCCCATCTCATTTTGCATGATGCTAGTAATACCCACGCATCTGCAGATGTCAGTGGCTTTTGACTGTTGAACTGAAATATCTAGAACAGGATTGGAAAGTTTTTACATAAACTTTCAGTGCTGAAAATGAACTAGTATGTATGAAGAAAGACGATTAAGGCATATGAATAGCTCAGCCTTCACCTTAAGTTTACAAAGTTGTCTGGCTGAGATCAGGGGCTGTATTCTTCAATACCTACTTACACTAGTGACTTATAAGTCTGTCATTGCTAAATAATCTCCAAAATTAACAGTCAGACTGCCAGTGTTACACAGGTATTTGATTACTGGGAAGGCAAGTTTTAGTTACACAGCAGTGTGTACCTAATGGTTGATGGTATCCATCATACCATAGAAAAAGTGGCAGGTTTCCAAAGCTATGTCAGCTTACAGTAAATTGTCACAATGAAAACAATAGTTCATTAGAACAAGACTAGAAGACAAAGTACCTTCTTCAGAAGTCCAGCTGAGTGACTTATGGAGACTATGGTCTGTAGTTTGGTCATCTAGAGGCTTACATCAACACCTGTTCTTGTTAGAGCAGTCACTGGCTTGTGCATTGGCTTCTGGGGGATGAAGTTATATTCATGCAAGAACTGCACAGAAATACAGATTTTATTATTATTATTATTATTTATTTATTTTTCTGACAGTCCCATTGCAATTCACATACTGGTGTAGGACTGAAAAATATTTAGTGCCTTTTATAGGATGTACTATACATCATACGTATACCATCATAAATACATGATACATGTATGATTATTATCATACATAATCATTATGTACATTATGTATGATCGCTATGTACGTTATGTATGATCATGATGATACATTATGTACATTATTTATGATCATTATGATAAATAATCGTCATAAATACATGATACTATACATCATAAATACATGATATTGTACCATGTATTGATACAGGGTGTATACTAATATGACATACATGAAAACAATTATTACAGTAGAAGCTATTAACCTATACTATGGCACAGCTAATGTTGGCAAAGGTTCTGCCCTACTCATCGGGAATATAGTAACCATCTGGGTGTGATAAGTCATTTCTCATATTTTACAAATAATTTTATCTGCCTTGCCTTGTGTCTTCTCATTGTAAAATAAGATAGATCTATGCTAATTTTATAGAAACTATTAATAATTATTGACTTTTACTGTACTCATTTGTGATATTTTTATAGGCTGTACAAGCTGCAGTGTTACCATCATTGCATACAGGGACACCAAAACTAAACAGTAAAAATGAACATTCACTTTTCACTGGTAGATATTTATCAGAGATCAGTTCCTTTGTTGAAATTGTGATGTTTTGTGCAATCATACTGATTTTGACAAGCTTTTCATTAACAAAACTGATTACAGAAGTTGAATGCCTGATTTGCCACATTTCTGTCATTACAAAAATTCTGTTCTATCTTTGTCATTATAGAAAAATGGCATTTAGACATTAAAGACAATCCTAGCTTTGATGATTCAAGAGTGTCACAGGAGGGAATCCCTTTGAAACTTCCAGGACTTCTCCAGCTTTTAGGCTCCTTCCACAGACATAGGAATTCAAGATGAAAGTTTATTTCTTTATTTTTAACATACTTATTTTAAATCCTTCTGTATTTCCTTTAATTGGAAAATAGAATGCCTATTTTTTCTTTTGGAAAACAAAAGTATTGCAAAAAAGTAAATGAAATTCTGACCTTTATTGGGCTCTACGGTCTTCAATTTGAGTGCAGGTAGAAGCAAAGAGAAGTCAACCAAGTAGGATTAGTGAACATTTCACACCCATTGTTGCAATATATAAATTAACTTTTACCAATACTGTAGTTATTTACTGAAATATTTGCTAGGTCTGTAGGTGCACACAGGATTATTTTACAATGTGAAGCCAAGGGTTCTGACATCCACAGTGAGAATCCCCAAACAATGAAACAAAATATGTGAGGATAAATTGTTCCTCTCTCATTTTATTTTGAAGTTAATTTGTTGTGAAGTATATCTATTATGTTTTGCTTTTTTTGGGGGGGGGGGAAGACTTAAGCTTTTTTTCCTTTTTATATTTAAAAAATTTTGGCGTGTGTTTTATTGTGGATGTGCTTTAGGTAAAGGAATTCTGCTTGCAGTTTCTTACAGTGTAAGTACTGGAGATGATGTGTCTTTTTTCTAATTTTCAGAATTCCCTCCAGAATCTTGAGAATTACTGAAGTAAAATGGGAACTTCTTGATCTCTATGAAAATGTGTATTTTCTTGAGACCCTGCCTGGGCAAGGGTTGAATAATATATTATATACATATATTACATTGTATACTGTTACAAACTTGAAAGGATCCAACAGAGATTTCCTTCTCAGAAATGTGATTATAGGATTTTCATACACACCCATACATAAAAAGAGGAAATTAACATTGGAGTAGAAGGAAAAGTTTTCTGTTACACTCCCCAAGCAAAGGTCTTTCTTTAAACTACCATCATCAGCATTATGCACCTATTATTTTCTGTTTGGTTTATTTTCATGACAAAAACAAACAAACAAAAAAACCATCAGCTTCAATGACGTTTTTGTCTATGTAAAATTCATTTTTACACCATCGTTTCACTGGGGTATTCCTCTTGAAAAAGAGCTGCATCTTTCAAGATAATTTCTCAAAGCATTTTCACTGTTTTAACTGCTTTAAGGAAGCTCGGTAGAGAAAGGACTCTGTTGATGTTTATCACGAGTACCGAAGTAGGAGATACACTTGTACTAATCACAATTCATGGTATTAAATCTTTATGGATTTGGAAAAAAAGTAGCATCTCAGAACCATTGAAATTGTTATACTGGCTTTCACAGTCCAGATTCATACAATCACTTTTATGCTAGTGTCTCTTGATTGGCTTTTTCTCTGTTCAGTTTAGGTTAATCAAAGATGCTCTTCGTTGTCCTTCACTGCAAGAATTATTTCTTTCCTTTGGTCATTTGATTTAGACACATCATATCCCTAATGATATAAAGCACACAAACACAACAAAATTCATCATGGGATTTTTGTTTTGTTTGCTTGTTGGTTTTTTGTTTGTTTTGCTTGTTTTAATATTATTTCCTTTAATATCCCTCTGCCATTCTCTGAGAGAATGAAAAACACTAAAGACAGTGTGTTATTCTGGCCTGGAAAGGGAAGGGCACTTGATCTGCGAAAGAAGCTTGTATCAAGAACAATGCAGAATTTCCCCTTCACTCTTCCAAGACAAAAAAGGAAAAATAACAGATTCTCAGAACAAAGTTATTGTTGATAAGAATTTCTGTATAGACTTGTTTAAGACATTGATGTAAACTCTTATTCTGTATGTCTGGTGATTCTGGACTAAATTCAACTTCTTTCTCAGGAACACGTAAAGGATCAGCAGTAACAGCTGCCTGAAAACTACGAGATACATAGGTCCAGAATGCTGAATCTAAGTCAGCAAATGGAGTGTCTTTTTATTTATCTTCTCTGGAACATTTCTTGGACTACTATAATGAGGTTTCTTTGTCCAGCTTTTCTTGGACACCAGATTAGCCATCAGAAAAGGTCCAGTTACACTTCTGATAGAACCTCCTCATGTTGCTGAATGGTGGAAGTCATGGGCTAATTCCATTAGTCATTACATCATGGAACACAAGAGCACAATGACCTTGACAAAGCACATAAACTCATTTCCCAAACAAACATTTCCTTACCAAAAGTATGTAAGTTAAATTTCTCCATTCTGAAAGTTCTTTTGGTTAAATCTGTTTAGCTTTCTGTCTCTACAGCTACTTTTTCACCTCATTGCTAATTCCAAATATGAAATATGAGGGACTTGTGTAACACAAAATATCATTTTCTTTTCCTTTCTCCTGGTAGATTTCATTATCAATGTGAGTTTCTCTGTTGAGTATGTAAGGCTTTGTACATTCCTGGGATGAGCCTTTGAACTTTTTTAATTTGCTCTTGGTTCTTCAAACAATAACCATCAACAAAGATTGGAGAAGCCCTTGTTACAAAGATAAAACCATCACATTGCTCTGTCCTTACCAGATGAAATCTGTTTTGTGTTCATAAAGTTTCATGTCTGATACCTTTGAATGTGGAGATCCTGCCTTCATTCTCAGTAACCTCAACTCAGGAATGCAATGAGAAATAAAGGGAAAAACAGTCTTAGATGTACGTAGAAAAACAATCCACAATGTCAATCAGTAATTTGAGAGTAACAAACAGTCACATTTGTCCACTTACTGAACATTACATTTGATACTGTTAACTTACATCTTGTATTTTTCAGCAAGTTAAAATTACCACAGTTATAAGAGTAAGTTTGGTACACAGTGTGTAGCAAAGCCCATTCGTTAAAAATCTGACATATATTAGATTAACACAGTGTAACGTGTTCTAGGAGTAGATTTCTACATATTTAATGTAGAAGTCTCTGAACTCTACAGAACAAATTGCTTCAGTGTGTCAATGAAACTTATTCCCTTTCTCTAAATTGAATTAAAGATTGAATATTTTTACTTTTGTGTTTGTTTTTGTGACTGTGCACACAGGACACATCTTGCACTTAATACTCTCCCATAGAACTGAATGCTTACTTCAGGAGCTTAGCAAAATAGAGGAATGTCCAAAGCAAGCTAATAGCAGTTGTGATTCTTTGAAAATGTGCTTTTAGTTGTTTGTATGCATGCATCATTTTCAGTAAACTAAAGAAATTTTCAAAACCTTGTGAATATGTTACTTGGTTTCTGAATATACTCTAAAATACTGTTTCCTTCTCTTGTTTCACTTAATTTGCATCAAACTTTTCACAAAATGTCTCTTCTTTGGTGGGACAATACTGGCACCAGAATTGATTGACAAATACATTGATAAATACAGTGGAGCTGGAACCAGAAGCAGTAACATATTTTCCCAAACACATACTGAAACAGTTGCTCACATTCTTTGCTCAAGAGTTGCAGAAAAAGAATATGAATTAGAAACTGGAGGCAAGACAAGTTTTAAGCATTCATAATACCCTAGGAAAGGAAGCAGGCAGAGGTTCAGCAATATAAAGCTGGCTGAACCCCAGAGTACAGTGGCTGCACTGCAGACACAGAGAGGCATGGAGTGCAGCAATAGCAGAGTCTGAAAAATAAATACATGAAAAACCTAAACTGCTGAGTGCTCCAGAGGTGACAGCAAGTTTGATGTGGCAGATATAACCTTCGCCTTGCAGCTGTTCAGAAGAGGAATGTCTAGTAGAATCACATACCTTTGCAAGCAAGTTGAGAAAGCTGGAGTTGGAAGTACAAGTAGCTATTTAGCTAAATTCTCGCCTAACTCCAATGGATGGTAGCGAAAAGAATAATTACTATGAATAATCCCAGTAATTAGTAAGAATAATCTTGCTGAGACAAAATGTGATCAGAAGCCATTCAAAGGTCTGAAAATTCTCTTCTCTCAAATCAAAAGCAGTGACTTTGTTTACAATTGCTATTATAATATTTGTGTGTCAAGACATTAGCACTATCTACTTAGGGTTTTTTTTCATACCTTCTCTTGTCTGGACTCCCAGGCACTGGACTTTTGTCTGGACTCCCAGGCACTGGAATGAAAGAATGGCTGTGAGATCATTCTGTCCCAGCAAAACTGTTGAGCTCTGGCTGCTGGGTGTGCTCCTTTGATCTGCTGTGTGACAGGAATTTCTGACAGAATGGTGGAAAGACATTTGAAAGAAGATACTATTTAGACATTTACAAAATCTCACTTTTTTTCCAAATATATATATATATATATATTTATGGTAACCTGTGGAATCCATGCAGATTTAGTTCATTACTTATCAGGTTGTTCTAGAAGAGCAGTATATGAAAGTAGAAAATCAGTTTTTCTGTATATCAGCAGTACTTCACTATTATTTTCTCTTCTTGGTCATTACTAAAATTGTATCAATCTAATTTATAAAGTTGATCAGTACTTAACTTTCTAGCTATCTGGATTTCAACTTAGTATAAGATACAAATCAGACAAATATATTAAGTATGTGAAGCATTAAAAACACAACAGTATATATTTTAAATCAGATGCCTTCAAGCCAGCAGTTAATTTGCACATCAGTATGCATTTTAAAATACTAATACAAATATACTAATACTAGTATATTTGGGGGGTGGGGGTGGGGGTGAGGTTATTTGTTTGTTTTTGTTTTTACTGTGAAACATTTTTAAAATTGAGCATAATTTTTCATTTAAATCTGAAAAAAGTTGCAGGTGTTTGGCAACTGCGTAGCATGAATATAATCTTTCAGGTCACTTAATCATTGAAGTCTTGCAGGAACAGGAACAAAGGCATTTAGTTGTATGGGTAGAATTCCTGAATAGTCTTTCTGTCTTCTTGAGGAACAAGGCTGAAATATTGGTGATAATATACTCGTCAAACATGATATGACTGAGAAAGACATGGCTTGAGAGGAAAAAGAGGAGAAAAAAGTAGTCACTTATATTTATTGTGAGGAACTGACGAGGAGGTTCTTACAAAATATGGATCAAAATAGAAGGATGTCTAATTCAAATAATTCTTTTAGAGTATTCTGGAAAAAATAAAATTCACATGATACAGCTCAGTCTGTTTAGAGGTGGGATCAGGCCAGATCGATCAAGGATGTTTCTTTGGGCTCAATACTTGGATCATAATGACTTTCTCGAAAATGTTGAGTTTCCTGTCTTCTGTAGCGATGCAAATCTAGCCAGATTATCTACCTCTATCTGGTTTCCAGCTCAAAGCAAAATCTTCCAATGCTGTTAACATCATCCTCAATATGAACCTTTTCTGCTCTACACTGAGCATTTGTTTGAATGACAACCTAAATTTAATCTGAATTTTATCTCAGTTTCTGGTAATTTGTGAAACATTTTGTGAATTTTAATGATCAGCAGAATATCATTGCAGTCCCCGGAATGATTAATAAAAACAAGTTTTCAAAAAAAAAATTGTGCACAAGAAGTACTTTGACCATATATATGACTATAAAGTATGGGGATTTCCATGGGAAAAAAATGCTAAAGGATTTAATAAATGATGATCATACCTTCTCACAGATGATCATACTTTTTCACAGTTTCTTTTGGAGGATGTGTCCTGCTTTCAGCCCCCTGACACTTTTCTTTCTATGCTTATTGTATTGGAAGGCAAGTTTCATTCATGACCTATGATACCATTTCTTTAGTTGCACACCTCATTAAATTTACTTCCTTCTAATCTCTACAGGTCTCTTTCTTTCTGCCTACTACTGAGTTTCTCTTGGGTAAAAGCCAGTTGATGTACATTAAATATTGGCGAGACAAGAACTGTTTTCTTACCATCTCTGTCTCTTCTGCTGGTTTACTTTTCAATTGCTGATAGCTGAATGTAGCCCCACATCTTCACAGCACCAAGGAAGCCTTACTCTGTTCAAGAGCACTCAGTCATCTTTCATTCTTCAGATCACTGAGTGAAAGACTCTCTCCATTAAAAGCTGTGGTACATCTCTCTACATTGTTCAATGGGGCAAGATTTTATTCATATGCTGTAGAAGTATGTGCATTGTCAAATGCCACTGCTTTATCCTAGTATAACATTACTCAAGGTTTCATCTGTTCCTTAGCTGTACTGCAGTCTCTTAAGTTATTTTCCCAAGTAGGATTGCTTCAGTAAGAAATGAAGAATGTTATAGGATTTTTTTATACATAATTATGATATTTAATAGTTTTATTTTAAGTCAAGATCAAGTGTTGAAGCCAATCATGATTTACAGTTGGTGTGTGTTTCCTGCTTGGTATCTTTTGAAATTCAAGATGCTTCATATTTGTACTCATGTTCACATTCTTCCTGACTGCAGATGTGTATTTTCTGTTAGAACTAATGGGAATTACACATACACATCAAAGACAGAAAATGTCTCACAAGCCCAATTTGAAATAGAAATATCTAGAAGACATATTTGCTAGATCTGGTTGTCCTCATACATTATTCTTGCAGGTGACACTATCACTACTGGTTTGGTACCAGATAGGAAATCATTAACAGCTTATTTTCTAATTCATTTCCTGATTTGGATAATTTCTTTCATTTTCATCCACCTCCTGTTTATCTCCTTTCTACTCAGAATGTTAATTTCCCTTTCACATTAAGTTCTGCTGAAGTCAGCACAGACGTAAACAAATGGACTTTTTTTAACCAATATGCTTCTCTTGGAATCAACCATTTTCCTGAAATACCACGATACTTCATTTCTTATCTATGGCTTTTTTAATGCATTTTTCATCTAAGACCTTTGTTTCAGTATATTGGCAGTACACTAAGGGCATAACTGGGCATGAACAAGAGAATTTTTTTATCTGTAACTACTGACACATGTTGCCCCTTTTTGGTTTTCAAGGTTGTTCAAAATAATCTAAAGTAGTACATTTTTTTTTCAATTTGTATTTATTTTCTTTGTAATAAATAAGGTTGCTAGTGTAACACACTTCTTTCCACTAAACAAAAAGTCATCAATAAAGTTCTCTTCGCAATGAAGAGAGGAAACATGTCTGCATGCATTTCATATTGATTTGGCAGAACTTTTTTCATTAAATTGTTAAATGATATTTTTAGCCTGATGCAAAGAAAAAACAAAAGCCTGCAAACCAGCCTTTCTTAAATGTATTGGTCAGGAAAGACCAAATGAATACATATATTAAACCTGTATTATGATACAATTAAATTACATTTAGTGGACGGTACAGATTCCAGACGTCACTCCAATTCTTTTCTTTCCCATCATTAATAATGACATCTGTAACCCTATTAAACCCATCCAAGGTTTAATTCCAGCCATATCTGGTGGTTTCTCTCCCTGTTCACTTTTTGGTGCTTGTTTAAAATGCCCAGTACATTACAGATGAGCTGTAAAAAGAAATGTCTGTTCATCAAAGCTTTATGCTTCACTATAAAGTAAATGGAATCTGCAGTTTATTTCCAGTATTCTGCTAATAGCCTCATTGAAGGAAAATTTGTGCAAAAGGATTGCTTAAGATTAATCCTTACAGATCTGCAGGGTTGGAGTGCCATACTCTACAGTCTTACTCCTTAAAATGAAATGTTCTGCCCTTGGCAAATTTAGGCCTGTGCTTTGTCAATTTTGGCCTACTGACATCTGACATAACATTCCAGAATAAGGTCTGTATATACATAAATTTTGTCTGTATTTGTGTTCAGCTGCCAACAGCTAGTGCTCCTCTAATTGACTTTCTCACCATTTTTGGCATACTGTTCATTTTGTAGTCTGTAAGATGCTTAACATATGTTATTTTAAAAAGTCATTTTAGTGCCTGTAACTAAGTATGCATAGCTCAAATTGGTTTTTCTTTGCCAGCTGTTTCTGTTTCTATTAATGATGTATGTATACTCACATACTGCATTCTAGTTTGTATAAACAGAACTGGCATTTACAGAATCTCTCAACACTTTCTCACAATCTTGGTTTCAGTATTCACCTTGTGTCTTTTGTCTGGAGGACCTTGCAACATTTCAGAAGGCAAGTGTATACTTACTGGCATTCCTGAAAATTATATGAATCTGTAGAACAGGCTTTTTTTTTTTTTTTTTCCTGATAAAAAGGTAGTTCATGTTTGTTAGAAATTAGGTATCCTTTATTCCTCTGTAATAAGGCAATATATCCCTGATCTGATCTTTTTTTGGTCTTTCTGTCTTCATCCTCAGTCAGCTTATGATAAAAGCAAAACACTCCTAGTATTTTAAAAGAAACATATGGTTAATGTGACTGTAGCATGTTTTAAATTAATACAAAGAAATCTCAAATATTTATATATGCTATTCCTTTTTGGCATTACCAAAATACATTTCAACTTTAGCATGAGAATTGCCTTCTGTTGGAAGTTCTGTGCTTCCAACAGTTCAGTGCTTTCTGTTTTCTTGGCTCATTCAGGCAATTCTTTTTTTATTTTTTTTTGTTAGCATGGATATTTAATAAATCCAGGTAAAATTCTGCATTCTTGAGCAAGTGTTACAACAACAACTATGGGTGAAAATCAATATTGGGGTTTTGTTCATGTTCAAAGAAAAAGCACAGAAAAACAGACGTGGCAACAAAACTGGTTGAAAGCGTATGCACGAAGGAGTGCACTCCACATTTGATATCAGACATAAGCTTGAACTGCACTGCTCAGATCCACATTTGAATTTCACCAGAGTTCAAGGTTACACCAATATGACTTATTACAGATACAAGGAATAAAGCCTAAGGCTGGCTCTGCACTAGTACATAATCTTCTGTTTTTATCTTGCATTTTGCTTGGAGATGTCCCCTTGGTTATTTAAGCATTCAAATTACTTGAACAACAACAAAAAGTTGATGTCTGCTTCTACAGAGACTTCTCTTTCTTATTTTGTTCAGGACTTCTCAAAGCCTGCTGTTGATTTCCAATGAATTAGTGGGCTTTCTCAAGCTTCATAAAGAAAAATTTAAGACACTTTGTAAAGGCAGCTACTCACCAGATATGTAAGTCCACTTTCTCTGCTTGAATTTTAAGGAGAAAAAAATATATGACACATAATTCAGTCTTGCTCACTCACTGCATATAGTGCCTAACACTAAAGACATTTAGCAAAGGAAGACAGTTTCCAGCTTTTCTCCTGAACCCACAGAACTGACAAAAACAATCATATACATAATAGGATTGTACAGCACTATTTCGAGGCACTATTTTTTTTATTGTAACCCAGCATTGATTTTTAAGACATATGATATTATTACTTAAAGCAGTGACAGTAATGGGCTAGCAACCGAGGTAACACCAGTTTAAGCACAGAAATAACTTGACCATGATTCATTAATGAGGTTGTACCAGTCTCTAATCCTGTTAGGTATTTATACTGCTTTCATTTCATTGTACTGCAATATTTTGTAGTACTTATGAAATAATCCTCACAACATCCAGAAAGTCAGGAAATATTTACAATGCTACATAGAGAAAAAGGACCCAAGATACAAAAAAAAATAAGACTTCTAAAAGTCTTTCCAGCATAAAGAAACAGATGAATCTTTATTGTATTTTGTTCAATTCATCTGATCTGGTGAGGGACCTAACTGTCCTTCAGATGACTGCCTCCCCTAACGTCATGTCTGTAGTAGAACTGGGAAGAGAATATCAGATCCTGACTCAGAATTCAGTAATTTGTTCAGTAAATCACCTTTACCAGGGGTATTCAGTTGTGTTTTGTTGTTTTTTTTTAATCTATTTTTTCCAAATGAATCAGTGCCATTTAGTGAAATTAGCCATTTTATAAGTTTTTTTTATACATAACATTTGTGGCAAAGTACTTTTGCAGTACATATCCATCAAGTGGAGATGCTTACTTCTGCTAGGACATTTCCATGTCAAATCAAATTTACACAGAGATCTACTGTATTTTTGAAGGGCACTAGTCATGGGCATATATAGTAGAATCAGTGTGTCTGTTATAAAAGTTAATGAAAGCCCCAAAGACTGCAAAGACATACTAGCTTGAAAATACATTCTGTAAGAACTTTCTTGTCAAGGAAAGCTTTTGAGACAGAAGGAACTGCAGTGGAGCTGCCTAATGAAAAATTGATGCTGGTTTAACACATAATGTTGTGGTAATCCACAGGTAAAGCCAGCCTCTTACTGTTGGACTTTGTGAATATACCTTTAACCCCTACATCTGTTATCCCCAATTAAACATTTTTAAGCCAGTGAAGAATTTGCCTGTGCTTGCATTACTTGTATGGTACTTCCTAGCTAGTCCTTACATTCAGATTACCACACATAAAGAATAGTCTGACTAGTTCATGTTTATGGATAACGCAAAGCAAGCTTTAACTATTTGCTTAAAGTTATTAGACAAGATAATTATTCAGCAAACAGTCTCCAAACATGTGACTTGTGAATATTTGCTGCTCGATGTTTTAACTTCTTTTTTTTTTTTTTTGTAATAATTACACTCTGGTTTTACACTTCTCACTAACCATGTTTTTGGAATATTGGATAAAAGGTGTTTGAAATTTCTGCCCTATTAATTTTAAAAATTATGAATAGGTAGGAAAAAGTAAGAACAGATTTCATAGTTCAAAAATACTGGCTATCAAAATATTCCACTCATATAAGCATGGGAGGGGGTCTCAGAACAAGACAGAGGACAGCACAGCACTGCTAACACTATGACACAGCAAGGATGCGCTGCAGTCCCTAAACAGTTGACTCAGTCAAACCAGTGAGATGATTTCCTGGAGCATAGTAAAGGGAATGTAGAAGAAAATATGCCTTTTATTTATGACTAAAATAGTATTAGTCTACAGCAATGGTTGGCTTTCAGTAGATTTATTTGGTGGATAATAAATACAAGGTCCTTGGAAACATTCTGAAATGCTAATATTTGGAACCTTTTTTGTCTAAGACATCTGCTTGCCACACTACATAAATTATTCACTTCTTTTCACACCTTCTGCCTGTGATGTTTAAGCTTCACTGCACAGCAGAACATTGTGAATTGAGAAAGCTTTGTATGATGCTGTGGGTACAGTTATGCTGCCAAAAAGCTGTGGCATGGTATTGAAGTAAGATCTGAGGCCATGTAAGTAACCATTTTCAAGAAAGTGATTCATCATACAACAATTTCAAGAAATAAGCCTCCAGTATAGATCTTATTGATAAATGCTAATACAGTGCTTGCTCCTATAGCTGTCTTTTTACTACTTCCCTCTGTCTATGTCTGTGTGGTATGTTTTTTCCTATGCATTTTCTTCTATTTACTGCCCAATTCAAAATATCAGTCATAATAATAATAATAATAGTGTCAACATACACTGTTCGTAGTTGTGTGAGCCACATATTCAAATGGTGTACACTGTTAAAGCTCCGCTATCAGTAATAGCAATACGTAAGTTTAAGCTATTTCAATGATTAACTGTATCAGTTAATATTTCATATTTCTCTTTTCATATAATGGCAGATTTTGTTTTGTATAGACCTATGACATAAAAATCCATTAAGACCAACAGGTAAGTGTGGTGTGTGAATGAAAAGTGGTGATATTGTACTGACATGTAGAATAGCTGTCAAGTTTATATATACCTCATTGTGCATTAGTTGTTATGCCAATCATCCTCAAACATAAACACAGGATCTAACAGCCTAAAGCAAGAATACAAAGGATGCCTGTACAGCTATTTGTCTGTGTCAGGTCATTGGGAATCTATAAAGTATTTTTAAATTTGTTAGAAAAATTATGTAATATTGTGTATTCATGTTGCCAGCTTGTTGAGATATACTTGAGATGTACTTTATTGTCTCTGATAACCCATTGCCTATTATGCATGGTCCCTATTTTGAAAGCCACTGGCTATTTTAGTACTTCTGTCCCCATAGTTCAGCAAACCTATTAGGAGCTACTTTTCTGTCATATGGCAAATTCCCCAGGAAGTGCTTCCTAACATTGCGTCAGGAGAAATATTTATCAGTTCAAGTATTTTTTGAAAGAAGAAATCACATGGAAGTATTCCTACATGTTGAGTGAAAAACCTTCACTCTATTAAACATGCGTGCATGACTCCCATTTTTCCTAACTAGAATGTAAGCATATACCTTGGATTAAGCACCCTTTTTAAATACAAGTATCTTTCTAAGTCAGATTTCAAGTGTTCAGTCACAATAGACTGAATTTCAGATACTAAGCAGTCAAAACAAACTGTTCATTAACAAGCACCTGTCAAATAATTATTCATACAAAATATTTGGCGTTTTTGAAAAACAAATTCAAGAAAAACATAATACATTGGCAGCCATATTCCAAGAAGACAGAGATGACACTCAGTGACTAAACTGTATTCTGAATTACTTGATTCAATCTTTTAGTTATTCTTTATTGACATGCTGTACTATTCCAAATGAGGTATTAGTGCTGTTCTTAGAAGCATGAGTTGTTTATCTAATAAGATAAATAAGATAAGGAGGAAAAGGCATAAGAGATTGGAGAGATGTGTATATTTGGAATGTTTGAGAGCCTTCCCTTTTTATAAATTAATAAACCTTCTCATTCAGGAGAAAAACATTTGTTACAATACCAGTGAATATTACAATATTATAAACAAGGTTAGTTTGAATAGTCTTTGGGGGTAATTTATGGAACATACCGTTGTTGTGCTGTACTTTTCTAATGCCATGGCCTCAGTTGGGAGTTCCAACCCTCAAACATAATACTGTAATTCTGTGAAAATTCCATTCCTTGGAGTTATAGGTGACAAAGAGGTTGTGAAGGGAAGGGAAGGGAAGGGAAGGGAAGGGAAGGGAAGGGAAGGGAAGGGAAGGGAAGGGAAGGGAAGGGAAGGGAAGGGAAGGGAAGGGAAGGGAAGGGAAGGGAAGGGAAGGGAAGGGAAGGGAAGGGAAGGGAAGGGAAGGGAAGGGAAGGGAAGGGAAGGGAAGGGAAGGGAAGGGAAGGGAAGGGAAGGGAAGGGAAAACACTTCAGACGCCAACTTAAATTGAACTTGGCTGTAAGTAAATAACAGATCTGATGTAACATTTGTTGGCAGACTGTTGAAGAAATCATGATGAAGCCAAAGAATTATTCTCTTGGAAACCCTTCTTTAACTTTCAACTGTCTCTGCGTTCAGACAGACTTGTCTAACACTGAACACAAAGAAATGCTGATTGCAACTTTGATAGAGTTAAAAAGGAATCTATTGTACAATGAATAACTGAGATGATGATGATACTTAGTGGATGGTGGCTTCGCATGCTGTGCCTGCCATTTACACCAAATTGTTATTAAGCAGATGGAAACTTTACACTTTGGATCTCATAAAAGTACATATCAGAGCTTTTGATCAAAGCTAATTGAAACTCTACCTATTTGTTGCACATGTGCAGCAGCTTTCTCCGTTTCTCGCTGCTGACATGCAAGATGATTATTTGAAAGAACTTGCTCCTCCCTAGATTATAAGCAGAAAAGAGATATATATCCAGGGGGGGAAATCTGTCAACAAAAACATTTAAAATTGCTGTAGATGCATTCTTTCTCTGTGCCTAGGCAAAATCAAAAAATGCAAATGAATATTAGGTACAGGCCACTTGCTGTGAAAAGTCAATGGTTGTGGGCAAATTTCAGAGAGGGCCTGTGGCGTATTTGTGCTGCGTGTAGGCTTTATGTTTCAGGGAGCAGTGCTGGTCAGGGTTGTTCATAGCTCGCTAACAAATAAGGTGGGGCATACTGGTCACAGAAACTACACGATACATGGTTACATACAGTGATACTGCTTAACGCGTTACTAATTCGACTCATACATCGTGAAGACAGTTGCCTGGTCTTTGCAGGCAGAGAGTGTTATCAGCAGGCCAGGAAAAATGATCTCATTCTGGCACCAGGCTATCAAACAATAGTGATGCTCACAGCCTGTATCATAGAGGGCAGATCTGGTACACCTGCCATCTTCTGAGCAAAGCATGGAGAAAACCCATTTACCAGGTCTTTGTTCTTTAGGGAAACATATTCTGTACTGCTCCGGGGGATGCTGCCATTTTAGAAAGCTAAGGCATAACACATTCAGCTATGCAATATCTTCAAAAAATAATCTTCACAAAGTGGCTACATGAAAAATATACAAGTTTGAGAACCTTTTTTTCAAGGCTAAATTGGCAGCAGCTCTTGCCATCTTCATTTTTTACTGGTCACTAATAAATACTGGCTAAGCCTCTCATTCACAAATCTGCAAAATGTAACTAGGCACTGTACTCCTATCTCACATATAATTAATCAAACAGCTCAACAAAACAACTTTATTGAAAGTAGTAAAGAAAAAAATAACAAGGGAGATGAACAGACCAATATATAGTTAGTCATTCTCCAACATATAACAGCAAAAAGTATTTAAATCTCATTAAAAACTATTTCGGTACTCACTGTGTGTTCTCATTGCGGCACCTGCTATGGCAGCTTGCACCATCCAACTCCTGCGGTGGCACCTCACTGTTTGTGATAGCTCCCCTGCTCTGCCCTGGATCCCACACAGATGCAAAACCTTGCCGTGCTGCTGCAAGAGCTGCCCCTCCTGCTCCACTAGCTGCTGTGCCTGGTCTCCCCCAGTCACCAGGTGCTCTTGTGAGAGTTTGCTTCTTAGCAACACTAAGAAGGACAGAAAACACAGTCCCCCGCCTTTTTTTTTTTTAATGACTGTTCTTCCTTGAAGGTATACCTTTACTTCGTGCCTGACAGGAGTCGCCTTCAGATGGTGAGGGCTTGTGCCTTGTGTAGGGGCGACTGATACTGGCACAAGTGGGTTCCGTGGCTCAGTTGCAGTGCCTGTCACAGGGGTTGGAGTGACTGCAGTGCCTGTCATTTTGTCATCAGATCCAGAGACCTTCTCTTCCCCTTGAGGGTGCTGAATAGCATTGAACAGGGCTCAGGAGGTATGGGCCAGGCCCCAGCACATTGCAGTGATTCCTGTCTCTCCGGATTTGTCAGGGTGACAGCATACTTTTTCCAAGTATATCACTAGTTTTTCAGGATTCTGCACTTGTTCAGGGGAGAAGTTCCAACACACGGGAGGTGCCCACTGTCCTAGGTGCCCGCCCATATCCTCCCAAACACCCTGCCACTCATAGCTATCCTGCCTTGGTGCAGGCCTCTGGGTGGTATTCTTAAATAGTTGTTTAGCCTTAAACAAAACCTGAAACACATTTAGGAGACATAACAATAGGAACATGCTGGTTTGAGAATGCCAAGGATATTCAAAGTTCTCACAAGCTATTGTAACTTGCTTGGAGGAGAAGGGGGAGGTGAAGGAGAAAGAGAAGGCGAAGAAGCAGGGGAAAGTGTCCCCCCCTTGTATCCCTCATAGATTGGCTCTCTGAGGAGAAAAGGAAAAGAGTGTAATTATTAATAGTTTCTGAGAGATGGTTCCTGACGCATGGAGATGGGGGCAATGCTGAGTACAAATATCAGATTAGTCTTATGACTAGTAATAGTATTATATCGTAAGCCAGTGTTACACAGTACAGCAAAACAATAGTTGTAATCCAGCCCCCAGAGGTGACAAACAGCACAACAGAGAGCACAGACAGTGAGTAAGGTGATACACAACACAATGCTGAGAACAAGCACAACTCCAAGAGCAAAAAGGTCAACACTATGACCAACAACTATTAAACTAATATAATAATTATAGCAAATTTGGTTTAACATGCTCTGGTCAGATCTATTGCTATCTCAACCCTTCACGCTCCATGTTGGGTGCCAAAAGGACTGTTCTGGTTTAACCCAGCCGGCAGCTCCGCACCACACAGCTGTTCGCTCGCTCCCTCTCCAGCAATAGTTTGATGGGGGAGAGAATTGGGAAAAAAAGGTAAAACACCTGGGTTGAAATAAAGACAGTTTAATAGGACAGAAAGGGAAGGAAAATAATAATTATTATTATTATTTTATATATATATATATATACACACACAAAACAAATGATATACAATGCAGTTGCTCACCACCCACCAACTGATGCCCAGCCAGTCATGGTAGCCCCCAAACCAACTCCCCCAGCTGTTATTGTTCAGCATGATGCCACACAGAGTGGGATATCCTTTGGGCCAGCCTGGGCCAGCTGTCCTGGCTGTGTCCCCTCCCAGCTCCTGGGGCACCCCCAGCCTACTCCTGGCAGGGCAGCACGAGGAGCTGAAAAGGCCTTGGCTCTGCGTGAGCTCTGCTTTGCAACAACTAAAACATTGGTGAGTTATCAGCCTTATTCTCAGCCTAAACCCGAAAGACATCACCATACCAGCTGCTAGGAAGAAAATTACTTCTATCCAAGCCAAAAAGCAGGACAAGGACTTACCTGTTCTCTTTCAGTCTATGATTTTAGCTTCCTTTTTCATACTGAGGCCTCAGATTTGAGTGCTTTTCACCTCAGGTTTGCTTAGGTATAGTTATTTCCTCAGACTTTTACATGTTGTCTGAACTAGATATTTTCCTGTACTTTGTGGCAGACATACATATTAAACATGAGTTTCTAATAAATAAATAGGGATGTTCAGTGCATAATGAACATGTTTAAGGCCTGCCCACTGCTCCCTTTCACATATTCCCCTATTTTCTCAGCCAGGTAAGAAGAAAGCGCTTCTCTCCTTAGCAGCCATCACTCTGAAGCTCTTAGGTAGGGCTTGTTCTTTGTTTTTCAAGACTCCACCACCAAGCTAATAAATAAAAACAAATATGCACCATGAGAGTGCAGTGAGCATTCAATTCAGTGATGCATTTTTAGCTGGGTTGTGGTCCTGAAAGAGGTTAAAGTGCTAATCAGAGCTTTATGACTTTTTCCTTCTTATTTCTAAGTCTCAGGATCAACTTGCAGAGCCGATCTGGTGGACAGCACATTCCACGAGTTGTTACTTGCTTATACAGCAGTTCTAATCTAGTATCTTACAAACTTGAAATATCCTGATATAGGGAGCACTTCATTTTTTCGTAGAAATATACCTTGGAATTATAAGTCACTAGGGAGGCAAAAAGAAATAGAAAAACATATTCTGTGATCAACCTGTACAAAATAATGAATGAAAGGGAAAGTTGAAAAATAACCTCTTTACGGGCTTTGTGGTATGAAGGTGAGGATTCAACTATGGCTAAAGCTACTGTTTTACAACTATGAAAAACACTCATTCCACTCAAGTCAGCAGGATGTTATCAAGCTTATTCATGCAACAGAACTTATAAAAGCTGGAATAATGTTGAAAATTATGAAAAACAACTTAGGGAATTATTTAACTATTTCACAATATTTACTCTTCAAATTATGTCCAGATTTTGATTATGTAAGAAAATCTGTCTGTTCTTGATCTTGATCCTAGAAACCAATTCTAACATTTGCTGATTGTTCACTGGTCTCTGATAATGCAGTATTTGTACTGATGTGATGGTACTTGTGGTGCCACCTTGACTTGTGGTTTTCTGCACAAGCACATCAGCAAGCATGTCCTCTGTAAAATATTTTTTCTTCTTCTCCCTCTTTAAAGATAAGAACATTTGTATTGCCACCCTCACTGCCATAAATATCAGACTAACAGAAACACTTTTTGCTTTTATATCCATCCTGCAATGTGTGGAATTGCTTCTTGTGGTTTTCTGAGACGTGACATATCACTTCAACAATTGCAGGAAAATCTTCAGTCTCACACCATTCTGACACCATTGACGTGAATTTAGAGAAGAGGGAGAAGAATAGGTTTCAGGCTTTAAAAGGCTTGCAGACACTGAAGGTGTACATTCAAAGAAGAAAAATTCTGATTTTGACTAAATATAAAGTTCTTTGGCTACACAGCTAATCTTTTGAAGTGCTTAGGCCAAATACCAGTAATATTCAAAGTATTATTTTCAAATAAGTTCTTCAGTATGTTGTTCATCTCCATTGAGCTGTGGTGCTGAAAGAATCCAAAATAGCTAAAAAATAAACTGTAGAGAGATTCTGCCCAAACAGAGTATAAAAGCCTATTTTTAGATATTATAAGAGTTAGATGAAGCCGCTGAAAGGGAGAGTATGTAGGTCAAACTCTCTGGACTGTGCACAGCATGTGTACACAGTAGTTTTCAGATGGATGAGCTCATCAGAACGCTGTGGACATTAGCACCACCTGATACGGAGTACAGCAGCTTGAGGTAGCGAAGCTGGCAGCAAAAACAGGTAGCAAAACTGCCACCCTAGCTGTAAGCACATCCTCAGTGTGACATAGAGAGGGACAAACGGCAGCCTTAAGGATTAGTCTGATGTCTGCACTGTTATATACTTCAAATTTAAACTTCAAAGTATGCATTTAGGTGGATGTGAAAGGAAAAGATTAGTGATATTTCCAGTTCTGTTTTGTTGATAGTCTGACTGTCCTAAATTTCTTATCTGGAGATGCAGAAGCAGTCTTGAAGAGGAGATTTTAGCAGGGATCCTAGTCAGTGAATCAAAGCTCAGGGGCCACAAGACACTAGTAGTATTCAGGGCTTCACTGAAGTATCTCTTACCTCTGTCAGCCCCTTTAAGGTATGCTCAGGATGGTTAAAGCCAGCTTGCTATATTAGATTTTTCCTTGTTTTAAGCAAATCCTGAAAACAGCGAACATTTTGAACAAATGTTTCCTGATATCTAACTCAATTTTTTCCTCTAAGGCTTTCTTTCTAAATAACATTTTAGAGTCATCTATATCTCACACTGTCACAAGCCAAACCTACATTTTGGGTGCCAATGTTTTATTCCTGTTCTTCCTGCTAAGAGCAGGGTTTTTTTTTGTTTTTCTTTTTCTTAAGAGGATGTTATGTTAAAGTGATATATACAGTAATAATGTCATAGCCAGCTTAGAAGTGAAAACATTCAAGTAAAATGCAAAGCTGTCTGTATATTCAAAACATTGACAATATTAGCATGTTTTTATAAGAATGCCAGTATTCTAACATAGCAAAACTAGAAAGTCTAAGAGCTTGTATCTTCTTGTTTTATCATCAAGCCTATGAAAATTCATTAAAAAGCAATATGTACTTTTTGTCAGTGTGCTGTTTTTGCTAAGTTAATAAAAATATATCAATACTGGAAATACTAGTGATTTACTAAAACATTATGCAATAATTATTATGTAATGAGCTCTAAACTTCTAGAAAATTTTCAGACCGAACACAGCTGGAAATGTTTGTACATGTATTGCAACCACATCTTTATATTTCTCAGGGCTGTAGACAGAGGTGGCATCTAGTTCTAGAAAGATGAATGCACTTGAAATTAATCTAAGTAAATACCTGTAGGCATTTTATACTGCAAACATGATTGAATAAATACATTTTTTAATGACCTTGATACTGCAATGTTCCTGGGGTTGCAGAGTCATTGTAATCTCAGTGAAAAAGTATTACTCTACTTAAATGTGTGAGGAGTGTTTTGCAGGCTAAAAGTAGAGCAGCACCTTATGAACATTATCCTGTAATTATTAATATAGAGAAGAAAACTGTCAAGAAAGACTGATAGAAGTAGTAGTTTAACGTGATAGTACAGAAAAATAGAACTGAACCATTCATTTTTTTCAGCACAGAGACCCAAGGCTTCCCTTGCATCATCCTCAGAATAGTCTTCAAAAAATTATTTCCTGAGAAAGAACATATCTTATCCTAACATATCCTATGCTAGCATATCCTATAACATATCTTCATCCTTGTGAACAGCCCAGATCTCTTCCAGGAATAGTAAAACACTTCGTCCCTCTGCCAGTCCAGTTTCTGTTACAGCACTGGCTCTCATTTTAGTAACAAGTTTCATTTTAGTAACAAGTTTCAAGGTAAGAGAGAAGGAAAAAAAAAAAAAGATAAAGGAAAAATAATTCTGATATATTATGCTGGTGCCTAGGCAGACCTTAGGATAAATATCTGGTTGCTTATGTTATAATCAATTGGTAACATTGTCAGATTTTTCCAAATATGAAATTCCAGTGTGGGTTCTTCTTTACTTATTTACTTGTTTTCTCCACTTTGATGCATTTCCATTTTGAGACTATAGTCATTAAAATAAAAACTGCTTCCACTTAAAACTACTTCTCAAAACAAAACTAGAAAAAGTGTTGGTGAAGAAATAGGTTGAGCACACAAGAAAAGCATGTTTGCCATGTGATCTATTTCAAAGATCTGTAGATTTGTAGATAAATCATCAGACTATGCTTTAGAAAACTACTTCAATTTAGAAAACTACTAGTTCAATTTTCACATCTTCCTTTTGCGTCTTTAAAGGAATGGGGTATTTTGCAGCCCTGAGCTTTTTAATCTTTTCCTGTTGCATTTTCCCGTATGCTGCCACAGGCATAGTAATACAGGTTTTTTGCCACCCATTGCCATGTGTATTTCTGTAGTTACTCCTTAATGCCTAATCATTTAGCAATTGATTAATACCTTCATGCAATGCAATAAGCATTTGATACAGATTTTTCTTGTATTTGCCTATTCGTGTCACGGCCACTGACATAAATTTTAAACATGTAAGCTGCCTCCTAAAACTCTGGTTGACATAACTGAAGTACTGATGAGATTTCAAACTTAATTATTTGTTATTTAATATAAACACTTTGTTATATCAGTTTTAATTGAGTTAAGTGTCAGATGTCATTCTGTCTACTACTCACTATTTTATCTGTCTCAGTCTTGCTTCTTGTTGCTTCTGCAATTTATTTAGCCACACATTCTAAATATTTTCCTAACACCTATCATGCTAATGCTCCTCTGACTTCCAGTGGACAGTTTTGTTCTTTATTTTTCTGTTCTTAAAAACTTTAGAGGTACAGTGTTCGTGTCAGGACTTAAGATGGACCTGCAAAACATTCCATTTTCTTTTTGATTATTTTTATAACTTTTGTTGTTATGAAAGTCTCCTTTGAGCAAGTTCATGTTTAACTGGGTATTTTTGAGCTATACACGCTGATTCCCCATCATTTTTTTCCTATTGCATTATTAAAAACACCAACTGACAAATGCATAGGCCTCTCTGATGTATGAGTAGTTGACACTATTTATTCTACTGCACTTTCCAGTTCAATGTTACAAAATAAGAATTAGGTGTCTGTATTGATCCATTGCCAGGATTCAGAAATTGCTCTAGGTTTCATTTTGTTCTTAATCCTGACTAACGTAATTAATTTTTTTTATCATTTTCATATTTTGACAGTTTCCTTTATCCCATTTCTTAACAATACATTATATCAAACTCCCTTAGCATTTTCTTTTAGTATCATCTTGAAGCATATTTGAACATGATATAAATGAGCCCCTGATCCATTGTTTTGATCCAGTTCCGTTAAATGTGTTTTTATATGACCACCCCAGCACATGTATGATGATGGACATCTATCTTGATTGTTTTGCTGTTTTGTTCTCATTTCTCCAGGCTTCTCTCCTGCCTTTTTTACATCCTTCATCCTTATCTTGCATATTTCATTGTTTGCACTGTTTTCTTATACTCTGTCTAGGCAACTGTGCCTTAAGTCCCGGTTCGCTTCTTCATGGTTAGCTATTATTCTTCTCCTTAGCAGTGTTAGAAAGTGCTTCTTGCTGGTTATGCTATTAGCAGTGTTACAGCAGTAAAGATTTTTCCAGAAATTCTAGTAGATTGGAAAAGCATGATTTTCCTCTGCATAATCCAGCTTTTTTTCTGTGATGAATAATTTTACACTGTAATTTCAGTTACTTTTAAAAGTATCAGTGGGACTACAATACTTGGTATTTCTCTGAACTGCTTCAAGCCATGAGCTAGATTTGATTTGTGAAGGTTAATTAAAAATTATCAAAATATATTAAACAATTAAGAGGTAATCTTTGAAATTATTCCAGTATATGAACATCAACTGGCAGCTACTTGAAGTATTTTGAGCTTATCTGTGATAAACCTGGCAGTCAGTTCCCAGAACCCAAAGCATTAGAGCAGCCCCCAGCTGACTTGTGGTAAGTTGGACCACGGTTGTTGTCACAGAACTTGATTTCCAAGGTAACCAGACCTGACAGACTCTCAGACCTGGAACTCATGGCGCTACAGGTCCCGGGTGCTGTTCTGTAACTTGTTCCCAAACCTCTTTGTTAGTACATACCTTTTAAACCGGTGATGGATTAGGTTTTGAGGCCACATTAATTAAACGGCTGCTAAGTGCTAATTAGTCTAAGTAAGTAAGTTTCTTTTCCACAGTGCTAGAGATTAGTTTATGTTTTTTCCACCTTTCTCTCTTGTATATGAATAATTTCTAGAGCAAATATGCTTGTACTACTGGTGTTTGAAGAGCAACTTACTGAATACTAATTGCTAATTCTGGTACATAACTAAAATATCCCTGAAAAGCTTCAACAGCAAAGAAGCTTTCTGAACATCTGGCTTCCTCTCAACTGGCAAATAATTTACTATACCACTAAGACCCTGTGCTTCCCTTGGTGGAAGATACTGTACTAGAAATCAAATAGCTTTTAAAATGCTGGGTATTTCAAAAACATTTGTAACAAATTGCTTCCAGAAAGAATATTTATTTTAACTAACTTAACTGAAAATTAGAAATGTTCAATTCTGCCTTTTCTGCATGTATATAAATGAAAGAGTCACTCGGGAAGTAAAAATTAAACTTCATTAATTTTTTCCTGGTTTTACTTTTTGTATATTTTGTTATAAAATTTTATCAATAAAATGAGCTTAATGGCAAAATACACTTTAAAGGACAAAAAAGTAATTGCAAATTGCCCACCTTTATAACTTTTCCAAGTATCAGCAGAGAAATAAATTTTAGTTATTATTCATAGTGTCACATAAATATCCCAAATGAAATTAAACTGTCCCTGTAACAGATGTATACAATCATAACAAAAGAAAGTCTTGCTCAGGAAAAGATTTTCAACTTAAATAAACAGAATAGAGAGTTTCTTGTGTAGCTCAGAAGGAGGAAAGACAACCTGTTCTGACAAATGCCATGTCTGTCTGTACACAATTCTAACCCTATATAGAGTTGTAATGTAGGCAACAATTTTGGTTGAATATACTCAGTCAGAAGTATTTTGTTGTCTTGGAACTGCTGAGGAAAAAAGTGTAGTACACAGTACAAAAGAATGAACGAGGCCAGATCTCCAAGTGTTCACCTTTTCATCATTTTAATTATTTTTCTCCAAATGCATAACTTCTGTTTTCATAAACTCTCAAGTTCCCATTTTTCCGGTCTTTATCTACTTGGAGCATTATGTGTTCACAGAAATAGTCCCTCACACCTGTATTTGGGCTGTTTAGATGAAAATAGTGGTATGCACAAGCATCACAGATCTGGCTTGGTATTAATGCCAATGTAGCTTGTATAGCAATGAGTAGGTAAGTATTAATTATGCTGGTATTGAATAGCAAATGCTCCATACTTTGCTGGATTGTTTTATTAGAAGTTTGTAAATTAATTCAACATTATTGGACATAAAGACCATCCAGTTCCAACCCCCCTGTCATGGGCAGGGACACCTCCCACCAGACCAGGTTGCTCAAAGTCCCATCCAACCTGGCCTTGAACACTTCCAGGGATGGGGCATCCACAGCTTCTCTGGAAAACCTGTTCCAGTGCCTAACCACCCTCATGGTGAAGAATTTCCTCCTAACACATAATCTAAATCTCTCTTCTTTTAGTTTAAAATACCTTGATAGTCAGAAAAACAGATCATGCTTCCCTAAACACTCAATTCTGTTCCAGTTCCTTTCTTCCACTGTAGTAAAACACTACAATTTTCTGTGGGAATTTTGAAGTCATGCTTCTGTTGACCACAATTGCTTTGTTCTAATTGAAATTTGAATAAAAATGTTTCATTTCAAATTGACAACTTTATATCTTTAAGTATCATTTTAAAGTGACATGTCAAATCAAAGTGCATATCTTAATTGCATGGTGATGTTCACATCTTTAATATCATCTTTTTTATATACAAATATGTAACCCCCCTTTTTCCCCTGAATAAAAAAAAAAAAAAAGAATTAAAAAAAAAAAAAGTGTTTGATGGTGTTTGATCCTGATTAATGGTGGAAACAGAGGCTGAAATTCCCGAATATTTCTGAGAACATAGATATCATTTCACAGACTTTTTTTTTTTTTTTTTTTATATTTTAGGCAGTAATAGTCAGGTATGATGTACACAAATGCAGAAAATAGAGGTTACCTAAACAAAAAGAGTCACCAGTTCAAACTTGATTTTAATTATTATAGTGGCAAGAAAAGTCAATGATGGAGCTAAGTATTTTCCCTCATGTTACCAAAGAGTCAGCTACAAACAGCTGTTGTGAAAGTCTACAGTCTAGAATGGGGAAATAGAGGAAACTGCATGGTTACCTTGGAAAGAGATGAAACCCAAAGCTAAAACTGTATTTTCCTACATTCCTTTTTCCTGCAAAAATAGAAATAAGAACTCTGCATAGAAAAGATTAAGGACTTTGGGGAAAGGCTCCCTAATAGCATATGTCCTTCTAAACCTTGGGCTTAGACTTGAGCTCTGTTGTCCATGAAGTCAGAGACTTAAACTGACTGCAGTAGCAAAAAATGGGCAAGAATGAAAGAATATAAAGCCTGATCACAAGTGGTCAGAGGGACTACTGTTTAGTGCCAGAATAAACAGGGAAGGAAAAAGAAATCCCTTGTAGGTGCTTATGTCTTCCTGTGCCTGGAGACTGCAGAGCATCCATACACCAAAGCAGCAGTCCACTGTTCTTCAAAGTAGCTTACATGGAAAAAAAAAATTACCTGCACAAGAGAGGGAAACTTAAGACAACTGGCTGGAGTAGCATTTCCACAGAAAGTACATGTCAACTATAAAATACACTACTAGTTTAAAATGAAAGACTATTAATTGTTCTATATCAATAAATTTATATGTATGTCAGGGACTCCATCACAGATAAGGTAAAAATGATACAGCGTCTTTCAAACTGTTAAAACTTAGGGCTAGAACAAAAGTGTATACAAAAGGTAATGACAGAAGAGGTGTAAAGAATAGAAAACTCAGAAAAGGAGCTTTAAAATGACTCAGAGAACAGAAAAAAAAAAGAAAAGAAAAAATAAGAAAATATAGCAAAAAGAACACTGGATAAGACTGATGGAAGTTAAAAAAGAAAGCTAGTAGATACCAATTAATGGTTAAAGCATGTGTAATCAGAACACTGTAAGAAAAAAATAGTAATTCCTCTGACCACTGATGAAACTACTTGGTTTTGCTAATAAGAAGTAGGAAAAACATATGAAGTAGGAAGGGGATTGAGTTAAGGCAGCCTGAGAGAGAAGGTATTATATTTCATTCTTTTAAATATTGATCAAATTCACTAATCCAACTGCTTATACATTCACACTACATGTATTATTTCTCATACGTTTTAAGGATTTTTCATTATTTTTAACAAATAATATAAATATATAGGACAAATAAGTACATAATTAAAACTTATCAGAGGAGAGAGGTAAAAGTTAATGAAAATTGTAATAAAATATAGTAAAACTTAAAAAAATAAGGGTGTTCTGATTTTTAAAATGTAAGATTTTTATTTTATTTTATTTTTTTTATGGAAAGGAAGGAAAGACAAAGACCTTAGACTATGTAATATCATAGTAGAACACTTACACTTAGAATATCAATTAGAACACTTACGAAGGATCTGAAAAATGCAGGTTTAATCAAGAAACTTGAAGCAAGGTCTTAATATTGTCTTTTCCATTTCTACAAGTTAAACAACAAAATAATGACTGTGAAGGAAAAAATATCTACATTTTTCTCTATTTCAGGAGAAAATAACTTGCAAGATTCCAAATAGGTGCAATGGAACTTTTGTCATACTTAAGAATTTTATAAAAAGGGAGTAATTAGCTGATACACTCCATATACTGCAGAATGAAAATATGTATTTCACCTTAAGAAGCTTTACTAATTTTAAGAAAACAGCAAGTGGGAGAGCAGCCTGAGACTGATAGGACGGTAGGAGATGACAGGGCAAAAAGCATTATGTTCTGGTAACACAAATGATCAATTTAAAGTTGCTTATTCCTCCTACACACACACTTTGGATTGTGTTTCCTTTCATATGTTGCTTTACTAAGTCTCTTAAATTTATCCTGTTATCAGTTGTGAAAGTAATAAAACATGTTGTCATGAGTCCTCTATATTTTATCCAGGCAAAATGAAAAGCTAAAATTTGTGAGCAATTTGTTCATGTCTTTGGGGAAATAAAAGAAATGAATGTAAATAGGCATTTTAAATGAGTTCATGTCATACCTGACTTTTGCAAAAACATACACATTTACTAATACCAACAGAGCTGATTATCAAATGAATTAGATTTTTCCAAACACGGTTGCATAGTTTTCAGTTCCATATAATCATGAATATCAGATTCATTGTTAGTAGTGACTGGTAGAAGTAATGCTTATTCTAAATCAAATCCCCTGTTTTGGGCAAATGCACACCTTATCAAGAGATCATTCTTGCCTTGAGCTGTTTGCAGTTTAAGACCTACATCCCGCAAACACTTGTACAGGAGATTAACTTCAAGCAACTAAGTAGTCCCAACGTTTGTCTGATTATGTGCTTGGTGTCAATATAATCAAATACCTTTACATTTAAAAGATAAGGGTGCAGATAGAAAAGACACACAAAGATCAAGGGGAAAAATGGTATTTTCCTTCTTATATAAACAGGGAGCTGAGCAGCTACTCAAAGCATTAGGTTGGGGTTTGGGGGGAATCATATTTCTGGTTTATTCTTGGAAATCAGAATTAGAATCCTGGTGAAATTAGAAGATGTAGTGGTCTGCATATGGTTTGTGTACTCAGGTTTTGCTTTCAAGCAGAAGGCAGTAAAAATGCTCTGTTCTGGCCCTAATACAGAGCTGGGACACCACACCAGCAAACACCTGAAATCCAAGGCACTCAAAAGACTTCTGGGTATTGCACTACAGCTTTGTGTGTGTGAAATTAGATGTAGGATGCTTCCTATTTTTATCATGTTTTAAACACATAAAATCTTCACAAATTTTCATTTTTTTCCAAAAAAGTACCAACTTAATAATGATAAACCCTGGAGTTGAGAGAAATATGACAGTTCGTATTCAGCCAGGAGAAATCAAATGCTAAAAGTTTTAGAAAGCAATTGATTTTTTACCTAAAGACAAACTTTATTCTCAGAGAAGATTAAATATACTTTTCATCCTACCACAAACAAGGGGGAATAGCAGGAAGTAAAATACATAGATATATTTGTCTCCTCATGGCTGTTTTAATTGTCTCTAGTGAAGGTAGGAGGAAGACTGCTGCACATTGGAAAGAGTTTGTCCTTGGAACAAAAACCAGAGTGCTTCTGGAAGCTTATTTTAAAGTAAGAACTGTGCTTCTGGTGGGTTCAGGCCACTTGACATGACTTTGAAGCAACTGCGGATGCAATGCCATAAGTTAAAACAGCTCTCAACAAAATCAAGTAGCAGTCAAATCTCTAAGCAGAAGTGCACTGAGGTCTAGAGTCAAGCCCAGTTGCAGTGCCCTAGTATTGACTTGCTTCAGACTTTTAGAAGTGCTCATGAAGCAGGAGAGTGCTCATAGAAGCCTTAGGTGGAAGTGAAGCCTCCGGAGCCTGCACCACGGACTGTATGACTGCACCACAGCTGGTGATTAACTCTCTGTCAAAACCCAGTGGCAAACAGACAAAAAGCAGATGCTTCCTGCCAAAGGAGAAAGAGAATGGAAAGAGTACAAAAGAAGCAGTATTTTCTTTCTTCATGTGTCTGGAAGGAATATCACTTGCTGGAGGAAACATCAGTGGGGACATTATTTTGTGGCAGTATGTCCATAAGCAGGCTTGTTAACTTCTGCATCATTGCAGATGATATCCTATATAGTCTTTCTGTCTCCATCTGAAGAAGCACAAACTCAGTGACAGGTTAGAGGAAACAAAGGGAAATATTTATGCCTTGTTCCCTGTATGTTTGGTAACTCTTATGGTCAAGTCATTATGTGATCTGAGGAACATGTAATACTAAGGAGTAAAATAAGCTTTTAATAAACCTTAACTGTTACCAGTTACAACCAGTTCAGATAACATAATTTGCCCATAATGAAATCTAACCATTATTTTTACCTTTTTCATTTTTCTTCCTTTTCCAGAGTTTTTCTTCATTCTTTGAAAGAATAGAAATTACTTCTGAAATGTTATAGAAAAGACTTATGAAATCATACCTCATACAAGATTGGAAGAGACCAAGGTCATCTGGTCCAACTCAGTGTTCAAAGCTCAGCCTAAACTGAGAGGTTTTCTCAGGGCCAGCTGAGATTTTGTTGTTGTTGTTGTTGTTGTTTTCTTTTTTTTTTTTTCAGAAATGTTTTCTGGAGGAAAAACAAAAACAAACAAACAAAAAACACTATGTGCATTTCCCTGTTTCCTTGTGTCAGAGGGTTTATGCTCTTGATGTATAAGGAGAAATGTCATCTGGATTGTTGTCATCAGGACAGAGTAAGAGACTGGCTTAGCCTAAATGGGATACAAAGCTATGCGTCATCTGTATACAAAGAATTATTGTGATTATTGTCAGCGTTTCTGAGGCTTGAACAGAACCTCTAACCTTTCTTAGATGAAATATGGGAGAGGTAGAGTGGAATATACAAAGGTTTAAAGAAACAGTACAAGAGACCTATTGGATCATCCTACTGATTTTCTTGTCACTGTGGGATTACTCATTATTTTTTCTATTTTTGTGCTTTAAGTTTAAGAGACTGAAAGACTTATTTCAATAAGCTTAACCCATCTACCTCCTTGAAGATTTTTTTCTTTCTTCATATCATATTATCTTAAATTGATCATTATTTGCCCCTTTCTTCCCGTGTCTCTCTGATGTAGTCAATTGACCAAACACAGGATCATGCATCACACAGTAAAAGCAGGAAATTATTCATAATGTACTGGGGAAAGAGATTTGGGGAAGTAATTTTGTTTCACTCTTAGTCACACCACTGACTCATATCTTTAAAAATCTTTTGCTTTGTGTGGAATATTCAAATCTGATGCCTATTTCTTCAGATGGATTGAAACCTTCAACATGATGAAGTTCAGTGTTTGAATGTAGCAGTACTGTGTCATGTGCTGATTGCCTGATATTTATGCATGTGGTAAATGAAATGTTGCAATAGTTTAAAATACATTCAGACAAAATGTTCATTTTAAATGGTAGGTAGCAAGACGCATCACTGCTGAAATACTCTATATTGTCCTGTTGTCACCCACATATCTCAGTTCCAGCAATGAGGAGGGTGCAACAGAGAAGCTATCCTTCTTTGCTGTGGAGGAGCAGCAGATAATATAAGTGTTCAAGAGGATATAGATGAATAAGCTTTACAGGCTACCTGTAGGACCGATCCCTTATGTAAATCATGGCAATTGCCAGGAAGTTTCATGTGATCCCAGTGAGCCATCATGGTAGCTGGGAGAGATATGACATTGTTTGTGCCAGTTTTCCATGCCCAACCACTCACAGGGAGGAGAATAAGCAGTATATCCTAATCTCCCATAGTCCATGGCCAGCCATACTGGAAATGTTGTGGTGATGCTGCACAGTACTTTGGTCCCCCTTGGCACTGTTTTTCTTCATTTTACTCTTCTTTGGCTCTTGAGAGCAGCTTGTTGGTCAGGAAGATGCCATTGTTTCCCTTTTGCTGCTAGGTTTGTTGAACTGGAGCTTAGTATCTGTGGTCAGCTATGCCTGCTTGTGGGCTGCTGTGTGGTAGTGTTGTGGTGCTAAATTGCAGCTCACAGTCAAATAATAATGACAAATATTAAGATGTGTCTAAATTCTAAAAGATTAATCAGTGGAAAAAAAGTAAGGTTTGTTGTCAGCTTTGGTACACATTTGTTTTTGTCCCCTGTTAACATCTCCTCTTTATACTGTTCTCTGAAAAAACAAACAAACAAAAAAAAACCCACAGAGGACACACATACTAGTGATACATCAGTACATTGGCAGATTCTCTATTTGTAAACTGTAGGAAGGATGTAAACAGGCCTTTATGCAAAGAGAAGGCCCCAGGGAGGACTTAGCGCAGCCTTCCAGTATCTGAAGGGGGCCTACAGGAAAGCTGGGGAGGGACTCTTTGTCAGGGAGTGGAGTTATAGGACAAGGGGGAATGCTCTAAACTAAAAGAGTTTGATTAGATATAAGGAAGAAATTCTTCACCATGAGGGTGATGAGGCACTGGAGCAGGTTGCCCAGAGAAGCTGTGGATGCCCCATCCCTGGAAGTGTTCAAGGCCAGGCTGGATGGAGCTTGGAGCAACCTGGTCTGGTGGGAGGTGTCCCTGCCCATGGCAGGGGTTTGGAACAAGAAGGTCTTTAAGGTCTCCTCTAAACCAAACCATTATATATATTTAAAAATATATACATAGCTCTTCAAGTACCGCCTTGAATGATTACATGTACAGTGTAGCAGTAAATAACTGCTGTATTTATTTCAAAACCCATTTCAGATTGAGAAACAACATTAACCATCCACCAAACTATGGTAATATTTTATCTCTCTCAAATATCAGAAATCATTATAATCAAATGGGATTTTAGCATTATCCTACATAAGTCTTCTAAGAAGACTTGTTGACCTCGGTTTCTTGGTGTTTTAAAGAATCCCTCTGGTAGCCCTTTATATGGCCAGATAAGTAACATATAATGTAACTGAGAAGCAGGTATAAAATCAGAGCTTTACCCACAGTAAAGACTCTTTCATAGTATTTCTCACTCTTGTCACTGTCAGCTGGCTTTCACTTAAGGCAGCGGCACTGGGAAAATCCACGCAGGTATTTCCTTGCCAGAGAGGATGGAGTGCAGTTTCCTGGCAAAAAGGTGGGTTTCCAGCCTGTGGGGCAAGGCAGAGTATGAATGACAGTTATTGCAATCTCTTGTACATTCCCTTTTCACCTTCAGGAGAGAAAAAGGTCTTCACTTTCTTCTGAACACTGGTATTACATTGGCCCTTGTGCACATCTAGCAAAACTGAGGTTTAAGTCCAAATCTGTCTTGCTTCTGTGTTTGCTGCAAGGTCATATTTAGTGATAGGGAATAGCTGAACTCCTGTGTATCTTGGAAAGAAACATAAACCTATGTAACTGTTTAGTATAGGCTGTTAGCAACACAACACTCAATTTAGCCTTTCATTTTCTAACTATTTTTCAGGTGTAGATATGAGGCCAAAGCTCAGGTGGCACTTTATTCACATGCCTAGAGAACAGCTGATGCTAAGTGCTGATTCTTAGTTAACATCCATCAGCTTGGAAGTCACCTTTGATGTCTTCAAGTTTCTTCCTGAATACTTCCTGCTGGAGAGAGTCTGGTGTAGAGGACACGGATATCTTGTAATCTAAACTATTTTTCTCACCATCAGGCGCTGATAATTCTTTCAGCTTTGGGATGACAGTTGTTTTCAGGTTTCTAACCCAAGATAATTATTTCAGAATTTTTTATGTCAGCTTTTAAAAAATATTCTATTTATTTCATATCCTTCCCTTTGTGTTTGGTAGTTTTGCAACTGTGTTTTGCAGTTGTAGCAGCTTCTTAATTAATATAAGTCAAGCCATTAAAAGCTTGCATAAACCTACATGTTTTCTGAAAAGCTACAGCTATTGCATAGAACGAGACTGGCTCTTCAGTTTTTTTTTACCAAATGGTTCAACTTTTATCTATGAAGCTACTGCAAAGCTTTGTGTCTGATTACTGTTCTATGTTAAAATGAAATAAAACATCAATAAATGCAGAGCTCCATGGCACAGCTGCTTGATTTCCTAAAGCAGAAATCTGGAGTCCAGATGTAAGCTGAATGAAAGACAAATGAAAGTCTAGCATTACTCTGTTTGGAATAGAAAATGATGACTCATCTTGTACCCATCTGATTAAATTCTTGCAAATTCTGTTGTAAAAAGAATTTTCAAGTGTTCATACATACGCCTTTAACAGTGGATCTCTACATGACAATACACTTACAATGAATTGTTAATAATATCCCACGCTCAGAATAAAGAAGTCTCACTGGAGTATTTTGAAACACTATCAGAAAACAAAACCTTGAGATATTTTCCAACAGTTGGGATGAAGACTTGAAAATCAACTGAGAAATGCTTAAATTCAGATAATAAAAATTCAATTAGAATGAAAATGTCTGTAGTAGGATAAGCAGTCTTTTGTCTATATCCATGCAAATGACACTGCAATCTATTTCCATGTTTTGTATTTGGGAGCCCTTATTTTTTTTCCAGTTTTATTGTACCTGATTATATTACAGTCATTAATACACTGACACAGTAACTTATAACCTGCTCTTGCAGTAAAAAGGAGACTTTCTGATTCCTTTAGAAATAGGAACTGGTTAAAAAGAGTGCATAACTCATATATACCTTTCTTTCTTCTTCTTTTTAAATTATATTCATGCTTAAAGTTTTGAAATGGCAAATTGAAAATTGTTTCAGTACAGGTAGAAATTTTGAGATACTTGTGTTTAAAACGAATCACTTGTTATGCTTCACTTAAGAGAATAGACACCCTTTCATGAAATAATATTTTTATTGAACAACAGTTAGTTATATTTTATATAAGCTATCTAAAGAACTTTTCCTCACATTTTCAAATTTTTCTTATAGCAGTAGTCAGACAAAATTTCAACTAAAGATGTTTAGGTTTCAGTTACTCTTGAGCAAAGATAGAGCATTCTCATTGCTCTGATTTACTTGGAGACAAAAAGCGTGTAAAACTTCACTGAAAGTGTTAGGATTTTCAAGTGACTTAATTTAGAGAAGCTCTATTACAATAATGTTTCATTATGTTTTCTTACATTTATATGCTGCTATTTATAAATGGCTAAACTGCGGCAACACTTAGTGGAATTCAGTTTTTATTGCTGAGCTGTTTGTTAAGTCGACTCATGTAAACACTCACAAATGAAAGTGATGAAGGCTGTGGTAGGTAAGTACATTTTCACAAAGACAAACACAGAATCTATAGACTAATGTGGCTGGGGCCCAGGGTTGGCCCCATGCCGGAGATGCCCAGGCAAGTCAGTGGCAGCAGGGCAGATGCTGGCTTGGGCCAGGTGGTGGGAATGGTGGGGACTGGGCAGGTCTGAGGCTGAGGGCATTTTTCTCAGCATTCACAAACAAAGTTTAAGTTTCATCTGCTTCTGCCTTAGAGACCACCTCTGGTGATCCAATGTTGCAGCAGTGTGAGTTCTTTCTGTGCTCTGGTCCAAAGCCATCCAGTTTGGTCTAAGCAACCTCTCAGAAATTGCAATGGAATAATATTGTGCCTCACATTCTTATACAGAGTTTAAAATTTTAACTAGAATCACCTTTATATATTTCTGTGTGCTCTATACTTCCCATGAGGCAAAAACATGTAAGGTATATATATGAGTCACATTGAGCCTAGTTCAAATTCAATGAAAGCAAACTTGGAGAGTTACCTGTTCCACTTAATTCAGTATGCTGAATGACAAGAAAAATTGAACAGCAAGCTTGAAGAGTAATTGCAGAGCAGAGAAGCTTTAAACAACATAGTAGTAGCTGCAGCCCATGATTTAGTCTTTTAATGAACAGCCTACAACTTTGCACCTGAGTAGCTGTGGTTCATATGCATTATCTTTTCTTAAAACCAGACTGCAAAAAAGCACAGATTGTGCTTTTCTAGGAGCAGATCTAGGTTTTCTAATTTGGAGGCCTGGAGGCATCTGTCACTTTTGGGAGCTCCATAAAGGATTAAAAGCAACATCACCACAGGGCTGTTTCCTCTTGAGTAATTTACCTGAATTGGAACTACTTGGCTGTTCTTCCTGGCACCAACCGCACCTTTCACATTTGCATTCAAGTTGTATAATATCTAACATAGAAGCTGAAAACCTGTGTGTGCTTCCATGTGAAATACAAATCAGGTGAGAAACCCTGCAAAGCAGTTAGCCCTACAAAACCTGTAAACCAGTTAATACTACTGAAAACTATATTAATGTATACAATCAGTGCAAGGAGGCTTATCATTTTTACTACAGTTAGTAGAATTTTCGAATTGTAAGAGCAGATTCCCCAGGTAGATGAAGGCACTGAAAATACTGCAAATGAATGTAGTGCATGTATTGTGAACAAAACAGTTGATAAAGGACTTTTCTAATTTCTACCAGGCTTTTAAGGACAGTGCATTTCTTTTCTGGCTTTCAGTAAGAGATTCGGAATCATAATATAATCCTAGGTCGCCTGAGCTGCCCTCCAGACATCACGTCTATGGGCTAAGCATTTCCTAGAGCTACAGTTCAGCCCTGTGAAATAAACTAATGTAAAATATTGAAATTCTTTCTGACTTACTGGAATTAAAAATCTCATTTTAAGAAGTGTTTGGACTGTGCACTTAGTCACATGGTCTAAAATTTTGGGTAGACCTATGTGGTGCCAGGAGTTGGACTCAATGATCCTTATGGGTCCCTTCCGATTTGGGATATTCTATGATTCTATGATTCTATACATATTTGCCTAAATGTTATCTGTAAAAAATAATCTAATCTCATTCTTATTAAGGAATTTTTTATTTTTTAAGCTTGCTTTTTTTTTTTTATTATTGTTACCCACTATTCATAGTTCAAGCAAGCTTTGGCTATCCCTACACATTCCCAAATGAGGGTTTCTGTTGTTGCTCTTGAATTGGTGCTTGAGTTCTTAGGGGATTGCTGACTTGAGACCCTAAGATTTACACAGAATAAACAATACACTTCATATTGAAAAGTGTAGTCATCGCTAAAATGATAAAGCAGAATAAATGGTATTACAAATATTTCAAAGTAATTTCTTTCTTGGTTCATATTCATGGTATCAAAATAAAAAACACATCGCAGTTTTTAAAAACTGACGATGAATAACTGCATTCTTTTGAAGATTTTGTTTCAAAAAAAGCTAAATATACATGTTACTTTTATGCAGTAAGAATTCTAATCTTTTTTTCTATTCTGAAGGGATGCAACAATATTCTGAAAACATCCCCAGATATGTAATAGTGCATTTGAACCTGGGAAATGGTATCAGCTACTAGTCAATGAATACATTGACATCAGTGTATTCATTGCTATATGTGAATTTATTATATTAAGCTATCAGTGAATGAATTATAATAGTTATATATGGAACCATAGATTTATATATATGTTTTGAGTAAATGCAAACAAACACACCAACCCTATGGAGTATTGGGAATTAAAAATAACTCACATAAACATACATAGGCAAATTGACTTTTTAATTGTCTAAATTCTTGAAATGAAATGTGACATCTCTGCTTCTTCACCCAAAACCTAATTCAGAACATCACTGGTATTTCAGCTATGATTGTATTGTTAAAGACTTTTATCTAAGGGCAGTTTGTATCTCTTGATGTTCAGAGTGATTTAAACAGGGACTAGAAGATAAATAACAAATACGTGCTTGTATGAAATCACGAATTAGGATCAAGATATGCAATAAAAGTTTACACTTACCCTGTTAGAAGACAGAAAAAAAATATTTGTTGCCTATCCAAATTTTTATGCAAGAGCTAAAGGACTCTAAAAAGCTTAAAATTTACAGCATGCTTAGGAGCCCTTCATTGCTGGAGGAGTGGGAGGGCATACTCCTGAAACAGCACTGGAAAGTCTACCTTATTTCTGATTATGTGGTGATATCTACCTCAAACTACTTTGTTGCATTGCTTCCATCAGTTTGTATTTATAGTATAAAAAGGCTGAAATTCAAAAAGAATACAAGGTATCTTTTTTATGGGCTAATTATGGTACCAAAAATGGTTAAGTGCATTCAACTTTTTTTATTTTATTTTTTTTAATCACACACAGTGCTTTATTATATCATGCTAATATTGTTCTTTTGTAGAAGCTATTGTGCTGTTGCATAACATTAAACTGCTTATGCTTAATGTAGATTTACCCGTCTACATCCTCACTTGGAAATTATTACCAGAAAACTGCTAGTTGCTTCAGAGGATAAGCACTGCAATAAAGAATTGTTGAACTGCAAATGAGTACAGATATTTCCCATTTTTTCTTTCTTAAATACAAAAATCAAACATATTTTCAACTTTCTGTGAATATTTTGTTGTTGTTGTTGTTTTTTTAAACAGGTTGCTGCTCTTTGCTAACGGTACTTAGATTGTTCTTAATGATGGTCCCATGCTTAAACAGCAGATGTTTGCCATAGTAAATGTTTTATGTTGAAAAAATACCTCTATATGAAATTATTTTGGATTGTGGGCACAGTAGAACTCTGCAGAACTTGCCAGTACAGCAGAACTTATTGCAAGACATTTTGCAAATTTAATCATTTGGATTTTCTGCAAAGTTGATGAAGAGAGGTTTCTGTCCCTGGAAAGCCATTCCTTTTGATATTTGTCAATTAATAGTGAGTGAACTAATTGAGTTTTTGGACATTCTATGTTTGTTACAAATCTAAACTGATTTAGTAACACTGACATAAAAGTTAACTTTCAAATTCATAACACGGAGGAAGGGTAATGTTTGCAGCATATTCAGTGGGGAAACATTGGCCATATACTTTATCACAGCAGCATTATAGATTTTGTTCCCCTTTGGGTCTGACAGAATATTGTTCTTAAGCATGGCCTTATCAAAGTCAATAAGGAAGAATTTCTCATATATTTCAACAAAATTATATTAGTTTCTTTTTCTGTCCTTCCTATGCTACAATAGTAGAGATTTTCTCTAGTTTTACTGATAGGAAGAATTTTGTAGCTGTCGTGAAGGATTGAAAGGATGAAATTTGCAGTCACTACAGTTTACAATCTGACATTTTGACACCATTGTAGAGTCATTTTCCAGTACAATTTGATTTAATTCAAGGCAATACATTTTAACTATTTGTGGTTATGTTTTTTTTTTTTTTTTAATTTCCCTCTGCCAGTCTTTGATGTGACATGCTAAACATTCTGAACTTGCTAGTACATTAAACATAAACTTTGAATTTAATTCTTCACTGTTGTTTGATTATGTAATTGTAACATGCACTGAAAAAATACTCCTGTATTTCCTGTATTGTATGTACAAATTATAATCATTTTCATGCTCTTCCAGTGAGGAAAATTCCTTCATTTCATTCAACTAATGAGTATTTTCATGTGCAGAATGAATACTTTCTGTATTTACTTGACTAAAATCTGTTACTATATGCTTTTTAAGTTCATATCTGATAATTTGCTGAATGAAATCAATCTCCTGGCATGGCTTTTCTGTGTCATCAATGAGTCACAGATATAGATACATGGATGTCTTCTGCCTCTCTGGTTTCCTGCACACAGATGTGTGACCCATCGTGAACTTGGAAACACAATAGAGACTTTTAAATACAATAAAGTAGTGAAAAATAGTGAAATAATACTGTACTTACCATCATCCAGAACCACAGCTGGAGTAAATTTGGATAGCACCATTCATGTAGGTATATAGCAGTTGAGTATTTGACCTTTTAAAAGCTGTATTGGTGCTCGATAAAGCTTACACACAAAACTGCACATCAGTATATTAGCAGAACTAGGGACAAAACTGCAGCAAGGGGGTTGAAAGGAAAAATATGTTACCAGGCCTTTGTTTTCTGCTGTAGCATGTACAAAGCAATCAGTGACAAATCTTTCAAAATGCCCATTAGCTAAGTTGTCAACAAATGCATCACCAAAACAAAAAAATAATAAAAAATTTTCCTTTTCCATTTACTTAAGATGAAGATGGGTCTAATCCACAGTATCTATGGCATAAAGAATTATATTTCATGCAGAATAATGTCCAAGATGGCTTCTTTGTAGAAGGGATTCTATCTAATTTCTGCACACCATGGCTACAGTTTCTGCAGTTCTGCTGTTGCCCCTCACCAGTATATGCTTATCTAAATCTCTTGAGGTTCTGCTGAAATCTCTGTGGACTGCAGTCATTGCAACACCTGAATTTGCTTTCAGTCCCTGTTCGATATTGGATTATTTCGCTATTCTACTGTTCTCAGTTTTAAAAATCTGGTAGCATCAAATAGAGATGTATCTGTATACAAGCTTATGAACATTTTTATACTTTCTATTTCAAAGCTTTTTTTCTTAGGTTCTTTGATCTTTTTCCAAGTTATGCAAACAGGAGATGTCTATATTGAAAGCAGGTTTGGAATGTGTAGAAATATTTTATTACTATTGTTCATCTCTCAATACATGCTACATTTTTAATCATTGCATGTCTTCTATTTACATTCACTACTGTGTGCTGAGGCTTTATTCAATATAACAGAGAGTATTTGTATTCCTAATATGTTTCAGGCTTACAAATTTATGCCATGGAATGGAAGACTGGAAATTTGGATTTTTTCTCTGAATGACTGAAGTGCTGTTTGAGTTTTCAGAGATGGGGATAAGTGATCTTAAGGATATGGTCAAGGAGTGATGAGAAATATATATAAGTTTTCCTCTTCTGCAGTGCCTATTCTCTGAATTTATATATATATATATATATACACACATGTATATATATATATATATAAACTGTGCTGAAAAACACAATAACTCTTTCTTCTTGAAGAATTAGAACATTAAGTCTGAAGAGTTTTGTAACATTATCACCACTCCAATGATGCTTTGTATTTTCTTTAAGGTCTAGCTTTTGGACTCTTTTAAGGACATGTGAATATTAGCCTTTGTTGAAGAAAAATGCAATTTATTTTATTTTATTTTATTTTTATTGTTTTGCTAGCAGACAAAAGCTTCCCAAATATAACCCAAAGGCAACCTTATGTTCCAAAATTTCTCCAGGAGAGAAAGCTTCTACTAAAAGAACAAATTATTAGACAGGAAACCTTCATGATACTAAGTTAGGTAAATTTGAATTAATGGATATTTAAAAGGCTATGGATCATCTTTTGGTCCAGAGGTGAAATGTAGTGCCTCATAATGAAAAGCAAAAAGCAGGATTAAAGCTTTGATTTCTGAAGGTATTTCTGACAGCCATCAGGAACCATTTGTTCTAACAACCCTATTTTTGTGGTACTCAGGCACTGAATGAAAACCTCATATTCTTTCCTGAGGATACTCACAATGTTAGTATAGAGCAAGGATAATTAACTTGGTTTGTTGGCTGCACTTTCATTAGTCAGAGAGAAGATAAATGGAACTGAAGAGTGAAGTCTGAAGAATGTTATATTTATTCAGGTAACAAATACATCCAAGTAATGAGTGCACTACACAGAGTCTTCTGAAACACACTTTAGGTCATCTCTGCTTATCTGTAGAGACTTATTTAATTAGCTTGTGGATTTAGCTTCCTTTTGATGTGTTTCTTGACAGTCTGTGAATCCTCTCCCTCTTTTGAGATCAATAGGTTATTGCTTCTCAGTTTAGCAATCAGCCTTTTGTGACTCCTAAGAAAAATTGGAACGGTCATTCTGCAGTATGAATAAATAAAAAAATGCAAAACTCTGCTTTATATGTGTTATTTATTAAAAAAAATATGCTACTTCTCAGTACAAAATCTCAGAACTAAAGTAATCAGGAAAAAAAGCCAGCAGTTCTTTAAGGACTTCTCTCCAGCTTTTTAGTATGCTCTTGTACATGCAGCCTAATGGCTTTTTCCTTGAGTAACCTGTGAAGACATCATGTGTTCTAACATGGTCCCCCTTTCACTGCATATTGATAGTTGCTGTAGAACAAACAGACATCTTTAGATTTGGCCAGACACTCTCCCTTCCTTCATTTTCCTCAATCATAAAGTACTTTTCTGAACACTGAAATTTTACTGTATTGAAGAATACTACCACTTCCTAATGAAGTACTCATCCTGGCTACACTAAGAACAATATATCTTAATGTGTCAGGAAGTAATTGTAAATATAGAAAAATAATACTTATTTTGTTGTTGAACAGTAAGGCATAGGGCAGGCAGGAGTAAAGGGGAAGGGGCAGAAAAGATCAGTACATACCTGCATGCAGAGGAAGTTCATCTTCACCATCTAATTTACCAATCCACAAATGCATAAAATAAGAAGAGACATGGAAGAAAGAGACATACAACAAGGTCCTGTTCCAGATCATCACTTTGAGAAATAAAAAAATGCGTAAAACTCCATACATTCATTTATAGAGCAATTTATTATTATTTTACTGGTACCCAGATTTCCGTATGCTTTAGGAACATAATGCAGTTGGATCTATTTTGGTTAATACCACAACTTCTAATACTAATACTAAACCTCAGAAGGAATTTAAAGTCAGGCTGGTGCTAATAATTACCTAGTGAGACCACAGCAAGGTGCTTTTATCAGAGCTGTTACCCTCAGTAATCTTACTTTTAAATTTATGGGTTGTATTAAAATTTTCATATTCACGTAAAAGCCTCCATTAGGGCAACCTTGATCATTTCAATGAACTAGACTGGTCTTTGAAAATAACTGAAATTATCATCAATATTACTAGCTTTTTGGAACAAATTTGTTGGAACAAATGTAGGCATATGAAAGCAATAAACTAAATTCCAGGGATCATTTTGCTGTATGAGGACTTTTGGTACCTTTTAGTTAAGAATCTCTGAGAGAAGCTATATAGTACATGCTTTTATTACCTGGTGACATTAGATCTAGAAGTAGAATCATATCTGTGATCCACACTTCTGCACTGAAATTACTTTCTTGTAGCATAAAACCTAAGAGTATCAGAAAGTTAAGGAAACTCTTCTGTTTCCTTCACATTCTGAGATATCAGTATATTACTTAGTGGCTATAAACATTTTAGACAGAGTGAAGCTTCAATCGAGGAAACTTGAAGGATATTTTAGAAGCAGTAGCTTTTTAAAATAAACAAAAAAGGGATCTTCAAATGTTTCTTCAGCAGCAGAATGTTTATTGCTGTTGTTGAAGCTAGTAATGTGTTTGAGCTCTGTGCTCATGTGAAGAATAATTGGGTTTGCATGTATGTATGTTTGTGTATGGATATTATCCAGTATGACATAGCATTCCAACCATATATTAACAGAAGAAAAAGAAGAAAAAAAAATCTCTCTTATCAAGGGATAGTACATTGGGAAATGAAGTTTCTCCTCGTTTGTTTGTTTAATTTTTGATTCTGCATTTTCATAAGATCTTTGCAAGGCGTAGTTTTTTTATTGTCTTGTAGCTTCAGGGAGGAAGAAAGTGATTAGGGCATCCAAGTCTTGTGGGAGGTAATGGCATGCTCTGGTAGCTCAGAGGGAATTCCTTTCTGCACATAACAGGTGCATCCTTTCTCTGTGGAATATCTTTACCCTTACTTTGTTTTGTGTTTTCTGAGTTTTTGTTTTGTTTTGGTTTGGTTTGGTATGAGCTAGTGGGAACAAGGGGAAAAAATGCTTTAGTTAGTGGTTTTGTTTTTACATTTGCTTACTTTATTTTATTTTATTTTATTTTATTTTATTTTGTTGTTTTGCTTTGTTTTAAATACTGAATTAAAGTAAATCATTTCTTCTAAACCACTGTCAGACAAACCCAAAGCATATATGTATTTCATGAAATTGGCAAAGGACGCTAGACATTGTCCTCTAGAGGACATGTTAGAAAATACTGTTGATGTAGAGGGCACCTGATCAGAGAGAAATTTTAAAGAAAAAAAAAAAATCCCAGAAGAGAGAACAGTGTTTTGGAAGGAAAACACAAACAAAATATTTCTTCCTACTCTACCTTGTATGTACTCTTCTGAAGAGTATATGGGAAGAAAAAAAAAAAAAAAAGTAACAACTTCAGCCATAAATATGCAGATTAGTCCAACTTTTCACCTTATTACAGTTTTCTGCATTAATGTGACTTGCTAAATGCAAACACGAAAAGTCCAAGTAAGCAATGTTAAAAACCTTCTTGGAGTGAAACTGGACAGAACTCATACTAGATAGTATACAGGGAAGAATCTGGTTTTCCTGGGAGTGAAGACATTACCGTGTTGTGTCGTGCTCCCCCCCACCCAGCACCCCGCCCAACCCCCTTCAAAATTCTTTCAGAAGTGTAGTGGGTTTACATGGCAAGGTTTTAGTAGCAGGGGGCCATAAGGGTGGCTTCTGAGAGAAGAACCCAGAAGCTGCCCCATGTTAGGTAAGGGCCCCACTGCTGACCAGAGCCAAGCCAATAAGTGATGTTATTTTGCGCCTCTGTGGGAGCATATTTAAGACAGGGAAAAAAAAAAAAACGCTGCGCCACACAGCAGCTGGGAGAGTGAGAGGAGTGAGAAACAGCCTTGCAGGTGCCAAGGTCAGTGAAGAAGGAGGGGGAGAGGTGCTCCAGGTGCTGGAGCAGAAGTCCCCTGCGGCCTGTGGCGAGGACCATGGTAAAGCAGGCTGTCCCCCTGCAGTCCATGAAGTACCATGGTGGAGCAGGATTCCACACTGCAGCCTGTGGAGGAGACCACAGTGGAGCAGGTGGACCTGCACCAACGGAGACTGCGGCCTGTGGAAGACCCCTGCCGGAGCAGATTCCAGGCCGGACCTGTAGCCTGTGGAGAGGAGACCACGCAGGAGCAGGTGACCTGGCAGGAGCTGCTGCCCGTGGGGGATCCAGGTTGGAGCAGTTCACTCCTGAGGGATGGACCCCATGGTACGGACCCATATCTGGAGCAGTTTTTGAGGAGCTGCTGCCTGTGGACAGTCCATGCCATATCAGTTCAGCAAGGACTGCATCCCGTGGGAGGGACCCCACAGCGCAGGGGACGAGAGTGACCGAGAAGGAGCGGCGGAGAAATGCTATAGACTGACCATAACCCCCATTTCCCCGTTCCCCTGCGCCGCTCGGGGGGAGGAGGTAGAAGAGCGTGGATGGGGGGGAAGGTGCTTTTGGTTTCTTTCCTTTGTTTCTCACTTCTCTAGCTTGTTAGTAATAGGTAATAAATCTTACTATCTCCCTATGCTGAGCTTGTTTTGCTCATCACGATAATTACTGTGCGATCTCCCTGTCCTTATCTCAACCCTTGAGCCCTTTTCATCATATTTTCTCCCCGTTCCTCTTTGAGGAGGGGGAGTGAGAGAGCGGTTGTGGTGGAGCTCGGCCGCCCACCCGAGTAAAACCACCACAAGAAGATACAGCAGTTGTAAAAAAAAAAATGGTTCTGCAAAGCAACGTACCTCTGAAAATAAGAATAATATTAATTTACTTGCCTTATACAAGCAAAGAACTGATGTCTCAAGCAGCCATACAATTGCACAGGAATCCATTTTACTCGTCATTGAAACCATTTATAGCTAAATCACTTTTCCATTTTCCATGGGTATGATCTAAAAAGTTACACAATAGATAAAATTGCTTCTCTATAGCTGGTGTGAAGACACAGTATCATTAAGTTTCAAGATTTCAAACAAGATAGAGAGATATTTTGGGTTCTTACTTTGTTCCAGACGTCTTCTTAGCTCATTTTCATTGCCTTAATCTTCAAGTAGCTTTAAACTGTATGTTAAATGCTAACACTTAATATTTGCCATGTGGTTTGATCTCTCGTTATTTATTACATATTAAAAAAGTGATCGTTTAATACATTCTACTGATATTAAGTGGATGATAACCATCTCCACTTTTTCAGGCTTTTATTTGCCAAGACTTCATAGAAATATATCAGTTCTTTTGTTGTTGTTGTTGTTATTGTTCTTTTGTTTCGTTTCTTTTGTTTTGCTTTGTTAATTTCACAATAGTATTTTGGATCAGAATTTGATCTCTTTTCTATTTGTCTAAACAAATAACTTCAGAGGAATGTCTTTATTTCACTATGTAGCAGACATCAGAAACTGGACAGCAACAACACTAATTTTATTTTTTTATTTTTTGTACATGTTGCATCTTTACAAAGGGTCCTAATGCTGATGTTGTTTAAAGAGGAAAAAAATAACTTTCTAAAGCTATAGTTGAAAATAGTAGTCACAATAAAATATTAAAATAAACTCTGTGGGATTAGGTCAATCCAAGAAATATGGAATCCTGGCAAATGAATTTAAAAAAAAAAAAAAAAGTTTAACCAGGGACCTTAAAAATTTGTAGTCACAGTTTCCTCATATATTTTGTCTTACCATCAAGGTACAATAGTCAAGTCTCTGAAAATACAAGAATTAAACTATTTTCCTAAGAGATCAGAGGCTGTTACAATACTCTGTGAAAGATGGGATGAGGATGATCTATACAATTTAACAGTCTGAAAATCTGTTCAGGTGGGAGAAAGGAGAATAAATAAAAAAGAGAAGAGCTGGATCTAACAGAGGAGTCTTTGACAAGGTAAGGTAATATAACTAGCACAATCTTTAAATATCTACAAATTTAATGAAAAGCAACTTCCAATGTTTACCTATCACATACATCATGAGACAGCCTATCACATTTACTTTTTTTTAGAAATTAATGTAGTAATGTAGTATTTCCTGAAAGCAATAACTATTTAATTTTAATATGTTGTATTCTAATATATTCAAATATAGTGTAAGAGGGCTATAATACTTTATATGCAGTCTAGTCAGATGGTTGATGTTTTGAGCTGTGGTTAAGTATGATAAATGAAATACAGTTCTATTATTGTAACATTTCCATGCTTTGCCCCTTGGAGACACATAATAGTATGAGTTGACTTTTTTTTATTATTATTTAGTAAGTGTGAATTTGTTTTCCATTGACTGACAAAGCAGTTCAAATGTCAAGCAAGTGGAACTGCACTTCAGAGATGCAAATTTAGATGGATGTGCTAGCAGCCGAAATGAAACTATTCATGACATTTTGCAGCCCAGTAAGCTTAATAACTACCATTAAATATCGTCAAGATTTTTTATTATTTTTTTTCTGATACGGTAAGTTAGAATTTGCACAACAGGAATACTTTCAAGGTAGTTGTGACTAATGCTAAAACTCCATTAGTGAGACATCAGTAATTCTTAACACCTTAGTGCGAAAGAAATGGATACTAAAAATGACAAGTTTTAACACTTTTCTTTTGTAACTCATAAATTACATGGATTCAGAAAAGTTAATTTCTTCTCTGTTAGAAAGAGGTTTTCTAATTTGAATTTACTCATCTAAATAAAATTTCAAGTACATTTTAGCAAACATTTTATCAGCTGCTGTAGAATACATGGACATTTCTTCCATAGAACTAGGAAAATTGCACATCATTTCCCTGTGAGAATCAGAGAGATATGACCTATTTTTCTGTAACCTGAAATCACTGAGATTTCACAGATTTGACACACCAACTTAACAGTGAAAGACAGGAAAGCTAAGCAGAAAAAAAATATATTAACATAGGAAAAATGTGGAAGAAATTGTGAAGTGAAAATCTAACAGACGTTGTAGGACTAGGGAAGGAGAAATGAAAAGAGGGTTATTTTGTTATTGCTCACTTTTTTTTTTTTTTTTTTTTTTTGGACTGTTTCTCCAGTACATATAATCTCTTTGCTTTAAAAAATGTCCTGAAAGTCACTTTTGGAGGTGTCTTTCCCTTTCATAGACTTTCTGAGTCAATAAAGCTTTGTAAAGGTTCTTCTGTATTCCTTTTATCCAACAAAGTGTGTGAATTACTCTTTTGAGGATGAAGGTGGAAGGAAAGGGAAACATAGGATGAATTCAGAGTCCTTCATTCAATTTCAGTTTGTTAGAGACTTGTATCTAGTGCTAAGCATCTTAATGTTGACTGTTGAATTAAACAATCTCTTTGTAACATGCCCCTTTTAACTCTGCTTTCTTAGCCATATGAATTGAATTTCTTTTACATGGCTAGTCATGTAGCACCTAAGAGCTTATTACCATCTGCAGAATCTTTGAGAAAATAGTAGAAGAGTGAATTGGAAATGCTGGCTTCCTGAAACCTGTGATTTTTCCTTGAATTACTCTTGAGTAACCTTATTAGTCAAGTATCTTTTATAAATATATAAAAGTAATGGACATATTTTTAACAGTTCAGCTGGGAAAACCTTGGCTTTCATTTCATACATTCCTTTTCCATTCATTCATTTTATTTCATTTCGCTCCTAGTATCTTATCTGCTAAATTGCTTTTTTTCCAGTGTGGTTGGCAACCACCTTTGAGATTTCCCGCCATCTTCTTAGAAATGAGAATTGTGATCACTTGATTGTCTTGTATTTCTTGTTTCTCTGTGCAAAATTATACTGATCCACGTAACGATCCTCTGTTTAAATTATCATTAGGCATGCAGTAGTTAGTCATCTCAGCAGGAGTCACTGAAATGTGATGTGTGGGCTGAATCAGGATTCTAGGTTTTATATAGAGGTTAATACTGGAAGTACAGCTGCTGAATATACTCAAGCCTATCACCTGACTGTACTTTCATATTCTTGAAGGTGTTTGCATTGGCTGATGACTTGAGAAATAGGCCTTTTGGATCAGGAAAGTGCATTCATGACATTTGCAGCCCTGTAAGCTTAATAACAGCCATTAAGCATCCTTAAGATTTTTGTTTTCTGATAAAATAAGCTAGAATTTGCAAAACAGGAATACTTTCAAGATGCAACAATTAGCATAAATGTCTTAACAGAAAAAAAATAAAATAAAATAAACTGTCTTCTAGGACAGGTGTTTGTATGTTCATTTGCTTTTTTTCCCTCTGATGTTTGTTTCCCATATGTCTGGTGGCAGGAGCTGCCTTCAGCACGACAGCCAGGCTGATACCAATGTCTTGTGGAAGGCCTGAAAGAGTTATGGGATCAACATACCAGAATCTGAGCCAAAACTTCGTACTAGAAATAAATGAGTTCCTGAGCAATGGAGATGAGTGCTCCTGCTGTGCTCCCGAGGTCAATTTGTTCTCTGTCCTGCTTCAGTTGTGTATGTGAAATAGCCCTTTCCTGTTCAATGGAAATAATCATTTCCTGCACCCTTGTGCTAAGAGAGGGTCAATTACTGTATACACTGGCATATGGCTGAAATATGAGGAGGATACAGAAATTTGCAGACTTCATACTCAATATAACACAGCAAAAGGAACAGATACTGAGAGGGGAACATTTCTGTTAGAACAATTCTAATGATTTATGTTCATATTTTAATGACATTCCTTTTAATAATATTGTTTTAATTTTAATAAAACAAAGGAAGCATTTCTCCCTAAAGCAAATAATTGACTACTCATCAGTCTGCAAATCCATGGATGGCAAATACAGGAGGGTCATTAACTAGCCTAGCCTTGACCACTAGGGATGAGGTAGATAAGACTCCTCCAACATGATAATTCTGTGGGATGAAAAATTTTGAGTAAGAACTTTTCTAGTCTGTATTCTAGGAATTAATAACTTTGGCACTAAATAGAGTTTATTGTTGAGGCTGGTCCTACCTGAGAACATACTCTCACACTAGCCTGCTCTGAATTCCTCACAACAGGTCTGAATGAAGTCTCTGCCTCCATCCTGCATGCTCAGTAAGCTATCATCTCTCCAAAGTGTCTTGTGAAATCGACCTTCTCCTTCAGAGCCAATGTTTGTCTCCAGGACAGTGCTTGTGAATGTTTGAGATATTATTTTGATCTATTTTGAATCATCCCATTGATCCACTGTATACTAATGACTGAGAAACAGACTGCACAGTTTAGGGTGCTCTTTATGCTACACTGAGTTATTGTCAGAGAAAATAAATTTTAAATTTGATAGAAATAATTAGATCATTAACCTGTTTTCACAGTATATCGCAAACATTATATCTCACCTACTTACCCCTAACAGATTCCTAGGATTAAACATTGCTAAAAGGCAATGATTTTTCTGGAGGAAGCCCACTGTTCCAGTTGTAAAGATCTTTTTTAATATAGATAGCCTCTGTGTGGTCCTATTCAGCTTTTTAGCTAGTGAGACTATTTTTCACACCAGCTATTGGAAGTTCTAGTCCACGCTAAGCACACAGCCATAGACGCTGATTCAAAACTGAAAGGGCATTAATAGGTTGACATACTTATCTTCTTTAAAATATCACTGTTTTTGTTGAAAACAATATATTCTAATGCAATTGAAAGATACTTGAAGTATTACTAGATGAAAACTTTCTTAGGTGAAATAGGCTGTTAAATTGTCCTAGTAATTGCTTTGGCTCTTTAAGCATCTGGAACTTGTTATTGTTACAAAATAAATAAATAAATAAATAAATAGATTATGTGGCTTCTGCTCATTCTCTATTGGAACAATTTAAATACAGGCTAAATAAATCTTAATCTTTATTTTTGCCTCTGGCCACTTCAGTAAAAAGTGAGTAATGTTTAACCCTATGTTCATAGTTAGGGCATTCAGGAAGGGAGCTGTCTCTATCAGCAGTTTGTACTTCATCTGCACTTATGCCATGTTTGTCACCTTGCTGGGTGAAAACAATAAATGTAAAGTCATCTAAAAGTAGTAAACAGATGATTAAACATTAAGTTTAATGACAGCATTGACAGCTGCCAGGAGCTGTAGAAAGAGAAAAGCAGCACAGATGAACCCAGCCACTACCTCCACACTATTTGCAACAGTAAATCAGAAACAAAGTTAGGAAATGGCTGGGCCAAATACCTTGAAAGAGAAGCAGTAAGGAAGTGACTGAATGATTTAGTCTAAGAACCTGACAGCTAAGGTGGCTGGCATTTCTTTCCCTGTGTCTTTACCAGAGGAGAAAATCATGATATTGGTAAAGGTGAATTCTTAATTTGTAGTTATAATAACTTTCATTTTAAAAGTACTAGACTAAGTCTAGAATCCTAATGCTGTCATTTTTTAACACAGTCTTTAAAAAGGAGACAGTTTCCATTTGGCTGTTCCTCCCAACTTTCTTTTCCCTGTCTTGTCTGAAAACTCCCTCATGTGGAACCTTACTGCTGAGCCACCAGGAGTAACTGTGCAGGCTGCTGCCATTTGAGTTAGTAAAGTTAGAGGTCTTCGGGGGAACGAATTCTATTTTTTTTAATTTTTTTTTTTGGCTGTAAGTTTCTTCCTATCTTACCTTCACATGCTATTTTTCTAATCAGTTTCCATCCTGTCTCTTTTCATCTATAGTTCTTATCCCAGGCTCATTCTCCTTGTCTCTGTAATTTCCAGGCTGTAGATATTTCACTCCACCACCTCTAGCTTCTTTTCCTTTTTCCTGCTTACTTGCATGGCTTAATTTGAACATTAGTATTTGGCACATTTTTCTCCCCTGTTCCATGTGGGCTTTCCCTAAAATTTCTTTTCTATTTGTTCCCTGGAGTCCTTGTTCTTTACTTTTTATGCTCATTTTTCTGGTCTCATTAAGCAGATTTATTTACTTCCCTGCTCATTGTAAGAGCCAGATTATTTGAGTATCCACTCCAGTCCAGCTCTCAGCACTGCCTCCCTTTCCCACCAGTAGGTTCTGTTATATTCTACAGACTTTGTATCAATATGTTTTTGCCCTCTGTTTTCCCAATAATTAATCCAGGTAGCTTTGAGGGGCAAATTCCTTAGGCCTTATTTGCTGAGGTATTTGAACAATTCACAAAATGTACCATCTCAGTGCTGCAGGGAAATTCTGCATGGGTCTGTCCTTGAACACATATTTTTTTGTGGAAAGTATGCAGGGGGACAATGAGAAAAAGTGGATAAATGCTATATAGCATCCCAACAGTCTTTTGCTTTTGCTTTACTGTCCTCCATGCTGTCTGACACTGACAGTGCTGAGCTGGGGGTGGGGAATATCATATTCTTGTCTGCCATTACAATACAGAAGAATAGACATATTGCAATTTCTGTGTAAAACATTTAACTTCAGTCCTATTATGTGGATGTAAGAATTTATTTGTTTCAAATATATTTATGAGAATGAAATTATTCTGTGGTGAAGTCTTTTTATGGTGACTACATTCTGTAGCACTTTCTGAGTTTCATGTTCCTTGAGGCTTGCTTTTTCTTTTCTCCATTCCTTTTGAATTTTAGTATTATAATCTATAATAGGCTTTTTTTTTTTTTAATAAATAAATAGTAGCATATGCCAACTTGTAAGAAGTAAGAGTTGAGAAAAACCCTCACTTCATTCTTTTCAACTAAGTGCATAGCATACATTGTAATGTAATACCTTCTTGTATTTTATTTATTATGTTTAATTTCATGAAAAAAAAAAAAAGAAAGAAAGAAAGGTCTTTATTAAGGATTAGAAATAACGAGCACTAGAAATGATTACCAAAGATGACTATTTTAAAAATGGCTGAGGTATGCCAGATGGAGAGTAACAAGGGGCACAAATAATCACAAATAATCCCTTAGAGTCAGTTATGCAAATCAGATCAGAGAAGAGACCCACTCCAGCTGTGTACCACATGTGAGAGTGTGTTAAAACTGACTACAGGGGAGTCCAAGAAGACATGAAGTTTGCCTATTTTGCCATGGGTCATCTTTCTTTAATATCGTGCTTCCATTCCAGGTTTTCTCTTCTGAGTTAGTTCTGAGAGCACAACACAGACTGGGGGGGGAGAGGAAAGGAGGAGGGGGAGGGCATGTTTTTTGGGGGAAATGCTATTATGAGAAAATGTTTATATGTATATTTTTAGGAAAAAGGAGGAGCCCTGAGACAGGCAGTAACAACACTTTAAATAAAACCAGTGTATTCAACCAGTTCCTAATCAAATAGTTATCTATTTTGCAAGAGAAACTGTTGGCAAACAGTATCTATTGCTCTCAAACATCACTGTTTAAATTTTTTTACTTTTTTTTTTTGCTTATTTCAATTGTCACAAACTCAAATGTAATGAATTTAATTTGAAAATGTTCTAAGCAACCTGATTTTCATGCAATAAAATAAAAACATTTTTTCTTCTTTTTTTTTTCACCCACTGACAACAGCAGCTTAGTTCAGCCATGTTAGTGAATTCCAGAAGAAGGCTTTCTAGAAAATACAAGGGCTGTTTTTCATCTGATACTGCGTTGCGTGATTGATAAATGACTTGCTGTTGCTATAAGGCAGAAAGACGTACTTGAAGATGAAGACAAATAGTTAAGGCAGCTTTAAGTTAACTCGTAGATTTCTCTAATCCAGAGCTACTCTGCTGCCTGTGACATAGCAGCAAATCCTGGAAACTTGTTCTGTAACACTTGTCTTATGTACCAATATGCTGTGTAAAAGCTCTGAAGTCCTGCAGTACACTTATTTCACCCCTAGCCATCATAGGAACTCACCGTCTCTGCCTCTAACCAGATTTTAAGATGCTCATTAGTGGGCTGCCTTGTGGCTGTTTTTCTCAGTGCTTGAACCAAGGGAATCCTCCCACAGCTAGAAATAAGACTTTGAGAGGTGCTCTGCCCCATGGGTCTTTGGTACAACACTTTGGTTGAGCTCCTGAAAGTAGAAACCCATACACGTAGCTATTTTTCAAATATTATATGTTTATTTATTGTGAGAGGCAATAAAACTCTTGTAATTCAATTAGCGTTCACCTGCCACAGATATCAATCAATACCAAATAATATTGTGGATATGGCTTTCAAATTATGATTTACTGCTAATTAAGAGCTGTCCAAAAGGCATGATTTATTTTTTCAAAAGAGAAACAATGAAGACTTGAATGAATAATAGAAACATGAAGTCTAAGTTCCAAATTTCTACAGCCTTTCAGCTGTGTGCAGTACATCTCAGTGCAGCCAAGTATTCATGATTAGTATAGCTGAAAACTGAGTTTGAGGTTAATGTGGGTACACAACTGTTAGCAACTCAGCCAAGATACACTATAGCTAATTTATTAGTATATTGAGTGTAGAACTTATATCTATATCTATATAGATATATAAACGTATATTTAAAATCTCAGATGTGATCAAGAGCCCTCAACGTAACCAGCTGGGGGCAGAGATTGCTCTGAAAAGCAGGGGCCTGGCTATGGAAGCTAAGGAAAGAAGGGAGGTTATTCTGGAAATCCAGTGGTCTGCAGGGCTGAAAGATAGGATGTACCTCATGAGGTTACAGTAGGGTCATTTCCAAACCCATTTATTTTTTCTGTCTTGCTGATAAGTTTGAAGACATTTTAAAGTGGGTCTTCTTCCAATTTCTTGTAAGAGCTGAGCCTAGTTCCCTGAACCCTCCCATGATTTTGTGGTGTGTTGGCTTTGAGGAGAAGATCCAGGCAGATCAATTACAAATCTCCACTTCATTGTTTGTTATTAAACGTAATGTTTTGTAAATTTTTTTCTGCTGCATCTTTTTTTTTTTTTCTTTTAAGTTTCTGTCTTGTATTGCCTGATCCCTAGTATGGCATTGCATTGTTTCTTGTTATTCCTCTCCTGTGAATGGCAAAATCATTATCTTGAGTGAAACAGTGTTTTTCAAGATGAGTTTGACTTGTAGCTATAAACAGGAGACCATTTCCCTCTTTCCCCCCTTTGCTTCCAAAAGGAATGGTGGTGGTGGAAAGTTGAAAGCTTTGCAATCTATAAATAGGAAGGGACTGATAATACCTTTTGAATTTACCAACAGCAGTGGTGCAGCTTCTCAGCCTTGTATTACTGTGCTTTTGTTCCCTATGGCAGAAAGAGGGGACTTGAACTCTGCATGGGTTGCAGGGTTGAGCTTCATCTCTTTCAGTGGGGCTTTATGTAGTAGTAGCCTTTATAAAAAATATGTCACAGAACTGAAGTTTTAAGCAGCATACAAATCTAAGTGAAAGAGCCAAGTGGAAGCACCCATCTAGCACACTTTCCAGGGATGCTGTTACTGCTATTAGCTAACATCCTGCCATCTTTGGTAGGAATTCAAGGTCCTGTCAGTAATTATAACTAAAAATTTTGTTTCCGTTTAATCTGTTGGTGGACTCAGATTGTAAAGAATGCTAAGGGTAATAAAGAAGGCCGGCTATAATGTGCTTGATTGTGCCAAGAATTGTCCCATTCAGAAGATGGACACCTCTAAAGGATTGTTGTCTCTATGTCTTCTGTGGTGGATTTAGCTTGTGCCATAGTACAGAACTGCAGAATAAGTTAACAGACATCCATAAGTCAGTTAACAATGGAAGAGTGAAAACAGTCTATGAACAATTTATTACTACAAAATAGCAAGAAAATTGCAGATGTTCTTATGAATATTCATGACACATAAAACTTATCTCTCCATTTATTTAAATTCTCCAAAAGCCAAAGCTATGAATTCATCTATTTCTGGATAAAGATCAAAACTTAAAAAAATTGCAGTACAGGTATTTGAATGTTTTTTGTTTGTTTGTTTGTTTTAGGGAATAAAAAAATTAATAAAAATCAATGATAATTAAAGAAACTCCATTAAAAGGCTCCTTTTCACTTCAGGCCATGGAGCCCAGACATGAGGGGAGGATTCTACCCTATTTAATGAGTTTGGGGTTAGTTTAGTTTCATTAATTTGCTTGAAAAATTGGGACACAATTTTAGGACAGGATTATAGGTCAATGGCAAAGAGTATATTAAAACACTCCTGCATTTTTTAGTAACAGTAACATGCAATAAGAACAAACCACATCCCATAAGGTGCAAGTACTATGTTTTTCTTTGAGAAACAGCTTTATCTGTCTCCAAGTTCCTTATAATTTTGCAATAACTAAATTTATTCTTTGATTCTTATAGTATAAGAAGTTTTAGTTTTGCATAAAATGATTTTAATTTCTCCATAAAGAAATTGTGCTGATAGATAGGTCTTTCTTACAGCCTTATAATCTGAGCATCATGATGAAAGGAAACAATTTAGTATCAGCTACATGGATAAAGATGGCTATATAAATTAAATAATTTGCTACAAATATAAATACTCTTTTGATCATGTAATGTACTCTATTTGTAATTTGCATTGTATCAAATGTGGTTACCAGGAAATACTTCGTTTTACTATCATGAGCGTTTGTAATTTCTATAGGAACCAAAGCACAGATACAACATTTCAATGAACAAATTGCTAAATGAGCGATCTTAAGAATTTTGTCTCTAAGTTCTATACAACATTTTCATAACAATACTAGGAATTAAAGGAGCAGTCACTTGCTTGGGAGGTAAAGTGGAGAATAGACAAAACATTAAACATATACCATCTTTTACACAATTATCTCTGATGTAATGTCCTAAATTGTTTCATTATTTCAAGTGCAGTGATTTGCTAAACAAATATTTACAGTCTTTTTCTATCTCTTTGCTAATGACAACTTATTCAGTTCTGATTAACTTCTTTATTGTAACAGTTGAGAGATGTTCTACTATCAAGTTTTTCATGTTTGAATAAGAAGGAATACTTTAAGTGATGTAAGACTTTTTGGTGTGTGGAGCTTTTTTGTTTTGGTTTTGTTTTGTTTTGTTTTGTTTTCTGTGTGTGTGAGAGAGAGAGGGAATAGAATGTTCAGTTTATGAGTCTGCATTTTTTCCTGAAGAAAGCTTCAGACACCTTTTATAAAGTTTTTACAGTTTTTAGTTTTGAAAGCTGCATAAGAACAAATTGTTCAGGTAGATGTTCAAAACAGAGTTTCAGTACAGTTGATATTTGTACAGTTGTATCTCATTTGGAATCATGACTTCTGTACTTAAGGCTTCCAATGCCTTGCCTCAGAATCTCACCTACCAAGACTGTGAGGTATGGCAGAATATACTAAATGAAATGTTGTTACTTCTCAGTTACTGAATGCCATCATAGACAGGCAGAGACTTTAAAAATCTAATTTCAGCCTTCAGTCTAGCTCTGAAGGCACTGTCTCCAAAGATTTCTGAAGAATAGATTTGTTAAAGTATTGGCATGTTTTCTTTTTTTTTTTTTTCTTTTTTTTTTTTAACAATCTCCTTCTTATATTTCTCTCAGAATTAACTATTGTAGGTACCAGAGAGGGAAATTAAACTGCTTTGTCAGTCTATCAGTGGAGCTCTACTCTACTTAAGCAATATAGCTACAAGTTGTACAGTCTGAAGTGCCAAATATTTCTCAGGAAGAACCCTACATATAATAATATGAACCTTGTGACAGACATAAGCACAGTCCTCTAATTCCCTATCATCACGAGAATAACTATGTACAGATGTTCATGCAAGCACGAGCTGAGCTCTCTATGCTGATATAGATTAGAAGAGTACCTCAATCTGTATGAAAGTAATCTAATTATTTAAAATTGAAAACTCAGGGGTTTTTAACAATACTTGATTGAAACCTCAAGAACTTAAATAAGCATTAGTTTTCGCTATGGCATTTTTCTGAAAACCACAAATTATTTTTTAGTCAATTGCCAGCTATCATGGGTTTTCTGTGGCTACAAATATAGATAGACAATACGATTATTTGAGAACCACTGAGTTATGCTCCTTCACGAGATTATCCTGGATGTTTGAACAAAAGAAGGTGAGATAAATATTATTTTTTAAATAGACTATATGAAGGACTGAGCATGATTTGGGTGCAACCCATTTAAAACAGTTGTTTTCATGTAGGGAGGCTAAAGATGGGGTAGAAAACAAAGATATAAATTCTGCTTACCAAGTCTAAATATGCTCCAGAAACAGTGTTGGCAAGGGCTTAATACTGCTGTTACCACTCTGCGATCCAATTTAGAGGCTAGGTTGCTTGAATGCTCATTCAGTTTAAAGCACTACAATTTTTGCAATCTGTGGGCCAAAGTGACACACCCTACCTACAGTATAGCCAAGAATTTAGTGTTAGCATAATGTTTTAAAGATCTAATCAAAGAATTACTGTTACTCTAGTTGCAGTGATACAAACATCATTCAAATTGTATACCATTAAAACAGAACGCACTCCATTTTTTCTACCCCTTTCTATGGAGTTCTGCTTCCATGTCCATGTTCCTGTGGATATTAAGGTCAGTGGCTGCAGTCTGACGATGGGGTTAGAGTGAGCCATTAGTATCCCGAGTTCTTTACTGGGATAAATGTGATAATGTGACGTTGATGGTTTCTCCTTCCACAATCCTTTGGTTGTGTTTTTTTTTTTTTTTTTTTTTTTTTTTCTAACTCTTTCTTCTTTGGTTTACAATTACACATTATGTCCATACCCATTTGTCCATAGTGTGTTATGGATATACCCATTATGTCCATAGTGTGTTATGAAGATATTAGGTACTTTTTGTTCTTTCGTTACTCTTTAGACTCTTTTGGCCAGCTCCCATGATTGCACTCCTGTAGTGACCGGTAAAGGACCAGTGATGATTTGTTCATAGCCTTTGGACCTCCTTTGCTTTTACTTCTCCATCCTGTGTTTGGTTCTAGGGTCATAGATTGTTCCTTCTACACGGATTTACTTATGTTACTATTGATATTGTTAATGAGAAATCTTTTCCCTACGGCTTCTGATGTATTCTGTCATATCTTTTATTTTTTGAAGGATTAATTCTAAAAGTCAGAAATCCAAGGAAAAGTGTTGGCTTCAGGGGACTGATTCTCTTTTATGCTGATTTGTGCTATATTATTTTCCTTAGGAGTGCTCTCTAAACAACAACAATGGGAAAGGAACAGTACTTAATTTTGACATCTTAATTCCATACATTTTTTAGTGCTTTAAGGTCTTGCAGAAGATGAGCAGATACTCTGACCTACTGAAAAGTTAGGTAAGTGAGCAAGAATCCTAGCAACTGAGCAGCTAAATGGATTTGGGAATACTGTACATTACAAGTATAGCTTTTTTCAGCATAATTACAGATAAATGATTCAGATGGGCTATGACATTCTGTGGGCTGGCCACATGCATTTTTTAAAGACTATTCTGCATTGTTGTGTTGTCACATGCTGTGAAAATCACATTTAACAACATATTGTCAACTACTAAAAGTATTCTGCTAAAAAGCTTATCAAATCTTTATCTTCTTAGTACACTTGGTATCTGCTTTTTCCCTCTCCTCTCTTAAGCAGCCTTTCACCCTGTTGAATATTATGATCACACATCTGTTGCACATACACTAGTGTCTTCACCCATATTACCTCACTCAGTCTTTTCTTTAGTTACAGTTCTGTGAAACAAAAACCTATTTGAGAACCATCAATTGAATGACCTTACTCTGTTTACTGTTCAGAACTATTTTTATAGTTTTACACAGTTTTATACATGAGTATTTAATGAGTTATAGTCCTGTTTATTTTCCCAGTGTATATCTCTATTGTTTAGAACTCTAAGGCAAAGTTGACTTCAGTTGATAATATGCCTTGCTATCATTCACAGCTTCTTTTTCCTGAACAGTTGCAGGCTAGGGTATTGTTCCTTATCCTATAATTATGCAAATTATGATTTCTGCTTGAATTTAGTATTTTGCTGTTGGTCCTGATGATTTCCATCCAGTTTCTTTTTCTCTTCAGAAATCTGAATAGAAATCCAAGGCTGATTTTGTGGTCATATGTGGACTGAACAAAGTTGGTTTTGGTGGTGCTGTTTTGTTTTTTTTTGTTCCTTAGTGTGATCCCAGTTTGACACATCTTGATTTCCAAGACTATTGAGTACTTTGCAGCAAGTTGTGTTCTCTTGGTGCTGCCTGTTCATATCACAATTTGAGAAGCGTTCCATAACAATGAGGTTACCTGCTTTATATCTGTAAACCCTATACACCTGAAATTGTAATGATGTTTTATATACTTCTTTGCCTTGACTGAAAAATATGACATTCTATATGCTTTATACATGCCCAAGTTGTACAAAACACAGGACAGTGTTGCAGTCAGCTGAAAGGAGCTGCTCCTTCTCTGTTTTCAGAATGACATTAGGAATACCATGTTACATGAATGTGATTTCTTCTTTTTTGTGTCATTTTTGTGCCTCTTTTCTGTAAATACAGTTTCTCAGTCTTCAGGGAGTTTCTCAGAGATCATATTAATTTTTTTTTAATTTTTTTTTTCATTTTAGGTTTTTAGGTAGATGTACAGGAAGACTCTGCTTACACACAACAGTAGTTTCCAAAGATCTAATGTGATAATTTTTTCCTCATCCCAGCCAAGTAGCTGTCAGTTTCACATACAAATAAATAAGGTGCTTTCACCACATATCTGCTAAATTGCACTTGCCAACCAAGTCTTTGCTATGTGAGAAATTTTCAGTTGTTTAGTTGTACCATGATTTCTTCCAGTTATACAGTGTTTATGCTTAAAAAAGGATATTGCTTTTTGTTTGATGGCTTAAACTAATTTATGTTCAGTAGGTACTGTAGATAGCCAGAGGCCGTAGCACTTCATTAAAAAAGGCTCGCTATTATACAGCCTACTAAAATAACGTTTTTTGGTTTTTTTTTAGTAGTAATGTTATTCAATATCCTTCCCAAGCTTCATGCTCCTTTCTGAGCAGACTTTTAGAAAGACATATACACATGCACTTAGATTTCTCTAATAACCATCTGTTAATTACTGGATATGTTATAATTTCATTCATAAAGCCAAGTCGTTTCAGAGAGACTTGAGGCATTCCAAATACAATACAAGCACCCAAGTGTAGTCAAGTGTATCTACAAATCTGCTCTATATCTGCTATATCTCCTTCGCTATGGTTATTATACAGTTCTCTCAAAACTGTTCATGTTTATTCTCTTTCTGCAGTGAATTATTTTCTTCCTAAAACTATCAGCAACTATCTACCTATATATCTCATGGTACTGTCAGCTTAGCTGAGCCTATTGCTTTATTTATTGCTCAGCTTTATTCATGTAAGGCTTTGTCAAGTCTCTTAATCTTGGGACTGACCATCTGTATTTCACAGAGAATATTGAACTGTGGTTATTTCAGGCCTGGTTAGCTGTAATTTTTCAGGAAAGTTGCATAGTATTTTTTCTATTCCTTGACTGAACTTTCAGTGTTCATAACATTCAGAACACTCAAAAGCATTTGGTCTCTGAATCTCTGAAGGAGTAATGTGAACCAAACTGGGAATTTCATGTACTTTCAAAGTTTTTTCTTTCTGAGCCGAACAGAAGTTGATGTGTTGCTCTTGGACGAAAACAAAGGAAAGCCTCAAAAAGGAAGTTTTCAAAATCAAAAGTGTAGCTTTCTACCACTTTACCTACAGGTCATCTCCCTTACTTCCGTCAATAGGTCACTAGGGCTGCTTCAACCAGCCACGAGAGGGAGGCATAATAGCATGTACTGGATCAAAGTACGTGAAGAAGTAGGAATATGGCTTTTACTCTCACATTTCACACTTGTCTACTCAGCCTGGTTCGGAGGAGAGCAGTTGGTTTCGGTCCAAGCTGTGGGTTGCACATCTGGAGCTTCAGCTTTTGTAACCAGATTGCTGTGGCAAGCTTGCCAAGTAATGTCAGAACCTTGGTCATGCAGCTATGTCACTTGGTATCCTACCCCTTGCTCCATTTGTGGAGAAATACAAGAGCATGAGGTTTCACTTCAACTGAGCAAATTTCTGGTTGTAATAGCTTATGAAGAGGTAATTCAGTAATACATTCCTGACAGTGGTCAGAATAAATATTGCCTTGAACAACAAGTCCTTCAAATGAACTTCACTGAGTGCTTCATGTCTGGGACAAAAAAAGTATTTCAGCTTTACTGAAAGGCTGACCTGTCTTTAAGTAATTTGTTTTTCCTTTTGCTATGAAGATAAAGGTATTGCTTTTAGTGGAAGACAATAAAATCCATTGCAGATACGCTAAATATAATAAACAGCCTCTGGAGATATTCTACTCATTAAGTAGCAAGAAAAAACATGTTAGGTAAACTAGTTATACTTTTTTTTTTTTTTTTTTTCTTGTAAGGCTTGGGTGTGGTTTTACTGACTTCGAACAGAAGAACAGAAGATGCTTGGCTGGCTTTGGCTTTCACAGGCCAGCAAGATACTGCATGTGCTTTTTGTGTCTAGAAATCACGGTGGTGTGCTGGAACCACACCACGTTTTTGGGGGAGGGAAGAAAAAAAAAAAAAAAAAAAGGAGAATAATGGGAAATGAAGGATCACTTATTGGAATGGAGTTGTTTTCATCAGCCATTGATGGACCCATGCAAAACTCCTTCCCTCTCAGGACCAGAATTTGATGCAGCATTTGCATAGTGTTGTGTTAGATTTAAACATCCTCTGAATAAAGAGAAGCTAAAATTAACCCCAGTCATTTTGGAGGAAGGGATTTGTTTTTTGCAAATAATTTACTACATGTATTGTTGAACTGCACATACAAGTTGCAATGAAATTTAGCAAATGTTTGAGAATATTTCTCAGCATATTTGATGTGAGGATTAGTTGTAGACACAATAGTAGTAGTACTAATAGCAGTTACTGCAATTTGAGCAAATGGCAAAAAGTATTCCTAAGGCTGAGTTGTGTTAGGAAACAGAGCCATGTGTTGTGATACCTGAGCAGTGCCTTGAAATTAAGGAAGTCAGAATTTTATCTACTTTGCTTGGTATGCACATGGTGTCTAATGCAAAGAGATTTAGGTGTTGTTTCAGCTATAAGATCCCCTAAAGATGCATTTTGGGGTCTGGGGAAACAAATTAATTCTGTCTTTCCCATCTCCACCTCCAAGGTGTAATCTCCTTCTCCCTGGCAACTTCTTTGCCCATTTCTTGCACTTCAGCATGCATATTTCCCTGTGGGTAAGCAGACAGTGGTAGAAGCTCCTTCATTTTGGAGCTAGCTGGAAGGCATTGTGGCAGTGTTGCCCCTGGGCAGTAATCCTTTATGTAACTAAACACAAAGCACCTGCCTGGCTACTAACTACTTTTAGTGGGTTAATTACTGTCACAATACTACAATATGTCTGGAATAGCATAGGTCTGACTCCATATTGTTTTCTTTTATTATTGAATATATGCAAACTGACAGATGTTGATTTAAAAAAAAAAATCCATCACAGCTTCTGTGATAAGGAATTAAAATGCTAAACTTGAATTACAGGCCACAGCTCTAGTCTGCAGCTGTGGTTTCTCCAATCCATAGTTGCTGTCAGTCACATGCCCCAAGTGAATGTACCTCGTCAGGCAGTTAGTGCACCATCACACCAAAATCTGTGCTTGTCTGAAGACCAAAGCCCCCCCTAGAAAGGGGAAGAGAAGGTAACTGGGCAAGGTAATGCTAGCAAGAAACCATTTCATTTTTCACTATCTGCAATATAGGCTTCAGGACTTTGGTCTAACCCAAATACAGTCTTTTATTTAAGTTTCTTCTCAGTTTGTAGTTCCTGCAGAACTCCTTCTTTGGCTTGCAACAGATTATCTACTATTGAAGATTTATGAGTGAGCAAATGCTTGTACAGGGAGGGAAGGAAAAACGTAAAAGAAAACAAAACAACAACAACAAAAACAAACAAAAAAAACCCACCAGTATTAAGTCTGTAGAACTGCCATGAGATAGCATACTAGGATGATTTGAGCAATCTGAATTCTGCATATTTAATGTAAATAAGTAGATAAATAAACACGGGTTTAAATACATTATTTTGCCTACTTTAGAAAACTATCGATTTTAACAGATAAATGTTGCATGAAGTTGCATGTAAATGTTGCATAGTAAAAATTTGCTGGTTTTCTAAATTAACTGCTAAAACAATTTCTGCGGCCTCTATTTGAGGAACGATACTTCATCATCTTTCTACAGAAAAAGTGTAAAAAAGCATTAATAACAAAATTAAAAAAGTTAATAGATGAAATATCTCCACCATTTATGTGAAAGTAAGCAAACATAACAATGGCTGCATGCTGTCCCTTTCCCTTCTGGGTAATGCTGCCATTTGGGAGAAGGAGGAATGTGGTTGAAAACCATAGGAAAAACTTTGTAATGAGAATAAAGAAAATCTTTGTTAGAAAATTAATTTACTTATGCTGTAATTGTTTTGTTGGTTGGTTGGTGTTTTTGCTTATTTATTTGTTTGTTGTTTGGGGATTTTTTTGAGGGGAAGAGAGGGCGTTCATAGAATTGTATGGTATGTCTTACTCATTATTTATGCATTTTGGATAGGGGTAATCTTATCTTGGGTTCATTAAGCATACAGGTACACATACTTGTATTTTTGCCTACAAAAGGAATTCATCCACGTGAGGAAAGTAAATTAAAATAAATAAATAAATCACTAATCCTGTAATAGGTTCATTTTTCTTTGTCTTGAAGGATTAAATGTTAAAATCTTTAATGAGTAATTTTAAAAAATAGTAGCAAGGTATATCCATTACTAAGCAGAAGCCTATATACAGAGAAATATATAAGAAAAATACAGAGAAATTGTAATTGGTATTAGATTGAACATCCTCTATTTAACTTCTTTTTTATGCACACACAAAGAAGTTCTGTAAATAATGGAGGATGAGTTTTATGTGTTATATTTCATGTTAAAAAAATAACATGAATACAGGGAGTTTAAAGGAAATACGTTCATCATGAAGAACAAAACTTCATGGTATACAGTAGCTAATAACTATATAAGAACAATATAATATCAATAGACAACACTTTTAATTAGAAGATTTTTTAAAGGTCTTAGGATTCCAGTTTGAGGTAATCACTAAAGCCTACTGGGATATGTTTACCTGCAATTTAGATCTTGAGAATTAAACGTTACATTCTTGATTTACAATAGATTTCTCTTGCTTATTCAGCAGAGCAAATGCAGTAGTGATTTACTGGGGAGAATATGTAAATATTTTCCTGTGCTGCAAAGGAAGTATTGGTAAATTTAGAGGCTTGGAGAGATTCTGTCTAGTAGCTGAAAGACTGAACACAAGCAAATAGTAAATGTTTCAAAGTGACTTAAAATGGAAAATCTAGATTCTTGTAAAATAAAAAATATAGTAATTTTGAGAGTTTTTCAACACCAAGGAAGTCATGATCTCTTTTCAAGAATGTGCAGAAGGATGGGAGCACGATAGGAAAATTACTGACAGTCGGATACAGAAACTAATCTACTGAATTCAGAAGGTACTGTAATTTTATGGACGTTGGATCAGGCTTTACGACTTTCCTTATAGAGTGGTAAATGTACGTGTATGTATGTAGACTAAGACACTTCCTAAGGGTAATCATAAACTACTTTATGAAGGAAATGTGAAAGCACTGGGGTGGTTGTACAAAATCATGGATTGTTATTTCACAGCTGCAAGAACTGAAATGATTAATAGTTTAGTTGAGATGAAGACACCACCGTGGCTATACATGTGAGACTTTTGTAGTGCTTCATTAAATAGCCTGCACATGGTCTTACTAATTTGATGTTGTAAAGACTGGATTATTATAAACATATTACCTTTAGATGAGAAAGTCTTTAGAGCTCCTTCTTCCATTAACTTTCAGTGCAAATGTGGGCTTGAGAGCCTGGAATGTCTCTCATGAATAAGTTCTTAAAAAATACACTGACTGGCTTTCCTATCCCAATTCCTAGTCTTTCTCATCTGAAACTCCTAGCTGAAGAAGATGGGAGCATTAGGCTATCAAGCTCCTTTAACAGAAGAAGCAAGAGGGACAGCCTTCATCTGATCTATAGTAAATTAGAAAATAGATTTGCCCTCTCACTGGCTCTACTGTAATGCTTCTGTTAGTGCTGAGCATCTAAGAAAGGATCAAAAAGGTGCTTCTGCTTTTGTTTTACCAAGTAGCAGCATTGTTCCTGGTCGTTCTGCAAAGATCATGGTCTGATGATTTCTGTGCATTGTCTCTGATGGTCCATTTAACAGACAACATGTTCTCTTCTGCATCCTCCATCTGTTGCTCAGTAGATTGAGGTTACTAGATGTCTGTCTGTATTCTGAACCTCATAGATGTCTTCCTCACACTAGCTTTTTTTCTGTATGTTTTATGCTTTTGCATGATTTACATATAAAATCTCTGACATTTTCAGACTTTAACAGTAGGAAAGCAATGTTACAATAATAATAATAAAAAATCCCCACATGCTGAATGTTGGTTTAAGCATTCTTTACCAATTCTCACAAACCACTGACATGCTGATTTGGTGCATCAGGGTGCTTATATATTCAAAACACACAGAAAAGGACATGGAGGAGAGGGGAGAAACTATTTTATCTTGTAACGCAGTGTGATAGTCATAAATTGTTTGATATTCTTTGAGTGCACTGCTGACATGGTTGGTCACTGAAAACTCTGAGCCTGAATCCAAATAATAAAGGCTTTGACTTTGAAAGACCTTAGCATGCAAATAACTTTTATTTCGTAAATAGTCCTATCAATTCTGATGAGACTGTAAAAGTTCATAAAGTTCTGTGGGTATTTAAGCTTTAGGATCCAAGCCTGAGGCCAGAGATGTTCACAGTGTTTTAGTGTCTGAAATTCGGTAAGACATCAAAGAACATACATCACAAGTCAGATCGCATCCACCAAAGGTATTTTCTTTTTATTTCTTATTCTTTCCAAGATTACTATTTCAATTTCAGCACAGGTAGTCTGAAAACTGACAGGTGTTAGAATTCAGTTTGTTTCCATGTGTTTGAATTAGCTTGTTAGACCTGAGTTTCAAAGGACAGGAGTTCTGTAATAGTTGCTACATACAGGCCACGGTGGAAAGGAGTTCTCAGAGCATCCACTTTTTCTGATGTGGTTTCAGAGGCTGCAAGGTTATGTAGTTTGAGGGGGCTTAGGCTGCCAGTCTTCCTCTCATGAACTGCAGGCCTCTGAGCTGCCATCTCTTCCAACGGAGCCCTTAGAGCTCCTAGGTGCCAGAACACTGTCTGCAAAACCTGCTCTCCCACACTGCTGTGGGGAGGTGGAACAGGAAAGTAGAAATATTTCCCAGAGTCATACCTTTCTCCAGTTCAGCAGTTCTGAGTTTCACTCAGTTCTGCTCAAGTTGAAAATTGTGCATTGCAAACATTAACTTTACAAGAAGCTGCTTAATCTGTCACTTCAAAGCATAACAGAAGATACAAAGTGCATCTTTGTATCTTCGTTTGTTCCTACTTAATTTCCTAAGCTTGTCTATTTCAGCCACTGGACACCTTAACATCTTGCTGACAGACAAATGACTGTCTGTGTGAGTATCTGTGTATCTTCCTCTCACAGGCCATGTAACCCAAGTCCTGTGCCTTTTTTTCCCTCAGAGTTCTGACATTTTCCTATGTGTAATATTCCTGATTCTGAGGTTATTGCTGTAAAATATCATTCACATAGTTCAAGCTGAATAAAATAACCCCCTTTCTGAGTGAATGACTCACAATCCTTATAATGGGAAATTAGGTTATTTCAGTATTCTAATCAGATTGTTTGAAACTCTGCCTGAAAATCAAAACCACCTGAGAAAACTACTCCCTAATTACTTTTAATTCCTTGAGAATACAGAATTCCTTCATGAATGAAATAATAAGAGAAATTAAAAAGAAAAATGTCCTGACGGTTGTGGTACTGCCATCTCCCTTTTCTTTCTATTTTTATTTTCAGAAGTTAATGTTGTCTTCAACAGAATTTAACTGAGATCGATTTATAAAGTCAATGAAAATTGAACTGAATTAACATTTTATAACTCTCCTTTTACACAAGGTATTTGAGATACATATGTAATTATATATGGAAGAGGAGAAGCATCAGAATTCCACAGTGACATCAGAGTACCCTCACATATGTCCTGCATTTCCCCTTACATAAGAGATCGTTCCAATACAAATAGTTTTGTTTGACTTTAAAATAGAATACCTAACTGTCTTTTATGCTTTTGGGGGGTAAAAATGCTATCTCTCTGTAATTTGACCAACATTAATTTCTGAAAGTCTTCTGATATTGACATGCCAACTAAAACTGGACAAAAATTAAGATAATAAATTACCTTTTTTTTTTTTTTTTTTTTTTTTTTAAGGAAGGTAAGTTTGAACTATCCAAGGTCATGTTTGTTTGTTTATTTATTTATTTATTTTATTTATTTATTCTGCCTATGATTTTACATGCAGGTTCTTCCAGTGTTTTTTTTTGTTTTTATTTTTGTTTTTTTGTTTTGTTTTGTTTTGTTTTCTATTGTTGGTAGTCTGTTGAACATATGGAGGACATATCAACAGATGGAATGCTCCTTTATGCCATACCACCTCCAGAATTTCAAGTCCCTGTCCACATGCCCCAGAAAAGCTTTACCTGAGATGTGAGTTTAATAAATAAATACATAAATAAATAAATGAGGGTTATAAACAAAAATGGGAGACAATTACTAGTGCATGGAGAGTCTCCTGCTGTCCTCTTTGGGTATTTATATCAAGCAGTATTAAACACAGATTCATAAAAGCAATTATCATGTCCATACAAAATAAAACTGTGCTATGCCTTTATTTTGGTGTGTCCCATCTTTAGCTTTCTTTAAAACACTGTACCTTGCTTATATCTACAGATCATTTGGGAAACCCATAGACATATTTAATGATTTGTACAACTTTAAGGCCAAAACTATTGAGTTTTTACTTGGTCACTGTATGCAGTGACACTGACATGGAAAGGAATCAGTCAGATCACAAAATGAGTACAGAATTCTGGATAGCTTTCAAAAGCTTTGGGCAAGAAGACTGAAAGAAAGAAATAACTTTCTGAAATATGTAAGTTATTGAGGTTGGGGCCAAAACATGTAGTAAGACGATTTTTCTTTTTCTTTTTAATAGGTGAGAAGAAGTGTGAATAAAAGAGAATAAGGGAATTTTGTCCTTGGCAGAGAAATAGGTAATAAAGAAAGCCAAACTGCTCTTAGTAGTATCTATACGAATGATGAATGTGTTAGAAAACATTATTTCTGCACTATCTAAAGAACTGATAACATCATTACTAATTCTATGAGCACCTATTGTGGAAGAAAAGGTGGGAAAGCCTCTAAGTACTAGGCATTTCTGAAGTTGAACTAAGCAGCGTTAGGCTATTTCTGAATAATTTGAGTGTCTGCAGAGGCAATTGCTCCAAAGTCTAGGTGAGCTAGAACACTTTTTGTCCCTGCTAATTCATGATCTGTAACATATGTCTTCTGTGTTTCTCAGAAGTAGCCGTCTAGAGGGCCTCATCCTACTCTTGAAGCATAAAATGTAAATGAGAGATGGATAGCACAGGACTCCTTGACCTTTGTCAACCTTGGAAACCAAGGGACTGTGTACAAGTAACAGCCTTATGTTACGGTCTCTATATTGGGTTGAAAGGCTGCCAGGTCATATTTTGTTTATGATACCTAAAAGTGACAGTAGACATAAAGGTACAGTACCAAAGCATACCTCAAATACAGGGTTCCTGTGACTGAGCTTAATTTTTTTCCTTATTTTTAGCTTTGCTGTATCAATAGTGTAGTAGTCCATGCATTTAAATTCTAGAATATGGAAATAGAAAATAGATTATCTTGCTTATTTTGTGCGGCTTCCTTTAGTAGTTCTTTGTGTCTGTTCCTAGTGTACAATCATATAACTTGGAATTTGATGTGTATTTGGAGAATACAGTGGGAGAAGAATGCCAGCTGACTTAAAACATATGCACCAATTTAGACTGGCCTTGGCAATATCTGGGTGAGGGTGTTGGGGTTTGTTTCTACTCCATGGAGCTAAGAAATATTTGAGTTGTCTATTACAAAAAGAGACATCTCACATCCAATAGTTTATCATCATTTATGGCAGTCAGAAGAGATGTTTTAGTTTGAATTCAGCTACTAGAAAGGTCTTTTCCTAAGAGCCACTCCAATTCTGATTTGCTTACTTTTTTGACTAACCCACCTGGCTGTGTTGATCTAAAAGCTCTTTTTTTTTTTTTAATTTCGCCTTATGAACATCTTTTTAGTAAAAAGGGAGCACTGTAAGAGTTGGTGAAATTATGTAATGGAGGGTCAAGAGTTTCTATTTTCTAAAAATCTGTTTTTTCCATGTAACTGTCCAGTAGGTAAAAATAGATCCATGCCATTCCTAACAGATGGTATTTATAACTCAGAATATGAATTCCTTCCATTTCTTTTATAATGTAAATTCAAAGTTTTGAAGAAGCAGTTAGCAAACTCATCTCTTTATTCTTCCCATACTGAAACCTTGGATTGCTGGGTATCCTTGTTTTCTTTAGTTCCAGTGATGAGAAGAGTTTTCAAGCAGCACAGTGGATATTTTTAGTGAACTATTTTTACCTCCTCTTTTTCTACATTGCTTCAATTTTGAAAACACTATTAGCTATTTTATTTAGTGTGAATTCCTTTGCCAGTTTGACCTTAAACAAAATCCTTCAAATTTCACACTTCAAAGTGATGATTAAAAATTAATATTTTCATCCCATAAATTATATATAAATTAAAATAATACAACATAGTTGAAGGGATACCTCATGTTTGGATTGAAAAACTTTTTTTTTTTTCATCTGGGATTGGGAATTTGGGTTTATAGGTATTTTCTCTTTGCTTTCAAGCACTTTGTGTAGATCTTTACAGTAATAGAAACTGATTTCAAATCTGATCGGTATCTTTTTTTTTTTTTTTTTCAGACTTCTTGTTACTACAAAACCTAGCTGTGCATTTCAGTGGAGACCATACCCTTCTGCCATATGTTCCAATAATGTTACTTCCAGACTTATTTTTGAGTCCATGCAGCCAGTAGGCATTTAGTGAAGACTGAGATAATTTTTCTTAGTCAAGATACAGAGCAATCCTGAGAAACTAACTTGTCTGTGTCACAGGTCACAAGAAATGAGCACCGCACTCCTTGATTTTAATGGTTCAGGCAATCAGAAGTGCCTGAAGAGTCCATGGTGAATGTGTGTTTGTCATGGGGGCTAGGAAAGAAACCAGAAGCAGAAACTAACTTCTTTTAAGAGTGGAAAAAAAATATCAAAACAAAGATACCAGTGTTTGGTTGTAGGCATTGTAAATCCTAAAAAGTAATCACTAAAACTATTTCCATGCAATTTCAAAAAATGCATTTCAAAAGGAAATCCATTAGTAGGCAAAGACGTGTGTATCTGCATTAATTAACCACCTCTTTCTGCTGAAGTAGTATCAGGCAATTAAAAGATTAATTACAACAGTGAGAGGTGTAATGTATTCAGAAGTCCTATAATAAGAACTCTACACCAATGCTGAATTCTTTGGATACAAATTGTTAAGCACCATAAAGGAATGGTCACAATGAGTAGAAGGCAAACTGCTGACCTTGTTGAAGATTAAAAATATATAACATTTGACAACGGCCTTATTGTAACATTAAAAAGAGTGCACATAAATTAGTTAGACTCCATAAAACTATTTTTTTACCATATTTCAGTGTGTCCTCCTCACCTACTGTATCCCTTCCTTAATGTGGTCTTATGAACCATACTTTTTATTAGTTCTAATTTGGTACTTCAGCTTAATGTACCTTATTAAGAAATATTCAGCACCTGGGGAACATCATGAATTTGTCAGTGTGGTCAGATGTTCAGATTAGAGTTGGCCATCTATATAGTTTGCTTTCCTTTCTGCATTATTTGTAACTCTTTTCAAAACAGAAGTTTTTATCTTCTCTCATACTCAAATTATTGGCATTTTAAAATTTTTATTATTATCAATGCAGCAGAGCTGGAAAGATCTAAAAATGTTGTACTGATGTATTGTTTTTAAAGCTATGCATAAGCTAAATCATTTGTTATTTGCTAGGTTTGCCTTTCACCCTAGGATATTTAAAATGGCTTAGAGCAGGTGTGCCACTATATTTTTATGAAACTAGTGAGTCACATTTTGATCTCTGTATGTGAATCAAAGTCTTATTTATAGTGAATTTCTAAATAAGGGATGAACATTTCAGATTTTGACTTTAGTCAGGAAGAAAGTGGATAAGGCTAAGAACAAATTTGATATTCTGTTTTAATTTATGTTGGTTAGCAAATTGCTAGTGCTTCTAATTTTAGGTAGCATGAGTAGTTACTGAAAAAAGTTGGATGAAATAACTTATTCTTGTGTCTACTATGTCTGTTTATACTATCTAGATATATCAACTCAGAATTTTACTCTAGAAGCAAACATAGCAAATACGTTTTGAATAAACTCGTAATTTTTCAATAGGATGCTTTTCTCATATCTTACAAATACAGAAGGTAAGATATGAGAACAACTATAGTTTTTTTCCTACCTCTATTAATTATGGATCAAGAGCTTTAGAAGGAATCCAGTCTTTACAACTTTAAATGAAGTGTCATCAAATGAAGAAGTACTGATGTCCTCTCTTTAAATGTCAGCGGAAGTCATTAAGTTCACAAACTATGCCTAAATGTCCTTGGACCTATTTAGGAAATTACTGTCACTGAATTGTGCAGATTTCATTCACTTCATAACACACCAGCAAACAGTTGTTCATGCCAGTTTCGTGGGAATAAAACAAACATCAGTAGCTTTGCAGACAAACAAAACATTCATTCCTTAGCCTGGTTTTCACATAGCTGCATTACATGAAGCTATTCTTTTTAAGCTGCCAGAAACTAAATACTAGGTAATGTTTGTTTCAGATCATGGCAACTTTCGAATTACTTGAAAAATTAAAACAGGAACCTGCATTTAAAGGTCTGCATAGCCACTTCTCAAAGAAAGCAGAGTAAGCCTGACTAAGGTTTTCTCTTAGATTCAGTCCTTCTTTTGTCTCCATAACATACACGTCAAGCACATGTGATGACCACATACTGACTTTCAGGTCCCTTGAAAAGTAAAAATTACAGATATATGTACAGATTCAGTACATGTGTTTGCACCACAATGGAATTAATTCAATTGAAAGTTATTAAAAAACAAACAAACAAACAACAACAACAAAAAACTAGTTTATCAGTAAATAATATCTAGATCAGTGTTGCCAACTGCATGAAGCAAATGTGTGGGTATCAGGTAAAACTCCTTCCCTTCAGTGTGCTAAGCAGCATTGCCACTGCCCTCTGATGATTATTGGTGGGCAAAACTAGAACAACTAATATTTAGCTAGTAGTAACAACTATGTTAGAACTCAGATGATGTAAGAAGTCTCAAAAAATATATACATGACCACTGCATCTTTTGGCTGTGATCACATGAGCTTCTGTCAAGTCACTGAATTGTTGCAAGAAACGTTTTGTATCTCCATGAAGATGTAGTTGGTGAGCTTGTGCTTCTGACCTTTTTTCTTTCAAGTCTAGATGGACTTAATTGTTATTCCTTCTTTTCTGCCTGTGATTCCAGCAAATCAACTCTTTTATTTTATTTTATTTTATTTTATTTTATTTTATATATATAAATCAATCTGTTTTAAAGTTCTTTGTTTCTGGAAGACAGACTCACAGGTCCTTTGAATGGAAACCATTTGCTTGTTTTCTATAATTGGATTTTTCTTTAACATTCTGGTTTGCTTCCAGCTTGGTTGTACCCTGGTCTAGACTTTTTCTGGCAGCATGTTCTGGAATTCTGTACAATACAACTTAAAGCTTAGGGTAAATGTAAATTCCCTATAGTGGCACACTGTACTGAGGCATACTGGTCTGTCTGTATAGCATTGCTACATTTTGTTCTGTCTCTGTATCAGGTGTCAGAGGTCCAAGCAAGACCTGGAGTCCAAACCAGCACCCCAAAAAAAACTTTCCATACACTATCTAAGATGCTAAAATGTAGCCATCGTGTCATCTGGAAACCTGTTAATGACCTATACACCATACACGTTACTAAAAAACAAGATACTCTGTTTTTTATCTTATTATGTTAAGCAAGTTAACAATTCTTTTCTATCTTTTATATTTAAAGGAACCTGTAATAATTCTTTGTGCACTACAGTTAAGCTCCTTGCTACAGCCTGTCTGTGTGGTTAGTCATTTTAACAAAATGCCTGACTAGCTGATTCAAGCCTGCCTGGGAAGCGATTAGTCTGCTGTAGGTTGTGTTTAATCTCACCGAGTGACCTGGCTTGCTGACAGACTCACAGCCTATGCATTTCTTAGCAGAATCAGCACAGCCACTGAAGAAATGTTTGGAGGAGTCAGAGTAACTAGAGATTTGATTCTATGCTCTTTCACTATCTCTGTTTTGGGAACTGCGGGTGTGCATCAGTTTTCAGAAGGGTGAATGAAGTATGTCTTCACATTTGGCATGAAATAATTGTTTCCAGTCTTCAAAATAAACTATTCAAGAGGTTCTCAAGGCAATATATCTTCCTTTGAGCCTACATAAAATGCTGAAATAACTGTAAGTAAAATGTCTTGTCCCATACTCCCTTGTGTTGCTGAAATGGCTGTCAGAAAGTGAAGACTCTAATATACTTAGGCTGATAAAAGAAACTGCATGAAAATAGACTACCATAATATTTTTGTATTTTTAAGCTCCTTATATACTAAAGAATAATAAAAAGAAGCTTCAGCCTTTATCAAAATCATGTATTGTCTCAATTTAAAACAATCAGAGAGAGTTTACTTTTAATGATTAGGGATGAAAAGTCTGAGGATTTCATTCTCTGAGAATGTAGCATGTCTGACAGGCATAATGCAAGAAAAAATGTTACAGGGATAAGAGGAACTTGACATAACCTTGTGAATTTGCCAGCGTAGACTCCTAGATGGCCAACATAGACACTTATGTAGATCTAAGTAATTATGAAAATTTGTGTAACATATGAAATAGTACTTAAATCAAGAATTTAACAAGTCTCTAGATTCTTGAAGTACTCTTACTTTTTATTTTTTCTGCCCAAATTACTACTTGAAATTGAAAAGTAACACTTCTCTTGGTATATCAGTTTCAGTAATTATAGTTAAATGTTTCTCTATTTTAAAGTTTTGCTAAAAATATTTTTCCTTATGGTAGAGGAAAAAATGTGGTGTAGAAAAAGCATTCTTAAAACTTTAAGAAGTATGAGTTTCAAAATTACACCTGATTTCTCTCCATGAGTTTGCAAAAGCAAAAATCCACTTCACTTGGGGCAATATTACTTCTGTTTCAAGTCATTCTTCTTCTTCTTTATTGTTCATGATTTATAGGAAGACAATGTGAGATGGGGTAAGATAATAGAATTTTCTGTGTGTTCTGGACATACACGCTTAAATAGAGATGTATCTTGTCCCAGTTTTCCAACAGCTTTGCTAGGATCTGTAGCTTCAATGAAACTGTATGGAGGGGAGGATGGAGATCAAAATATCTGGAAGGAAGAAGAAATTGAACACAACATCTCTACATCAAATCCCTTCTGTTTCCAAATGGTAGTTATCTGCTGCTAGTCAGGACTACACAGTGGTGTTTTGGATATCAGTTATTAGGGTTAAAGTATACGTGTTTTATGGCAAACAGCCAGATATTGATTTTGCTTGTGTGAACGGTTGATTGCTTTGGTAGTTGAAATTTAGAGGAAAAAACAAAACAAAACAAAACAAAACTTTTTTTTTTTTTCCGAAGTCCCAGAAAATGTCTTATTTGACACAAGGGAAATGGGTAAATTGGCAGATCTATTTATTTTTTTTTTGTATGTGTGAATAAACTATTCAGAAAGAGTTCAGATGACTTTCACTTGCACTTTGGGCAAATAAATTATTCATCTGAAAATTTTCTCCCAATCCTGATTAGTATTGCACAATATTAGACTCCTGAAGTCCAAACATACTAGGCTTGATTGCTTTAGTTCGTACCTTTCCAATGATATACATTCCCTGAGAAACTCTGCTGAGTACAAAGCACAGCAGCCCCATTGTTTAGCAAGTCAGGTTACTGTGAACACACAGCTGAAGCTCTTTGTACTCTGCTTTGGTTTCCCACTGGAACCCCAGTGAGGATTTTTGTTTTAATATTCAAAGCCCTTTAAATAAGACTAGACTCTGCTATTTCAGACACCTGGATAACATTTTCTCTTCCTCATGTTAACACTGATTATCACTGTGGCCTGATAATAGAAGGGTAGAAAATTGCAGCAGTACTGTGATGAATGTCAATTTTGGTTGCTTCTCTACTGTAATATCCTTTGTATTTTATTAAGCAGGGCTTCTGAAGATTGAATTGTTGTTTGTTTATGATATCCAGGTACTGTGCACAGCATCCCTGATAAGCATTAGATTATGAAGAAAGTTAGTCACAAAATTGGGCAAAAATGTGTTTGTAATTTGACTGCTTTGATATCCTGATATGTTGTCTGGAAGGAATTCAACAGTTTTGTCTTTCATTGAGTTATCGGATCTATTAGAAAACAAAGGAGTCAGATGCATTCCCGGAGGCTTCTTATGCTTAAGATTTCCCCCTCAGTAACCTTTCAAAGTCAGTCACAAATTGTCTTATTCTAGATCATACTGGCACCTGACCTTTGTAAACCTGGACACTGGAGAGAATTAAAAAAAAAAAAAAAAAAAAAAAAAGCAAAGTGTAAAAAGAGATACAATCTTCTATTTCAAAATGCTACCATTTCTGAAAGCAGCAACGATTTCATGACATATAAAGTTCAAAGTTGTGCTAGTTTATTTTTCCCTTCACTTTCCTTATCTTTTAACCTTGGTAATTGCTTATGCCTGTCCAAATCAGCTGTTAATTTGTCACACTTCATATGGTTTAAAAAACACTGAATAAATGTTTATATGTTAATTTGATAGGTTATGCCTTCATGGATAGAGAATTCCATAATGTTGGTTAGGGATATAAAGTGCTGGGTGCTGGCTTGCATTATGAGTTCCTGCGGAAGAGGGTTTCTTCTGAAATACTCTGAGCTACTCTAACATACTACTGTGGGCTACATTGTGTAGCTTGAACCTGCTGGATCTGGTCACAGTAATTGAGTTTAACCTCTGTGGTTCTTCAAAACCCTGGCTTCCTTGAGCAAAGGGACATAAAGAAAAAAATATATATATATTGGGAAAACTTTTGTTGTGTTCTTGGAGATTTTGCAGTTAAATATGTGTGGATTCTGCTTAGTTTTTCTAGTAACACCTACGATAATTTGGGTAGAAGTCACTGGGGTGGCATGGGGTAAGATCCCCATGGGGTAAGAGTAAGAATCTCTTTAATAGGTTCTGAATCACCTTCTTCTACTGGGAAGAAGTGGAGTGGAGTACTCTTATGGTGCTTTTTGACTTGGTGGTGACTTTAAACCATGCACACTCCTTGCCTCCAGAGGAGTTTTCAGTGGAGAAGAGTCTGACCTTAGGCATACCAGTATGAGAGCAGAGATAATAAACTACCTGCCCTAGAGAGCCTTATAGCTCACCACTCCCATCAGCAACAGACTGTGACTGTAAATTTAACTTCATAGTAAGTGCATCGCAGCATTGACAGGCTGATAGAATGGCACAGCACCCAAACAACTTCCAAAAACCATCATGCTACAACATGGAAAGGAAAGCTAATGCGATGAGATAACAGACAGGAAAAATGTGCCTGGATGAAATAAGCATGTATTTCCCTGTTTATCTGGCTTCCACCTTTGATTAAATTGATTGAAGTGGCTATCATGCAGCTCAGAAATGAAGGAACAAAACCAATATGCATGTACTCCTGTATTTTTGAAACATTTCCTTATGTGCAGACGCTTTCAAGATACTTTTGGACTGACTCTAGTTTGGACATTAGTCAACAATACAAGCCAGAGTTGCTATCAAACCCACTGAAAAACTAGCGTGACCACAATATTAATCTGTCTATCTAAATATGAATCTGCCATATTGATCTGCTTAATTCTTACATACTAATCTCCTAGTATCTCCAAGAAAAATATGTACGAGGAACAAAAAAAAAGAAAAGCATTCAGACTTCAGAAGAATTTTTATTTTTTCTGATATCCAAAACTACCACTTCTGTTTAATATTTTGATTGGAAAATATGGGAGGAACAGAGGATGGATGGAGAAAATTGTCCTTGTCTTCTGATTTGATATTTCCATTTTAAATAGATTCATCATCCTTCTGCCTGGGTGATGTGGTCAGCACAACTAGAAATTGTGCCATTGAAAATAGCTCACATCAGATTGAGATGAATTCCTTGTAAGAGACTTCCTAACTTTTACAGTTTCTTGTTGCAATGTGGCACCTGTCTTTAAAGGTCTCTCTATAGCCTTTCAGCCATAGTGCTGTTAAATTCTATTTCATCAAAGAGTAAAATGGGGGAAGAATATGACTGAATAGGTAGCTAATACTGCTTTAAGGGCACTAAGTTTTGGCTGAAGTCACACCTTTATTGCAGTGTTTGCACCAAGGAGAGGATGCATTTTTTTATAATGTTCAAATATTGTTTTATCAAATTCCCATTATGAAGAATCAAGGCTACGCAGTGGTCCAAGATCTACCATGTAGCCATCTTTTCTTTCTGAATGTTTTCTTTCTCCTTCATGTGGGATTTCTGTAGTTTTCATTCCAAGGTATAATCCCTGAGGGGAGGCATTGTATGGATCACAATGATGAGAAGTAGAAAGAACTGGTGAAAGGTAATCTTATACATGTATCCTGCACCCCCTGCTACTATGAAATTTTCACTTTGGAATTCATTCGTAGAATCTTCTGCAGTTCCTATAGAAGTGGTAAATGATGTATGAAATGAAACATTTGTGTTGACTGATTGTACCAAGAATTCAGAGAATAATGTTATTGTCACTGCTGAGGCATATTTATCTTACTTGCCATAATATTTGATATTAAGACAAGCTGTCAGAAGTTTACTTGGATCAAAAGAGAGAATGAAGGCAGGGGATTTTTAAAGCAAATAGACTATACTAAGGAAAAGAAAAAGGAAAAGAAAAGAAGTATTGTCACTGTACAACCCAATTGTTAGACCGCATCTCAGAAGTAGGTCACCTTTTCTGAGGAAGGATGAGATTGCCCTGGAGATGGAGCAATGTAAGGTTAATGTAATGATGCAGGTGTTAAAAATATTCACTAGAAATAAAGTTTGTGCCTATTCTATGAGAAGTAGAGGTTAGGATGTATAATGGCAAGTAACTATAGTCCCTCTACAAGAGGAAACTGAAAATTCCAATGACATGAAGACCTTAATGTTTATTTTGTTTTATTTTCTTAATGTTTGTTTAAATATATATAGATAGATAGATAAATATGTATAATATATTTATTAGGATATGTGAGATTTGTGATTTACCTGTCTGTTTCTCTGGTTTTAGAACCTTTAAAGCTTTTCATTTGAAGTCCAGACATCTGTAAGCATAAAGAAGCCTACTGACAATATGTTTGCTTTTCTTCAACAGATCTTGTGAAACACAAGGACTTAAAGACTTTATGAGCAATAGGTTTAAAATCATTGTTTTGGATATGGTGTCTTATTGTTTTAAATGGCAACTTATGAATGGCAAGGTGCTTTCTTTTAAAGGTGAGTGAACACACTCATGCACAAATACTGATATCTGTTTGAGTTTTGTGATACAATCTGTTCACTTGTTTTACTCAGGTTTATTTTCATTTTCACAGCTATTGCAACTTGTATTTAGTGCTACTGCTATTGAGGTCCTTGACTTACTGGTCTTACTTCTCTTCTCTGTTGTTGCTCTTTCGACCTTCACACTCAAAACTGCCAGCATAGAGAACTGATAGACTTTTGGAGAACCAGTTGAAAACATTTTTCTATGTTTCCTTGATCACTACAATTACTTGTTTTTCCCTTAAATCAAAGATTAGAAAAATAGGCAAAACAAAGTATGCATCAGTGCAATACATAACTTATGGTGCAGCTATAATTTTGTTGTTGCTGCCTTTCTGCAGCACTGCAAACTGCTTCCCTGCAGCTTTTTTATTTTATTTTATTTTATTTTATTTTATTTTATTTTATTTTATTTTTATTTTATTTTATTTTATTTTATTTTATTTTATTTTATTTTATTTTATTTTATTTATTTTTTATGGGGGAAAATGCATCTGTATTTAAATCAGAATTGGAAGCACTGACCCTTGAGTTCTCTTTCTCCCTCTTCTTCAGACTCAGTACAACTTGAGTCACCTTGTTGTTTTGTCTTGAAAACAGTCATAATATCTTACCACGTTTTAACAATACTCAGAATGCAACACTTTCTATGAAAATTGTCTACATTGTTACTTGAGCACATGACTGATGTTTTTATATAGAAACAATCTAACTATAAGTAAGCAAATATAATGAAAAAATCTGGGAATGTTCCCACTGTTCTTCAGAGAGATCATTTTTAGTGGACTAGGCATTCTGCAAAAAAAATACATATCTTCTATCCCACATATCTTCTGAAGTTTTGGAAGGTAGGCTATGGAAGACAGGTGGTTCTGGAAAATAATTTCTCTGTATTTATTTATTTCCTTTCCAAAAGAAAGTGAAAAAAAAAAAATGTGTGGACTCTCGCCCTTTACAGTTTTTAACCATAGTAATCTGAACTTAAAAAAAAAAAAAAAAACCTTTATGAAAATCTTAGCTGATGGATGGACTTCTGGACTTTTTTTTTCCTGTAAATACAAGAATATGGCAGAAATATTTAAACATTGAACCATTTCAGGTAACTAAGCAATAATATGCAAATTTTTACAATTTTTCAATTCAGTTGCTTGTGTGATGAAGACACAGTTACTTAGCATCTGAAAAGAAAGTATAATTAAAATGATTTTTGTTTAATTCTTCTTCTTTTGTAGTTTTTTTTTTCCCCATTTCGTTTTAAAGTGTATTGTTCCTGTTCTTCACTTAGTAATAGCTGATGCTGTACTCTGATAAACTTTCTCTCATTAAGTGTTAGTGTCTGGTACAGCCCCAGTAGCCCTCAACAGGACTCATTGGAGGCACTGAGCAGATCGAAAAGCAATTAGCATTCTGGCTTGTGATAATTACCCACAGTATGGAAGGCTTATCCAAGATGTAGTTTCCACTGTGTCTAATAATAGGATTCTTTAAACACTGATATATTTTCATGGACACACCAGTGTTCTCATTTCAACTCTGTCACTTATCTCAGATAGGGGAAATAAACATCCCTCACACATTATTATTTTTTTCTTCATAAAGTACACTGCTGTTCTGACTACTTATAGTGTCACCTAAAAGTCACCTTGAATCATGTTTTAATCAGTTGGAGCAAGGCAACATCTCATTTATTTCTACAGTTTCCTTGCTCTGCAATGCACTGATTGCCGAGACACAGAAATCCAAATTGAGCTCTGATTAAAATGGAATGAGGATGCAGATGCTGCTGTTGGTTCAGAGGGGCACTCCGCTCTGTGCTAGGAAAGGTCAAGGTGATTCAAGTTCCAATTAAGACAGAAAGATTTGCTATCATTCTGGAATGTGCTGCTTTGTAACAAGTTTATGCTGTGACAGGTTGAATAATTTCTGAATCATTCGTCTTTGATCTATTAATTTTTATTAGCATAGGAGTGCACTTAAAAACAAAGTCAGTAATTTTCACATACTGCAGCAGGACCTAATCCTATGTCCATTAAAGTATTTTTTCAGAAGCTTGGAAATCATGTGTCAGCTTCCAAATGCAGCCAGCACTGTGAAGAGATTTTAGGTTTTGATGAATTTTGGTTTACTGGTAATTTTGAACATCTGGAGAAATAAATTTTGAGTTCAAACTCGCTTTTGTTTTGAACTAAGTCTAAGACAATGCATAAATCAACGGGGTGGTTTTCTAGGTGTGCTAGAGATGAGACATCCATGTTGACTTGAACTCCCAGCTAAATATAGCTAGAGAAGAAATGATTACAATAATAAGACACACCACACAGATTTTAAAAATAGACACTGATGGTTGAGCTGCAGTATACAGAAATCATACATCATTTATATACTTCAGAAAATGTCTGTTACAAGACTGTCCGAATATTGGTAACGTTTTACTGCAGACTCCTATTAAACAACCCTATGGCTACAAATTACAAAAGAAACAATGTGAGACTGTTCTTAGCTGCAGAAATCATGTTTGGAGTTCTGGGAAAGCAGTTATCTCATATAATTGAGAAAAAAAGAAAAAAAAAAGTGTAATAATACCAGGTGTTTTTTAAGTCCCACCAGTATATTATCTGGAACCTTCAAGGAAGTAGTAACAGAAAAAGTAGTTACTAAGGGGTGGGCTAAAATAAACTTTAATTCAAGTTGGACAATAAAAATAGGTAACGTGATCACAGTGGAAGAACATGGTAGTTATTTTTATTTTCTAATTTTTTATTTTTTTTTCTGAGAGTATTGCCAATACTGAATGTATAGTTCTGAGACTTTTTCTAAATTAGTACTGTACAGCATTTTACAACTGATATGAAATATAATACAGTCTCAGTTCAGTGCCTCACCCTTACACTGGAGGAGGCAATCAGAAAGGGAAGAAAAATAAACCTGAAATTGCTCCATAAACTGCTCATGAGATTGAGAGTTTGATGATATAGTGATGAATAAAATGTGAGAGCATGTCTCCATTTGTGAACACAAACAACAAAAAAATACCAAGCAGGAGATTTTCAGAAGGAAAAAACAAAAAAAAGGGGGGGGGGGGGGGCTTGTTTAATGTTCCCGTGGGAATGGATTTCTGAACATTATTCCCTGCTAGCAATGCAACAGAGCACCAATTACGGCCAGTGATTTCTGAAGGAAGGGAAGTTTGTGTGCAGGGCCATGCAGAACCACAGCATGTTCCCTCAGGCTCTTTGCTCAGGGCAGCTGGCTCATCGTGGCTTTGTGGCAACCTGGCTATGTTCCTGCAGAGAATCATGTGCTCTTCTGTCTTTGAGGAGTTTGGGAGGACTTCTGAAGAGCAAATGGAAATTCATGATAACTTTACATACTGTAAGGATACATCACAAGGGGGGTTGTTTTTGTTTTTCCACTTTTTCAGGTCATTTGCAGTTTTCTTTCAGAGAAGTTGGAAGTTCAAAGGTTCAGCCTTTTTGTGTGACTTTGCTTGGTAGAGCATCTTAGCTTTTATGGTGCAGTGAGGCTGACTTGGCTCACCTGTATGTTCTGTCCTTGACAGAGACCATTATGCAGTGAAACCAATACTTAAGCTGTGTTAGAGAATTAAGCTGATCCATCAAACATTTATTGGGTGGTCTGCACTTTTCTGTGGCTTCAGTCATCAGCACAAACCACAGATCCAAAATAACAAAAATGGGCTCTGATCTGGGTAAGCTTGGAAAGACAGGTTAGTAGTGAGTGATCAATGCCAGGCCTTAGGGCTGGGACCTGGCCAAGTGCAGGCTGCTAGAATAAGTAGAGCCTGAGAATATGAAAATTCTATTATTGTTTTTATCACCCAAGAAAAATCATAGTGTTAACTTGAAAACTGAAAAATCTTGTGATGTTTGTTTGTTTCCTATTAAACACCTTTTTTCCTTAAAAGGATTTCTGCTATTCTGATTTGGATTTACCACAGCCTGAAACAAAACCTGTTACCCCTCAAATCCTACCATGATCATTGCCTATAATCAGGGAGGGATTATGTGGACCAGTGACACACTGAATTTCTTCTAGATATTTGTGACCAATTTTTTGTTGTTTTTGTTTTTGTTTTGTTTTGTTTTGTTTTAAAAGTTTAACTGTGTTAAATATTTTGTACTTTATTAGGTAGTGAAGTGTATGAGGGAGATGAGAAAGCTGTCTTCAATTTTACTTGTATTTATTATAATTTGTAAGTCTGGATAATCAACTTTAATGTTTGTTGTACTAGCAATTAGTGTCAAGCTTACACACAGATGGTGCATTGTTCCTCTGCTACAGAAAGGACCTGTCTCTGAAGAATTAAAAGCAATACTGATTGCTTATATGCTGAATAGTTAAAAATTCTGGTTGCTTAAAAACACTTATATTAAAATACTTTTACATAAAAAATTGCCCTCATCTACCACTCTACTCTTGCTGATGATATTTCACTCACAAAAGCTGAATTGCAGCTTATAAATTAAGGTGCACATTTTGCTTGCTGAACAAAAAGGATATAGTCTTGTTTGTAAGGTGCTGGAATCAAAGCTAGGTTAAACTGCCTGCTCTGTTATTTATTTCTTACACAGTTTGGGTGCAGGGAGTGCTTCAGTCCACATCCTCAAAGGTGATTTTGTGGTGAGTCTCCACCGATGTGAATTAAGTATCTTACATGTGTTTTATTATAGGCCTTAGCCTCATCAGTTATTATTGAACTGTTGCTTGAAATGTGTGTGCCAAAACTGAAGAATCTCATAGGAAATGAAGCTCTGAGATCCGCGGGAGTTTTGTTCGTCCTTCTACCTGGCTGGCTATTAGCCATGATGCATTTTGGCTCTGAGGGCCTGTAAAGTACAGAGGCCCAGATAAGTTTTTGGTATGTGTTTCGGTTGGCGTGTGTTTGTTTCACTTTTGGCCATTTAGTTCAGCCTCCAGGAAGGCCCCTTCCAGCAAGCTGAGGATGGTCAGGCTTTTCTGCAGTGACGAGGCCTGGCTTGCGACCCCCCAGAGCTGTAAGCACATACTTATATGTAAACGGATGCTGAGCACTTGTCTCCTCTTGAGGTCTTCATCTTTTGATTTTGCCAGAGATTCAGGCTCAGGGTCTGCACTTAAGAGTGAGCTTCTATCTCCTTCTCTCATACATTAAGGGCTATCTCATCTGAGGGGAAGAAATAGCGTTTCAAAAACTGTGCCATGTAAATGCTGTATTTTCTCTCTATGGAAAAGAAAACAATGTCATTCTGTTTTGGATGCTATGAACTGATGATTATTAATAAATGTGATAGCTATCGTAATTTTTCCTATTCTAACACTACTCGTAAGATAGAAAAGGCTAAATGCCTGGTTCTTTTATACGTGTATCTCTTTTTGGCTGTCAGTTGCTTTCAGCTATAGCTTCAGTAATTTAGAAGGATCAGACTGATACGAAGTAAATCTTACCAAGATTACTTCATCTTTGCGGACTTCCATAATAATTGCATATTTCCATCTTGCCTTTGAATTGTGGGCGAAGCATAGAGGATTTAAGACAAATTCCTACTTACAAAGATGCTTGCTGACTTATTCAGTGTGTAAATAATATGATGACTGGAATATTTCAGGAGGATGTTTTGGAATAAATGAACAAAAAGCTGTAAATCATCTCATACTTTGGTGATCTGCTCTTCTTTATTCTTGGGAAGATTCAGAAGGAAGGAAGAAGTACTACTGATCACAGAATCACAGAATCATCTAGGTTGGAAGAGACCTCCAAGATCACCTAGTCCAACCTCTGACCTAACACTAACAAGTCCTCCACTAAACCAGATCACTAAGGACTAAATCTAAACGTCTTTTAAAGACCTCCAGGGATGGTGACTCAACCACTTCCCTGGGCAGCCCATTCCAATGCCTAACAACCCTTTCAGTAAAGAAGTTCTTCCTAATATCCAACCTAAACCTCCCCTGGTGCAACTTCAGCCCATTCCCCCTCGTCCTGTCACCAAGCACGTGGGAGAATAGACCAACCCCCATTTTTCTACAGCCTCCTTTAAGGTACCTATAGAGAGCGATAAGGTCTGAGCCTCCTCTTCTCCAGGCTGAACAATCCCAGCTCCCTCAGCCGCTCCTTGTAAGACTTGTTCTCCAGACCCCTCACCATCTTCGTTGCCCTTCTCTGGACTCCCTGATGTGGATAAACATTGAAAAGAAAGCTTTAGGTCATCAGCTGCTGTAAAGAAATACAGACCTTTTTACTTCAAGATCTGCTGAGACTCCATCCCTGTATGATGTACTTTGCTAAAGAAAATCTATTCCTTTTTAATACTCTTCAGCTCCTCAAAAAGAGGATGACTGTTACTTACATGTAGGCCTGTTTTTTGTTGTTGTTGGTTGTTGTTGTTGGAAGAGCACTCAGTTATGTCATAAGCTTACTCATATTGTTAGTGGAAACAGAACTAGCTTACTGTTAAATGCTTTAGTGAAGTTGTTTTGCATATCTGGTTACATTTTTATTACTGCAAAGACTTTTCTAAAATTCTTAACCTTTTAAAAAGGACCTTTAACTGATAGACATTTTTGCCTGTTAATATATCTTCATTTCTATTACTTTAGCATAGAAAACAGACTTACCCCGGGTCAAAAGGCAACGTGGGAGTTCTAGGAATTTTCCTGGTTCCCAGTGTAATTCTTTGGCAATTATTTTAATGATTTTGTTCGCATAGTCTATGCTAGGAAACTAATATAGGAACCTCTGCTATCTGTATTGTCAGTGAAGTGGTCTCTTTGGAAGAGTGATTCAGGGTCACACCTCTCTTCATTTTCATAATAGGTTTAGGAGGTCTTGATTCCTAGCTTAGATTAGGTACTTCAAGCTAATAGATTGATAGACACATAGGTTTTAATGCTGACTTAATGAAGAATTGCAAAATGTAGACAATAATGTGCAATCAATCATAGTAGATGTCTGTGTAAGAAGTGCCTTTACTTGGTGTTTTTAGGAACTTAAATGGCTGACATTATGTTTGTACTTTCATGATTATTAGATTAAAAAGTGGAAGAGATCTCTATAAGTACGTTAACTCTATTTTGATTTTTATTTGCATTTTTAAAACATTAAGATGGATGTACAAACAGGAATATATATTCTGTAGTGGCAGATGATGTTCCATTTGGGTCAGTATGAAGCCAGTGTATCTTTACAACTGTATTTTAAACTTTTCACATATTCTGTGTTTTGTATGCATGGGAAGCTTTGAAGAAAAAAACACAGGAGCCATAGTGAATAATTCAATAAATATGTGTAGTGCACAGTAATTGTCAAAATACAGAAGATACTTAGCTGTTGAGTAATGTACCTAATTAGTCCCCAACTTTTAAGAAGGATTAGTTGGAAAATGTGACGTGGCTCGGAGCAGGAAAATGGAAGTAATTTTGTGTCCAAAGTTGGACAGAATTTAGGATCACTCAGTAGCATAAAAATAAAAAATCAAGCTGAGATAACTTAGATGGGCAGAATTACTATATTTATATTGATTATTTTTGGTACATCTTTTATGGTCTACTGCAGCATAAAAGAACAAATGATGCTTAAATGAATGGGCAGTAGTTTCAGGGGAAATAAGGAAAAAAAAAAAAAAAGAGAGATTTACCTCCTGTAGTGTAAAAATCAGTCTATGAATGACTAATTCATTCTTCAAGAGATTGTTGAGTTCAATAGGATGGGTAGACTTGAAATGTGTCTAACATCAGAGTTGTGCAAATTAAATAAGGGCTAATGAAAATTCATGCTTCAAATCACAAGATGATCACTTTCTAGGGCAAGAAAGATTTTTCCCTTGTGTAGCCTTGTACACATTGGCCAGTTGGATTACTCAGAAGAGTTTAATCACCAATTATTCTTCAAGTAGAAAAAGATTAATTTGCTTCTCATTATGCTGTTCAAGCAGACTGAATACACTGAATTGTTTAACAGTTCATGGAGATGTACAATGTGTGAGCTTACTGGGTCTAAGAGAATGAGGAGGTATGCAGGACATAGACTCTGTAGCTCTAAAAATGTCTTTCTCCATCTAAAAATGTCTTTCTCTGCAGATCTTGTGTGTCTCATGGGGCAACTCTCTTTGTTCTTTTTGATTTACAGGGGGAAGGATCCAGGCTCTCAAACATATGACTTCTCCTCTGAAATTAATAGTTTGCAGAAACTCCCATTCCTCAGTTGGACATACTGTGAACATTTCATATGTCCATTAACCAGACAGAGATACTGGGGAGGGGCGGTTATTTGAAATTCTTCAGTATTGACAAGTTTGGAAGGGAGGATTATTCTATTAACATGATTTGTTGGTAATTATAACAGACAGCTAATTTTATGCTTGTTTTGAAAGCATTAATATTTTCTGACAAAATAAAATAAAGGTTATAAAATGCATTAATGAAGGATTCATTAGCTTTTTTTTTTTTTTAAAGAAAGAAAAAAAGAAGAAAACCCCTTTATTTCTAAGAACGGTGTTGATCCAGTCATCCCAAAGAAAGCCCTCTAATGTCTGTGTTTCAAAGATTCATTAAACATTTAGCAAGACTGACTCTGCTTTTGGTCAGGTACAACTGAAAGAAACTTACTGACGAATACCAGTGCTGAACATTAAAATGAAAACCTTTATCAGAAATATATTTCTGACTAAAAATGAATCTTTGTGACAATGAAGTATTTCATTACTGGGTGCCTTTAAACAACGGTATTGTCTTTGAAATATAAATTAGTAATGCAAAGAAAATGTGTAAGTTGTTTAGTAAAATATCTGTCCAAGTCCTCTGTACTTCCCTGGGAAAAGAGGTTTTACTGAACAGACATCTTTTCTTACTAGTAACATCTCTTCAGAGTTATTTCCACAAATTCTAATTATGCAGTTTTTCTCTTAATGTATTTTAAGTCATTCATAAACATAAGCTGACTGAAGAGATTTGCAATTAGAAAAAACATGAATAGATTCTTCTAAAAAGCATGCTTCACACAGAATACTTATTAAAATAATGCCATAGGCCAAAGCTAGGTTAGTTTATTTTCTTGTTTTGGGTTTTAACCATGATATGGACAAAGAACTCTATCTTAACATCTCTGTTTATAAATGGCAGATGTCACGTTCCATTTTTGGCTATATTGCCTCTTTAGTTTCTGGCAACATAGAAATCTGTTTTAAAATATCTTCAAGCAGTGATATGGGAATTTAGAGTGACACTTCAAAAATAACCTTTCTGAGAAGAAAACTAGGTTTTAAACCAAAGCACTGCATAGAAATCATTCTGGTCTCCAAACCATTTGATAAGTTGTTGCTGCACATTTGGTGAGACAGTCAATAAATATCAATGCATTGTTGAGAACAGTCACATTTTCTATGTCATGTCACTCTGCAGCTTAATTTTTTTTTGCTGCCTTTGTCTCTTGAAGCTCATTGTACGCATCTGAAAAAACAGTCATCTGGTTATCAGCTGGAAACAGGGAAACTGCCATATATCTTTACATAGGCTTTACTATCAGCATCTTAATCTCCCAATAGAAACAATTCCACCTGTTTATTCTAGGCAAGAGTATGAAAACTAGAAAATGAACAGCACAAACAGTATTATTTTCCATGTTCCTGTTAGGTCTACAGTTGGGATGTGCATTTATATATGTAGATGTATAGACATGCATATATGTATATATGTGTTTGTGTTCTTGTTTTCCTTAGGAGAGAAATTCTTTCCAAACTGCTTAGTATCTGGTTTGTTTTCCTCCAAAATTTTCAGTGTTGACTCATGCCATCCTTAGATACACAGAACTACCATTGCTTTCTATTAGTAAAGCCATAATTGGAGAGAGAATGCAAGGTATTTTTATATGAAAATAGAAATCTTTACAATTTTTCAGATCATATCATATGGAAATATCATGATAATTTACACCTGAATTAAGGTATTTACCTGAGTACCTAGTTACTCTGACTCACTAACATGGTATCGCTTTCTGAAAAAGCCATCACTGAAAACACCTTTCTGATTCACAGACACTAGAAAACCACATTAAACACTGGAGAATCATTATTTATTTATTTATTTATTTTATTTTTTTGGACTAGTGATGGCATATTCAAATGATGTTCTTTTAGTTTAAAACTGAAAGTTCTCTCTTTCCTCAGTGTCAGCATTTTCAACACTGAAATACAAATTTAGTACACATATGAGCAAAACAATACAATGCTCCTTAAATTGAATGGATGTAATCCCACTGAGTTTAGAAGAAAGCACTGAACCTAAAACTCATAGGAAAGTCAATTTACAGGAGGAAAAATATAAGGTCACTGATTTCAATGAATGTAACTGGTCAATACTTGAACTGATGATTAGTTTTCCAACAGTGGAAAATTTATTTCACTTTACCTTCTCTTATTGTGGCCAACTCAGCAGTACATGAGTAAGAGAAAGATGTTTAAGAAGAACACTCCAAGAGTAACTAGCACATAACTCCTGAACCATTTGTCTAACAATTGCCTAGTCTCAATGCACATTTTTTTCGTCAAGGAAGGGTGTAAATTTCTGTTTGTTCCCGTTAGCCACCCCTGCATAGGTTGCTCTGTGTGAGTTGCAGGTGATAGAATTTTCGTGGTTCCAGTTGGGAAAGAGACGTTGTAAAAGGGCAACTGATCTGAAGAGCTGCTGATTACTTAGGTTATTTGTCTTCCAGACTGAATGCAACTGAGACCAGAAATCAATACAGACAACAAAGCCGTGTGAAAAGATTTTAGTGTAGTCTATATAGTTCCAGAGGGAGCCTCTGGTCCTTCCCTCAGCGATATATTAAGGCTCCTGGTGTAAATAGTTTTAAAGAAGCTTTTATAAATGCTCCCCCTGCCAAAGAAAAATGGAAGATTGAAATGCCAGTATACTCAGTTTGTTTCTTCCTGGAGACATCTTTTTGGTTGTTGTTTTTCTCTTCATGAGAATCATGACCAGCCAAAACAGCAGACAGCTGTGGTGAGTGGCAGAAGCTGAACAGCAAATGGGATTGGCTTCAAATGGTATTTTTTAAATAGAAGAGAATACAAAGTTGTACAAAAGACAAAGCTTTGTTCATTTGTTTGTTTCCCTCCATGAAAATAGGACGGAATTGGGGTAAACGGGAGAAGAAAGGACCCAATCAACTCCTCTTTTCCAATCTGCAGAAAGTGAGCTCTGAAATACAGTGTTGCTATTATAGAGAGAAAATGTATATGCATAATGTGGTAATTATTCTTTACTATCTCAAACATTTATTTTTAAGTGAATAATGTCAGGGCCTTGATATTTATATATGGAAGTAAATGGAAGTTCTGCCTGTGGCTTTGATCCCTGTTCCAGATGTTTACAGGATTTTTTCAATTTGTACTCTAGTGCATTTCAAAAGCAACAGTTCAGTTTTTGGCTTCGCAGTAAAGCAGTATTAAAAATGGCTCTTGTGTTAATACGTATGTGTATCAGCACATTTTTTTTCCCTACACAGACTGTTTTTTACTGATACTTTCAACTTGGCTGAATGGAAGGAAAATATTTGGGTGTAAACAGATGGTGTTAGCTGAGTGAGAATTACTTTCAAAGACACTGTAATGTTAACAAACTGAATGTGATGTGCTTTAGTACATTTATATTGTAAGAAGGAAATTGGATTAAAATTTTGAATAAAATATTTTGGGGGGTAAGTAACACTTTATACTGAAGTGGCTGAAATTTGTGTCCATCCTATTCATGCCAATAAAGTATTGATTCTTCATTTCTGTGGGTATGCATGCATAATTACTCAAGGCAATGACTGAAGGCCTGAACTAATTAGGAAAATTCAGTTTCATTTTGTACCTAATTATACTCAGAAACATACCTTGCCCTGAGTTTACAGCTTTAATGAGACTAAGAGTCTCCTAGACTGCAGAGGAAACACAAGGTGAAAAGGACACTTCATTTTCAGATATTTACAGATACAAAGTTATTCTGTAAAATGGATTATATTTCAGTTGTGAAAGGCACATAAGCATCAGGCATTCCAGCAGCATCTTTATTATTATACTTCCCTGTGACAGCTCCCATAAAGTCCTTTCAAACAAAATGAGATTAGGATTTACTGTGGGTCTGCTGTAATAGACCTTTGCCAAATAGTCTTGTATCAGATTTGGATGAACAATTAGGAAGGTCAGAGCTCAACTCAGGCCTCCGGCAATGTTAGATATCTTGGCATTAGTGGACAGAAGACATTTCTGTGAATGTAGGATATCTTCCCAAACTCTTCTGGAGAAAGTAGGTCAAACAGGAAATAGTTAGCTAAAGGTGCTTGAAAACTCCATTGGATTATAACTCAGTCCAAGTACAGAGCCAAAGAAAGGCTGGCAACTGTTTTTGGAAATGGAAATTGAAGGGATAAACTCAGATTCTGTTGCAGTAGATACTGACTCTGTAATAGCAGCAGTAAGAAAACAGCATTAACAGCAACTTTTGTAAGAACCTGTTACTAAACAAGGATAACAATGTCATGTCAACAAACACCAACTTTCTGTATTTCTGTATTTTTTAGTGTTAGACTGAATCATAATTTCAAAACTGAATTTATCAGTTTGCTTGATATTAGTCCTATCCTGCTTAACCTTCTGCAAATGAGTGATTAAATATAACCTATCCTGGTTAAATGTCTGAAATGAGTGACTAAGTGAAATTCCAACTCATGGTGACTAGTTCTACTTTGGAAGAGGAAAGAAAGCCATTGTCGAACTTTTGAGCATTCATATGTATATATAGAATTGTGATTTACAAAAAAAAAAAAAAGAAAGAAAAAAAAATTTTTTAAGGTCTCTGGAAGTTAACACAGGTTCATGTATAAAAATATTACAAACAACCAGTTCCATATTTTGTATCATAACACCTAATCTTACAAAAGAAATGACAAAAATAGAAAAATTGAAATAAAAATGTTACTTACAATGCAAATGAATATCTGCACCAGAGGAAAAGTTTTTGTATTTTAACAATTGTTTCTGTGTCAAAATAAGCCAGACAGTTTGGGTTGCTTTATTTCATTTTTTTTTCCCATGTACGTCAGAGAAAGGTCCAATTTTGAGAAAGCAAAACAGAAGCTAAAAATCCATCATATTCTCTGCTTACTGCAACTACCAAGTTTTTCCCTGCTGTAGCTCAGATAAACGATTCAAATTATGTCAGAATTAGCTTTTCAATTATGCAGTTGTCTTAATATTATAGACAACTATAAAATGGTACAATTTTGCTGTGATTGGCAATTACTCTGCAATGCTGTCTAGACAGAAAGCAGTATTTCATTACAAATTATTTCAATGTGAGAGTTTGTCTTGAATATTTTTATCCCAGAGGAAATTGAAAGAGTACATATGTCTTCACAGACTACTGCAGACTTTGATCCAGATAAATTTCATGGTAAAATGCAGCAAGAATTTTCAACCTTGAGTAATTGCCTAAGTTGAAAATATGAGACTAAAGTCAGTGCAGGTTCAAGTGTGAATATAAAAAATGGGCTACTGTTTAATCTGATCTGCGGAAAAAATGTGGCACATGCTTGGCTTGTTCACAGCAGGTCATTAAATACCGGGATTTTTGCCTTTCATATTTAAAATCTGTTTGAAGAACAGTTAGTAATAATGTTGCTTCAAGTCAGCTTTAGGAAAATTACAGAGAAAAATAAAAAATTAGTTGCATTAAGTACCAACCCATGAGCTCAGAAAATGTGACTAATTTCTACCAAAATCTTCTTATCACCATAGAAACCTTTAAAATTACAGGAAAGACACCAAACTGCATGAGGTAAAGACAAACACAAGCTAAATGACACAATGTCGACGAGCACTTTAACCCAATTAGATCAGTGCTGTTATTATCTGAAGAGGCTACTCTAACCGGAGTCAACTAAAACTCATTAAACGAGCACCAGATCGCCGTGGGGCTAAGTTCAAAACGAGCAGCTACGCTGGGCGTGCTTGGGATCACTGCAGAAATCGGGGATCTGGGGCCAGGCTGAGCCTGGGCCTGGCCTGGCTGAGCTCTGCCTGCCACAGGTAACAGCTCTCTTGGGCTGGGTTGGGATGAGGCTGGGGGGTGCTGCTGGGCGTGTGTGTTTATTTAATTGTTTTTAAGGCTTTCCTCACTTTTTTTCTCCCCCCGTTGTTTGGCCATTTGTGTTTTATTTATTTATTTATTTAACCAGCTGGGGGGAGGGGCTTGGTTTTTCTGTGTGTACGTTTCATTTATTTGAGCAGACATTTAAATGATTATGATTATTTTATTTTCCGTTTATTCCTCCCCTGTCCACACAGGTGCCTCAGAGCAGGCGGCTAGGCCCGGTAACACCGAGCAGCTTGCAGTCTCGGCCGCTGGCATTACTAATGGCCTGGCGCCTGCCGGACCCTTCCAGAAGTTTCCACAAGGCGCAGCCTCTGTTAGCTCCCGCCTGGCTGGCGGGTCCTCCATTGTTAGCCGCGCCCTGACTGGTGGGCTGCGCTATAAAAGAGGCACTCAGGGGCAGTGCCACCCAGTCACCGTGGTGGCAGCATGTTGGCAGTGAGGCTGCTCCAGCCCCCCAGCAGTGCTCGGTGGTGGTGATGCCCCACATGGGCCAAGGCTCCATGACAGGACAGCCTACGTGAAGGTGTCAGAGGCTGTCAGAGGTTTTTGATGATGGGAGAAAGGCAGATGTTGCGCCCCTCTTAAGAGGTAAGTGTTAAGATCTGTAGAGCTGAGGCTGGACAGCCTCACCTTATTCCTGGCAGCACCGAGGAGCGAGAGGAGCATGTGGGGCATGAGGCAGCGGTGGGGAATGACCAGCATGGGTTTCCCAGGAGTAAATCAAGCTTGACTAACCTGTCTGCTGCGATAAGCCTATCGCTTGCTGCTGCTTTTGGGGGTGCAGGGAGAGCAGTGCGTGCTGTCTGACGTGACTAAGAAGGCTTTTGGCCTTGCTTACCAGAGCATCGCTGTACTCAGGGTAGGATGTTGTGGTGTGGATGAGTGCACTAATGGCTTGGTAGAGTGGTGCCTGGGTTACTGGGCCAGAAGGAGGGAGTGAATAGCTTGCTGCACTACTACCTGGAGGTCAGTAGCAAGTGGTGTTCCTCGGGGTTTTATCCAGAGGCCTGTCCTGTTGCATGTTTTGGCCAACCTGGATGGGGTGACAGAAGGTGCTTTCATCAAGTTTATAGGTGATTCCAGGCTCTGGTTTATGGTCAATATGCTCACAGATAGAGCTCTGCATGGTATTTCCATGTGGATGCATGGTGCTCATATTAAAGGTGACATCTGATTGGCTTGGCATGGGGACCAAAACCATGCTTTGTTCTACTCTAAAACTTGTTGAGATGAATTTCACAGAGGTAACAAACCCTTTAGCAGGAATTCTGAAATGATTTTTAAGATCACTTCAGATAACAAGCCTTTATGATCATGAGTTTTGCATTGCCAATACAACTTATTTTGCTTCAATATGTATTTTTTCACCCTACATGCATGCACATACATAAAAATATGTTGCCACATGCTACTGGTTCGGTAAACACATTGTGTAGTTAGTTGTCTTTTTTGACCTGATGGAGCAACTCAGTTCTCATTGTCATGATAATCATTTATGTCTTTTCTGCTTAAATAAGGCATGGTGGAACACTTGCTCTGCTCTTAAAACTCATGTGAAGCATTTTTAACTTTTAAGGAAATGTTCCCTGTGTGTCTGTTAGGTGTATCAGTCAATGTTTCTAGTTAACCAGGACGTGTTGGTCAGTGGTGGTTGGATAATATGGGCTTGTTATCTAATGACTATAGTATGATGTAAAGCTCTTTGAAGTAGCATTTGGTGTCTTGGTATGTTTGCATAGTACAGTGTAGCAGTATAGATATTAAATTCCAGGAAAAATACAAATATGCCAACATGGGTGAATATTCCTGATCATTAGTTTGTGCTTTTTTTTATTGTGCTAAAGTGTCTGCATTGCATTCCCTTCCCAAGTTAGTGCAGTCAGTTACTGTTGTGCTTACAGAATCAGTTTTCCATTGTATAGTTATGATGAGCTAAGCATAAGAATGTAAAGCTGCTAATCCTGTAAGGAGTTCCACAATGACGTGATTTACATCAGAGCACTGCAAAAATCTGGTTGCAGATCTGTGAGTTGGCTTTCTATCATATCAGTACTTGTCAAAATAACTGTATGATTATCTCTGCACAACAGAAGCTTTTGCACAATTAAAAATCGAAGCTAATGGCTATTATGAGATATTTAAAACTCCTGCATCAAGCTGGATGAGTTATTTTATGTGACATTTTTAATGTCACTGTTTACACAAATGCTTTCAAAAGTAAAACCCCTTGCAAAAAAATATCAGTCCAAAGTTAATGCTGTTTTAACCAAGGAGTAAAATATATGTAGTTACTTTTTCACAAAGTGTTCCATTTAAGCTTCCAGTCTGGCCAAAGGCTGTCCCAGTTGTAGAATGAGGCTTGCCTTGGTATTGCCAACTGCTTATCCCAGGTGTGTGTTCTGTGGTTCTTAAGAATCAGCTTCTGGACAGGATAAAGTTGTGCTGTGAACTGCAGGGATTAAGAGCCTGCAGCAAATCTGTCGTCTGATAATGGATGTTTGATGTGATATGAGATGCCAAGGGTATCCTGCCAGGCTGCTTGGGAGTGTTCCAGTAGAGGAACAGGTCCTGTAAAATATCAGCCACATCACTGGATGCTTATGGTTTTGCATTTTGAATTAAGCATGAATGCCCATGCACCATAAAACAGGTGGATGGGAGAAGTCATCTGATAAATAATCCCAAGCAAAAATTCCCTATCTCCATTGAGACCCTGGAGAATATTGAAAGTTCGCAGGCCAGGTTATATCCTTCTTGATGGATGGTTCTTAAAATTAACAAGAGTACAAATTTAAAATCCAAAACACTTAGCTTTAATTACAGATATGAGGCATCTAATCAAATTTGATAAATAAGTATTAATTTTCCTTATTGACTGCATATGAATTGTAAATTACAAGAAATAATTTATATTGCTTTACTGGGATTTTTATGCTGCATTCTACCATACTTTGGTTAATGTTCCAGTGCAGTTGAGAAACATGAGGAATACACACAACTCCATAAAAATCATTCTGTACAGAAACAGGATTTATTATAGTATCAGTACATCTCAAAAAAAGGCAATTTAAGGAAATAAACCCCATGGACTTCAAGTACTCTCCTCCTGAAAACAACTCCTTTGTGTTAGATTCTGTGGTACTTTACCAGTCCTAGAATATTAATGAAATTGTTTCTTACTATTGTGTGGCAAACTGAGTAAGAGACAGTCTGATTAATTTCAAAGGTCTTCATACACAAATGCATGAAAACAGATATAGCCTTGGCATAGTATGTAAATAACTGAAAAGGTGTTTTGTTTTTTTTGTTTGTTTTTTACTTGAGGGAAGATGTATTAATAGCATTTAAATCTGCACAGGCCAGAAGGATAACAGTGGAAGGCTTGATTTCAATTGGTTTAAATGGTTTTAATCCATTTATCTTTTAGACAAAAGAAGACACGGAGGCAAGAGTATAGATGGCATTGTCATACCTGATCTTTAAATTCCATATTTACATATAGCTGGATGTCATTCCGGAGCAGGGTAGGCAGTTATTTGTGTGAAGAAACTAGTTTTCAACCATAGTATGATGGCCCCTATCAAAATGGAACTAGATGGATTTATGACCTTGTTCTATCTGATTGCTCTGTAAAATGGTTCCTGCAGGGTCTAATTGTGTTACTACATTCTTAGTCTTCAGAAAGCACAGCAGTCAACTTCCTTGTGTACAGTCTGCCCCGCAAAAGGAGCCTGGGTAATGCTGCAGCTAGAAGGTGTGAAGAACAACGCTCTCCTGCAAGTCTAGAAATGCCCCCAGCCTCCTGACCTCACACTAGATGCCTGCTTTGTTACTACCTGAACTCTGATGGCAGAGCTGAGTAAAAGGTTTATACAGTGGGAACCAAAGTGTTGGGGCTTGGCTTCTGGCACAGGGGTTCCTTCAGTGTTGATCTCCAGAACTTCCTCTGGGTGGGAAAAAAAAAAAAGATACTGAGAATGAGAGGTCTGTGGCATGGTAACAAGGCTATCAAAAAAAGTTTGAAGTGTTTGAAAAAGGATTAACTATGCACTTTAAATGCATAATCACTTCTAACTGGGGTGGTACAGGGTTAACTTTGCAAGTCAGAAGGTTGTATAGCTTAGTAGCTAGTGATGCTTTCCTGTATTAAAGGCCAGGCTATTAGACTGAATGTATCAATTGCACTAGCAGTATGCTCTTAGTGCCAGAGAACAGGTGAGATGCTTTCCCCACACCAGAGCTCTGTACTTCTGGAAATTCAGGAATAATAAAGAATAATTTGACCACTATTTACAACCATAAGCGATCGTAATGTCAGTCTGTTGCAGTTCTTTGCCAACAAGATAGAGAAACTATATTGCTGGCATCCTGTTCTCCTCAATCAAATTTATTTCAAATATTAGATTTTCTTGTGGACATGAGATTTATTAGAAGGCTGGCATTGCAGTGCTTCCTATCCAGGTAGATGGCTAAACTTCAATTACTTGTAACATAGACACTTGCATTTCAAGTGTCTAGATTCCTTTTGTTGGATATGCCTTTACAGAAAAATCTAGGGTGGTTTATCGGGGTGTGGGGAAGGAACACTTACTTGATGTGTCTTGTTCACTGAACGTATGTACTTGTTTCTCTCCATTGCCTGTCAGGCAGTCTGGGCAGCTGTCTGCAATACAGACATCTGCACCATTGACACGAGAACATCAGACCAACTCCTCTTGTCTTTGCGTGTTACCTGGGGTTATTGTGTTTAACAGGGATATGATCTCTCAGGTTGTATGATCATTTTAGACCATTTGTGGTATTGGAAGTGGGAACTCGAAATCTTAAAGTCTGGAGGTATATCTTTTCACTGTGGATGGGAAATACTGGCATTCTGCTTGAAAGCACTGCAGACTTTCCTATGGCTTTCTAAAAGCCAGACAGCATGCATACAGGACTTCCTGCTCTCTTTCTTATTGATAGGTTATAACTTCCCCTGTATTTCATTTATAGTCTTGTGTAAATTGTAGCAATTCAATTTAAATCAGATATCTATTCTTGCTATTAATGACACCTCATCATTCATTTAAAAGAAAGTTTGGGATGAAAACAGCAGGGTTGTTCTATAAGGCGATTTCTTGAAATGGGTATGATTGAAAATTCAAGTAATACTTGATCTGTTTTTAAACGAAGGAACTTGTTAAGGTTTATTGTACTCCTAAAAGAAATAGATAATGACATGTCTCTAAAAACTGCTCAGAAGTCCAAGTCTAAGTCTAGCACTGCAGCCTCATTCAATGCTGTGCAAATTGTTGAAATGACAGTAAGAGAAATGTGATACAAATTTCTGGATTTGCTTTAGTCCAGTTCTGAGCCAGACAAAGCTCATTTTCCTGGTGGAGCCCAGCTTGAAGTTCTTCACCATTGCAGACCATTGAATATATTCCTTTGAAGGCATATGAAAGGAAAGGCTGTAACAAGTTGTGGGTGGAAAGCCCTGTGATATAAGCTGTCAAATGACAAGTATGTAGGGAACAGTAGGGCAGGAGGAGGAAAGAGTTGTCTTCATGTTGGATAGCTTTTACCTGTGACTGCGTGATTCTGATGTAGTAGTTATAAATGTATATTGGAACTTCAAGATACCCAATTTTTATTTCATTAAGAATGACTGTATTACTGCCCAAGATTAATTTGATACAGCCTGGTATCAATTTTAACATCTAATAAGGAAAAAATAATATTAAATGTACGTGGGTGAAGGATAGTGGAAGTGAAATTTTAATACTTAGGCTCCATATGGAGGAGTTTTTGGCACCCAAGTCAGAAGGTACAATTTTCAGGAAGTGCGGTTTTCATTCTTCTCTGATAAAGCTTTGAAACATGGAAAATCAGATTAGGAAATTTAAGAATTTTACTGAGCAAGATTAAATTTGTGTCAGAAACACTTCTATGTATGTGCAGTTGAACAGGTGAAAAGCCCTAATGAGAAACAATTAAAATATGTCTTCCATAGGTTACATAGGAAATGCTTTTAAAGTTATTTAGTGTTAGTGTAATTTCTAGTTGTAATGCTTTGTTACTCTTTTAATATTTTTGATCACTTTCATTCTTTTGTGAAGTTTGAGGGTTAAACTTATGTTTGGAATTCGCTCATTCAAGATGTTCGAGTAAGTCCTCAGGAGTCTTTAGCATCAGCTTTCACTGAAGCTAGTCAAAATCAGACTTAGGACCCAACGTACTTCATGAATTAGCAACTCCTAATAGTCTGCCAAAATATGCTTGCAAGAAATGACAATTCTTACTGCTACAGTTTCAGTAGATGCCCACCTACTTACACTGTCTTCATTGTTATGTCTACCAATGGTGGTAATTTATATTAATAAAGCTGAAGTGAAAATCTTCATAAATGAAGTTCTCAATTTAATATGTCTTTCTCAATGGTTGTACTTATTCATAGGCTTATTGCAGAGAAAGTAAACTAATGTAAAACCTTTCCAGTTTCATCTTGGAAGATGACATGAACGATTAATAGCTATTCTTTATTTAAGTAGCTCCAGGAGGATATAAGGACCCTGTACAGTCCCCAGGACTACAGCAGAACTGATAGCAAGTGTTGTGTGAGGGCAGAGTACAATAGGAACTGTGCAGGCCCTTGGACCTCTGCTTAGGAAGGAAGGCTGGAGGTGTTTTTGCCACAGATGTTTCTGTATTCCTACTCTATATGGATCAGTTAGCAAGCTTTTCATACATCACGTGGATTTCCCTTACCCATTGAAGCAGAAGTTATTTGCATGTTGAAGTACACAGTTAAAGTCCATGATGAAGTTGTGGTGGTTTTACTCAGGTGAGCAGTTAAGCTCCACCTCGGCTGCTCTCTCACTCCCCCCTCCACAAAGGGAAAGGGGGAGAAAATACAATGTAAAGGGCTCAAGGGTTGAGATAAGGATGGGGAGATCACTCAGCAATTATTGTGATGGGCAAAACAGACAGAGTAGGGAGATAGTAAGATTTATTGCCTAAATAAATGGGGGAATGGGGGCTGTGGTCAGTCCCTAATGCTTTGTCTCCACCGCTCCTTCTCGGTCACTCTCGTCCCCTGCTCCACATGGGGTCCCTCCCACAGGATGCCGTCCTTCCCAAACTGATCCTGTGGGGGCTGCCCACAGGCAGCAGCTCTTCAAGAACTGCTCCCACATGGCTCTGTACCATGGGGTCCATCCGTCAGGAGCAAACTGCTCCAACCTGGGTCCCCCATGGGCAGCAGCTCCTGCCAGGTCACCTGCTCCTGCGTGGTCTCCTCTCCACGGGCTACAGCTCCTGCCCAGGGCATGCTCCGACAGGGTGCTCCGACAGGGTGCACCTCCGTGCTCCACAGGCTGCAGCCTCCGTCAGCCTCCGTCGGCGCAGGTCCACCTGCTCCACTGTGGTCTCCTCCACGGGCTGCAGCGTGGAATCCTGCTCCACCGTGGTACTCCATGGGCTGCAGGGGGACAGCCTGCTTCACCATGGTCCTCACCACAGGCCGCAGGGGACTTCTGCTCCGGCGCCTGGAGCACCTCTCCCCCTCCTTCTTCACTGACCTTGGCACCTGCAAGGCTGTTCCTCACTCCTCTCACTCTCTCTCCCAGCTGCTGTTCCGCTGCAGTTTTTTTCCTTTCTTAAATCTGCTTTCACAGAGGTACAAACAACATCACTTATTGGCCCAGCTCTGGCCAGTGGTGGGGCCCTTATCTTACATGGGGCAGCTTCTGGGTTCTTCTCTGAGAAGCCACCCTTATGGCCCCCTGCTACTAAAACCTTGCCACGTAAACCCACTACAGAAGTACAAAAATGGTCATCACACTTAGGAAATTCTGTTGCCTTTAACTTAAGGTACCATTCACTAATCTGCATTATATTGTGTACTTCATCTCTGCCTGGGGTGCCTTCAAATATGCCCTCTCTACCTCCATTTCCTTTGCGTTGCTTTTCCCATTCTGTGTAATTGATTGCATTTGTCTCTGAGGAACTGATAAGCTTCTCTGTAGGGCTGTTTCTGGGAGGGCTGATCTGTAGGACGTCCTTTGTCTAGGCTTGTATAACCTTGTGTGTTTGGAGCTGACCTTGCTGGCCAAAATATAAGTTAATCCTGCAATACCATGAGTCCTGATGCAAGAGCTGTATTTGGTATATATCTTAGAAGTTAGTATTACTGTGCTGGTTTTCCTTCTAAAAAGAACAGCTGGTGGCAGTGACCTGTGCCCTTGTCTCTTATTTTTAAAGGCTTCTCCTAACTTCACTGTAGTTTAAAGCCTTAGCATGTTATGATCTTTCAAATCTGACTCTTGTGAAATCTGCCTCTCTTGAAAGAAAAAATGTGGTCTAATATGATCTACCTACAAGTAGTACCAGAGTACCTACATGAGTAGTACTGGGGACAAGCACTCATTTCATGATCATTAGGGTTCTTCTAATCTATTTTATCAGCTCATGGGGTTACATGTGGAACATTGCTGTCAGTAGTATGACTATATCACCCTTTGTCTGGGATAGCTGGAGGATCTCCTAAAGAAATGTGGAATAGGAGTGGCAGGGTAGATTCTGTGGTACATTTGGGTCTAAAGCTATCCTCGATTTGTTAGGAAGTTTTGTCAAATTAGTATAGTGTTCGTATTCCACAGTGAAAGTGGATCTCTGGGCCACTGTTTGTAGTCTTGGCTTAGGTAGTTACTTCTCCTGTCTAAAGCCTACCTGTGCTAGAATATAGGGCTCACTTTGGAGTCTAATGCATTAATAACATGTCTATTATTACTACAGCAGGAGTTCTGGTCCCTGATGCACAACAGAGCCCAGCTGCGAACTGTGAGACAGGCTTCAGTGGTAGCAAACTTACCCGTGCTTCCTGAAATCTGCTTGCATTGTGATTCAGAAGAGTCGATTTTTTCATTGAACATCTGCTCTACACTTGGAGACAATGTTTCCTGTGTATACCCTGTTAAAAACACAATCAACCCCATTGTCTTTTTGAATACAAGAATTAGGGAGCATGAGTGAAATCAGGAGACACATGCATACGAAATCAGAGAGCACTTCTTTACATACAGTAAGCTTAATTATACTGTGCAGCTCCTTTCTGCAGACTTCCTGACCTCACTTTCAGTAACCAGAATATTAAGAATATGGCCAAAATCATGGAAGCAAAAAGCATCTAAGGCTACTACACATGGAGATTTTCAACATCTGACATACTTCAGAGGTGTTTTTTTTTAATGTCGGGAGACAGTATAATGAAGCCTATTTCACAGGATACCCTGAATCTTGAAGAGATGACTTGCAGAAATTCATGAGTGCTTCAAACTAAGAAAATCTGGTCCCAGTAGTCTCATCCAGTAAACCACTGTATCATCTGAATTGTATTTTATGCCTTCTATACCATGTATTGTGTAAGATACATTGTCATTCAAGTTATCATAGATACAGAATCATAGGTCTTTTCCAACCTAAATGATTCTCTAAGGTAATCTAGTCCACCCTACCGCTGCCAAGTCCACCATTAAACCATGTCACTAACCTTATAATTATTCCCCTTCCAATTAACAGAACAGTTAAGAGTACTGGTTTAAACATGTTATTTATATCACCGACTATTCATGTACAGCTCTTAAGTGTTCAGTGTGTAGTTTAAGAATTTCAAGACAAAAAAAAAAAAAAAAGAGTTTGGCCTGGCAGCACTTGATCTTATCCTGGCTGAATTCTTCAGGACCCTGTGTGGAGTCCAGATTCCTTATTCAAATGTTCTGTAGTTCTGTCTGAAACACAGGAGGAGCCAGCTGTGGGCTTCTCCATGTCCTAAAGTACTTCGAAGCTGTTTTGTGATGGGTCCATCTCCTTGCTAATACCTCCTGTCTTCATCACCATGTGTCTTAGCAAGATATCAAACTTGCTCCCTAAAGTGCTCTTATCTGATGAAACTCAACTTCTGATGTAGTCCTGCAAAATATAATGCTAAAATGTCACATCTTCAGCTGATGAAAGCTGGTACATCCTCTTTAATTCAGTAGGGCAATGCATCACCAGAGATCCTGTCCTTCAGTTTGTTGTAGTCCTTTAGATGTCCTTAAGACATGGGAAGGTGAAGTTTAAATAGGCAGTCTTGTCAGAGTGAATGTAAGCCTTAAGTTTTCTTCATTTCAAATGTCTGTCTTGGTCAGAAAAAAAAAATCAAGTTCTCTACAGCTCAGTTGCATATTTGTGTTTGTGGTTGAACAATCTTGTGATGTTGTCTTAATGCTGGCATTATTAAAATTAATCTTTGACCTATTTTTGTTAGTAATTTAATGTCTCGATCTCCTACTTAAATTCCTTTTAGATCATCTTTTTACAAATGGCCATATAGCATCAAGCCATGTTCTCATTTGGTCTGGTATCTCTAACAGCTTGAACAGGTACCAAGAAAAGAGTGAAAGAACACTGACAACTCAATCTCTTGATTCAGGAAATGGGAGAGCACAGTAGCTTTTAACATGGTGAAAATGGTAACACTTTAATACAATCAGTAGTGCATAACTTCCAGATTATTTCTCAGTGAGATCAAGTTAGGAGGAAAACTTACTTAAATATTGCTTTTACCTCCTAAAAGGGAGATTTTTGGAAGTGCTTGTGGAAATGGGAATCTGAAGATGATAATATTGAGTTGTTCTGAAAAACCTTAAGCTTTCAAATAGAATTGTTGTATTTTCATCCTTTTTTGTCCATTTTAGTTTAAATGCTTGGTTTTGTTTCAGCTGGGGAATTGTTTGCATGTAGTACATTTGAAGGAGCCATGTGGTAATGTTTGCACAGCTGCGATATCTAATAATCAAAGATGGTTCTTCCTCTTCAAATCCTTTATAGTCCAACTAGAAGTGATATAAATTGATGTACATGATGTTGTTGTTTTGACATGTGGCTGGAAGTACTAGAAACAATATCCTATAAAATGTGTACTGGGTTTACATGGCAAGGGCTTGGTACTGGGGGGTTGTAGGAGTAGCCTCTGAGCAGAGCGCAGCAGCTGCCCCATGTCAGATCAGAGCCAGCTTCCAAAGGGACCATGATACAGTAGCACACTGCTGTTTTAGTTGTTGCTGAGCAGTGCTTACAGAGTAGGAATATTTTTCTGTTTCTCAAGCTGTTTGTCAACCAGAGGGCTAGAGGTACACAAGAAGCTGGGAAAGGAACACAGCCAGGACAGCTGACTTGAACTAACTAAAGGGCTGCACCGTCCCTATGAAATCATGCCCAGCAGTAGAAGCTGGGGGGAAAGGTGGGGATGGGCATTAGTGTTTGGAGTGATGGCACGCGTCTTCCAAACTAGTTAAGCATTATGAGCCCTGCTTTCATAGAAGTGGCTAAACATCCGCTGCTGATGAAAAGTAATGAATAAATTCCTTGCTTTGCTTGTGTATACAGATTTGCTTTACCTATTAAACTTTATCTTAACCAACAAGTTTTTTCACTGTTACCTTTCATGTTTTCTGCCCCGTACCACTACAGGGGATTGAGTGAGCAACTGTGTGGTACTTAGCTGCCTACTGAGGGTAATCTACAGCATCTGTAAAGTAATACATTAGCATGGATTTACCATCTGCTATTTATTGTCAAAATGACATTGTACAGAAAACCAGTCTTTGGATCTCAGTTAACTGTAGCAGATCACTCATTTTAATGTCTTTTGGAGTGCAGTCCCTTGGTGACTGTAATACTGTGGAAATGAGAACTGTCTCTACTTTTCTTGAACAGTTACTTAAAAGAAACGGAGTTCAGTCTGTATGTGTACCTTAAGACTTAGTTTGCATTTCTTGCAGGCAGCCTGCTTGGGAGCCTCAGAGGTTTTCTGAAAAAAAAAGTATTTGTATGAGACACTTTCAGTCACAATCCTTAGAATTTACCACCCATTGACTCCTGTGACTTCCCTGACTGGCTCAAATTGTTCTTACTCAATGAAATGTGTTAGTTCATACTACCTGTCTCCCTGTGAAGTCTGTCAGAAGTTTAGAACATTTCCTTTGGATGCTTATTCTTTTCTGCCTTACTTCAAAAGGTAGCCCAGTTATTCTGAAATTTTCTTACACGTGCAGGTACATCTTTGTTAAACTAGGAGTCAGCTTCTGTGTTTACTTCACTAACAGCTTCTGTTTTGGGAAAGATTTTCTTTGCTATTGGGACAGCATCCCTCAGCGGGAAATGTTATAAATTTACATGAGGACTTTGTCTTGACCAGTCTCTGGTAAGTTTACTTAGGTTATAAATGGGCTAAATACATGTACCTTATTACTAGATTTTGACAGAACATAGATGTGGTTATAATTAATCACTCTGTGGTGATGGTGGATTAAGAAATACTCATCCCTAACATCCTTCTGAGAAGGATGTTACACATGAATGGGCATTACCTTGCTGTCTCAAACTAAGTTGTATAGTTTTAGGATTATAAATTAAGATTACACTTGGTTAATATCAGAAAAAAAAAAAAAAGAATGATATGTATGGAATGTTTTCCTCAAAGGGAACAATACAAGATCTGTCATTTGAGATATTTTAAAATAAACAGGGCAACTGACCTTTTACATCTCTAATTCCTGTGTTTCAAGCTTTGATTTCCAACAGCCTCATCAAGCATTTGTCATTGATATTTCTATTTTGAGCAATGAGGTTTTGATGTTTGGTAGAAATAACTTCGGGAGGAATACACAAGAGGTGTTGTTAGGCTAATTTTCATCATAATGCCCTCTGGTTGAAAGCATAGCAAGTCTGATGCTTGCATCCTAACTGAGAAAAGGCAGTTAATTGCAAACAAGGATAAGCTTAATGACAGAGAGTCCTTGTATGTTACATTAATTACGTGTTTTTTTTTAATACTGCACTTATTTTCACTTATGGTACATTTAAAACCACAGTTTCTGTTGGTAAGCAGTTCTATAGTATATAATTGCTTCCAGCTGCAAGCTTTATCACAGAAACTCATTGCAAAAGTATGAGACAGGAGGAAAGTATATACTGGAGAATGGCTTCTAAAAAACGTGCTTCTGAGTAATTTCTAAACAGCATGAATGTTTCTTTCTAGTTCAGCTGAATTCAAGTGTGTATGTTATTAAAAGTCTCAAATTCCAGTGTTGTGGAATGCATTCTTACAGATGTCATTCTTCTGCAAACCAATACTAGTGGCTTAAGTAAGGTATTCTGAACACCTTAGTAACAAGAGGATATGTTGTGTGAAAGGTGAGAGTTTCTTAAACAGTGAATTACAGTCGTTTTTCAAACTGTAGAAACCACATTAGAAAACACATAATGACTGTTCACAATATGTAGGAAGAGTAAAGTAACTGAAGCATCACCAGAAACAATATACTCAATTTCTCCAATTGCAGTCCTTCCTGTCACCTGTGCTAGAGAGGATCCACTCAATTAGCTCCATATTTCAATGACTAATAACGCCAAGGATATAAGAAGTATCAAAGTTCATATTAAATGTGCAGATTAAAAAGGCTCGTGAACTTGGATCAGAAAAAGAGTAGCTGCCCACAGAATCTGTCAAGAAACAAGTGTGAGAGTGCAGAATAGCTGAAGAGTCATTTTATGCATGCAACAAAGAGGATTTGTGATTGTAAAGTGTAAGGACAGATTAGGGACAGGTTTTTCTGTGAGTAAACTTTAAGCAGAAAGCAGCTGTATTCCAGCATGCCAAGTGCAATCAAACTACAGTTGGTTGTAGCCACAAACTGCAGGATAAGATGGGGAGTCATCTCTTCCATGAAAGAGAAGACTACAGCTACAGAAAACATGAGTAGCTGAATATACGGGCTGTGCATACATGTCTGAATTCAAATCAACGAGCTGAGTAAGAAAGTAGCTGTGTTTCCACAACTTGAACTTTTTCTTGTGATGTAGACATGAAACGTGTCTGGTTGTGTTAGTCTTCATGAGAGATCCTGTTCTGGAAGGCTGGTGGAAGTGAACCTTGGTGAGAGAGATTGCACATCTGAAAATCTTAAGCTAGAGGTGAAATGAGTTTGGTGTTAGATGTGGTGGGCTGGCCATGGGCTGCTGCTCTTTTCCTCGCCCTCTTCAACAGTGCAGGACAGAAAGTAAGATGGAAAAATGTAGGTTGAGATTAACACAGGGAGATCACATTACTGTCACAGACAAAGCAAGTGCCTTTAGGGAAAGCTGATTTCATTTATTGCCAGTTGAAATAGTTGGATAGTGGGAAAACAAATGAAAACACCATACCCCCCCCCCCCCATTCTTCCCAGCTGCAGCGTTAGAGCGTGGGCTTTATCTTCATCTGGTTGCTCTTTTTTCTTTTCTTTTTTTTTTTTTTGACCAGAGACTACCCATAAGAAGCTTCCTTGTTAAGGCGAGCTTCTTCTAGGCCCAGAGATAAAACTCATAGTACTTTTTACCTACAGTAGCGCTGAAGTGTACAAATGAGTGCATCCAAAAAGTGGCTAGCATGGAGTACTATTCTCTTACTGGAGCTACTCCTGTAGACAGGAAAGGAGAAAAATTGTAGGGTCTAAACAGCCTATAGTGAAAACTTACAAGGCCAATACCAACTTGCAAAGAGGATAAGAGTCCAGTGGCAAGAGGAATATAAAGCTAGTGGGAAGAAAGATGATGAAAATCGATTATAGCGTGCTGAGAATAGGAAATGTAATTGATCTATGCCCAGGGGCCTAGTCCTTGCAAGAAATCAAAGCTGAGAGAATTGTGACACTTAGTGAACATTAAGCGTGCTTATGTCACTTTCAATGAGTTCCTCTGTGGTGTGTGTGTGTACCACAAGTGAGGGAGAGAAATAGAGCAAACAACTGCCACTACAGTGTTGGAGAACATATGTTGAATTATGAGATTAAGGCTGAGGGATTATAGACTTCAGAAAGAATAATTAAGTGTATGTTTCAAGAAAATTTTGGTAGGCTTAAATCAGACAAAACATCTAAAACAATTTTATTTCACTTTTGGCTGCTGGGTGCTTGAGCAGTGAAGAATACAACTGTGTATCTTTTATCTAGATGGAGAAGTACTGTCTTACCACTGTGTGGCTGGGAGAATGTGTAGGAGGAACTGGCAAAAGGACTTCTTCCGTAACTTTTAGTAATGTCAAATCTCAGTAGAGAAATGTATGTAATAACTGTAAAACAAGATCCATTCACGTTTCCTGTTATATTTCATAGAATATCCCGAGTTGGAAGGGACCCATAAGGATCACCAAGTCCAACTCCTGGCACCACACAGGTCTACCGAAAAGTTTAGACCATGTGACTAAGTGCACAGTCCAATCTCTTCTTAAATTCAGACAGGCTTGGTGCAGTGACTACTTCACTGGGCAGCCTGTTCCAGTGTGCAGCCACCCTCTCGGTGAAGAACCTCTTCCTGATGTCCAGCCTAAACTTCCCCTGCCTCAGCTTAACACCGTTCCCATGGGTCCTATCACTGGTGATAACGGAGAATAGGTCACCTGCTTCTCCACTCCCCCTCGCAAGGAAGTTGTAGACTGCGATGAGGTCCCCCCTCAGCCTCCTCTTCTCCAGGCTGAACAGGCCCAGTGACCTTAGCCGCTCCTCATGTCTTCCCCTCTAGGCCCTTCACCATCTTCTTTGCCCTCCTCTGGACACTCTCCAACAGTTTAATGTCCTTTTTGTTTTTTTACTGTGGTGCCCAGAACTGCACACAGTACTCGAGGTGAGGCCGCACCAGCGCAGAGTAGAGCAGGACAATCACTTCCCTCGACCGACTAGCGATGCCGTGCTTGATGCATCCCAGGATACGGTTGGCCCTCCTGGCTGCCAGGGCACACTGCTGGCTCATATTCAGCTTGCTGTCAACCACAACCCCCAGATCCCTCTCTGTGGGGCTGCTCTCCAGCGTCTCGTTGCCCAGTCTGTACGCATAGCCAGGGTTGCCCCGTCCCAGGTGCAGGACCCGGCACTTGCTTTTGTTAAACTTCATGTGGTTGGTGTTCCCCCAGCTCTCCAATCTGTCCAGGTATCTCTGCAAGGCCTTTCCACCCTCATCCGAGTCCACAACTCCTCCAAGTTTGGTGTCGTCGGCAAATTTGCTCAAAACATCTTCTAGACCTACATCCAAATCATTTATAAAAACATTGAAGAGGACTGGCCCTAAAATGGAGCCTCCAGGGACCCCACTAGTGACCATCCGCCAGCCTGATGTGGCCCCATTTACCACAACCCTTTGAGCCCTGCCCGTCAGCCAATTGCTCACCCATCGCATGATGTTTTTGTTTAGTTGTATGCTGGATATTTTGTCCAGTAGGATCCTAAGGGAAACCATGTCAAAAGCTTCGCTGAAGTCCAAAAAGATCACATCAGCTGGTTTCCCTTGATCGACTAGATGGGTGATCTTATCATAAAAAGAAATCAAATTTGTTCGGCAGGACCTACCCCTCATGAACCCATGTTGGCTGGGACCAATGACTGCATTGTCCCCCAGGTGCGCTTCAATAACTTCAAGGATCATCCTCTCCATAATTTTACCAGGCACTGACGTGAGACTGACAGGCCTGTAATTCCTGGGGTCTTCTTTCTTACCCTTCTTGAAAATTGGCACAACATTTGCCAGCTTCCAGTCCAATGGGACCTCTCCAAATTCCCAAGATCGTTGAAAAATAATTGAGAGAGGTCCCGCGATGACGTCTGCCAGCTCTTTAAGCACCCTGGGATGAATCCCATCCAAACCCGTGGACTTGTATGGATCCAGGTGATCCATACACGGAACTATTTGCCCCTTTAACACTGTGCAAAACTGAGCATAGTCACTGAAGTTAATTTTCCAAAGCTGATCAGAAAATGGCACTGTATGAATGAAAATCCTCACTATACTGATCACAAAAGGAGCTTCTATCAAAGTAACTTGAACAGATGTACAGAAAGATGACATCTGCAACCTTACAAGTTTTCATAGTCCCCCTGTTTTTTCCTCCAGTTGTCATTTTCAATGCCAAATCATACCAAGGAATATGTAAGATCTTAGTACTGCTGAATGAATTTTGTTTTCTAGTAGCTGAAGTTACTTTACAACTGTCATTAAGTCAACACGTTTCTACCTGCTGAAGAAAAGTCTCCTGTGAATATGTTTTTGTCCAAGTACACACTCCTCACAGAATACACAGTAAACGTTTTACATATACAACAGCAATAAATTAAGAAACTCAGTTACATCTCAAATTAGCTTAATTTCAACCACCATACAGTGTTACTAGATACAGAAAAGTATTTTGTACCAAAAACATAGTATTACCTCCAGTAAAAAACACTGTTGAAACCTCACCTGGAAAATACAGAAAGGTCAAGTGCATTAAACCTGTTTTTATTTTGAAGCACACATTTTTAGCTTCTCTATCACATAAACATCTGCTTTAGTACACATATGTATGTAACATGGATATATACACACGTGCACACAGATAAAGACACACCCCATACGGCAATACAGGTAACTTGTAAAATGGACCAGACCCTGTCTGATCCGCATCTACTGGCCTCAGAAACACTTCAGTAAGCACCTAATTTTTCCAGTGTTCTGACTTGTAATTTTAATGCTGCCACCTTGTAACTCATGTTACATTTTAAAATATACTGTTTTGCATTCATTTGTGCAGACTAGTACCTGAAATCTGCTGTTTGCCAGAGGCAGCCAAGGCAACATCATAAACTGAAACTAATCCCACACAGTTTAGAGAAAGCACAGCTCTTTCATCTAAAGTGGTATGGTTCTCATGGTAACAGGAATCAATATTGTTAGTCATGTCCCATTGCTACGTATCAAGTTAGGCCTTTGAGGTACATAATGAAACACACTTGCACTGAAAATTAATATCCTGTGAGGTATCATTTTAATGGAATGAATAACTAAATTCACAAACTTAATAAGAAAGCCCTATTCCTATTCACCTCATCCTGCTTCTCCCCCAAATCTCAAAACTTTTTTGCAATTTCAAGACTATCCTGAAAATGGAGCAACTACAAAAAAGAGCTTTAAAAATCTCTGATCAGTCTTCTTGGCACATCTTGTTATACGTAATAGGGAGAAGTTATCTGCATTTCAGATGGAATCCTTCAGAAACTCTACTCTTCAAAATACTTTAAGAGCGAAATACATCAGTAAGATAACATTATCCAGAAAAGGGACTGGGACTAAAATCCAATAGTATGTAAGACAATGATTCAGCTCTCCTTTTGAAACCTAAGCTAGGTAGTACTGAACAAACTATTGCTGAGAAGCTACTTCACCAGGATTTAACCTTTTAAAAGTATAATTTAGTTTGCGTATTGCACACCTTGCCTTTACTCAACTCTTTGACCCCGCCTACATGCCTCAATCCATTTTTACTTCGGTTATCCATTCCATATAGTTTTTGATTCCTCTGATCTCTTGCTTTTATCCCAACACAGCAAAGAATCACTTTTTATATTGGATTCTTTATTCAAACACTCTTCCCTGTTTGCTCCAGGTCTTTCACTTACTCCCTGTATTCATCTTGTCTTAGAACTCCGCTATTTGAAGTCCCATTTGAAATTTCATCCTTCCGTTCTTAACACTCATTTCCCACAGCATATAGGTCATCTTAGCATATCAGAATTTAAGGTGAAATTAATAACTTTACCTGAGAACAGGCATGGAAAAGCAAAAGAACCCATTAACTGTATTAATGTTGTCAGATACAGAAAAGCTTACTACAAATCCAGTGTATACTCAAACTTCTGTATCAGTCACATCCTACGTAACCCATTTCCTTTCCCCTGTATTTCCATGTGACCAGGCCACCTCATAAAACAAGGTAGATTTATGAACAAAGAAGACCCTCTCTGCTCACAGATAGCTTGAGGTACATAGCAGAAAGGCTCACGAGAGATGTGGCTCTATGTGAACGCTTCAAGGGCCTGACATTTTTAAGGGACTTTCAAGAAGCACACCAAAATGATAAAGCTTACTAGCAATTTGGCATGTATGTTGCTTCTATAGTACGATGCTGAAAGCGTAACTGTCTCAATTAGTGGTGGAAGGCTGCAGCAGGCAGAAAGAATGAGATCTGGTATGGTCCTACCTATGAAAATAACTCCTAGACAGACTGTATCACCTTAGGTTTGGGGGAAGAATGGGTGTGCAGAGAACAGACCCTGCTACCAGACTCCAGAAAGAATCCCAGGAAAAAAAAACTCATACCCCATAATCACCAAAATAAAGCGTGATCCCAATAGAAAATGAAGATACACTAGAAGAGTCAAAGAAAGACAAGGGGAGAAAAACAAGTGGAGAAAACACTTTCCAGGCCTTTATAACCACCCATTTTGCAGGCAGAAGAGTACTCTTTTCAGTGGGCACAACAAATATTATTTCTGTTTAAAAAATGTTCTTGATGTATTATTGATATAGCTGAGGTGTTGAGCTCCGAGAAGTGTTGATTGCTATGCGGATCAGCGCCAAAAAACACTTTGTGTTCGCAGAAAGTACAGTTTGTGGCTTTGAAATTTAAAAACAGTTAATGTATTAATCGGTAAATCAAGAAAACTCCAAGTAGCACCTTGTAGCCTACATTCCCACACCCTGCTAGCACAGGACTGGGGCAAAGAGGCAACTTCTGTGCATGACAGAACCCCCCACTTGTATAGTTAGGCAATCAGAAATTTAAGGCACATCACAGAGACCACCTGTTTTGAAATGCAGACATAGCCCTTATGACAGGAGGAGCCCCATAGTATCATTTGTTTGACAGTTCCTACATCTGACAGATCTTCTCTCCTGTCTTTTCCTGGAAGAACTCCTTTAAAATAGCAGATTGACACTGCAACAGTATAAACCCCTGGATAAATGTTTAAGAGTTTTAACAACCTATACAGAAAAATATGTTCTGTGCTCTGTAACCTGTGTTTGTGTGGTTTTTTTTAAACAAATAAATGAAAAACAGAAAGCATGAAATGCAATAGTGTTCTGTCAACTGTTGTGGTTTAACCTGGCTGGCAGTTAAGCACCACAAAGTTGTTCATTCACCCTCCCCCCTCCCTCTCCGGGATGATGGGAAGAGGGAGCGAATCAGGAAAAAAAAAAATGAAGCCTGGGGATTGAGATAAAGGCAGTTTATTAAGACAGGAAAGAAAGAAAAATAATAATAATGATAATTGTACTACTACCACTACTACTGTGTACAAAACAAGTGATGCACCATGCAATTGCTCACCACCCGTTGACCGATGCCCAGCCTATCCCCGAGCAGCCGCCCCCGCCCTCCACCCCGGCTAGCCACCCCTATATATTGTTCAGCATGACGCCAGATGGTATGGAATACCCCTTTGGCCAGTTTGGGTCAGCTGCCCTGGGTCTGTCCCCTCCAACTCCTGCTGCACCCCCAGCCTGCCCGCTGGCAGGACAGAGCGAGAAGCTGAAAAGTCCTTGGCTTAGGGTAAGCACTGCTCTACAACAATTAAAACATCAGTGTGTTATCAACATTATTCTCATCCTAAATCCCAAACACAGCACCCTGCCAGCTACTAGGAGGAAAATTAACTCTATCCTAGCTGAAACCAGGACACCAATCAACCTACTGTATCTCAGGTGACCAAAAGCCCAACTTTGCATTTCAAAGGAATTTTCATCAAAATATTTTTGCTGTTAGCATTTTTCATAAACAGCATCCTTTGCATTTTATTATTTCCTGTAACTTCCTAGTCAGTTAAAAATGCTTGTTTTGCATTTTCATGATTATAGACATGCAATATCAAAAGACCCAATCACTGTGAAGCACTGGTAACTAAATCCATCCCTGGCTTCCCCCTCAGCACAGCAGTTCTGGTTCCAGGGCATCTAAATTAATCTGTTATGGATTTGATAATTAGAAAATGGGGTTCAGTGAGCATTCAAAGCTCACTAAGAGGTTGTCACAACAAAAACACTAACAACCAGAAAAAGCAGACTTCCCCCTGCCCAGTCTTCACACATTTCCTTCTTGAAAGAACCAAACTTGGAAAAAAAAAAAGAAAAAAAGCAGTCTGCAAAGTGTTAATAATAGCCCTCCTCTTAGAAATAAAAGATACAATGCTATTCATTCAGGACATTTTGAAAGACTTTGGTTCAATACCTTGTTTTCTACAATGGCAGTCTATTCAGTGCTATCACTTAATTCCAATGTCTCTTCAAATCTTTCTTCCTCAAAACAAGCTGGTTTCTAGGTCACAGTCATCCTGTAGGAGATTGCAATGTCCCACCTGAATTGCAGTGTTCTCTTCCAAAAAAAAGTACACTCCTCAGCTCCTATTTTGTAGGCCAAAACTCAGTTTTCCTAGATATCCATTACAGAATAATTATACAAGCAGCTTAAAGGATAAACCTGAGATTCCTGAAGCTTACTAGTTTATACAAAGTCCTACCAAATTTTGGAAAAGTTTGTAGGTAAATGTTTGGCTACAGAACCCACACACCATGGAAAACATGCTGTTCCCAGGAAAGGGAGATGAAAAACATATACATATTGAAGTTCCAGGTTAGTGCAGAACATCTGAGAAACAACAGGTGCAAGAGCTGCAAGTGTTAAACTTGTTCTAGAATCTCTCTTGCATCTAATTCCATCACACTTATAAACAATACAGAGTTTCTCTATACAAGTAGGTATGTCTTCAGCCACCCTAAGGTGAAAAACCAGAGCTAGGCTTTTTTTTTTTTTCAGCTTAAAATATAAACTGCTTTAAGATGTCATAGGTAGAAAACAGAACCAGTAGCAAGTAAGTCACACTTAAGAGCCACTTGTAGAAGTGGCATGTTTTCAGACTACAGTGTATTTCAAAGGAAGACAGTACAAGCAATAACTTCAGAGCACTCAAACATTTAGCCTATACTAAAGGAACATAGGCAATTCCTCTAGCTCCTCCTGTTTTCATCTCTAAGTTAAATTCAGCATGGAATAAAAGATCAAAGATGACAGCCCAAAAGTCATGGTCCTGTTCAGTCTGTTTTATGCTACAGAAAATGCTCATGCTATATTTTACAGATACGAGACTTGCACCTAAATATGCTACAATGCAAAAGTAGATTATTTTTTATAATGTGTTTAAAGAGATTTAGCTTAAGTAGTAAACACCCTTCTAACCCTCACCAGATTCAACTCCAGACTGCCTTGGCTCTCTTAAACACCACCCATGCATGCTAGCAGTGCCTCTACTACTGGATGCCCAAACCCCTGCTTCTACCTTTTTACAACAAAGTTCTATCAGGAGTTCCTCATTTACATATGCAAACCTCCAGCTTTTGTCTGTTTTCCTGCACACAGGCACAGAATATTCTTGGGTTTGGAGCAGACAGTCCTTGAAAATCCACTGTTTTTCTTGGACCACCCTTCTCCAGGCTTGTATTCCATGACATTCTTCCAAGCAAATTCCTGAACCCAAAGTCTGCTCTCTTGCAAGCCAGGGTTGCAATCCTACTATTGGCCTTGTTTCCTTCTCTCAGGATCCTGATATCCACCACCTTACAATCAATCAGGGCTGGCAGCCAAGGCTACTCCTCTCAACATTCCTGACCAGTTCTTCATGATTTTCAAGTTTTAGGTCCATCAGAGCATCCTCCCCTGTGTCAGCTAGTCCCCTTATTAGATCAAGGCTTCCAAACACATGGTGTCTTTCAACTGTTGGAAAGAGACCTTATATACCCAACTCCTAACTTCACACCTCACTCTGAACTGCAATTCTGACCTGTCAGCTCTCTCCTGGCTCAGCACCCCTCCCCAGACAGCACTCCATGCATTCCACTGGCTCACACAAACCACAAAGGCACTTCACTCACTAAAAAGCTATGCACACACACAACACCTGTCTGTATTATTCTGCAAAAACAAATACATTAATAAATTCACTGATTTCAATAGGTAAAAAAAAAAGTTCATTGCATATCCTATGAAGTGGTATTTTTGCATTCAACATGCTTTCATCATGGATCATTCCTGAAGTGAAATATCCAAGCCTTCCAACTGAACGTTTGTAACAACTACGCAATATAATCGGCAAGCCAAAATCCCACTATTCTAGCTAACACTGAATACCATCTAATTCAAAAATAGATCCATTGGTTTCTATAGTGCTGCACAAATGAGTCAATACTGACAACTTTTATACCTAAAACAGGTAGAATAAGTTATCTTCCTGTACCCCAGGAACACTAGTCAAAGTTAGTTTTACTGCTTTGCCAGTTTTGGCAAGTAGACTCAAACAGATTTACAAGGTAATATACAAAATAAGAGAACTGTAAAGTTACTTCAGTATCCCTAATTACAAAGCAGAACTGAAAATGTAAAGACTACAGACACTTTTTTTTGCAGAGCTCAACTATCTATCAGCTGGAAAAAGCCTTGTTACAGCAAAAGTCAACTGGATAATTACAAGTACCTGCAACATCGCATAGTAATATCTCATGTATATTTCATATGAAAATCTACTTAATTATACTATTATTCTCAGTAAATTTACATGAGAAAATGAGATTTAAATTTCAAATCAAGACTGACTGATCAAAAGGATGAAAACATGTTGAAAATGATTTACTATGTGGGAACTTGGTGAGGTCCAATGAGGAGACTATAGACTGAAAAGCAGTTTGTCATGCGATTCTCAGATGAAATAGGAAAAGGCTGTTCAATTAATTGTACTGTCTTAACAGTCAAACACATCTTCCCATTGTACCTGCTTATAACAGCATCACCATGAGCTTCCAAGTTTAGCTATTGCTTTAGGTGGCACTATGGACATCCTGAGAGATGGTACATTCTCCATGGCTACTCTGAGTAGATTGTTATAAAATTTGCAGCTGTCATAGCACAAGCCTGGCTGTCCGTATCAGAGCTTTATCAGACCAAGTCTACCAAGCATTTAAAGTCTCCCTCATCATTGACTACTCCTTTACCATAAATTTGGGAGTGAGGCAGAGCACAGCAGCAGAAATTTAAAATCAAAGTGGTTGAACAGAAAAAATGAAAATGCTACAGTACAGTGTAAGGCATACAGCACAATAAACTACAGCTGCTAAAAAGGAGTGAAAGCCCTCAGCAAGGGCCAGTAACCAAATCACAGTTCTACACAAGAAAAAATGGTGAAGGCAATGCTCTCATTTCACAGTGTCTGAATATTCTGAATCTATCTGTATTTAAAGTGGGCAAGCCTTAAAGAAAAACGTCAACATTACTGAGTTTGTAAGTCAAATTATGAGCTACAATTCAGTTTTCCCATTGTCAGTAAAAATTATCAAGAACTGACCTCCAAGAAATGCCTGGCACAGCAGAAGGCTGTCACATGGCTACTACAACTACAAACTCCTTTAAGAGATCCAAGAGGTAAAATTGGTGCTCCTTGGTGGCTTTCAGACACCATATTTTAATCGCAGCTAGGTATTCAATGAATCAATACTTGGCATGGAAAGAGCATCTTCACTGAAAACACCAGCATAAACCCTTTTGGTAAATAACAGTGAGGCAATGTGGAAGATTTAACTCAGATGTAAAAGCATTCCTTAAGAATGTTCTGCTTTCCTCTGGATTTATTGACATCTGGTGATTATTTCCAAGAGGAAACTTGTTCTATCTCCAGAAAGATTCTGTTCATTAGTATACATATTAGTGCCCAAATGTTATGCTAACATCCACTTTTTTTTTTTTTTTTAAGAACCACTATCATCCTATTTGCCTGTTTCCAACCTTAACAAGGCCAGTTATTTCATCTCCTCCCCTCCAATTGCAGAGTGGATCGTTCCTGAAGACAAATTATGAGTTTTGGTGCTCATTTTAAAAGCTGGTTCTGTTGCCCTTATTTTCACACCATCAGTGAACAGCAGGGAAGACAGTAATGGTGAATGCAGACAGGTGGACCTATGTAAAGTTCAATCTCTCCCCCAGGTCAAATCCTTAATTAAAAAAAAAAGTTGTGACTATCTTCCTAAACCTGCCTTCTGTAGGAAAGATAATATTGAGCTTTCTATCAATAGAAAGTGATCTTTATCTCCAAACTTTGCAATGGTTTTCTTTGTGCCTTCTTTGGTGATGTCATTAGTTGAGAATAAACAGGAAACTACAAGAAAGCATCAAAACATTAACCTCACATTAACATTTTCCTATTTGTTAGAACACTTAATTGGTACTTCTGCTTTCATCAGAAGAGAATCCTATAGTTACAGTTCTTTACACACACAAAAAAAACCATGGTATTGTCTCTTAGTTTTCTTCTGCTGCGTCCTTCTAAATGTCAGTAGAGGAGGGCTGAAACCATCAGAATACGGAATTTTTAAAGACATAGAAAAGCCCAGTCACTGGCTACCATACAGTTTATCCGGGACACAAGCCATGCTTCTATTGTGTTCACCTCAGAGATAGATCAACTCCCTTATGCAGGAAGAAAGTAGTAAGACCTCAATGCTCTATTTCTCAAAACAGCTCAAGCAACTGTCACCCACCTTTCATCTGAAATGCTTACTACCTTTAGTCCGAAATAAACGGAAGCTGGCCAATTTTGTTTTCTAATACCTTGCTGGAGAGAAAAATGAAGAGCTTCACGCAGCCCTTGAGTTGTCCTCTCTAACCACTCAAAATGTTACACTTGAAGTCATATTTCAAGGGTACATCAACCACAGCATTTATTTTTGAATACTGTGGAAACAACATCAGAGTGGATAACAATGTTTTCACACCTTGTCATCAATTTCTGGGAATCCTGTGGTCAAACCTGTGAATTTGGCCCAGGCTCTGGTTTGCATGCTTTTTTGTCCATGAGGGATGTTTTCGGTTGATGATCAGGCTAGGAAGAATTATCACAAAGGAGCTTTAATTCTGAACACCTTACTTTACATCTGAAATAATTAGTTAGCATGGATCAGGTGATACTTGTTAATCCTACAAAATGCAGTAACTTAGCATGTACTTGAGCCCTTTAAGACTGTCCTGGTTTCAGTTAGGACAGAGTTAATTTTCCTCCTAGTAGCTGGCAGGGTGCTATGTTTTGGATTAGAATGAGAAGAGCGCTGATAACATGCTGATGTTTTAATTGTTGTAGAACAGTGCTTACACCAAGCCAAGGACTTTTCAGCCTCTCTCTGTCCTGCTAGCGAGCAGGCTAGGGATGCAGCAGGAGCTGGGAGGGGACAGACCCAGGACAGCTGACCCAAACTGGCCAAAGGGGTATTCCATACCATCTGACGTCATGCTGAACAATATATAGGGGTGGCTAGCCGGGGTGGAGGGGTGGCCGGCTGCTCGGGGATAGGCTGGGCATCGGTCAACGGGTGGTGAGCAATTGCATTGTGCATCACTTATTTCGTACACATTATTACTATTAATACTATTATTATTATTATTGTTGTTGTTATTCTTTTCCCTGTCTTAATAAACTGTCTTTATCTCAACTCACAGGCTTCACTTTCCCGTTTCTCTCCCCCATCCCGGAGAGGGAGGGGGGAGGGTGAGCGAACGGCTGTGTGGTGTTTGACTGCCAGCCGGGCTAAACCACAACAAAGACTAAACAAGTTAATCCATATTTGGGCGTTTTTCCTTGTTTTTCAAGGAAAGGCTGGAGAAATGGAAGTGTTAGAGGCCATTTCCACTCTTGCTTGAAGTCACTTAAATAAAACATTTGTTTGGAGCAATAATATTAAAAATTAAAGTGCTAGCTTTGACGAGGTCACAAAACTTACAGAAAATTTTCAAAAAGGGTAAAGCTAAACTAAGATATGTATTGGAAATGGCTATCCCTCTTTCCTTTTTGTTCCTTCAAATCTGGTTTGAAGAAGCTCTGTTTAATAATCTCAGATTAAGTGTGCACCAACCTACGACCACTGCTGTCAGTTTATGCACACTACAGCAGCAACTCTGCTTCACTCTAGTGCAATATTCATGACATGACTGCTCCAGCTGCTGAGACACTGAGGATGAATGGCCTCTAGCAGGATTTAGTTCTTCTACGCCAGTAAACTGAAGACTGAAGGAAGAACTATTCCTTGCTTTAGAAAACTGACATGACACACAGGCTGGGCTAACATTCTCTTTATTGGTCTGCATATCAAAAGTATACCCCTCCTTTTCCGTTTTTCCTTCTAAAGAAAAGGGAGAACACCCATCTATTTATTAATGGATTCATCCCTTGTGCCACTGTTTTGGTGCTATTTCCTATGACAGTCAGTCTTAACTCTGAAGAGGTTTGGTTTTCTTTTGGTTCAACTGCAATTGTTAGTTAAAAGCCATTTCTTTAAGTCATCCCAGAGGCTCAATGAACACTCACTCCTAATTTAGTCCAGTCTGTTTTGGTTTACCTTAAGTCAATTAGGAATCATTTTCAGCTGAATCAAAAGACTCGATTGAATGGATTCAAAAGCTACTTGTACTACTCAAGGTCTAAGTTTAAACCTAAAATTTTAAATGTAAAATATATATAAAGCAAGACTTTAAAGATAGTAAGCACTAACACCACAGTTTTAGACTTTTAACAATTTCACATAATGAACTCAGTGTTCAAAATCTGAGCGAGAAATACAGAATATTTACATTACTCCTAAGAACAGCTACAAGAGTACAACTGTTTATAGATGCCTCTTTCAAAATTGTCATGTCCATATTCGCCTCCTGAAACAGCTGAAAATAACTGAACTCTGTATAAAACTGAAACAGTCTTTTCTCTCCTCCTTCATCCTTACATCACTTTCATTGTAATTATCTGAAGTTCAACTAAAAATACAATGTAAGTGTACACACAAGGGCACTTACAAGGTGAATTACAGAATACACCAATTAACAATGGCATTTGAAATGACTTATTTTTTTCTCCTAAAATAGTATGCACCATTGACAGCTCATGCACAAGTCTTCAGATTATTTTTATCTTCTCTTCCCAAAGAAAATTAAAGAAATAGATATGTCCAGAAGTCTGTTAACAGCCTAAGACTTTTCTCCCTTTTTCTCCATGGTTCGTACTGTAACCAGAAGCATTAACTATGACCAAAAAAAATGAAAATCCTGTGAAAACAGACTCTGTAACATAGCACAGAATAAAATAAGTAACTGCTTAATATGAAGCATCACTTCAGACACTTTGTTGAGAAAAGCACCAGGATTTTTGTTAGCCTCAGTAAATTCCATTTATGACCCAAAAATAAGCATTCAGATTAAAACATACTTCACTTAAACAAGACAGTGCCAGTTACTCAATATAATCTATTATGCTGATATTCTCATTCGTTGCAGTCTGCTTCCATATCTTTTGGTACAACTGTGAATTTTAACATACTTGGAAACGTGATATGGAAACAATGGACAGAACTCTTAGAAATGCACTCAAGCCATTGCTCAGGGGACAGACTTCATAAATTTTAAAGCATGAACTTTATTACCTTAAAGTGTACTAGTGGGCATACTTCCAAACAACTCCATAAAAATTAAAAAAGTAGTAGCGTTAGAATACCAAGTTCAAACTTCTAGCCAGTGTAAACATCAGCAGCCTTTACACCACAGTAACTATCTGTGTTTTCCAACTGTATCTACAAGCTAGAGCAAGAGAGACAGAAGAACTTGTTTTTTGAAACATCAACGGTGGAAAGTCATCTCTTGACTTTTCCTACAGACTTAGTGTGTGATGCAAACAGATCTCCCAGCTTTTTCATCCTCACATACCTCTCCTGTTGTCTAGGTGTTCAATTATTTATGAAGCCTCTAACGTTTGTGCAGCATACCACAGCAGGTGGTCAAGAGAGTCACTGTAATAGTATCAAGGAATATTAACAGCTATTAGTACTATTTTCTTCTGTACTCACATACTCTTTAGAGAATTTAACTCCCAACTTCCATCTGTCTGAAATACCGCAATCACATCTCAACATTTTTCAAGCAGTTCTAAGAACACAGCATTTAAGTTTTCAAAATAAACCATCCATTTTGCATCTCTAGAGTACTCATCTAACAAGTCAGTTCAAAAAAAAAAAAAGTACACAATTCAAATGCTATGGTAAAGGAACTGAAAATGGTTTAGATAAAATCTTCCTTCTTGGAAAACGTGCATATTCATTAGTCTAGAACACATTCAAGTCAAAATATATTGTTTCTCAGGGGTTTCCTATAAAGATTTTAATTATAGGATGACAATAATTTTAAGTGACAGTAGAAATTTGACAGAGGACTTGATTGTGGCTGCCATTTTTGATCCATCTTTCAGAAGGAGCAAATCCCCATGAGCCTTCTTAAAGAATCATTTTCTCTAGTTGCAAAGTAGTATTTGAACATCAATAATAGAGCTCAAGTCTGTCACTCCAGCTGAGAACAAAGCTTTTCAAGCTTCAGAACTGCCACAGGGACACACTTCTTTTGAGGAGCAAATCTGAAGTGGCGCTCAGGATTTTATGGCTCCTGTGGAACAGTGGTGATTGCTGGGTCTATTTTTCCCCCTCCTCTCCCATCAGGAGGGGGTAAACTTTATAAAAGTTTACTTTTTGTTTAAGTCTCATTGGAAACAGAAAATTATGGCCATGCATCTCCTCCTACCTCCCCCCCTCCCTATTTTCCCCCAATTTCCAGCTAACCCCCACAGGGTTTTGTGTGCACACATTTGAAGAGGTTTTTACTGTAACTCAAAAAAAGCATAGCTAGTGTGTCTGATGCCCGGGGGGACACGGAATTTTTTTTTTATTAAGACAAGCAAGTTTGTCTATTTAAGGGACCAGTATTGTATAAAGAGTTAGAATAACAAATGCAGAAAAGTAAACATGAAGACTGCACTTTCACTCTGAAAGAAAGCCTAGAAATAGCCAAATACTGAGTTTAGAAATTATCTGTTCTTTAGCCAGACAGCAAAACACAACAAGCAATAAAAGAAACATAGCAACACTGGGCAAAGTTAGCCTCTTACTCAGTTCAGTTGGCTTGAGCCAAGTTACAGCAGGATAAGGTTATCTGCCTAGCTGGCAATCGCTAATGGCAATTCACCTTGATTTCTTCTTTAAGTACTAGTTAGGATATAAAATCAGACAGGTCTTGCTGCGTACAAGATGCATAATACATTAATACTTAACCTGCTCAGAAAGCATTACTGTAAGTCAGACATTTTGTCAATTTCAAGTCCCAGCTGATCATCAGCTGTTTTTGTTTTTCTTTTTGTTTTTGTTTTAAGGAATAAAAAGTTAGGAAAACACTACACAGTAGACACTTCCCAGGCTGCTTATTTAGATCTAACACAGCTCTGCCTGCATCTCACAGGCCCTAGTTCCCAGCCTTGACAGCCATTCTCAATTCAGCCTAAGTCTCCTGGTTTACGTTAGCCAGAACTCCTCTGTTCACTTGCTTCTCTTTATTTCATGAGCATACACACTCTTCTACCCTCAGCTGAAAGCAGCTGACAAAGCATTATTTTGCCATTGAAGAATTTCTAGAGCAAGAAATAATTTCAACTGCAATTGCTCAGTCAGAATCAGTGCAAGTTTTTATATACATATAAATATATGTATATATATTTATATGCCAAGGTGATCGGCTCCGGGGCAGATGCATTCTGCAGCGGAGCAGGGGATCGAGACAGGCAGGGCTTTTTTTCGGCATCGAGGGCTTTTTTTTGGCATCGAGGCCACTCGAAGCAGCCAAAGGAGCCGCCAGGACCTGGCAGCCCTCACGAGGGAGGCTGACGAGGCATAGGCGGAGCCAGCAGCGCCCCCTCCCCGGCTGTTCAAAAGCAGCCCTTAGGGAGCTTGAGCGACCAGGAGCGCGGGGACCAGGACGGGCAAACAGGGCGTGGCGCGTCAGAAAGGCGGGGCGCGGCAGTTTGCGCGGTAGGGCGAGCAGGGAGGGCTCCTTGTCGCTCTTTTGCAGCGGTCTTTCCCATCGGTACTTATAACCTGCTTGCAAGGAACCTGGCCATGGTATCAACCAGGCAGAAAAACATGGCCTCTGCATCTCTTGCAGCCTCTCCAGCCACAGTCACCAATGTGGCTACTCAGACCGAGGGCTCCGGGAAACACACTGCTGTCCAGGTCTTGGGCTGCAGGGTGTGCCCGAGCCTTTTGTCGGTATCCGACAGCAGCAGTGAGGGGTATGCCTGTGGGAGGTGTGCCCAGGTCGAAGAGCTGCTCAACCAGGTAGCAGAGCTTCGGGAGGAGGTGAGCAGGCTCAGGAGCATCAGGGAGTCAGAGAAGGAAATTGACTGGTGGAGGTGTACTCTACCCTCTCTGAGACAGACTCATGAGCCTGCCACAGCACAAGCGTCTCCTGCTATGCAGAAGACAAAAGTTTCCTCATCCCACCAGGCAGTAGGAGGAGACCTAGGCCAAGGGGGGGAATGGAGGCAGGTTCCTGCTCGGCGTGATAGGCGAGCCCTCTCCCTGCCCACCTCACCTTCCCATCTACCCTTACATAACAGGTATGAGGCTCTAGAACACAACAGTCAGAACAACAAAATAGACAAAAACCTGTCCCAGTTGGAGAGGGTTCCTAAGGCAAGGCAACCTACCCCCTGCATTGCTACATCTTCTGTCAAAAAAGAAAGAAGGGTTGTTGTCATGGGGGACTCCCTTTTGAAAGGGACAGAGGGCCCAATATGCCGAGCGGACCCAACCCACAGGGAAGTCTGCTGCCTCCCTGGTGCTTGGGTGAGAGACTTCGCTAAGAAAGTCAAGCGCCTCGTAAGGCCCACCGACTACTACCCGCTACTGATCTGAAAGTCTGAAAGGCTGGTAATGACGAGGTAGCAACGAGGAGTCCGAGAGCGATCAAAAGGGACTTCAGGGCTTTGGGGCGACTACTTAAAGGATCAGGGGCACAGGTTGTGTTTGCCTCTGTCCTTCCACTACGGGGGATCGATGCTGACAAGCAGACTCATCACATTAACACGTGGCTTTGGGACTGGTGCAACTGGCAGAACTTTGGGTTTTTCGATCACGGGAAGGTCTACGCGACCCCGGGCCTGCTGGCACCAGATGGGATGTGCCTCTCTCAGAGAGGGGTAAGGATTTTTGCTCAGGAGTTGGCAGGGCTGATAGATAGGGCTTTAAACTAGAGTCAAAGGGGGAAGGGGATAAAACCAGGCACGCCGGTGATGAGCTAAGGGATGGTGTGCTAGAATCAGAGGGACTGTGTGTTAGTGAGGTCCTTCGGTCGGATACACAAGGTGCTGCGTGTAGGGAGGCGCATTTGAAGTGCTTCTACACAAACGCACGCAGTATGAGGAATAAAATGGATGAGCTAGAAGTCTTGGGCCAGTCCTGCAGCTACGACATCATCAGCATAAGCGAAACCTGGTGGGATGAGTCCTGTGGCTGGTGTGTTGCAATAGATGGTTACAGGCTCTTCAAGAGGAACAGGCAGGGTAGGCGAGGTGGCGGGGTGGCGATGTATGTGAAGCATGGGCTGGACTGTGTGGAACTTCAAGTTGGCAATGGCAAAGTTGAGAGCCTCTGGGTAAGGATTAAAGGGCAAACAAATAAAGGGGATGTCGTTGTGGGAGTCTATTACAGACCACCTGGCCAGGAAGACAACGCCGATGAATTATTCTTTGAGGAACTAAGAGATGCCTCGAGATCAACTCCCCTTGTCCTAATGGGGGATTTCAACTTGCCAGATATCAACTGGGATCACCACACGGCTGACACGAGCAAGTCCAGGAGGTTCATAAAGCACCTAGATGATAACTTCCTGGTGCAGGTGCTAATGGAGCCAACTAGGAAAGGTGCCCTCCCAGATCTGTTGCTGGAGAACAGAGAGGGTCCTGTGGGAGACGTGGCAATTGGTGGCCGTCTTGGTCATAGTGACCATGAAGTGGTTGAGTTTAGAATTTATGGTGACAGAAGGAAAACTGCCACCAAAACTTCAGATATGGGGAAAGCAGACTGCAGGCTGCTCAGGGAACTAGTCAGCAAGGTCCCCTGGGAAACTGCTTTTGAAGGCAGTGGCGTCCATCAGTGCTGGTCAGTCTTTAAGCACTGCCTCCTAAAAGCACAAGATCAGGCGATTCCAAAATATCAGAAGTCAGGCAAGTGGGGCAGAAGGCCGGCCTGGCTGACCAGGGATCTTCTACTGGAGCTTAGGCGAAAAAAGGAAGTGTACGGCTGCTGGAAGGAGGGTCAGGCAACAAGGAAGGAATACAGGGATGCTGTTAGTGTTTGTAGGGAGAAAACTTGTGTGGCCAAAGCCCAACTAGAGTTGAAGCTGGCCATGTCTGTGGGAGACAATAAAAAAGGTTTTTTTAGATATGCGAACAGAAAAAGGAGAACCAAAGAAAACATAGGTCCGCTACTTGATGGGGAGGGTCTCCTCACAGAAAATGACGTAGGCAAAGCAGAGATGTTTAAAGCCTTCTTCGCCTCTGTCTTCAACACTGATGATGGGCTTTGGGACCCAGGGTGCCCTGAGCTGGAGGACCATCACAGTGGGAATGACAGACTCCCAACTGACCCCGAATGTGTGCGGGAATTGCTGCTCCACCTGGATCCATACAAGTCCATGGGTTTGGATGGGATTCATCCCAGGGTGCTTAAAGAACTGGCAGACGTCATCGCGGGACCTCTCTCAATTATTTTTCAACGATCTTGGGAATTTGGAGAGGTCCCATTGGACTGGAAGCTGGCAAATGTTGTGCCAATTTTCAAGAAGGGTAAGAAAGAAGACCCCAGGAATTACAGGCCTGTCAGTCTCACGTCAGTGCCTGGTAAAATTATGGAGAGGATGATCCTTGAAGTTATTGAAGCGCACCTGGGGGACAATGCAGTCATTGGTCCCAGCCAACATGGGTTCATGAGGGGTAGGTCCTGCCGAACAAATTTGATTTCTTTTTATGATAAGATCACCCATCTAGTCGATCAAGGGAAACCAGCTGATGTGATCTTTTTGGACTTCAGCGAAGCTTTTGACATGGTTTCCCTTAGGATCCTACTGGACAAAATATCCAGCATACAACTAAACAAAAACATCATGCGATGGGTGAGCAATTGGCTGACGGGCAGGGCTCAAAGGGTTGTGGTAAATGGGGCCACATCAGGCTGGCGGATGGTCACTAGTGGGGTCCCTGGAGGCTCCATTTTAGGGCCAGTCCTCTTCAATGTTTTTATAAATGATTTGGATGTAGGTCTAGAAGATGTTTTGAGCAAATTTGCCGACGACACCAAACTTGGAGGAGTTGTGGACTCGGATGAGGGTGGAAAGGCCTTGCAGAGATACCTGGACAGATTGGAGAGCTGGGGGAACACCAACCACATGAAGTTTAACAAAAGCAAGTGCCGGGTCCTGCACCTGGGACGGGGCAACCCTGGCTATGCGTACAGACTGGGCAACGAGACGCTGGAGAGCAGCCCCACAGAGAGGGATCTGGGGGTTGTGGTTGACAGCAAGCTGAATATGAGCCAGCAGTGTGCCCTGGCAGCCAGGAGGGCCAACCGTATCCTGGGATGCATCAAGCACGGCATCGCTAGTCGGTCGAGGGAAGTGATTGTCCTGCTCTACTCTGCGCTGGTGCGGCCTCACCTCGAGTACTGTGTGCAGTTCTGGGCACCACAGTAAAAAAACAAAAAGGACATTAAACTGTTGGAGAGTGTCCAGAGGAGGGCAAAGAAGATGGTGAAGGGCCTAGAGGGGAAGACATGAGGAGCGGCTAAGGTCACTGGGCCTGTTCAGCCTGGAGAAGAGGAGGCTGAGGGGGGACCTCATCGCAGTCTACAACTTCCTTGCGAGGGGGAGTGGAGAAGCAGGTGACCTATTCTCCGTTATCACCAGTGATAGGACCCATGGGAACGGTGTTAAGCTGAGGCAGGGGAAGTTTAGGCTGGACATCAGGAAGAGGTTCTTCACCGAGAGGGTGGCTGCACACTGGAACAGGCTGCCCAGTGAAGTAGTCACTGCACCAAGCCTGTCTGAATTTAAGAAGAGATTGGACTGTGCACTTAGTCACATGGTCTAAACTTTTCGGTAGACCTGTGTGGTGCCAGGAGTTGGACTTGGTGATCCTTATGGGTCCCTTCCAACTCGGGATATCCTATTCTCTCCCAATTTGTGTTTTTGTGCTTACAGATACAAGCTGTCCACATTGGGATTATGTTTTTTCCTTGAATCTCTGGCAGTTTTGGAGAAGAATGCATCTTCGCATTGAGATGCACTATATTATTTCTTAGGCAATCTACGGGCTGAACCATGTATTAAAAAACAGGTATCTGGAGGTTTTATTTTCTGAATTCTTTTGTAGAATATCATGTATGTTGTGATGCTAAACTGCTGAGCTTACTCAGCTAGGAGTGACTTCCTCAGTGTTCTACAATCTGTAATAAACCTGAAAAAAAAAAATGTTGTCTCCATCTTTTGGATTTAAGTGAGTTCATGACAAAACAGATCTGTTAGAATAAGATCTACTGCAATTGTGCAGTAAAACAAAACTATAGGGAAACTTCTAATCTCTTTTAATACCCAACTGTCTGTTACCTTAGTTATTGGAAGGTGAGGATGAAGAGAGAGAAAATCTGTAGAATGGAAGGCAACATGATCCACAACCTGAATGAAATCTTAGGTTTTGCCTGGAGAAGCTGTGGATGTCCCATCGCTGAGGGTGTTCAAGGGTGGGTTGGATGAGACCCTGGGCAACCTGATCTAGTGGAAGGTGTCCCTGCCTATGGCGGGGGGTTGGAACTGGGTGATCTTTAAGGTCCCTTCCGACCCAAGCCATTCTATGAAATAAGGTCAAGATTTTCTTACAGCTCTCTGTATGAGACTGGTAGAATCCTGAGCTAGCACAGACTTTGTAGCATTTCTACAAAAACTTGTAGTTTGGTGTCTGTAACATGTAGGTTCTTTTAATCTGGGAGTCAGTCTAGGAATATCCAACAGAAAATAAATGCTGCAATTATAGGTCACACTAGCATTTAAACTGGAGACTTAAATTCTGATTATCAATTTTTTACACTGTAATTTTTCTTAAATGTTGAAATTTGACTTGTGTTAACAGAATAAGCAACTTTCAGTATAGTTTCTTGCACATGCTTAAAACATGCAAGATACTTATTAAGAAGATTTGAAATACCCTTTTTTTAAAGCTGATGATTTTTTTTTTTTGAATTAAGTTCTGAAGTACTCCATCATGAAAGTCCTTTAAAAACAGTAGCAGATGGTGAGATGTGTTGTTAAGTTAATGTCTCTTGTACATGATTAAAGTCCATTAAAGCAAGAACTCCGCTCGCAAAATGCAGTCATCTTACTTGCAGCTCAAGTGTAGAACTTGAAAGCTGACAAAGTATGAAGGACAGTTTTTCCCATGCTTGAGTCAAGCAGATGGCAGTTTTAAAAAGAGGTCTTATCCCTGTGTCTTCAGCTCTAGCCTGCCTTCCTCACTGGGTGAGTCACCCAGTCTGAGTAAACACAGATAAAAAAGGGTGTTACAGGCTTTTTCAAAAGATTTTTGTAACAGTTGCAAGTCGCTAACTGTTCCTACAAAAACTCTGAAAATAGCAAATGCACCTTTTTTTGAAGTTAGGTGTGGATGATCTGTTTCATGATACTCCTCATCCATAGCATTCACATGGTAAAAAGCAGGTTAGAAGAACAATGCCAGAGTGTTACTTGAAATCTGCAGAACACCAAGTATTGGAAAACCTGCTTTTGTCACCTTTCTGGAATACAAGCCTGTGAGGAAATCAGGAAAAAAGCCAGATGGGGGGATTATCAAAATAAATACCAACTCCGAGGCAAAAGTAAAATAAAACACCAAACAGACTACCTAGAATATATTCAGTCTTCAGTGGGAATATTCAGTAGGTGACAGTTTGATTATTTGTGAAGCTGCAGCATGTTTGTGTTCTTATTGTTACTGGGTTTGAAGAACACTGTCTTTTTTTGCCTTTTTTTTTTTTTTTTTTTTTTTTTTTTTGTGGTGTGAGCTTCCAGACATCTTTTATCTGGGGGCTGGGGGAGGAGGAGAAAGGATGTGAAAAACGGAAGTACAGATACAATTCTCTCAGCTTCTCAGTGGCTGTAAATAACAGATTGAAAAGCTTCTGTTAACTATCAAAATACACATAAATAGATTGTTGTTGTTGTTTATACTTCTGGACACAAATCTTATTTTGTCCTTTTTTTTTTGTAACTGCAGAACTTAATTTTTTTTTCCTCTGGCTCTCAAGTTCAAGAACTAAGCTGTGCTGCTTTTCTAATATCCTTTGTGAATATGCTTTGAATTAAATTACAAAAGAAGGAAAATGGTGAAGGAAATAACCCATGCCGTTAGTTACTGAGGAAGGGTATGAACAGTAATACAAAGCGTAACAAGATTCTAATAGATGCTTTGAAATCTGTATTTTCAAAGAAATTGCTTATAATAAACACTGTTACAGGCAGTGCTAATAGACTGTGTTTGGCACAGAAGGGTTATTCACAGCAATTTGTACACAGTAATAGTTATACTTCTGTAGTTCAATACAGAATACAAAATGAGTCCCAGCCAACCTGCATTCCAGCAATACAGTATTTAATGGCGCTGTTCATTATTTTGCTTCAGTGTTTTCTGTGATGTGCTGCCTACCTAAATTGTAGGTGTTTCATCATTCAACCTGCAGTCTTTAGGGGAGGGGTCAAGAATCTTGAAATACACACAATAGCAGATATTACAGCAAGAGACTGATAACTTCCTGATTTGTGTAGTAGCAGAAGCCATTTGAGCAGCAGAACCCCTTAGCCTTTTGGAGATAAGTGTTCATGCTGTTAACAAATGGCAATGAAATCTAATAGTTCAATACACTGAAATATTTTTTTATTGCTATTCCGATGAATCATTCAAAGCAAATATGCGCAGCATCCTTGTACTTGCGGCTTCTGTGTTTTACACAGTAGAATGAGTGATAGAGTATTAAAGACTGTGTAGGTGCCAAGTACGTGGATCAGCCCTGGCCAAAATTTGATGTCTTGCTTCCCCAAATCATTTAACTACACGGTAGCTGCACAGATCCTTGTGCTGGCCTCATCAAACCCACAAAAAGTGTTTGTACGTATTTTCCCCAGTTCCTTGAAAGATGCAAGGGCCAGCCCTGATGTAGTTTATCAGTAATGTCATTAGCCCAGTAGCCCATGGAAATGAAATTCATGTTTCTGTTTTGAGAAGATTCTTTTTTTTTTTTTTTTATGACCTTCAATATTACAAATATAGTGGGATGCATCAAATAAGGTTTTGGAATTTATGCAAACCATGCTTAGTTTACCTTTTTTTTTTTTTTTAATGTCAATTCAGTCACTTATTTTCATACATTCTGTGTAATAAAGTAATTCCATTTCTAGCTTGAATAATAGCAGAATTTTATTTAACTTATGTCAGTCTATATAATCTGGCTGGTACTGCTGACCTTTTTTGATGGTATATTTTTATGATCCTATTAAGAATCTACATTGTCTAATTGAATTTAATCTTTTAATGAGTGTCTAGAACTGTCTGTAATAGGTATGAGCTTTTTATACTTAAAACTGATTTAAAGCCATTAGAAAACAAATATATATATATATATTTAAAAGTTGCAAGTAGTTCAGAAATAGCAGTTCAGGCAACCAACTGGACAGAACACAATTCTGGGATCACCCACATTTCTAAGCAAGGCTTTGAGCAACTGTTAAAATCATGTGAAATTTAATTTTGTGGTAGCTAGGGCTCTGGTTAGCATACTGCAGTTCTAAAATGTCAGATGTCTGTTTTATGTAGAGATTTCTAATAGTGACGTTAGGATTGACATCAATGGAGAAAGAAGGTAAATGTCTAGTGGTGGGATTACCAGAATGCAGAAGATTTGAAAACAGCTGGATTTTAATGGCAATCATCAGAATAGCAGCACACCTCCTTGTAGCTTCTTTTCACAATTACCCAGATCAGGAAAGCAAGGTACAGCCTGAAATAAAAGGCTCCAGCCAGATTAAAACAAAGAATTAGATAGTGGCTGGAAAATAAAAACTAGGATTGGAGGTTGTAGACACCCAGATGAAGAGATGGACTGTGAAAATTCTGATGACACACAGGTGAGACAGGGTGGAAAGGTAAAAGATTATTAATCACTGTCAGGTCCTAAGGGTTAACAAAGGCACATGTGAAGGCAGGACATAATCACCAACCTGGGAAGAACCTAGCAGACTTTAGGAGGCCTGAATAGCTCTTGTCACTTGTCTTTAGTGTCATTGTCAAGCCTGACTCCACCACTGGATACATGCCTTGGTGCTTCAGTACTGGTCAGAGTGCTTGGGTGCATCAATCCTGGAGCCAGACTCCTTGGAAACATGGTGGTGGAGTTGCTGGTATGTACGAGAGTATGAACGTGAGTGAAGGAACCTGGTTTTGCTTTGAAATAAACTCTTCTTCATTTCCTGTAAGATCTTACACTTCACAGTTACTTCTTTGCTAGCATTAGAGTATTTCTATGTATGTAAAATAGTTTATTTTTTGTGGCTAAATGCACTGTCTGCATTTCATTTTCCTAAGTCAGACCTCCATGTCTGTAGGCTCGTTTGAACAACTGGATGCTGGTGTAAATGTATTAAATCACTTTTCTAGGTAGTGTTAAATGACTATTGTTCTAAATTTTCAAACATCAGAGATGAGGCTAAATTTTGTATAATTCTAAATTGTCAGTGGGGTAGTTTACAACAGTTCTGCTTTTGTTATACTTGGGTATGGACTTCACACATGATACTTAAGCTTCACTCAGGCACTGGGTTTATGCATGTCTCTATATGCATCTGTCTGCTAGACCTCTCTGTATGCTTGCTTACCAGGTGGTAAGTAAGCAATTCAGTGTTACCCTGTGTTCCAGAAGAACCCCTTGATTGCAAGCAGTCCTAAATTAGGAGCATGCTTGTGACTAATGAAGACCTTCTACTTCGAAATGCTTGTTGTCACTACCAGGTCAAATGCTCTCACTGGTGTATCATTCCTGAGCAAGAGGGCCATAAAGAATGTATGAGAGAACATACATTGGAAGGAACTTGAAGACTTAACTGTGTTTTGAGGCTTTGTACTTTTAATTTAAAATTTTCTTGTGTCCTTTTCATACATATCCTGTTTTTTTCTTCCTTTTTTTTCCCTCTATCTACAGCTTCCTTAGCAAATCTTTTTAAAGGTTCAACTCAGATTAAATCACAAGGCCTTTCCACACTGATCTGATCTGTAATTTAAGTACTCGTTTCTGTTAACTGTATACTTACGTTAATCAGTTAATGTGCATGTGGAGAGTTGAGAGTGCATGTTAGGTGTGGAAGAAAATAGTTTTTTGTAATTTGGATCAAACTTGTTACTAGTGGTCATGGAGAAGCATGCTATTTTATAGGCTGTTTTCATGTTACAAATGGCATCTTCCTAAGGAAGATAACAACAAATCTACATTAAAAATGGCAGAAATTGACCTGTTTTTACTGAATATTTGAAATAATTGAGTTGTAACTGACTCACAGTGATTCATCAGTTACGATGTAATACCATGGTTTCCTTTATTTCATTTGTCCTTCCATCTTCCTTTCTGCTTGGTGAGCATGTCCTATCTTGTTGTTGAACTGATACCTACACAAGACTGCATATTTGAGCCACTGGTCTGAAAAACAGCAGCAAAAACTGCTTATTTAAGTTAATGAGGCAAGGTCTTCTTGGGAGAGAAGGTTGGGAGGAAGTATTAGGCAGCAAGAGACTGACTACTAGTCAGTCACAGAAGGGTGGTGGTGGTGGTGTGACTGTCAGGTGTGTTGTCCCATTCTTCCTTTCCTGAATGCATGACAGACGGGGTCAGTTCAGTGATGCTTTAAGGAATGCAATGCTAATTGAAAGTAATACAATTATTACTGTCTCTAAATCAGTCTTTGCCTCATTTTTGAAGTATTATGCTTTCAAACTTCCCCTTTCCAAAATACAGAGTGACTATGCCTTTGCGTACACAAGAATAAAAAAGTCTGTCTAGTTTCTCTAGTATTTACTTTAAATTGCGCAGCTGAGGGAAGGAAATAGTCTTGAAAAACTTGGTCTTTGTTTAGACAGTGCAGTAGGCAAAGGCTATATACTTCCAAATATTAGATGATCTCTTTGGAAAAAGCATTGACAAGGTGCATTATCCATTTCAACACATACCTAGAAATTATGACTACACATGGCAGGGAAGCTGTGGAGACACATAAACACCTGCTTGGTGGTCTAATCCCTGTCACCTGATATCTAGAGTAATTTGGAGGGTTGGTAATCAAAATACTTGTTTACACTGCTTCCATTCAGAAGTTATTACTCAGATAAATACTGGATAAAAGTTGTAGATGAACAGACCTATAAGTAAAATTATAGTCAAATTAGGTGATAAATACTTCTTGTAGATACTTTTAAAATGTTAACTTCTAAAGTTTGTTGGCTGAGATTATTTATATCAGGGAATGCTTTAGAAGTGATGCAAAAGCTAACTATGTGTGAAACGATTGGTGAATGAGATCAAAAATCATATACTTGTATACTTTTTTCATTTCTTTCTATGCTTATATTTTTAAAACTTAGCTCAGAAGTCCAAGATTTAATTAAGATTCTTCTTAATACTTCTGGGAGAGACTCTGGGACTCGTTCATTTCTTTGACTTGTCTGGAACTGTCAGTGTAGCTTATTTCCTGTACCTCATTGTGCCCACGATGTTCCCATATTGTGCTTTTGTGTATCTGACTTGTGAGGGTGTTGGTTGAGATGGGGTCACCCATGGGTCCCACCTTGTCCTCCCACATTGAAAAGGGCTACTGAAAAATAAATACCATTTTGAGCTCTAATAAATGTTTGACATTTTGAGTATATGGCTTTCTTAATAAAAATTTTACCATTTACCACACACCAATTAGTTGTTTTTCTTTGCTTGTTTGTTTGTTTTTAACCAATGAGGAGATGTTTCTTTAGAAAAAAGGTGAAAAAAGTGTTAAAGCAAGGATTATGTTCATTTCATTTATGGGCTGGGAACTACAGTATGAGGTGGTTAATAATCCACAGTAAGGGATATAAACACCAACTGTTAGAAAATGAATTGAGAATGAGAATCAATTGCTATCATGGGTTTACGAAGAATGGGTATCGTCAAAGTATCTGATGGGTTTTTTGAAAGGTTTTCTAAAATTAATCTCAGACAGCAATGTAGTCCAGATTTTACTAAAGACTTGTTAAAGTGTCACTCAGCCTAACCTAAAAGATCAAAAGTATATGTATTAATTTTGGGACGAGACTGGTCAAAAGCTGACTAGAGAGGAATAATCTAGAGAATATTATAATTAGCCATATTGGTTTGGGTTTTGCAAAGCTGGGTACTGGATGTAGTTCTATTGAACACGTTTATTCAGAGAAGGATTTTTGAACCTGGTGCAAGCTGTCACACCTCAAAAAAAAAAAATGTACAGGCTACAGAAGAGCATACATGAATGTTCTGTAAAGGATTTAGAATGAAACTACTTCAAAATATAAAGCCACTTGTGTTGGCACAGTCAAGAACAAGTGAAACAGAAGGAAGAAAAAAAAAACTTTCTGGGAAATTAGTTCTATAGTCTATTTTGTGCTTCATGAAAAGCTTGGTTTTTTGTCAACTGCAGGAACTACAACTGCACTGAACTTGAGTCAATTTTAGTGTTTAAGACTGCTGTTTATGGATTCTCTTGCTCAACTAGGTATCTGGCCTATAGGATAAGAGGCAAAGGAAGTGGGACAAGTGTGGGTTCAGAGGAGCTAGAGCTACAGTAACTTACTTTGGAGGGAAAAACCTTCAGTAATTAACAGTAATTGCCTGTCCTTTATCAGCTCTATAAAATGATGCTCCAAAGATTTAGTTTGCGCTGAACTTCAAGGATAGTAGACTACGAGCTACCTTATGCTTTAACCAGGATTATAGAGGGGAATGAGTTGAGGTGAGAAGGAGATTGCAGACTGTTTTGTCTGTGTGCTGTTCACAGTGCTAACAGTTCTATGCAAATGTGAGGAGGTGAGTGATGGAGATTTTTTTCCAGAGAAAACTGAAGTACTTAGCACGTACTACTGTATTTAACCTCTCACTAAGGTAAATGAAGAGTTTACTGATACTCAGACTCTTTCTATTTAGATCACACTGTTTGCCTGCATCTCAAACATACAATGAGATTTTTGTATGGGTAACTCCTGTATTTGTTTGTGACTGTAGAATTCCTACTGATGGAAAGAGTGAACTTGAAGAATCAACAGATGTTTTCACCAAGTTGAATGAATAGAATAATTTTATATCCTGGGAAAAACAGCATTGACAATGATTAAGTGTATGTATACATACTTCTTCCTTGCTGGACTAAGCTGCAACATGATACATGGAAAGTTAGTCTGTATCTTCAGTATTTCTGCTGTGCCTGCTGAAGTAAGTAAATAAATCATAAGCGTTTTGTTGGCCTGTATTACTACTGATAATAACATAGGAAAGAAATTGTATTATATTATCTCAGAAGTTCAGTCAGTGAAATGACTTTGCATGCTTAGGTCAATTACACAACAGTAAGAAGACATTAAAATGGAGAAGCTGGCAAAGGGTAACCAAACTCATTCAATGGACTATTTTAAAAGGTTAAATCAAGTAAAATGGATTTTTTAATTGGAAAGGGAGAAGATTAATGCTCTAAGGTTATTTTTTTAAGTCAGTATTAAACATAGGATCAAAGCTAGGTTCGCATTGAAGTAGGACAGGACATGAATGTGTTTTAGAGCACATTTCGTCACTGTTTGGGTCTTACTAGGTTGGCTTGAACATAAAAGCTCAACTTCAAATCTTAAAGTATATGGAAATAAATGGGTACTGAGCAAATATACCAGGAAAATGATACCAGATTTCCCTCCTCTACTTGTTTCTTTTGTTTTTGACCATGCCAAGTTTAGCAGATGCAGTCTGGTCATCCATAAAACATCTGGAGTAGTGTCAAATGTGAAGTGATGACTTAAAGTGAAAAAATCAGCACTTAGGCAGTTTTGTGTCTGTCTCAGTTTGGAAAAACTGGCTCTATGAGCCAAGGGGTTGTGCCCAAGAGGAAGCTACAGGGGGTAAGATTCCTAATGGTTATCATTAAATAAATAACTCTTTGGGAAGTATATTTTTAGTCAATCTTCACAGAAAGAAAAGTAGAAATGGGCTGAAGATACCTGCAGACACAAAGGTTAGAAGTTCTGCCAAAATAGAGCCTAGTAATAACAGCTAGTAAAAACTGGATGGCCTGAAGAACTCTGCTACTGCAAGTGCAGTACTATAGCACCTACAGTATAACACTATATATATATACACTATAACACTGAGTACTATAGCACCTACAGAGGAATAACAAGAGTATTGACTATGGACTGGGACTGCGAGGTGTTTAATAATGAAGAAAAGTTAAGATTCTTGTATACCACCTAAATCTAGGTCACTGATGTGATGCTGCCATGGAAAGAATGAGAATGCAGTTTTAGTTTATATAAAAGACTTCAACAGATACAAGGAAGTATTAACACATTGAAGAAGACACTGCAAAAGTTCTGTATGGAGTACCATTTCATTGTGATTGAATCTGTCACTCTAAATGGGTTTGTAGGACATAAGTGTATATATCTATATTTATGTATAAAAATTCTACTGGATAAAGCTAGTGATCTTGTTGCCAGCATTCTGGCTTCTTTCAGCAGAATGAGACTAAAAGTGTCTTAACATATCATACTGGTAACGTTGGCTATAAGGAAACTTCTGTTATATCAGTGGTGAAGGGTAAGGGGAGTACAATACCAGAGTGAAAAAGCTATTCAAAGAAAAAGATTGGTACTGAAACAAAACAAAAAAAAGTGCGTGGGTATGTAGAACTGGCTATGAATGTTATAGAGAAATCAAGAAAGTAATCGATTAACTTCACACCAAGTTTTTGACTGGACTTTTTTTTTTGCTAGCAGTGTTGGGGGAGATATCCAAACACAGTATGTGTATAAGAGGAAATGTGCAATAAATGCCTTCGATAACAGTAGATGGAGATGATTCATGATGTTTTCTTTTGCCATGGTGTTAATATATGTGCATTTGTCTAGAGAAGAGCAGGCAGAATTTAAATGGAGTCTTAGATTAGAAAAAGTCTTGCTTACACAGCTATCTAATCACTTCGTGGACAGAACTGAGGAGCAGGGAGTGTCTGAAAATTGTCTTAATTTGTCTGGACAAAGAAAAGCAAGAAGATGGTTAAAATAGCTCCGAGATGGATTGTGTTGGAATAGGAACATTTTGAAAAGCAGCGGGACAACACTTGATTTGTAGGTGAGGAAAAGAGAATATATGGAAATGTAAATTGTGCCAGAAAATGGAATCCGATCATAAAAATAATAGTTGTTCATTTCCATATAAACAAGAGTGATTGCATCCAGTATAGCATGAACCATGGTTTTTGTATTAAACGATGGGTTTATTCACCATATGAATCTCACTTCTACACTCTTTAAATAGCAAAAGTTCTGGATTCAGAGAATTGTTACAGTAATTTTCAATGGCTTATGCTAAAGGCAAAATTGTCTTGTTTTTGGTGAAGGGAAAGCTTAAACCCACTTCTGCATAAATCATACATATTTCAAGTAACTTTGTTTCTGTGAACAAATTCTCTGGTGCCTTCACTCGATGATATCATAATATTGTAAAGTTATATGGAAGTGCAATTTTTGACAGAGGAAGGAATTTGAGGTAGTTACTTCTTCAAGTCCTTCATTTATCAATAACTTGAAGATCAATAATATCCCAAATCAGTTTCCTGCAGAAAGTATAGAAGGTATTTTTAGTTAGAATATCCATCATGAACAGTACAAATTTTGTATAATCAATTACAAGATAGCTATAATGGAAGGATTACATGAACAGAGTGAAGATTCATGTCCTTAAAAACTGAGAGAGAAAAAAAGATGGCAGATGGTTTGTGTAGTCCTTGCTAATGTTATGTCCAGAAGGTAGGAGGGAGGTTTCTGTAGATGCAATTTTCTTTTTTACACATAACTAGCATGGAAGGAGGACAGAAAGAGGAACACAACTCCATTTAAACCACTTTAAGCCCAGATGGCTAGAAAAATAAAATCTGACATTCTCAGGTAGTTGGTGGGGATGAGGGAGTAGAACTGTTCCTGTTTCCACAAGGCCAATACTTCCAAGACCCAATGTTTCAATTTTCACATCTTCTCTCATGACAAATGTTCGCTTTGTTTTGGATTCCTACCTTATAATAGCTTCCTAAATAATTCAGGTGTTCTATGTGTATTCTAAAAGTTTCTTCACAAAATAGTCATACCTTTCAGCACGTTCCTTTGGTTATGCTGCCTGGGCCCATGCAGAGGGTAGTGCAGGTGGTAGCCTCGAGGAGAGAGCCCTTCAGAAAGCTGCACTAGAAGCTGTGGTAAAAGCTTTCCCCTCCTCTCTTGGCAGCTGGTGTATAAGGTGTGGTTCTTGCCCTTGGTCTTCACCTGATCTACCATTGTAGCTCCCACAGGTGTGCTAGGCCATCCACTGTGTTGATACAGACCTTGGCTTGCTGACATGACTTCCTTGCTTTACTTGACTCGTCACTGGACTTGTCTGCTGATCCGTGCTTTTCTCCCAGCTTCATTACTGTCACTGGTCCTGCTGTGATCACCCTAAGCTGGTACTGTAGGACTGTACTTCTTGCCATGAGGCCTCTGCCTGCCTTGTTCTTGGCTCCTGGCTCCCTGTCCCTTACAGAGCAGTCTGCCCTTGCTGTTCCCTGCTAACATCTTGATACTTTTTTTTTTTTTAGAGGAACAGTGACTTTATTTAGAACAGTGCCTTTATGAGCAAAAGAAGGAAATAATTTATCTTGAATGGCTAGCTAGTCTGAAGTAGGACAAAGGAAGTTACTGGTAATTACAAAACATCTGAACTTGGTAAACACCTGAATAATGCAGGCACAAGAAGCTCTGAGCTCACATAATACGGCAATGCAAGGAGATGGTTTCAGAAAACGGGATATTATCAGAGCTGACTTACCACCATAAAACTGGTCATGCAACCTGGAAATCAAGAGAGGACTAGGGCCTTCTGCAGGGATTCTGTAATGAGCCCTATGTAGGATCTGGTTTTCTCTTACATCAGCAGATCTACATCAGCAGATTTTCAAGGTTAAGTATAGGATAATGTCACAGTCCCTTCAAAAAAAAAAAAGTCTCCTTAGTTTTAGTTCTTAAGTTGTTGCTTTACAGCTTTAAACAAAAGATGGGAAAATAGCAGACAGATGAGAGTAAGTCTCCAATGTGACATTCACAGATGTTGGAGGGAAAATGGAAGAGCCGAGTGACATCTCAGAGGCTTAGGGGAGTTAAGGGGATAGTCTTTCACAAGCTAATCAGGAGAAATACAGCAAGATAAAGTGGCCTGACATAAATGGGGAATTAAACTAATCATAAATAAAAAAGAAATGCACAAAACCAAACCTAAAGCCATGAATTCAGTTACCTATCTTTAATAATAATAATAATAATAATTAAAAAAAAAACTGAATAATTAGAATGTAATAAAATTTTCTAATAGCTATGAAAAGAAAAATAGGGAATATTTGAAGATGCTGAGAATGTAAAAGTTTAGTTTCAGTGATATAAGGAGTGTTAAGGGAAATAAGGAAAAAATGTACAGATGTCAATTGTGAGGTTAAGTGTTTAGATCCCTAATTTTAATGTCAGCATGATTTGAACAAGATAAACTCTGGAAAATTACTTTTGGAACCTTGCACTGAATAAAAGAAATATAGCAAGACTGGAGAAATATAAAAGATGATGGGGGAAAAAAAAAAGGGGTTACTAGCATAAGTCCTAATAGGCCAAAGTAAAGAAAAAGAGTAAAGGCTTCACATATATAGGTTAGGGGTGCATACAGAGAAATATTACAGCCCAGGAGCTAGATTAACTTACTGCATTGTTTGTAACATCATCTCTCTTGCAATCACTTGAATTGCATGAAAGGATGATAGTAGATTTTCATAATTCGAAGAGATGGATTTGTCATTTGGCTTCTGCAATAGCTTTTTAGTAGAATGAGTGATAACTATATGGGTTCAATTATAATTTTTATTGACGTTATATTCTATATACATTATATATATAATATATATATTATATATATATATATATATACGCTAAGAACAGTAACTAAGTTTGCCACTACCACACTTTTTGAAGAATAAATTACCTCTGGCTTACAGGCAGGCTAAAAGACTCTGAAGTCAACAAAGTAAGTTTTCAATCACCAGATTATTCGGACATTTGTTCAGTTGGGGGCTACGAAATGTTGCTATCAAAATAGTGTCATTTAATATATTAGTGATTCCATGGGTACGAATAAATATTGTTAATGAAATTCAGAGATGCTAGATTTCTGTTGAAATGATGGTGATAAAAACTTTGGTTTTAAGGATATGACGAGAATTCACAGAACAGGATTCTATTAGAAAGGCTAGTAAATCATACAAAAAATGTAGAATGAAACTATAGACTTCAAAAAGTATAAGAATGTAACATGTTGCATTATGTTATATCATTCAGTTGTTTGAATCATTAATGTACATTATTTAGAAAATGCAGAATTAGCATCTACTCAGGATTTCTTGTAAATTAAGCTTGCCTTTTCATGTTCTGTATGTGCTGCAGTTGCTTGAATTATGATCAGAACCCTCATGAGACAAATTAGATTATAAATCTCAAGAAATACAGTATTCATAATGCCCAAGTGGTTAAACATGGGAATAATTTGAGGGAAAACTTTAATTGAAAAGCTTAAAATAAGTTGTGGCATGATCATTTAATAGGATGTTTGTCTCATCTGAGGAAACACTGACTGTTCTAGAAACATTGCTGCTCCCTTTTTTTAAAGATTCTAGTATCAACAATGTCCTTTTTAATGAATTCCCAGGGTTTTAAAAATCTGTTTACGGAAAAGAAAATGTGATGAAAAATCTGTGTATTCTAAATTTCGCTCACTGCTCTGTTCCATGCCTTCTGTATTTGTGTGAAGGCAAATAGCACCTTGCAAGAATCATTCTTCCAGTAGAAGTTGTATTGCATGTACAGTGTATTCTGTAGCTACTAAAACTAGCAGAAGGACTACTTCTTGCTAGATCTAATGGCTTCCTTTATGCGTAGCTTTTTATAAGTAAGCAAACGCCAAAGTAGCTTTTTTTAAGTAAGACCAGCAATGCTCGCCTGAATTAGACAAACTGAATTAGTTTCATGTCTAATCAATATAATGATAATATTAATATCATGAAAATGTGCCTGATGTAGGCTACATAGGACCTAAATAGCAGAGGTATGGCGTAGTCACAGCTTCCACTGAGAATGGGAGCTGTGAATGACCAATAATTCTGAAAAAATTACGTACCTCTTGAATTTGGAGTTTGGTCCTTACAGCATTCAAATAACATTTTCAGTTAAGGGTAGAAAGTCCCTATCTGAAGTGGGAGCAGTAACCCCTTCTTGCTTCATGGATGTGTTTTGAATCTTAAACTCTTTAAGTGACTGACTATATGCAACAATAAGCAGTACTATAGAAAAGCCTAACAGGAAATGACTAATTCTATTCTTGGTTAGTATTAGAAATAACAAGGACTAGTTGTCCATATTGATAATGCAAATACAAAATAATATTGAAGTCCTGTCTTACTACCTAAGCAGTATTTAGCTTGTAGATGAAATCAGGTAGAGGACAAGAAATAGGAACACACTGCTTGAAAGACAGTATGGTACACTTGCATAACAGACTACCTAATATGACACTTTTAAAATCTGAATTCTTAGGTAGATGCTTTTAAACATAATGTGAGCATAGAAGTTTTCCTATGTAACACGTATTTCTAGAAATTCAAATGAAGATGCTACTGCTAATAGTATGTATGGGTGGTTAAAGACTAAAAGAAAAAAAACTGACTGTTATGCATACGCCAGAACTAAGCAAGATGAACTCTCTATATAAACTAACAAGTGATAAAAGAATCATGCAAATTTAAGAAAAATAATGTGGGTAGGCAGCCATCCAGTCTCAACACTCTTTCAGTGAGGCTGTCAAATTAAGAAATGTTGGTACTTTCAACTCGTTTTGATTTGAGTTTACAGGTATCAAACGCCTTCTGGGGGACCAACACTTGAAGCAAAATTAAAGTTGCTACAGGTATTTTTACCAAATACTGGAATTCTGTTCACTTATTACGGACTCTATATCCTGTGATAAGCCTTTGTTATCTTCCAAAGATGGGCTGGTACAAAGACTGACAGAAGGTACATACTACTGAAGAATTGCAAGCCACAAATGTTTCTAGGTCCTCAGGCCGAGCAAGACAGGATACTCCAAAGTTACATTAGTTGTCCTCTTTTAACATCCAAAACGGAGAGGCTGCGTGGAAGCTATCTTGGCTGCCTTTTCTGGAACAGTCTCACTCCAAAGCAGTATCCAGGAGCTGTTTTGCAGAATGCTGGTTGACATGGGCCAGAATCATACTAGGGAGTGCTCTGGTCATTTAATTAGTCTAGACAGTTGCATTCCTGTTTAATTTGCCTTTTAGGGTCATAACCTAACTGTCCAAAAGGTATGGATTTTACCTGGTGTAAACAAACATTGATTTAATTCAGCAAATAAAGCATATGGTTATGTTGCCCAGTAGAGAGCTGTATCAAAAATAGCTTGCTTGGAGCTGGCTTTGATGGTAAAAGCAGTTTAACCCCTTTTTAGTGTGCTACTCAAGTCTGGTTAAGGGCTCCTGGATTTCAATGTGCTAATCAGTCTAGAAAAGTTGTTTCCTTTGTTCAACCCTGCATTATGCCCTGACGTGAACAGAAACCCTGCTTCTTGAAGTACTCTACGATGTATGTACATATACAGTACTGCAAACATGGAATAGGTGTTTTCTTTGGACTGGCCAGTCTGGATTTGCTATTATTTTATGTAAAGAGAGATGAAACACTTGTTTTATACACTTTACCAGAGCCTTGAAGATCATACCACTTGATACCTCACGGCCAGGATGGGGCTTTGAGCAACCTGGTCTAGTGGAAGGGTATCCCTGTCCACGGCAGTGTGGGAGTGTTGGAACGAGATGATATTAAGGTCCCTTCCAACCCAAACCATTCTATGATTATAAGAAATTAAACAGAATGGCATGAAGTGAAGAATCTTCCTGATTTTAACTGCATCTTACGGACAGTGTAGGTGGTTGTAGGTACAGACCCAGTCACTGATCTGCATTGGCTTTCAGTCTGATACAGAGAATAAAGGTGCCGTGGTGGAAAGAAAACCTTCAGAAACCAGAAATACAAACAAGATCAGCAATTTTGCATTTTTGAGGAAAACTTATTTTTATAATAACAGGTATTAGAACAGGTGAGCCCCGGAACGGATTTATTGCTGGGTGTATGGGCATATGTCACAGTACATGGAGAGAAATTTACTGCGGCACAAATTTGCCGCTCATTTCCAACTTGCAGATTTGTGAGTGGGCAAATCATTTCACACCTCTACTCTTCTGCTTTATTTTGCTGGCTTTACTTACATAATGATGTCTTTAAGGTAAGGACTTTCTCTCAGTGTGTACAATCCTAGTATAAATCTTAAAGCATTTCGAGGCATCTACAAGCTTAAAAAAAAAAAAAAATGAAGCTTACATGGCACATATAAAAGTGGTGGGCTGCATTTGTCACAACAAATCACATTCTGTGTTCAGGTATGCTACATATACTCACATATGTACTCAGTGTATTCTTACATACTACATTCTGAAGTGAGTAAAAATGCTGAAATGTCCATAATCTTTTTTGTAGTTTCAAGGTGTTTATCTTGACAAATTTATTTTTATTGACAAATACTTATATAAAAAACGTCCATTGATAATCATGGTTAGTTTTTCAGAAGACAAGTCTTAGAATTAGAATGCCTATCATTTTCAGTTAATTTCAATTTCACTACTTAATGGTGAAATGATTTGATTTTGTTTTGTTTTGTTCTTAAATAGGTATAGTAATGTAGCAATTCACTGTAGTGATGTTGCTTTTGTTTCTTGGTTTGGTTTTCAGTTTGGGTGCAAATATATGACATGGGATAAATGCTTTTGTAGAATTCCACTCTGATTCAGATTGAAATCTCTTTACTTCTAGTAATCAACAGTTAGCTGAATCTGCAGTTCTACATTTTCCTTCTTTTCTTTGCATATTGTTATCTAGTCTTACATGAATTAATTCAAAATCTTTTGAATTTCACAACAAATATTTTACGTAGCTCAATATATGTGGATGCATTTTAAATGTTAATATGACCATTCTGAAGGTCAAAACTGTATATTCCTATCTCCAAAGATACTAGTGCAATTAAATAAATCTCCTTGACATTTTAAAATGTTTACCAGTGTACAATATTTTTTAGGGTAATAAATTAACGTGCCAAGAAATGTAAGTAGATTTTATTTTGTTCACTTAAGTGTGAATAGGGCTTCATGAATGATGGCATTTCAGTAAAATTTACAATGTTGAAGACTGCTAAGCAAAGAGATTTTCCAATATTAAAACTTAAAAACAAGAAGGCCACAGCATTAAAAATTTAATTAAGAAATACAGGAGCATTAAAGGGAAGAGATGTGGGTTTATTTGCCTTTTAATGCAATGCATTTTTTTATCTAGGTAGGAAATGGTGAAACGTAGTTTCAGGTGACTTTTGGAATTTCTGGAGTTTTTAGGAAGCTTATCTTTTAGGTCATTGTTTCCATTGCAAATTACATAATTTCTAGTGTATACCTCTTTTACTGGTGCTGTTCTCACCCCTCCACTACACCTGTGTTCCTGATGTTGATGGCTTCAGGTCTTTAGGAACTGGGTTCATGGGATTATGGCAAGTGCTTAAAAAAAGATGGAGAGTGACTTTTTACATGGGCAGATAATGACAGGACAAGGGGGAATGGTTTTAAACTGAAAGAGGGGAGATCTGGATTAGATAAAAGGAAGAAATTCTTCACTCAGAGGGTGGTGAGGCACTGGCACAGGTTGCCCAAAGTAGCTGTGGATGCCCCATCCCTGGAAGTGTATCACACATCACCCTAGAGTATTTGGTAGATAGGACTTACAAGATCACTGAAGTGTACAGTTAATTGCTTGCATTTCACCTATCTGATATGATTAATATTTCTTCCCTAAAGAGGAATGTTATTATTAAATAATTATTATCCATTAATAGAAATCACATTACAGAGAATAGCTTTTAAGGACATTAGCTTCTGCAAACAGACTTTGCAAGAGATTAGAATGTTTGGCTGAGTAACCATGCTAACATTCATACCATAAATTGTACATTAACCCTTAAAAGACAGTCAATCTTATTACATTGTCTTATATTGCCTCTTCTGTATGAACTAGAAAAAAATTACTTAATTTCTTGTAGAACCAAGACTGCAGTCACTGCCACTAAAATAGTTTTTCTCTTACAAAATCCATGTAACCATTTCCATCACAGTAGAATGCATTGATAATTTTTTTTTAATTATTTTTTTTAGTCAACACTTCATAGTGTGGAAAACCTTACAACAGCTTTATTTATCAGTGAATGTTGGTGGGAAATACCAGAGCTGACCACATTGTCAGAAATAGTTTGTGTCTATTTTGCATTTTAGAAGTATCTTTTTTTCCCAGTTTTCAATTGCCCCTTGTCTGTCTTCACCATTCTCCCTCAGTAGGTGGTCTGATTGCATCCATTTACTTACGATGAAGAATCATACAGTTATACTGAGGTGGAACCCAATGCCAGGGAAGACTCCAACAGCCTTTGCCTGTGTAACAACAGAGTGTTGTCAGTGGTCCATGTAATATCTCTGCACAGCAGCTTAGTTAGGACTTTTCTAGTGTTGTTTCTAGGATCTTCCTGCTGAACATCAATCATGTTAACATTCTTCTTTTTGCACATTGCAGAAAGCTAGCTCTCTGCCTTATTCTCCTAAATTTCAGTGTTTTTTTTGGTATACTTTGACCTCACCACCTGTTCTTCTTTTTCCTATTTTATAAGTTTATTGGACTAAATTTTGTAACACCTTGGGATGTTAGTTTTCAGCTGAAGAAGCTGCTTCCAAAATCAGTATCTACTGGATCTCCATTATGTCTGTATTTCCATTTCTATTTCCCCAGCAGTCTTTTCTTAAACAGTTGGTAGTGTATCTTCTCAGTGTTTATTATTTTTCCCAGTGCTTGCTTTTTTTGCCTCCTATTTAATTTATTGAATCTACATGCTTCTTTACTATTGTCTGCTTTTGTGTTTTGCGTTGGTTGTAGATTCTCTTCAATTGCCATGTCATACGAATTTCACTTTCTCCTAATTCCTCTAGTATCAACTCTCCTAATTCCTCTAGTATCAACTCTGTGTCCTGTCTCTTTTCAACCTAAGAGATCTAATGTATGCCTTCTTTCTTTATTCCTTCATCAGCGTTTCATATCTGACTTTGTGCACTATGCTCAGTAGTTTTTCAGTATCTCAGTATGTTCAGTATCAGTTAGTATGAGTAGAAGTTAAAATTAAAGGCTTTAAAATACATATAGATGTTGGCCCCAAAGGAGGCTGCCCTCCTAAGGACTATAGCTGCAGACTTGAAAAATCCTATTTAAAGAGTCTTTTTTGAGTAGGAGCATGGGAACTAATTGGGAGAAGTCACTACTTTTGCTGGCTGATGGTGATTTTCAGAAGGGTTATATGAGTTGCATGCCTCCTTTTGTTGTTTTGTTCTTTTTTTGTTTTCACCCATATGGGTTTTTTAACTAAGTTTTTGAAAGAAATGGGTTGTTGGTGTAGTACATACAGGCATTTTATTCAGAAATGCAGTTGCTTTAGTAATGATGTAATGAATTAAAGTAAACCTTTCTGTCAGTGGAACAGATTTTATAACTCCTGTGTTAGCCCTTTGCTATAATTATCAGTTTTTGTATGTGCGTTACGTATTTTTTTTGCAGATTTTGATGTAGGGCATCATTTGTGGTTGGACTTGATCCTAAGGGCCTATTCTAATCTAAATGACTGTATGGTCTTATAAGAAACTTGTTTTCATGTGGACAATATTTCTGGTCCTGTAAATCATTTTTTCTTTCTAAAGGCCTGAACGTAATTTCAGGTAGCATATCATATAACTAAAGGTTCAATTTTTCTTAAAGAGCGAAGATACATAAACTTAGGTATATTATGCCATCACCTTTGATATATTATATAACAATATCCCTGTATGTCCCTATTAAAACCAGGGAAGACTGAATTCTTTGTTTTGCATACCCTCCTGGACAGCGAAGACAATAAATTATGTTCCGTCTCTTAACATTTCCACATCTCTTATTTTGTTCCCAACTGTCAAGCTAAATTAAATTTATGATAAATGTTTTATCTTCTTTCTTCATAAGTCAGTCCCAAATCTCTGACCAGTTTCCTTATTGAGCCCTGGAGACTTATAACAATTATTGCTATCATACTTTTTTCTGTCAGTTTGATCTATCCTCCCAGTTTGGGCAAAGTCTGTCTTTCTGATCATTTTACACAACAGATAGCTAATATAGTTCCTCAATTCAGAGATGTTTTTTCTGTCTCTTGTTCTTTCCATCCAAGCCCTACTTTGGGCTAAACTGTATCTTTTACAAACAATTTGCTGTTGAGAGGGGCTTCTAGAAACACCTCACAGAGAAACATCCACAAAAATGTTAAAAGCATCTCTGAGGCACCATGCCTCCTGGAGTTCATACACACAGCACCCACTGTAACATACTGAAAACATGGGGACGGTCCTACTGGGTCAGTCTGGAAAACCATTTTCCCTAGGATTTTCTCTCTACTGGTTCTGTAGGGAACAGAAGAAGGAGCTTCATCTGTAAACTTTGCATTCAAGGTGATCACTGTCACTTCACCCCCACCATGCTGCCATCATCTTAAGAAAACTAAAGCCTGAATGGAGTTGAATTTGTCAAGGGATGCAAAGGGGGGGTGGGGAAAAAGGCTTCTGCAAGTCCATGAAAAAGATTATGGAAAACACAGGCTTGCTGCTGAATGGGCAGGGACCAGGATGACAAAGGCTGGAGAAACAAGCCAACAGTAGTCTCAGAAAATTCAATAAAGAGAGTGACCAAGTCTTGCATCTGGGGACAAAAACCAAACCAACCAACCAACCAAACAAAAAAACCAGCCACCACTACCTGCTGGGGACTGACTGAAAAACAATTGTGCAAAGAAGGACATTGTGATCCTTCTGTATACCAAAATGTCCATGAGCTAATAACATGCCCTCACAGCAAAAAAAAGAACTGTTATTTTTTTCCAGTGACTAGGTGGCTATCTGTGCATGATTTATTTATTTTTGCTTAGCTATGCATGTTATAGCCATAGTGTTTATATAGATCAGTGAGGAGTTTATCTGTGTGAAATTAAATATTCACAATGTAGTGATGTAGAGGAATATCAGCTTGATATGACAGCAGAGGCCTGAAAGCTGGGGGCATGCTGTGGAACCCTGCAGATGTGGGATAAGAAAAGGGATCCATTGCACCCTTACATTGGAGAATCCAGGGCTGTAACAAGTTCAGAAAAGATCAAAGTCACATGGGGAAGCTGGAGTGAACTAGTTATGGGAGTAAGAAGAGCAAGTATTTAACACACATGTTGTGCATCTGGTAGACTTGTATATTACATGCTTTAGCAGAAAGTGAAGAAAACAAAGTGAACACTGCTAGCAACCATATAGAAATGACCACAAACAGATCCTAGAGTGAGGGGGAGGAAACCATCAATATCATAGAAACATCAATCACCCAGCAAAGGTCTAAGAACATACATGAGTGATTTCCTGCGCTCCCCACAGCCCAGGAGTGAAGATGTTAACCTTAGGGCCCAGCAGAAGAGCAGATAAGTGGCCATAGCGCTGGAGAAGGGGTAGATACTGGGAATTGTGTGTACAGTTGTAACTGTATTATTGAAGCTTCTTCTATAGTTGTAGGACTTTAATGTTCTATAATTAGATCTGTACTTTTATTATTTGATCAGGCAGTTAACATGAACTAAAATCTTGGCTTTACATCAGATGTGTACTTTTTTGTATATGGTGTCTTAATTCTTTTTAGTTAGCTACCTTCCAATTACTAAAAGAACATTTTCGATTTGATAAACCTGAAAATGTACATAGAAAAATTCAGTTTCAGGATAGTGACATTGTGGGCATAAATCCCCTTGTTAAAGGGAAAAAAAAAAAAAAAAAACACCTTACTGATTCCCATTTTTTTCGATGTGAAGCTTGTTTCTAGCTCTGTACAAGTTCTTTGTAGTGAAACTGCCTTAGATTCGCAATAGGCCAGGTTCATTATCTATTCATGGTCCTGGCCTTTGGTCGTCACATGGCACTGAATGTATTTAATGAGTAAATGTTTACTGACATTGCTAGTTCCAGTGGTAGCATGCTGTAACCTTCAGCCTACCCCTTCAGGTCTCATTTGGGGCACAGCTGTGTGGTCTTGACTCAGTTTTATTATGTTGCTAAGGCATGAGAAGGGACATGAGCTAAAACAGTGTAAGGCAATAAAAGGCAGAACACAAACTGCAGTGAAATTGTTGAGAAAGTGATAGCTAGCAGCTCAAAGATGAAGGAGAAAAACCTAAGATACAAAACATGAAGAAAAAAAAAAAGAATCCAAAGATAGCAATTTGGCAAGAATGTGGGTTGGCCCAATTTAAGAAGCATTGGAAGCCAACCTCTTCCTGGCTGGCAGAGACTGACTTACGATTCCTAAATGTTGGAAGTTGAAGCTACATGCTTATCCTGACAACTGGCTGATAAGTTGTTTTTTTTTTCTCAAAAAAGATTTTTTTTTTTTCTCAAATCAATATTCCATGACTACAGGAGTTCTCTGAACCTCATAATGAATGTTCAAAAATCAAGTCCAGCACACTGAACAAGAAGAACTCACAGGAATGTTACTGAAGTTTACAGCAGCTAGGACCTGATCACCCTCATCTTGTCTTTATATGCTAGCCATCTCATATCAGCAGAAGACTCTCCTGTTTCCTGGTTTATACAGCAGATGTAGTTTCATGACCCCTTTGTGCAGGAAGGTGACTCATGAAACTTGATCTAGGTGAAGCATCAAATGCATGTTCCACAGATACAAATTCACGCATAAATCCATCCATGCTGGAAGAGAAGACCTGAGCAATGTAGGGAAAGCCCGTCCTGTCATGGAATCTTCTTTAACCTCAAGGTAGTTTTTCATTCATCCATACTTGGCTGGGGAGCATAGTCAAAAGAGTGCATAGCATGAGGTCTCCATACTGTGATGGCTTGCCAGTCATGTTAGTAAATGTTCAGAAAGTCAGATGTGTGCGGTACGTCTACCCCACACTTCTTCTTCATTTCTTCTATCATTGCTCTTCCTCTTGTCTGTTACTCTGGCATTAACCCTCCCCATATTTAATCTACCAAGAAGTAGATTTGGACCATAAATGCCACTCCAAAGAGTAGCTATTCACTTGCTACTCTTTAGAGTGGCATTTATGATCCAAATCTACCTCTTGGCTTTCTAGCAGCCCTGCAGATATCCTTGGCTGTTGATAATTCAAATGATACACAGACAAATGTCCTGATACTGATAACCTGAGAATAGGAAATCACTGGAATCAAAAAGTGTTATGCTTTCTGAGTCTGAAATCCATTTGGAATGACTGGTTGCTTTGTATATGTAAAGACAACAATTGATAGTGAATAAGAACTAACTACTGGCATCATGTATTGTAACTGAGTGTCAATCCAGTAAGTGTTTGGAAGTATGAAGGTGACCTGATTGTTCAGTTTCTTTAACTGCTGTCAACACAGCAATCTCTTAACTCCCCAACAGATACTTTTTAACAATGGGTTTATTTGCGACAGCAGCAAAATATTTCACATGAATTTTAGTGATAATTATCTAAGTGCTGGAATGCTGATGCTTCCTGGGATGCAACAGTGGTTCTTCTTCCTTAGTAAGGAACTCTTTTTAATAGGAAAAAGGAGTTTGTTGGGTTGACCAAGCAAAACAAGTGGAATACATTTGTTGCAGGCTGTTCTCAAGATCTGAGTTTGTGAGAATCAAGCTATCCCTCACCTCTTTAAAAAAAAAAAAAAAAAAAAAAAAAGTGGTGGGGGAGGGGGAAGAAGTTGGGCGTTTAAGTTGGTTCAGTATGTAGTATTTCGACTCTTACTTTTTAGTGCAGGGTTGCAGAACAGCTTTCCATTTCTTCATTTACAGTTGTGTGTTGTGTTTTTCGTTTGTTTGTTTTTAAGTCTGATGAGTTCACCCGTCGCTCTGTGACCTTATTCCTTAGCAGCACCTAGAAATCCTTCCTGATAAGAGTAGTCCATGCATTTATGGCCACTTCTTTGTTGCCATACTTTTGTCTGAATACTGTATTTCTGTAGTTATTTATGGAAAAATTGTTCTGGAAGATTACAGGTCCCTGTTGATTAGCTTCAGAATGTTTTCTGTAACAGCATGGTAACCTTTAGGATCTGCCCAGCATTTTTACTCAACTTGCTTTCTGATTTCCTTCCATCAGATCAGGGAAATGACTGCTTTTTCTTCCCCTTTTCTAAATCTCAGTCTGCTTCTTCAGAATCATCCCTTCATGTACTAGTTGCTAGTTATTTATTGTATTACTGTATGTTACATTCAAAAGTAATGCTTAAAATGGGGATTGCAGTCTAATCCCTGTCTATTTCAGTCTTCTGGGGAAAATTATCTAAACAGAAAACATGAAAACTTTACTTAGAACATGAAGCCTTGTGAACATTTTCAGTGAATTGTTTTATCCACTTAATCTGAAAGTCATATAGATCCACCTGTGTTTGAAGTATTTTAAAATGGTATATGCTTAACAACTGTAGAATGATGTTGTGTTTTCATATATTTGATGGTTGGTAGTCATTAGCATTTATCCTATTAGGCTAAGTTATTATAAGTGTCATCAAAGTTTTGCTTGTTAGTGTTAATGAGGTATCCTGCAGGAATTGAGTAGGAACCTCTTCTGTTTCCTTGCTGATGCCTTTGTGTGTGTGTGTATATATACGGTACAATGCAAGTTCTTAGTGGAACAAGAGTCCTATCAGGTTTTGTTTTAGTGTAAGAAGAGTTTCTGCTTGTCATCCTAATTTTGTATAGTCATTATCAAATGTTTTTTGAGTGCACCCTTATTTATTTATTCATGTAATGCAGTGCTGGGCATAAAGCATTGTGCTAGAGAAAGCTTGATTAAAAAAAATCACTTATAAATCATGAAAATACAAATACAGCTGGGACGTGCATGTTTTTCAATAGTATGATGGAAGAAAAGGCAGCTAGGAATCTTGTCTTGATATTGATCTTCTTGTTTTGTTGGTTTCCAATACTTCATTTCAGTAAGTTACCGGTCTATAAAGTTTAATAACTATTACTGATAGAGAGATGAGTATATGTCATTATATTTGATACATTTACTTATTTTTTCTTCCTTACTTTTATGTATCCAGTTCTTGATGTTTGTGTGGGGAAAGCTTGTTATCCAGTACTGCCTTTAGAAGTAAGATTCAGTATCGCTCAGGGAAAGCCAGGTTGTAGACAGTCTTTAAAACCAAGCTCTCCTCTGTGCTAATTACTTCTGGCAGCAAGGAGTGTCCTGAACTCACACAAGCCCCTGGGGAGACTGCTGACACCTTGGCAGGGCAGGAGCCTTCAGGCAGAGCAGGAAAAGGAGGTGAAGCCTCCCATACCTCAGTGCTATCTATAGCTAATCAGGGGGGAAAAAGCATTTTTCTATGGATCCTTCCCAGTGGTGGCCAGGCTGCTGCATGGGAGAGGCCGAGGGGGTGCAGCAGCCAGCCCTGATCCAGGCCTTGCCCCCTGCTGCTGCATGGGGCCTCAGTGTCTGTGGAGCTGGGCCTGTGGGGTGGTGGTGGGGCACCTGGGCTGGTTCTGGAGGGGCAGCTCTGAGGGAAGCACCCAGCTGCTTGGCCTCCGTGGCAGTGTCCTGCGGGGCAGCAGGAGCCCTGCGTGCGGCCGGCACATGAGAGGGCCGTCCACATGGCCATCCGCAGGTAGCCTGGGGTGACTCACTGCCACCTGCTCTCTGCTTGGTGCATGTGCACAATTGTCCTGATTTCCAAGGCTGTTTTAGCTTTGAGTTTTCAACAGTTTCGGGACACCTGAGTGGTGTGTTTGCATGTGCCTGACCGACCATAGGCCTGTCCCTTCCGTAACGGCTGGCTCAGGAGAGGAGGTAGCTGTTGGCTGTAAGGAGTTGTGGGTCAGCAGGAAAATGATCCTGTTTGCTCTTTCTTTCTCCCCCTGTTGGCTCTCCTACTTTATTTTGTAAATTAGTACTTGTTTCTAAAAAGTGCTTGTTTCTAACCTGTGTGAGTCTATATTCCAGTAAAGACTTTGCATGCAAAGTCCTACAGCCCTACTTGCAACAGTGATGGGAACTTTGGTTCTAAGGTTAGGATGTGAGATACAGATACAAGAGGACAGAAATCATTATGTACTCTGACATAGTATTATATATTTTTTTTTTTTTGTGGGATCTTGACCAAATCTGTTTATCACCTTGTTTCTTACCTCTTTATCTTTAAAACAGGAGATAGACCTGGAATTATTTTGAAGATTACTGTAGTTTATATATGACAGTTTGAAAGTGGTAATCTCTTCCATTGAGCTGTCTCTGGCTTTGTAGTGATGCACAAAAACATATTACAAGTTAGAAATCCTTACTCAGGTGCAGAGATATAAACAAATTCATATAAGAAGCTGAGTTGTTGAGTAACTAGGCAGAAAGTGCTGCTTTAATCACTGAAGCCTAAAACCAATAAGATTAATCTAGAGTTCCATAATGTCTGCACAAGAAAATTACTTTGGGAGTTAGAAGGCATTGCAAAAAAATAAAAATAAAAAATCCACAAACGTTGCAAGTTTTGTATCAAAGTTATTTCAGAAGAAACTCCATCACTAAGCTAGACATGCATTAAATTTCTTCTTTTTATCCTATTAATGCTTAAAAAAAATAAAAAATATCCAGGTAAAAACATAGTTATTGAATTTGTGTAATACAGCATTGGAACGTTGCATTTTTTGCACTATTTAATTAACAAAGCTAAGTTGCATTTCAAATACGAACTACTGTGAAATATGTTTATTCATGAAGACTTTGTGCAAGTTTGCCACTGATGCTATAATATTTCTTCATGCAGAGAGAGGTTATTGCAGAACAAAACTTCCTGAAGTTTGAATTGGATTTGGATTTCTGATCTGCTAGGAAGGTATAAGAAAAAAAAGGCAGATAGTGTACTCATTTCATAAGGACAACTCAATTTCCAAAAGAAGTATACGCCTTACAGTGGATCATATTCCCATAATCATTTCCTTACATGATGATCACTCTTTACCATCTTTATAATAATTTATCATAATAATTAATGAATATTTGCCTTAAACGTTAATCATTTCAGTTCCTATTTAAGTAAATCCAATGCGCCTTGCTCGTAAACCATAATTTCTCTGAGGTGTAGCTATTGTAGCTGAAGCACTGATGGCTTTATGGCTTGGGTGTTGAGGATGTGAAAGAACAAGAGGTTTTGACTTGCATGTGACATGTATTTCTTGAAACTGGGATTTTCTCTAGACTGTGATACAGTGTACGTAGGTAAAGACATGCAGTAATATTCCTTTAAATGATGAATTTGGATATAACTGAAGGGAAAGGAGAACCGATTTTGCTTTATGAGAAATGAAAGCTTTTAATAGTGGATGAGCAAATCTTGGATAAAAAGGGTCAATTTTGACTTGAAATAACACACTGAACTTGCTCCAAATCTATATTTTATTCTTTACTTTTAAAAAGTTTTGTGATATTGAACTAAAACAATTTCAGAATATAAATTGAAACTTCTTTGGGAAAAAAAAAAATTCAAAATATCAAAACAGAAATGTTTTCAGTTTTTCATTTAAAAAGAAATCAAATATGATTCAGTTAGCTTTTCATAGGGTTATGAAACTGTACATTTAGCTAATAATACATTTGCCAAGCCTTACTGAAAAAAACATGATTGTTCTCACCAAATGCACGTCTCTTTACTGAGGAGGGAAAAATGTTTTATTGCAGAGCCATTCTAATTCAGCTAGAATCTGCAGGAAGAGCTCTCCCAGCTTTTCTAAGTGGAACGCTTTACCAAAAGTGTTTCACTCAAGGCAGATGAAGTAGAATTTGGGGTGATACAGGAGGCAGCAGAAAGCATGAGGTTTTGGATGAGGTCGGGCCCCATGTTCAGGTCCAGGGTGCAGCTTATGGGCAAGATATGTCTCTTGAAAAAGGCTTCAGCATGGAGGAGACAAGTGGTCAGCTGGTTAGTATAGCTCACCTTAATTAAGCATCTAATTGGAAACTGACTGTCAAGCCCTGAGTGCACCAAGAGGTGCTTCTCTGCACCCCCCTCTCTGACCCCATCCTTCAGAGGCTTTGGGCAGCTGTGACCAAACACAGCCCCAGAGAGGCTGGGGCACCTCGTGGCTGCTCCCTGCAGTGGCCAGGCCCTTGGCTTCCTTCTCCATGGGAGTGTGTATTTTGAATCTTCTGGGCTTGGATCCTAAAGTACTAATACATCAGTAGCCAGCTGCAAACACTTGTCTGCAACCGTTGCCAGAAGTACACTTAGTAAACTTATCCTAAAGATCTCTGCCATAGGTTTGAATGTCCAGAATGTTTCTGGCTTTGATTTTTCCCTTGCCCACCTTGACTGCCCAAGACCCACCTCATTCATTGTGGCCTTGTCACCACAGCCTCAAATGGCCAACACACAGCTGACCCTGAGTTCCCTAATCCTGCCTTTGACATGGCCCTGCTTAGCTCCCTGGAATGTGGTGGGACTGCACCCTTCATAGCTGGAAAATGTTTATCCTTAGAAGAAACATCACCAGAAAATCTGGCTCTAAACCAAAGGATGGCTGTAAGTAACCTGAGATGTGCTCGTTTTTCTCCAGTGTGCCCTCAGAAAACTTAAAGGTAAGGGAATGGCAATTTGCAGGAATTTGGAATTTGCTGCCATTTGCAATCTGAGTTTTCTTTAGTTGCTTAACCTTCCAACAGTGCTACAGACTGTAGAAAAAATAATGGTAAGAATTAAGGTGGACCTTTAGGATATCTTTATTAAGCATACTTGTGAGAATGGTTGCAGCAAAATTGTTTGCAGCTGGCTACTGATGTATGGGTACTTCAGGAGCCAAGCCCACAAGATTCAAAATACCCATTCACTTTGAGAGGGCTGGCAATGATAGCCAGATGGTTCTTGTTGGGGAGTATGTGGTTTCAGTGTGTGAGGTGAGAAATGCTTAATTTTTCTTCCCTTTTGTGGCACCAAGTTTTGGTAAGAGAACTAGTTTGTGTTCTTGTGGCTGACTATTATCATCTGTAATTATATCTAGGTATATCATCTTCTAATTTAGTCTTTCACGTTATTTGTTTTATATATATATATATATATATATAATTTTTCTGAAATGCATAAACCAGTTCATCTAAGGGTTAGAAAGTACCAAGTTCTGGTTCTAAAACTGTAGGGAATACTTCTTTACCATATCATATAAGAAATGATAAGTAATCTCTGTTCTACTGAGTAGGCTTAAGGTAAAATAGTAAGTGCTGCTGAATTGCATGCTTTACATCAGCTTAAAAATTATATGGGGAGCTAGTACAGTAGCTACATATTGCTCCTCTGTAGTAGCTAAAAGCGTTCATGATGTATTGTTAATGTAGCAAACTGTAAAATAGCTGTACTTAACTGTGTGAATTGTTACTTATTTCTTAAAAAACAAATACTGAAATATGTAAAATAATTCCAAAAAGTCTGCTTTACTAGTCTTGGGGATCTACTTACTGAAAAGACTTAGGTGAAAGCCTTGGAGATAATTTATTGCAAACATTTTTTATTAGAACATAGATAACCAGTAGAATTCAATTATGTATAAAATAGTGGGTGGTACGGAAACAAGTGGACAACCCAAAACTGATGGGTAAGTACAGCTGTGTGCTTTATCACAAAAATAGAGTAACAACTAAGAGGCATTTTCACAATATGCTATGTAAAACTACTCGGCAGAATAGATGGTTTTAGTAAAGCATTCTGTTTTGTTCCACCTTGCAAAATCCTTGAAAATGTATTTCTTCTTCTCATAATGTTTATTTACAGTTTTAAATGTGACTGTGGCTGGTAGGAATTTACTGGAATGACTAGAAGAATTGTTATCTCATGAAAATAGATTGTGGTGTTCTGATATGTGATCTATATTCTCACCACATTATAAAACTAGATGTTTACTCTTTGCATGGAAAGAACTTCTTCCTATTCAGTCCAGAGATGCTGAGATCATGGGGAGTTTTTCTGTAGTAGAAGATTGCCATGATTCAAGTTCTATCAATATAATTATGTATCAAAATCAAGATAATTACATGATAAATAAATCTGAGGACAGTCTTGCCATAAAAAGCTATAGTCAAATCAAACTACATGAGGAGTATGGTTTATAATAACAGAAAGAACTATGATTGAGCTGTGTAGTATTACTTGAAATCTCATATGTTGACCATTACGCTAGAGGCTTCTTTTTCTAATTACTTTCTTGACTTTTTTTTCTCAGCTTTAAGGAAGGATTCAAATTATACTTTTTTAGAGTTGGAATGGACTTCAGCAAGAAACTGGAAACAATAGATAACACAGAGAAAAGTCCACAACCACAAAAAAGTACAGGCAATTGAAATAATTAAATGGTGAAGAAAAAGATACAAGAAAAGCAAGTGTGGGAACATGTACATAGATTGCCAAGTAAGTTTCTTCATTTTAATTCCTTTTTTTTTTTTTCTCCTTTGGGGCATTCATTAAGAGAGCAGGTTTCTAGGCTTGACTGATTACAATGAATTACATTTTATTTTGGTCAAATTACTTTGCTGTTGTACAAGGTACGTGAGTGCATTCTGTAACAGTTACCGTAATCGTACTTATAAATTCTAATGACAAGCAAGAAGATTTCCCTTCTGTAACAGGCCATATGGTGAAGGACAGAAGAGGATTATAGTCTAATTAAGCTTGGAAGTCTCTAGTGTTGCCCATTGCTCAAACAAAGATCACTTGTGTACTGAAACCGGGTTGCTCAGGGCTTTATCCTTAAGAAAGCTTGAAAATCTTCAGGGATGGTGAGCGTACAGACTCCTTGGGCATTCTGTTCCACTGCTTGAACAGTCAGTCTCAAGATGGAAATGCTTTCCCATGTATCTAGTCTGAATCTCATATTTTTTTAATGTTTGTTGCATCTTACTGTCTCAGCGTGCATGTCCATAAATAGCCCAGCTCTGTCTTCTTAAGAATCCCCTTGTATGTATGAGCAGGCTGTCTTTAGGTCTCCTTGTACCCATGTTTTCTCCAGGCTTGAATAGGCTCCATTCCCTTAGCCTAAACTCACAGTGCAAGTGGTGCTGCCCCCTACCAGCATGGGGACCTTCTGCTGAACCTGCCCCGGTTTAGCGATGTCCTTGCTGTGTTGGCTAGCTCAAAACTGAACGCAGTATCCAGGTGTGGCCTCATCACTAGAGGGGGATAGTCCCTCCCCTCAGTGTCCTGGCAGTGCCCCTGTGAACAGCTCCCTAACCCTGATCCTATGAGCCCAGTCAACCACCCATTATTTTTTTGCCCATCTACCAGTCCATCCATCCAGATCATAATGTTGTGGGACAGTGTGGAAAGCCTTGTTACATTCAAGGTAGTTGGTATCCATTGCTTTCTCTTCAACCTGGTCATTTTATTCTAGAAACAAAATTTGGGCCTTTAGGAGCATTCTCTCAAACTCTTTTATAAAGCTTTGCATTGTTTTGGAAACTGGATGAAAGACGTAATTTTAGTGCCTGGCTGTAAACACAGATGTAAACAAGAGTTCAGGTTAATCAGAGGCTGGGGATGCTTCTGTAATAAAGAGCCTGTACGGAAGAGATGGACTTAACTGGAATGAGGAACTAGGGCTTTTGAAATTGAAAACTCACTAACATATATGTCAACTTAAAAGCATGATAAATTCAGCAATAGTGAATGAAGAAATCACTCAAGATTGTGTGTCTGTTGTTAATGAAGTCACAGAAACTCTGTATTGTTGAGCAGAGATGCAACAGATCTGAAATCTTCAGTTACAGGGCCTCCCTGTAACACTAAAACCATGATAAGTTTATATTCAGCGTCCCTGAAGATTCGATCCAAAATCACTGTCTGTGCACAGTTTCAAAATGGCAAACTGCATGAAAAAAAATCCACAGCATGACAGTGAATAGCTGTTTCAGCTTCCCATGAGAATCCCAAGCACAAATAGAGTGATTAATGATGTCGCTAGGCACCTAACAACCAATTTATTATCAGTAGTTACAAAATATGTTAAGTATGTTAAAATAACATCTGTTACAAATAACAGTATAGTGAGGTGAGGTCTGATCCCATCTTAAGCATCACGTAGGGTACTGAAAATTACTATGTTACTTATTGAGTTCTGCATGTCCTTCCTGGATGCAAATACATCAGAGCCTTTTGTTACTCTCTCCACTTTGCTCCCACCGTAAAGCATTTTTCTGGGTGCTTATGGATGATATAGGCTGCCTGGGATGTTTTCGACACTGACGGGCTGTGGGAATAACATTACAACCTATAGATTATGTGAAGTGTGTTGCAACTTGTGCTTTGAGACTTCCATGACTGTCCAAAATCAAACTATGGTTGTAAGACAAGGGCAAATTGTGAAGAATTGTAGAAAAACCTTACAAGACTCAGTAACTAGATAATAAAATTAATTTACATTTATCTATATTGAATTTAATGCTGATGACAAAGAGAGCAGACAAACCTAACTTGCCCTTTTAAGTACAGATTCCCAGTCATTGGACTTGGAAGACAGATTTCAGAGTTAGGAAGGAATATTTCTCAAAAATTTAAATTCTCTAACTACTGACTGTCACAGAAGAATTGTTAGGAAATATTAGGAAGACAATAGAGATCAGAACAGAGAAAATCATTAAGCTTCTGTATGATTCCATCTTTTTCTAAAGAATGTGTACAGTTCTTCTCTAATATTAGAAAAAAAGGGATGATACAAAGTTGGAAAATATGGGGAAGCACAGTAATGGTGATCAAAGATAGGGAAAAAACTTCATCTAAGAAATAGGTAGGCTAGGACTCTTCAGTCTTGAGAAGCTGCAGAAGGAATATGACTGGGGCTTGTTGAAACTTATATAGATTTAATGGGAGAAGCAGAGGCATGATTATGCCCTGTCTTTTCCAAAATAAGAACCTGGCCTATCAATGTACACCAGTAGGAGCCACATTAACAGTAAACAAAAGGAAGTAGTTCTTCATATATTGGTTTGTCTTCCTGTGGAGCTAGTAGCCACAGGACTCTGGCTAATAAAAATAAGCAAAGATTTTAGCCAAGAGCAAAGCAATTGCTAAACACATTTTCTAAAGTGGTTTTGGATTGCTAGCATTCAGATTTAATGCTTTGATTTTTAAAACAAGGTAAGCATTTGTAAATGTTTGTAACTCACTGTTCAGACTGATGTGAGAATTGAATTATGATTTCAAACGTGTTTCTGAATTTTTTTAAAGGAATTTGAAGCTGATGTTGAGAAACAACCCTTTGCAAATTGTTGGGTTTTAAATGTTTTTACTTACTGTTGGTATTACTTATTATAGACTTTTTAAAAAACTATTGGAACTTTCTGCTGAGGTAGCCATACAAAAATGCATTTTTTGTTTCTACAAGCTTTATCTTTGAAGAAAATGTCCATACAAAAAAAGCCCATGCAGTTCTCTGTTTTCATTAACAACTTTTAACAGTTCTAGTAAACTAGATGTAAACATAGCACAAAAACCATTGTTATTACTTATTTCAGTTACCTAACTAGTAATATTACATATTTCTTTTTTTTTTAAATAAGCATGCATCTGAGGCGTGCATTTTGTTCTGTGTATTAAAGTCTTTCTTAGTAATTCTTGTCAAATACAATGAGATTGCCAGAAATCAGCGTGAAAGAAACTGATAAAAAGCCAAGAAAAGGTTTCTGAAGTGACCTTACTTGTAAGGGTTGAAGTGTTCACAATTTACAAGGTGGGATGGGAGTGGAAATAAAGCCAAAATGGAACCAAGTAAAAGAAGCAGGCTGGGAAACATGGAGTTGACAGAGAAGGCTAGCTAGTTTGTTCAATCCAAAAGCTTTTTGTCCTCAGTTCATTCCAAAACGCAGCAGTAGTAACTACTGAACCTTTGATGTGAAAAATTGTGGTTGTTGATTAACATATGATATAAGCCATAACAATACTTTTTAATTAAAAAAATAAACAGAAAAACAACAACAAAAAACCACTGACCACTCCTATAGATTACACGATGGATTGTAAAGTCATTATGAAACACTGGTGATTCAGAGCAGTGTTGCTACTTGCAAGAATATTAATCATTCGTAGATTTAAATGAAATTATTTTTTCAAAATGCTGTTCTGTATAACCATCTGATCAAAAAAATCCTTGTAAAACTGAAAACTGAATTTGAGGTAAAGTAAAATGTGTAGAGAGTTTTAAGACTTTGAAAGACAAGTTTATTACTGTTAAGATGATGGAATGGCAGAAGTAGCCATTGCCACTCTGACTGATGAGTCATGCTCTGTTCTTTAAACACACAGCTATGGCTTAAAATTGTCAAATATTACTTAACTCTGAATATGGCTTTAGTTGTGTGTGCCAGTGGTAATTTCTTGATCAGTCAAGATTACTCTTATACTTTGGAAATGAGTAATACCAGTGCAAAATAACAAGATATAACTTAGTAATAACTATTCTTCCTAGAATTCAAAATTGAAGGACATGCATATATGTATTGAAATTGATATCTGCTATGAAATAAAACTATGAGATAAGTAAAACATATGAGGTTAGTTTGGAGGTGGTCAACTTTAATATGCATTTTAGAATCATAGAATTGTCTGTGTTGGAAGAGCCCTTCAATATCACAAAGTCTAACCATCAATCTGACTGATGGAGTCCCATCACTAAACCAGGACCATTAATATTGTTCTGTGCTTTTTTATAGTGTGGAAATTGCTGTAATCTTACAGGTTATTAGAAATTTATTTCTTTAAATAAAGATTTCTATGTACTTACCTTTCTTGCCTGCCACAAGAATATGATACTGGAATATGCAAATGAAAAATATTAAAAACCTTTTTTTTTTGCTTGTTTGTTGTTTTTACTGCTATATTGCAGTAATACTGGCATGGAGCTGTGTCAGGGTAGGGTCAGGCTGTGTGTTAGGAAAAGGCACTTCCTGACCTCCCTCTTGGTGAACAGGCTCCTCAGTGCAGTGGTCACAGCACTGAGCCTGACAGAGTTCAAGAAGCATCTGGACAATGTTCTCAGATCCAGGGTTTGGTTTTTGGGTGGTCCCATGTGGAGCCAGGAGTTGGACTCTGTGGTCCTTATGGATCCCTTCCAACTCAGTGTATTCTATGTTTCTGGGACATTAAGACATGAACATTTACTAAACTTTAAAAATTGGCACAAGGCAGTGCTAGAGGAATGTGCACGGAGTGCTAGCCAGTATTTGCTAGCCAGTATTTGCTGCCTGTTTTTATCCTTACCTCTTTAAAGATTAGTCAATCTGCATTTGACTTTATTTTACATGTTTGGTTGTGCTCATAGTTTTTGTTAATCTTATGGTGGGGATCTGTAGCATTTTTACTGTTTTGTTTGATTTGCGATTTGCAGCAATGTTTATGTTGATGTTTCAGGTGCCAACCAGGTCTACTGAGCATTAAGGTGCTTTTATATATATATATTTTATATATAAATATATATTTGCTTTGCTAGTTAGGGGTGTGAGCTGTTGCTGCTGTTGTTAAGCTTGTGGAATAGCATTGTGAGTGGATGTGTGAGTAGATGAGGCTTTATTTTTTGGTTCTGTCATGCTTCAAAGTGAAAGCATGTTTGCTGCCTGGTTGAGGTGGCTTATGAAACTGAATATCCCTTTTTCTCAGTCACTTAGCATTGGAAATTGGTCTGGTAACTAGTCTGTAACATTTGTTGCTTCTATCCTTATATGTGTCATAGAATCGTAGAATGGTCTGGGTTGGAAGGGATCATAAAGTTCACCTAGTCCAACCCCCTGCCATGGGCAGGGACAACTCCCACCAGACCAGGTTGCTCAAAGCCCCATCCAGCCTGGCCTTAAACACTTCCAGGGATGGGGCATCCACAGCTTCTCTGGGCAGCCTGTGCCAGTGATTCACCACCCTCTGAGTGAAGAATTTCTTCCAAACTTCTAATCTAAATCTCCCCTCTTTTAGTTTTAAACAGCTCCCCCTTGTCTGATCACAATCTGCCCATGTAAAAAGTTGATCTCCATCTTTTTATAAGTCCCCTTTGAGTACTGAAAAGCTGCAGTGAGGGCTCCCCAGAGCCTTTTCTTCTCCAGGCTGAACAGTCCCAGTTCTCTCAGGCTATCTTCATGTGAGAGGTGCTCCAGCCCTCTGATCAACTTTGTGGTCCTCCTCTGGACTTGATCTAACAGGTCCACATCCTTCTTGTGCTGGACGCAGTACTCCAGCACTCCAAGTGGGGCCTCACAAGGGCAGAACAGAGAGGGGACAGTCACCTCCCTCGACCTGCTGGCCTTACCTCTGGTGATGCAGCTCTGGACACAGTTGGCCTTCTGGGCTGTAAGCACGCACTGCTGGCTTATGTCAAGCTTTTTGTCCACCAGCACCCCGAAGTCCTTCTCTGCAGGGCTGCTCTCAGTGAGTTCTTTTCCCAGTCTGTCCTCATGTCTGGAATTGCCCTGGACCAGGTCCAACACCTTGGACTTGGACTTGTTGAACCTCATTAGGTTATTAGGTTCCTATTAGGAACCTAATATTAGGTACGTGGGCTCACTTCTCAAGCTTGTCAAGGTCCTTCTGGATGGCATCCCTTCCTTCTGTTATATCAATTGCAGCACTCAGCTTGGAGTCATCTGCAAACTTGTTGAGGGTGCGCTCAATCCCACTGTCTGTCACTGATAAAGATATTAAAAAGCACCGATCCCAGGACAGACTCCTGAGGGATGCTGTTTGTCACTGGCCTCCGCCTGGATATAGAGCCACTGACCACCACTCTCTGGGTGCAGCCTTCAAGCCAATTCCTTATCCACTGAATGGTCCACCCATGGTCCACCCATCAAATCCATCTCACTCCAATTTGGGGATCAGGCTGTCATGTGCGATCATGTCAAAGCCTTTATAGAAGTCCACACAGATGACATCGCTTGGTCTTCCTCTGTCAACTAATGCAGTCACTTCATCGTAGAAGGCCACCAGATTGGTCAGGCACGATTTGCTCTTGGAGAAGCCATGCTGACTGTCTCGGATCACTTCCTTGTCCTGTGTGTGCCTTGAAATTGCTTCCAGGAGGATCTGTTCCACGATCTTCTCAGGCTCACCTGGGAGGTGAAGTTCACCAGTCTGTAGTTCCCTGGGTCCTCCTTTCTGCTGTTTTTAAAAATGGGAGTGATGCTTCCCTTTTTCCACTGCCTGGGGACTAGTTGTTTCTGGAGATGCAAACTTAGGATTTCCTTGAGGGATTTGTTCAAGTCATGTTTACCTGTTGTTAAAAGTGAATCTTAGTTTTCAGTCACATCACATACCTACTTTTGCTTATTGAAAGATTTTTGGTAGTTTTTTGGAGAAATGAGTGATCAGAGGGGAAGCTAAATTAATGAGAACACTGCCCTTCTGCATTTTTCGAGGGTTCTGTTTGGTTTTCTGTTGCCCCATAAATTAACAGAAGTCTTGTATAATGTTCAAATGAAGAGATGTATTTTCCCATCAGTTTTACATTGTAGCACCTTGAGGTAGTCTTGGATAAATCAAGATGGAATGAAGAGGCCTTTTTTGCTTTCTGAAATCCGAGGCCTGGGAGATATTTCTTTCATTTTTTCAATGTATTTGTTTGTTAAGTGCTTGTGCAGCACGAATATGTGGGATCTGATGTGGCATTCTTTCACTCTCAGTTTTTTGTTAGTTTTGAGGATACACAAGATGGAGATGTTACTGCTAATGCAGCTGTATCTGTTGATGGACTAGTTCTTAGCGTGTAGTAGTTTTGACTGTATTTCCTATGGTTTATATCAAGATAGTGTCTAGATTTGAAATAAAAATTATATAAGTTAGGAGGAGTAATGTAACATTTCCTTTTGACATTATCTTCGATCTACTGTAGAGGTCACATGAACTCCAGTGTTAGATTTTTTGAAGGGCTTTCTTCACCTCTTAAAGGGTTAACAATTTGTTGCGTATTTTGCTGGGTTTTAATACCTGTATTCAAACTTAGTTCATTGTCAGGATTATACTTTGGATTCCAGTGCATGGGCTTTGCAATGCTCTGCTGCCATTTTCCTCTTGTTAGTAGTCAGACTGAGTTATGTTTGTTGATTCAGAAGTGCAGGTAAAGGGCACAAACAATGTAATGGAACAGGCTTCAGTCTCAGATATGTGTTAAAGAACCAGGAAAACATTTTAACCAGTAAAACATTTTAACCAGTAAAAGTGAAGATTTTGTTTTTAAATTCCCAAATAATTTCCCAGTCAAACTTGGGATTTTATTTGGGAAGTGTCTGTCCTGTCCCTCTGTTGGGCAGTGAGACTGGTTATTCTTCAATGAAGGCTCAGCCCTGGTTGCTCATAAAGGAGATCTCCGTTGTCTTCTTTCCATCTCTTTTACCTCTGAAGTAAGTCCCGAATGCCACCTACACAGTGTTTCTGAGGTGTGACACTTCTGTGATGATAAACCTCAAGTTATCTGGCTTTGTTCTGTTGAGGCAACGGGGCAGGCAGAAAACCTAGCACCAGCCTGGTTGCCCTATTCATGGGAATCCTTTCTTGATGTTAGCTAATCCACTTGATTGTGACAGGAATTGGGGTCCCTGCAACCAAATTCCCAAAAGGATGTGTAAAAGGGTAGCAACTTTTTCATCTTGATGTGAGTAAAAAATAGCAACCTCAAGAGCATCTGTCTCATAACATCTGTAGCTGCCACGTTTGGCTAAGCAACGCTTATCAGCTTACCCTGAACTGGAAACAGCAATAATAACTTGGTAATAATGATCGCAGCTGCACGCTCTCTCTATGACTTTAATAACCTGAGTTATTAAAGTTATTAAACCTAAGTTTAATAACTTACAGTTGAAGGAACTGATGTCTATCAGACACTTAGTTTGTATTTGTTTATTTTCATTAATTACTGCAGATTGTCTGCAGAATGTGGATTTGTGGCTATACAGTGATAGGATAAACACTACATACCCTTCTATGTAAAATAATGTCTCTTTAATTTGTAGAATATTCTCATTATCTTTAGTACATAGAAACCTCTATGTAACAATCTTTGGTTTAGAATGACAGTCCTTTTTGCTCTGCGGAATTGTAAAGGATTGCTTTGTAGTTCACTGACTATTTTATGGAAGTTGGTTTCATTCAGTGTGATAAATGATGATAGATACAGTTCAAAAAAAAAATGTAACTGGATTGGGTTCCAAATGTTGTAACAGATCAGATGTTCTTTTATCTTCCTCCTGAACTTGGATCTAGTGTAGGTCTGTTAAAATTGTTAAAACCAAAATGGGCTAATGTGTCTGGAGCAGTCTCCTTTCCCATCAGCACTGTGTACAGTACTGTGCAAACCAGTGCTCTGTGCCAGATGCAGGAGCAGACACACATCACACCCTCGTGCAGTCCTGTTTCCTATTTCTGTTCAGTCAGGATTGTCTCCTCTATTAATTTTTCCTGCTTGAACATCTTCATTTAGAAGCTTTACTAGATTTAACGGGTTATTTTTGTAGTGTTTATTTTTTTGCTGTTGCTAAGGGTGGCCAGTAAAAGAACAGTAAAATGCAAATCATTTACACATTTTGATGAACAAATTCCCTGAGGTTTAAAAGAAACTACAGCATTTTCACTGTAGCACTGTGACAATGAATCATTGGCAATGCCCAGTGTGCCAAAGTCCCAGGTGCACAGCTTTCAAAAACAGCACACAGGAAAAACAGCAGTATTTTTTTTCCTCATTCATCAATCCTGTGAAGCCAAATTAGCTTCTGGAATCCCCACAGCAATTTGTAAATGATGTATGAAATAAAATATTCCTACCTGCAGAGTGCAAAGGGCAAAGAAAAAAATAGCTTTTCCATCCCTGTTCTGACATGCTATTTCAGCAATACTCGGTATCTAGTTAGACACTGCCAGAAATAAGATACTAGTTCCAGATGCATGGAAAAATACCATTTACAGAAATCTTCTGTGCATTTTTCTTTCATTTCCCGTTTGTTCTCTCAGCACTGCTAACCTCGACAGATCAATCTTTCAGAAAACATACTTGTTCATGCAAGTCTATCGATAGTTTTGAGAAATGGAATGATTTTTCTTGTATTTTTCTGTCTGATCATGGCTTGAGGAAGTGAATGAACTGCACGTCCTCTCAAGGTCCACTGCTCTGTACTGTGATTAAGATTACATGTGCATATTTTTTCTCTGCTATTTTGCTTATATAGGATTCAATTCCCTAGATATTACCAGCTGTTTCTGGAGACAGACTAAAAACATTTTTCAGTGTTAATTTTGCTTTTTGTTGTTCTTCAAATTTTAATAAAAAAATTATAGTTCTTCCTTTCCATTTGGAACTGAGCATTCACTACAGAAGAGGTTTGCATTTGTATCTGGCCTCAGTTTATGTAAAGCTCTGCATGTTATTAAGCTTTTTTTTTTTTTACATTTAGAAAAAAATGTTTTCTGTTTTGGTCACCCGCATCACAGGTTACATGGTGGACTTACAGTCAGTAACCTATCAACTATTTATGATAATTCTACGGAATTTCTTATCGATGCAGATGCTGTTAGAGAAGACTTTATTTTAGAGTATGGATATTAGAAAAAGAATGTAATGGCAATAAAATAGTAAATGCTGTGTCACTGGACCACGAAGTGACTGGAACACCCCTACAAAAATAAAGAAAACAAACCTTGTAGTGCCTTTCTTCTTACACTACCTGTTCAGGACAGGTATAATTCAACTTAGATGCGACCAGTTCAAAATTGATAAGTTAAAAAACATAGAACACAAATAAATAAAATTTGGTACTGCTTGTTGAAGCTAACTGAAGGGTTAGACCTCAGCTGGAGTAAGAGATATGTATACACATACACATATATAGAGACATTCATAAGTTCCAGGTGGTATGGTTGGAATTACTTTTGGAGGGTGTGTAACCTGTAATGCTGCCAAGTGCAAGCACATTGTTTACTTGAGGTTTGAAAGGAATTCTGCTGGTATGTTAATGTCTTCATGTTTTTTGGGGGGTGAGTTTTTTTTTCTTGCACCTGTTTCCAAATCACTCTGTGTGTCTTTGAAAATAAATTCAAACCAGTGGATTCATGAAATAAGATAATTCCTACATCTCATGAAACTGTCCAAGTCCTTGAACATCTATGTACGCATACTCTCCTCCCAAACAGTTGGAAAATACTGTCTAGTGGTTAGCGGGGTCAGTGAACTACTGAAGTCAGTGTTGCTTGCAGGCATTCATAAATGTTCAGATGCAGCCACCAACTGCATAAGTCTGTGCCACCGAGAAACGTGATTAATCACTCTGTGCAGGTATCCACACAAACACAGCTATATTACTTCTGATACTTGAGTAAGGTCGTTTCAACGTAGCTCAGGTTGTTCTTCATGGCACCACATTGCACAGTGTAGCAATGAAAAAGGGAACTGTGGTGATGTGCTTCTTGGAAAGTCCGTATTGACCCTGCAGTATCTTTACATCTTTTACTTTTATCTTCAGCATTGAAGTTGATGAAACATCAAGAAAGAAATATTTTATTGTTTATCCTTCTTTTTCCTCAAGGTTAAAGATACTCTCAACAACTCCCACACTAAGACTGTGGTGACAGAACTGTGAATTACCAGAATTTTATGACTTTGTTACAAGAACTTTAGAACCTGAAAATAAATTAGCTCCATCTATAAGAAACGCTGTGATTAGTGGTGGGGGTTACTAAGCCCACTATCCTTTAAAGATAATGTGTGATTAGATCTCATAATGCCTGATAAGGCATGGTATTGTATTAAACATATATCAGGGGAATTCTGCTAACTCTTTCCTGTATGTATACTTGATATCTACATGGGAACTGTTATGTGAGTTCAGCTAAATTCTGAGCATAAGCATTTACACTGTTTTTCTTCTCTAATCTTCTCTAACAGGCTTCCTGTTTACATGCACTGCTAGGAACCTAATGCTTTTTGAGTTCTTTTGCTTTTGGCAAATACTACAATTTTTCTATGGGAAAACAAAATAAAAATGTGTTTACAGGTCAGACTTTGTTCATAAGCAGTTTAAAAATGTTTTTAACAGATATCTTTGCTTTCTTTTCCCACACTCCAATATTTTTCTCTTGGTACTGTGATTACCCATGCTCATGCAAAAGTTGGTATCCCTTTAACTAGAATGCCTGAATGGATCTTCAATTTAAACTCAGTCAACCATGGTCAGTGCAATTTAGTTTACATTCTTGGTAGTAAACTTTTCCTTCCACTGTGTGCATGGGTAACGGACTTTGGTTAAGGTGAGATTTCACATACCTGGCAGATCAATAACTCAGGGCAAATTAACCATGTACCTTTAAATTTGCTTTCCAAGGACAAGGGTATTCTTCTTTACCACAGACACAGAGATCTCTGAAACAGTATGCGTATTGTATTTCACAGCTCATTTGTTCCAGGCCCACAATGCCTGTTGGAGCACTCTGCACAAAGCAAATGCCAAACAAAGTCATACGAACAAAATACTCATGGTCAGTCTTTAAGTTGATTATTTTCAGGTCACCTCTCATATTCAGGTGGAAAAGTCTTGACTTTGTCTGCATCATCAAACTGTCCTCGTCATCCTTTGTGGGGCAGACGTGGATAGGGAGAAACATAATGAATATCAATCCATTAAAATTCAGTTGTTACTTATGTGGTATGCGTATCCCACATAGAAAAGAAATGGTGGTTTGGGTTTTGACTATCTTTAGTGTGGATCAAATGGGTTCAGGAAAGTGTTAGAGTAAGGAAATTTATTTGCTTCATATTTAAATGAGTCCCTGCTGTGATCTTCATGAAAGGAATAAACTTAGGAGACTATATATAGATGGATTTATATAAAATACCCAGCATATGAGACCTAGAATCAGATTGAGCTAGAGTACTGCTGAACAGTGAAGAAAACCTTGTGGATCACTCCGGGATAATTAAAAAGAAAAAAAAAAAGCTTTTAATGTTACAGTGGCACTGATTAGCTCCTATTTAGTAGAAGTTTCTCCTTAGCTTCCACTCTTCCTTTGAAAACAAAACTAAGTAGTTACTGTACCCATGAGTCAGTTGCTCACAAGAGGTTAGTTGTGCATACTGGTAGATTTCTGGCTAACGGTTGCATGTAAAACTAGGTTCAGTTTGGTTTTATCAGCATTGTTTTCCACTCTAGCGTTTGTTACCTGTTGGCTTTCTATCTCTGTGCAGGTAGAGATTCTATTTTATGCATGTTGAAATCTGTTATATGACTTTTTTAGATGGCAATTTTTTTGAGGTGAGGAACTATCCTTTAGTATGTATGTGCACTTTCAATAATACAATAAGATTTCATTGTCTTTGCACAACAGAAAACTAAAGGTTAAAAAAGAATGCGAAGGCAACCTTACACGTGTTTTACCTGGCAAAACAGTAATTTCTGAGCTGTGGGTATGTTGAGGATTTCTTGTTTTGTTTCATTAGTTTAATAGTACAGAGAGGAAATTTTCACGTGACACATGTAATGTGAACTCTGAATAGTCGAGATTGATTTTGCTCAACTAAAATGTAAGAGCACAGAGGTGATAGGTTAGCTGAGGTTCAGAAAATGGTATTAATATAAGAGTTTGTGGGTTGTGGGTCAAAGGTTCATCTAGCCTACTAACCTGTTTGGATCAGAGCTTGTAAAGCAAATATCTAATAAAGACAGAATATCATGGCTTTCCTTTGAGTTACTCAATTTTGAACTAGTTTTCGCTCACAAGATATTTTTAAGCAAATCTGTTTTCAGTGTGTTTTGCTTCCATGTAATTTTTGTTTACCCTGAAGGCACTGTAAACTCCTAGCATTCACAGCATCTTGTAGCACTGTTGCATTGTCTGACAGCTGCATTGTCTGAGCAACTGCCTCCTTTGTTATGAATCTGTCTTACGCTAGTTCCACATTATGTCTGCTATACTGGAAGAGATGGTGTGCAATTCCTCCTCATTTACCATCTCTCTGCATCAGATTGGTTTTTATAGTTTGTTAACTTTCTTTCTCTCTTCCTCCCCAAACTTAGTCTCTTGTTCATACAGGATGTGTCCTATGTCACTGAACGTTATTACCAACATACTCTGGCTCTTTTCCACTTTCATTACTTCGTACTTCAGTTAACTTACACAGCAATGTAAAGATACTCTCATTTCATTCTCTGTGCCTTTCCTAATAATTCCAAATGCTTCGTTTGCTTTTTCTTGCTGCTAGTGAGTACTGAAGTGGCAGTTTTACAGAGCTATCATAATCCCATAGTCAGCACTTAATCAGCTGAGGGCCTGTCATTTCATTTGCATATCACTTACATATGCACATTTCCCTGCTGCTTCACTTCCTGTATACCTGGGCATATCCAGTTCTGCTGCTGCTGTCTCTGTTCCAGATAAACACACACTGTTTACTTGTCGTGGGTAGAACAGGGCATAGAAATCAGGAACATGGATAGCTTGACTTTTATTTAAAAAAAAAAAAAAAAAAAAAGGCACTTGGCATCCCTAAGATGCTCATACAAAGTATGTACAAAGAAAAAATGTGTGTGTGTGTGTGTATATATGTGTATATATATATCTATATATAAAAGGAACTGACACTGAAGCTTGGCTTGTTGGTTCAAAAAACACAGGCTTTTTGACACATGGGCTAATGTTTCTTCCATCAATCGTTTCTTGTCCTTGGCAAAATTACTGAGCAATGTCTTGCACAATAGAAAGCTAGTGTGTGGCTGTGGGTGTTGTATAGGCTACAGATAAGCTGTGTATGTGTACACACAATGGCTGCACCTTATTGTCTTTCAACTATAGATTTTTTTTTCCACTTTATTACAGTGGTTATATTTATATCTAGTGATAATGTTTTCCCACAAGATTTAATCAGTTTATTTTCTGATATGTTATCTTACTCTTTTTTCAATTTTTTTTCATACTCTTCTTTTGTCCTGGAATATTTTGCTGCTAATAATGTGTAAGGAATTCTGGCCAATTGCAATGGGTTTTATCACCATCACTCTAGGACATTTTTTACAAAAAAAAAAAAAATTACAGAAAGAGGCTTTTGAACAGATAAATACAACTTTCCTTGAAGGCACGAGAAGATCGTAGTGGCTTTTACCATACTACTAGATTTCTCAACAGTCACAATAGTGCATGTGTTGTACAATGTCTTCAGGGAAGAGGAAGGAATGATTTATCAAGGTCAGGTCTTACAATCTTTGATTTTTTAGTTTGGGTATTATAAAAGTTGCCATCTGTTCAAGGAAGTTACTGCATAGGTATCTCGTAAGTATCTCTGATTCCAAAAACATTTTTACAGCAGTTGGGTCTCATCTCGTATAAAGTGTTAACAAGCTATTTATTACATCTATTGAACTTTTAACAATGTGTTCCACAACTCTAAATATAAATGTAATTATTCGTTTTCTCGCATTGTACTTTAGAAATTGCTATTACAAGTATTCCTTTAGAGCTCTGAATCCTCAGATTTCATTTCTTTTCACAGCTATGGAGTTCTAAAATTGATCAGAACCCCGTTTCTTCAAGCCTTGCATACAAGCTATTTTCATATAAGGAAAATCTTTCTTACATGATACCCTTTCTGTTACATTGTAAGGTTTTGATAGAGTATCTTTGTCAGACAGTTCTTTATGGTTTCCATGTACAAATTTACAAAATAAAAGAGTAAGACTGGAGGGAACCACAGGCGTAGGTCTCTAGTCCAACTTCTTATGCAAAGCTGGGTCAGCTACAGGGTCAGATGAGATTGCTCAGGGCTTTATCTGGTCAAATTTTGGGAACCCCCAAGACAGCCTCTCAGGGCAGCCTACTACACTGTTGGAATGTCCTCAGGGTGATCATTTTCTCTTGCATCCACACCTTATCAGTCTTGTCTTTCCACCAGGCACCTGCCTCCACCCTCTTGCAGGTATGGGCAGGCCTGTCACCCTGAAGCTCTCTCTTCTCCTGGCTGGACAAGCCTCAGCCTCTCCTCACAGTTAAGTGTTCAGCCCTTGAGCACCCTAGGGGTTTTCCAGTGAGCTTGCCTCAGTTAAATGACATCCTTCCTGTACTGGGCACTCCAAAAGTGAATGGAGTTAGCAGGTGTGCTCTTGGGATTGCCAAATAGAGGATAATTTCTCCCCTCAGGGGCAGCATTTAGTGTTTGTCCTTGCTGGATTTCAGGAGTTCCCTGCTGTCCCATTCCTCCAGCCTCTGTAGATCCCTCTGAGTGTTGGTTGCTTCCCCCTATTTGGTGCTATCAGCAAACCAATGAGAGTGTAGCCTATCAGTGTCACTGATAGAGATATTAAACAGGAGAATTTTCATCACAGCCTTCTGTGGTGCTGCACTATTCCATTTGGTACCAGTCTCCCTATAGAGTATGTCAGATTTTTTACCCGCCCACCCAGAATGTGATATCCTTACATGGATACAAGAATACTGTGAGACAGCATTGGAAGTCTTACTGAAGTTGATGTAAATAACATTCACTACTCTTTTCATCCCCTAATCCTGCCATTTCAGCACGGCTGTTGGGCTGTTCAGGTACGATTTATCTTTGGTAATTCCATGCATTCTTTTTTCTCCTTCACGTGCCCAGAACTGTGTTCATGGAGAACTTGTTCCATGATTTTCTCAAAATGAGGCTGCTGGCTTGTAGTTCCTTGAGTTGACTTCTTAGTGTTTTTTAAAGATGTGTGTGACATTTTCAATTTTTCAGTCACTGCTAACTTCCCCTGATCTTTGCTACTTTTCCAAGGTGATAATGTCCTCTGTGAAATTGGCCAGGTCTCTCAGCACTCTTGGGTGCAATCTGTCAGGTTGCAACGACTTCCCTGGGTTTGGTTCTCATACATAACCCACCGCTGACTGTTCCTCTCCTTCAGTATGCACAAAGGTCTGGGAGATCTTGTTGGTGAGGATGCAAGAAAGACATCGGGTATCTCAGCCTAGTTTGTGTCTGCTGTTGCTCCAGCCACATGCCCCACTGAACAATTAGGACCATGTTTTATCTTGCCAGCTTTTTTTCTATTAATCAACAAAAAGAGCTTCTAATGCTGTATTATGATAGCCCTTGCAAGTATCAACTTTGTGAGCTATGGCTTTTCTTATGTTATCCCTGAACATCTGGGCAATACTCATTTGTAGCTTGTTCCATTGTACTGCCTTTTTACACTGAAAATCAGTCATGAACTCCCTGTTTAGTTAAACCAATCTGGTAATCTGTTCCTTTTCCTGATTATTGGCCTGGACCATTTTAGAGCGAAAATGAGATTATTCTAAAAGACTTGCCAACTTTTGCAAGTTCCTTTGCCCTTCAGAGCTGCTTTTCACTGGACCACTCTAGTTCCTTGAATAAGCTGAATCCTGTTCTCATAGAAACCCAGGGTACGTAGTCTGTAGTCTGCTACTTGTCTTCCCTTCACTTGGGATCCTGAACTCTTCTGTTTCATGGTCAGTGCAGCCAAAGCTGCCATTGATTACCATCTCCCCAGCCAGATCCTTCTCCTTAGTGACAAGCAGATGTGCCTGTGCATCACGTGCTGTTCCTTCATCCAGTACTTGCATCAAGGAGTTATCCCTACCATGTCCCCAGAAAACTGCTGAATTGCCTGGATTTAGTTCTGTTGCCATTACAGTATATTGCAGAAAAAAATCCCTCCTAAAGGTAAGGGTTTATGATCCAGAGACCTTCTTTAGTTGTTTACAGACTTCATACTTTCTCAACCTAATTGGTAGTCTGCAACAAATCTCCTTGCACTGGCATCTCCTTTGATCTGCATTCAGAAGGATGGGGAGAATCTTTGAAAAACTCATTATCAGTAGATTAATTAATTGTCATTTGTATTGTCTGAGTCCGTCTTTAAAGACTAACCATGTACATTAACAATTCTTACATTTTGTGACTACTTTACAATATGGGTTACTAGAAATCCAATCCAAAACAAAATTATAGCATGATATAGTATCCGCTTACCAAGTAAAACTAATATCCATACAGCCTGTGCCTAACTTGTTTTGGGGGGAAATACTGGAAATACAGGTCTAAGCATTGGCCTAAAATCAAATGCAAGTTTAAATACTACATTTGGCGTAGATTTTCCTGTGTCTCTGTTACTTACTTCCTTCCCTTTTAGCAGCCCTTTTGCATTCCTTTTCTGAGATTCCTCTTAACATTCCTAGAGAGGCTACAGCAATGGAGATGATGATTGCAGTAAGAAGATAGATTCCATGTCCTTCTCCAATATCAATTTTCAGAGAGGTGCCAAAAGAACTGATGGTGTTGGTAGTCGGGTAATAAAGTGACTCATGAACATGTAGTAGTAACATGACCAAGTTTATGGAACTCAGAATACTAAGATAGTGCTGACAAAAGCCAACTGATTGGTTGGGTTTTGCATGTTGCTATGTGTGAAGTTTATTGATAGCAAGACTATTTTCAAATTGCTGCTTTTACTTTATGTAAGATTTTACCCACCTTAGTTCTCAACATAGTTAAATCACCTGATTTACATAAAACAGCACTCACCATGTCTTGTTATTTCTATTTGAATTTGTCAGTACTTGCAGCTTAAGCAGCCATACTTGGTTATACTCCATATTTTAGTTTACCTTTTCTTGTCAATCTTTCCAAAATTCAAGAGGTCACTTCTTTATGGAGTGGGTTTTCAACTTTGACTTTTCCGTCTTCCCTACATGGGGTAGGATCAGAAGTAGCAGTAGTGTTACTTTACAGAACGGGAAAAAAAGCTAATTTATTTAAAGTTCTTAGGTTTGTTTATAGCAGTGAATTAGCATTTTGTTCCATGCAGTGCAATTTAAAACCACTTTTCTGTAATTCTCCTTTATATAGTTATGAATAATTGCTGTGTGAAAAATGAACACATAGTAGAAAACTGTTAAATGAGTAATCTCATTTTAAACACATTTATTCTATTAGCTACCATTTATTTGAGAGGACTGCACTGTGTTACAGTATATACCCTGGGGTGCTAGAAATCTGGTGGTGTAGAGTTTTTTCCCCTTAAAAACCCATGAATTTTATAAGGTCCCATTTTTTGAAAGAAGTGAGCTTTCTATTTTAATAAATATCTTGATTGCTCAATTGTCTTCTGATTTAGTCATTCCATAGCTGAAGAGATGAGGTATGTTAACCCCTTCCTTGAAACAAACAGCCTGAAACTGTTATGTGTGAAGAACAACCCATAACACAGGTTTGAAATTGAGCTGTTTGTAATGGTCTTAACAGAGGTGTAATACTAACAAATACATGGACAGATACACTTAACTATTTCCTTGTTGTTTGATTTAACGAACATTTAGTCTCAAAATCCATTTTATGTGCACTTGAGTTATTGTGTGTGGTGTTCTTCAAGAGGATTTTATGAAAAAAGATATGCCTATATGAAAACTCTTTTTATGGTATAGAGGGATTGATGGTCAGGTGAGATTATAGACAGCAGTCAATTTTTTTTATTTAGTTATTTATTTAATGTCTGATAGCCTTTTAAACGTCTTTCTAAAGCTCTACTGGTAGTGTCAGTATTCTGTGCTGCACTGTTCGCTGGTGCTCTCCTCCTATGCTTTCACATTTCTCAGGCTCACGATGAACAACATTGCAGGTACCTTTTCCTACTGCAATACTTGAGCTCAAGGGATTGATTTCAACCATTTTTTTTCCATTTTTTGGTATACAGCTATGCCACAAGTTGCAGTTATAGCAGCACCTCCATATTGGTAACCTTAGTTACCCTCCTACAGATGAGGTTATTTTGACATACATATTAAAATGGACTAAATTCACATTTTAAGCTCAAATTGGGAAAAGTAGTGTTCCTATCTAAACATGACCTGATATGCTGAGGCGCAGTAATGGTTGGCTTGATGCAACGCTCCAGCAATAACAACTAAATAAAACTTGGCCAAGTGGAGGCAAGAGATTTGAAAAGTTAAAGTCCTGCTGGGCGTTGATGAAAGTTGCTGGAAGAGGAGGGAAATGCATTTATAAAGAAAAACTTGTAACTAGTGTTGTCGACATCTCATTTTGATTTACAGACATTATTAAGAATCTTAACTCAGTGATGTTGCAGTTAAGTATCTCTCTGAGATACTAAGCCTATGGTTCTGTTTCTGCTGAGTCTTTTACCATTTCCTGTAAAGTTCATACTTTTGTCAATTAAAAAATAAAAATATTAATGACCCTGCAAGGTCATGATATTATTGCAAAGTTCCTTTTCATAAGAACTATGTTTTAGAGAGCATCCTCTTGTATATGTATTTCTTTTTTGAGTTCCAAACTACAGCTTCACATTTGTGGCTGCTCTGCAAACTAGCCATCCTTATATAATGATAAAATAAATAACAACCCAAGAAATTCAAAATTAAACAAGTATACCCAAATATGTGTAAAAAGCAGAACAAAAATTGTTCTATCTTCTTCCTGATACCAGCTTGCGAATTTTCAGTTTATTTTACCAAGGCAGGACTGGGGCTGAAAGAGTAGTTACTGCTTATGATAATTTTTGTTAGAACTAGTGGCCACACAGTAGTTTAGGCAGAAACCTGCAAGATCTGAATCCTATCTTCAGTTTAGAAAAAAAAAATGTTTGGGTTTGTTTATTTTTAAAATAAAATCTCTCTTTGGACTACCTGTTTTTCAAGAATGTGTTTATTTTAGGGTATTTAGGATATTAACTGCAATGTTTTGTAGTCATAATAGTATTGTGTTCATAAAGAGTGACTTATTTTAATTAAAAGTCTGATCCTTTCTAGATCATAGAAAGGTGATATGGAGTTCATAGTTCATAGTAGGAACTGAAGATCTGATCTGTCCTTGTACGCTCATTCTGTCTCACATTGTTAGCCAGGTGATGGAAGAGGTACATTTTATCTGTAGGCCTCAAGAAAAAAAAAATACAAAACCCTCCTAAATTTATTTATGGATTCTTGTGGTTTTTATTTTCTTTTCCTCCTCCTTCCTCCTGCTACAGAAAGAGTGATATCTCTAGGCTTCATTGCTCTACAGAAGGATTCTGAGTATATTGGTTTTGTGGCATCCCCCCTCCTCTGAAGCAGATCAGGAACATACCTAGGAAAACTTGCTGAGATTCTGAATCATTACAGCTTTACGTCTTGAAAGGGTAACCACAGTAAAGGCTAGAAGAATGTAGGCTTGTTTATTTCAGAGGAGGATTTCCTGCTGATTTTTTTTTCCTCTTCTGTTTTTCGGATATGATGTTGAAAAAAAACACGTTTGAATATAGACACGGTTTTGTTGCTAATTGACGGTATATATGAACACCTCTGGAGTTAACTCCTTTAGTCTAAAATAATAGTCTGTCTTCTTGTTCCTCCTTCCAGTAGTAAAATGCTTTTAGGCAGTGCATGATCCACTAAAAGAAACTAAACTGAATATACAGTGAACTACAAATAAACTATTTTGAATACAAGGATGATCGGTTAGTTAACTTATCAGTTAATTAACTTACAATACTACATTTTATAATATATTTAGTAAACCAGGATGCACCAAGAGCAAATTGATTCGACTCGTGTAATTCTATACTTTATTTTCTTACAGTGAATGAGAATTACACATTATTTTCATTATTTGTTTTTTAATTTAAGTTCTTCAGTTAAATTAAAAGTAATCACAATGCCCTATGCTTTTGAAATATTTGATATACCCTTGATATGTACCATGTTTTCATTTACAATATTGCAGTTTCTTCAACTTTGAGACAGATACTATATGCATTTTTAGAAAAAAAAATGTAAAATTTTATCATTGTATGCTTTTATTCTTTGAAGTTTTCACTTTTCTGATTTTTGTGCATGATGGTGTTTGTTTTTTTTTAACATTTTCATACAGTTCTGCTCTTCAGTGGTTCTCAGAAAATATCTTTATGTTGCTAAGAGTTATGTTAGCAAATGTTAATGTTAGATTTGTTACGGAATTTTACTTTACCTAAAAGAAGGTTAGTGTGATGAAACTGCTGCATTTCTTTGCCTTTTCACTTCCATTGAATTTGGATAACTTACATCTCCTAAACTTAGAGTTAACCATGTGATACAATGAAGTACCTGATGAAAAGCATTCTTTTACGTGAAAAATAAAGTGAATGCTTACCAACTGTAAAATATCAATGAGTTTATATATCAAATAGTTCCATGGTTGTATCTACAGTTCTGTATCGGACTTAGCTGTGCAGAAAGGTTATTTCCCATTCAGTGTGTGCTTATTTCTTCTAGTATGTTGCTATAGGCCAGTAGGATCTGCAGGGAAACAAGGAACAGTGAGAGCTCAGTGAGACAAGCTCTTCGTTCCTGGATAATCTCTGCACTATCCTGGTTTCATTAGGAGGCTGGGAAGGTGCAGGTGAGTGAGTTAGATTATGCTTGGTAAGTGGGGATATCCCTTTTATCTTGGGTATTTTGTCAAAACATGTTATCTAGAGGCAGAAAGTAAGTTCTTAACCCGTTAAAGCACAGGTTCTTTTGTATCTGCATGTAAAAAAAATATATTTATGAAAACAAACTTAGGAAAATTCTTTTTCTTCTGTGCTTGCAATTAACTTGCATTAACAGACTACAAAAATAGCATGTGTTGTTGAATGCTTGTTTTTTGCTTCATAATTTTCATATGTATTTACGTATTGTGTTCAGGCTTAAATTTTTTCTTTCAGGAAGTAGGAAATCCAGGTTTAGTACATTCTGTATTTAAAAATGCATGCTCATTTCAGTGAGAAATGTTTGAGCTACCTCTCAGTGACTTATTTGACTGTTGAGCTTTTACCATATGTTGTAAACCAACAACTGAAGAGTAGCACCCATGTTACCAAAATGTTCAAGCAAGTCCCGTGGAAGGTAAAAGGAACACAACTCAAATGATGCCTCTTTCAGCATTTTATTAATTGTTTAAATAATGTTGGAATACGGGCTTATACCATGTTGCATTAAGATCTGTTCAGGATCTTGAATACTGAAAAGCAATGTAGTAAACTTGTACAAATAGCACAGAATCTTGGTAATGATCCCGGTGCATGTTCTATCCATAAAAGCTGCTAGCTGTCGCACTACTCTCAAGCTTGTAGCAGTTTAGCAATGCTTGTATAGGCAGGTGTTACTGATGCAGGTCACTTCCAGGTTTTGGAGATCACATGAATGGGGTTCATGACCTCCTGCTCTGGATTGTAGATATTTTATTGTGCTAATTCGTGCAAGTTTTTAGAGTCAGATCAACTTCTGAAACTGATTTTCTTTTCTATTTTTTTTGTGTTCTTGTGAAAGAGGAGTTTAATTTTCTCCCTGACTTATTTTGTTGCTTATAAATGGTACAATTTGGGGGAAGTAAGTGAATAGGTATATTGCTACTGAATGGAAGATGGTGAATATTCTATGATGGAATCATCAAACCTGAATCTGTAACCTTTCTGCTTACCTAGCTTTCAATGATAATTATCAGACGTATAGGTGAATCACACTGTCTTAAAATAGAATTAATGAGCATTTCCATTGAGGGTGCAATCTACTAGATTATTAAAGAGCATCTGTGTTCTTTTAATTATGGTAATTTCACTGTTTTAAATAGTGTTTTACATTTCCTGATGGGAATGCAACTATACTCTGAATATGCTTATTAAGCTACTTAGCAAACATAGATTTATTAATAAAATTCAAAGTGTGTCATCTCATTCCATATTCTAAAAATCTGCAAAACATAAGCTCCAAATTCAGGAACTGAGTCCCAGATAACAGTGCAGTCTATTCAGGACAAGTTATGTCGATAAGTACTGGGAATTTTAAATAAGTGGTCCTCCTGTGGTTCATAGCATGTTCCCAACGTAGTGAAAAACAGTAGCCAAGGAGGACCACCAGAGAGTGCATGTATAGATTTGCCTTTGAATGTGAAATTTCCAAAGGGCTCTGCCTATTTATAAAGAGTGGTGCAAGACGATGTGTCTTTTTGGTCGCAGTTCTATTTATTAGAGGTGAGCCATACTTAGGCTTGTATTGGACACTTGGAGGGGAAAGTGGTCTCAGTTTTCCTTGTCTTAGAAGAATTTGGAAATACCTCTGTACCTAAAAAGCCAGTAGTGATTAAGAAGGAAGTTAAAAGATCTGCTCCAGGAGGTCAGGACCTATAAGTCTCTTGCATAGTTATGGCTATGGGACTGAAACATCTGTGCCTTGTAAATGGCAGCTGGAGCTCAATAATGTTGGAGACAGAAAAGGAGGGTGTAGTTACTGGAGTAAAGGAAATAACCCAGCTTTTATATAGCACTTACAGGCCTTGAGGTAGAGCTGTCTAATGAAAATTGGAGAAAAAAAGTCTTTGGGTGTCCATTGGTCAAAGTCTAAGAGGAATAATGATAATTAAATCTGGGAAGTCTGTTATCTAAATTTAGAAAAACTGTACAATGTTTTAATGTTTGTAATGTTCATCTAGATGAACTTTCTGTTTAGCTAGTAAATCCTGAGCTGAGGCAAGGACCTGAATCATGTCAGAGTGTATCATCAGTCCAGTGGGCTGATGAGGTAATCCAAGAGTATGCAAAAGATATTTTCTAACAATGTTGTCTTTGTTTTGAGTAAAATTACTATAGTGGAAACTCTTTCAGGAAAAAAATGGCCTGATGGAAAAAGTGGTTTAAAAGTGATGAATAAGAGAGATCCGGCTGGGACAGCTTGGGATGGGAATATAGATACTATCCAAAAATAACAGGAGGGAAAAAGTAAAAGGATGTCCCAAGTGGATGGTGCTGCTGTTGGACTATGGCTTGTATGCCTCCGAACATCTATGAATTAAAAGTAGTATGAGGCTCTACATATTTTTACTAATATACCATAGAGTTTACCCAGACTTCATTTCTCTAGTAAAAATCTTCTATTTATTTATTGCTTGTAACTATAAGCAATAGTATTAGCAAGGTAGCTGATTTAGTAAATATTCACTAGTGACTACTCTGGGGTTGATGGCCAAGCAGTCATAAGACAAAGTCTGTTAATGTCAGTAGGTTTGCAGCGTTAGACATGCATTGATTTGCAAGCATTCCAACAACATCTGGTATTTCTCATCTTTCTGCCAGGTAATTGTTCTGGGAATGTTGAGAAACCTAGAAAACAGAGCAAAGCAGGATACTGTCTCTAGCTAGCAAGATCACAGTCCTTATGAAATTGGGTACCACAAAGGGTACCCAACCACTTCTGGTCCTTTTTCAAATAAGGAAAATTGTTTAACACTTAAATTGCATTTGCCTTAATTATAGCTGTTCAGTTTTTATAGTTGCAACTTTTGCACAGTAAAACAAACAGAGCTTTGTTCTTCTGGATTAATATTTAGCAATATAAGTGAGATATAAGTTTAATAAAAAGTAATAACAAATACATTGTTAAGATTTTTCAAGCTCCACTGGACATACGTACTCTTCAAACCTGTGAGACAGCATAATTTAGTATCCCCATTTCACAGCTGATTAAATTAAAACATTGGGAAGTGACATTAGGGGTTCTTTCATGAACTGCTTCACCTGCAGAGTACTGGAAGCAATAAATCAGCATTTTTTATTGCTAATAAAAATGAAGTTTATTATAATCACAGAAGTCACTTTATGCAAGGACAGTTTATCATTACAAATATTTTCTTACTGTATGGCAATATAAAACAAGCTATGAAAATTAGAGAAGGTTGTGGAACTAATAATGTAATATGACAGTCATCATAAAAACTTATAAATGTAAAATAATCTTTACGTTTTCTATCATATATTTGCAAACTACCTTAGTGACATTATCAATGGTAAGCCAAGGTTCCTTTTTGAAGTTCAAATAAAATACCCAAAACAAGCTTTTTCAAAATGAAAGTGGCCTTTTTGAAATGTTTCTCCATGTATTCTGATAGTACTATGATGTTAAGAGCAAGGAATAATTTTGCTTCTTCCTTTATCGAAGGCAAAAAAAAAAAAAAAAAGAAAAGAGGCAATAATCAGGAAGATCCAGTTCTTCATATGATAATTTTTTTTTTTAAACTGCAGTGAAGTTATAAATCTGCGGACTTCTCATTGTCTGTGTGACATTGTCTGTAAACTAAAGCATGACATCTGGTCTGTAGTCCATACTGAGAACTGATTGATTCTTTTGGAGGCAAAAAGGGTAAGAATACAAGTATTTACTTGATAGTATTCATTCAGGATGACAAAAAAAGTGTAATAAATAATGAGGTGTTAGCATGGGAAGGGAACAGGACAGAAAATGTCCATGACTAATAAGGAACTTAGAAAAGAAGAAATAGAACATCTTGCCTGTAAAATGACTGCACGCTGGAGAGCTGAAAAACAAGAGATGTTTACTTCCAGGTGCTTTTATATGAAAAACAGCTGATATTTGCATTTCAATGCTATTAGGATTTTTGGATTGTTTTAAAAATTATTTCCACTAAGTCTAGGTGTGTGAGACTAAAGAATCTTGCTAGATCTCTACAGCGAATGAAATAGTTCCTTGCTTTTGGACATCGTTTTGTATCAGCCGTTCAATGTTAATAATGTTGTATTGTCTGAATTTTCTTTAAGCTTCATCTTACATGTTCCTGTAAAGAAACATGGCTTAAAATACTGTTAGGTTTTGAAATTTGTTCTTGCAGTGCAACTTTAAATGTGATAATCTGATAATCTACATTACAGCGGCTTAATTCTCTGTGGTTGAGCACATACTGAGAGTGCTGATACTAGAAACTTCAGCTATTTTTAGTGAGCTTTTCTAAGGTATTATTATGCATTTGTCATTCATCAGGCCTGCATCTCAAACACTTAAGATACTTTCCAAAAGTAAATGTTTATAAGTAGCAATAAAACAACAGTATCCAAAAAGAGAAAGTCAAGTGTGAATAGATAGGTTGGAAACTTCAACATAGTATAGGAGTCATGGAAGTGCACTTGGAGGTCGCTGGTAATGACTGGATTTTTATGATACATACAGCTCCAGGAGGTCTCTTAGCGACTCTTTTTCAGTGCATCAAGTCAAGTTTCCCATAGTATCTCATACACCTCCATCATCATCTAAAGACTGTGTGGTTGGCAAGTTGCAAGAGAAGAAGCTGTTGAAAGAGATGAAAAAGGAGAATAGCCATGAAAGTTTTTAAGTATGGGACTGACTGAAATCAAGTCATAGATTCATCTTATCTTTCTACTAATAGTCAATTCCTCAAAGCAAGTCTCTCCTGGAGTAGAAGGGAACTTAAGGATACTGTGAAGGCCATACTCTCCTTCACTTCTGAGATCGTATCTGCTACAGCAACATCTCTGTGGAACACCTGGGATATAATACATGATCATTTTACTTCTGTGCAGAAGTACAGGTGGCTTTTTTTTATCTCCTTGGTACTGCTGTTGGCCCTCTCAGAACCTGACACACTGAAAAGATTAAAGATAGTTGATATCATGATGGAGGGGAGTTTCCTTTAGGACAAGTGGAGAATATTAATTTTAGTTCAAAAAATGTGCTTTGTGTTAAGTTTTTGTTCATTTGCATTAAGTGTAGTTCAAACGTTAAGCTGAAGTCTCACAGGCAGGGAAAAGTGAACTGATGAGGCCTGTGTTTACTATTCGTCAGACTAAATGTATGCATTTCCATAAAATAAAAACCTACAAGCAACATGGATCCTAAACCATTTGTTTGAATCTTTGTCACCTTGAGGACTTAGTTTCAACATCTTTCTTGCATGTTCCTCTCTCAGCCACAGGCTGAATAAGTAAAAATTGGGGTCTATTTTCAAGTAAGATGGAAAAAAGGAAGCTCAGTAGAATATTATTTATACATTATAAACAAACGTAATATAATTATATAACTAATTGGGGCAGCAATTAAGCAACTAGGTTGATGTTTGTGCTGGTGAAAGCTATTCATTGTGGAAGCTTAATTTTAGATGTTTAATAAATTATTGCTCAGTCTCAGTTATTGTACTGTAAAATAGAACAAACAACTCTTCCCATTATTTTTTTAGCTCACCGGGAAACGCAGTAACCTATAATCCAGTGCTATAAGCTCGAACATTTATTGCACATATTTTATTTTCACTGCAAAGTGGTTGTTTGCTAGAAGAACAATATTTGATTTGAGGCTACAGATTGACAAGAGGAATGTAACAATTAATGGATATTTTAGGTTGGACTTATTTTCCTGTCTTGTAACAGACGTCATTTCAGACTTCTTCATAAGAACAACAGCCATGTTTTATACTTTGTTCCTTGGGAGAACAGTTGTTCTTTGCTGTTTCCAAATGTAGAAATATTCCTGGTTCAAAATGTAGTTTATTCTTCTTTTCATCTCTGTGTTACGGATTTTTTCTGTTGTAATTGAAGCTTAAATATATTTGTTAAGTTCAAAAATGAAGGGGAAAAAAAAAAAAGGTGGGGGGAGGAAATCTACCATAATTTTCTCTCAAGTCAAACATTGTTTTATTAAGACTGAAATTAATGATTTAATGTCTAAATGGTGTTCCACTGTAGTCTCATATAATGTTTGTCCGAGAACACATTGGTTATACTACCATATATCTGCAAATGTGCAAATAAGCAATATTACAGATACTTAAAAGCATAATGATACATAAGCCTTTGTGTGGCTATTGTATTCCCATATTTCATCAGCGAAATGTCATACCTTTCTGCACTGATCCAACTAATTTGTTGTATAGATCACTCTTATAAACTCCAGTGAAGTAGTCTGTATTTCTTCTTAACAAAGGACTTTTTTTAGAACTACTTTAAGGAAATGTACCATGTTAATTGAAATTCAGACCTAGAAGAACATTCTGAGCTTTGGCAGATTGCATGCTATGGTTTGGGAATGCAAGCCGTGTGTTTGCAGATTTAGGGTAAGGACCAGATGTGGGTTTGTTCTTTGTTAGTCTCTCTGGGAACTTATTTTTTTAGGTGCAGAGAAGTATTTGAGTGTGAATGTGATCAGTGCCAGATGGGAGGTTGTTCCATGAGGGCAGAGTCAGCCCTTGAGAAAATCTTGATCTCTTCTCTCTCACAGGGAGTGGGTGGGAAGGGAGTACTACCTGAAAATGGCCAAGCTTTTCCAAAGCTGCAGGACTGTTCCAGGTGTAACCCAAGTACACTCTAAGGCCTCCTTTCCCTCTTGTCCCTTTGTTCTTCTTTGGGAGCATCTAGTTTTTGCAGACATGTAACTGGGTGATGTTTAAATGCTTCTGTCTTGTGTGTTTCCATTAAGTTTCAGCACAGGTGGAATTCTTGACTATGTCATGTGCACAAATGCTTTTTTTCTTCCCCTTTTACTCCTGCCCTTCTTTTCTCAGAGGACTGAATGCTTTGAAAACTGTCCAGTGTACTCTTTGGTTCTGTGTGCTATGTCTAACAGTGTATCATGAGAGGTGGCCCAGCAGTGCTTCGGGGGTAGGTGCTGAAATACTGAGTGGGAAAAGACAACATGCGCACACATATACATATATATTTTTTTGATCAGTAGCAAGATGATATGTAATTTCATGAATTAAAAGAACTATTTATAATAAATACTTATTAATTATATTATTATTTATAATTATATATATTAGCTTTCTATAAAGAAGATGAATACAGCTCAATTTTCACACATTCACAGACAATAAAGAAAGAAATATATGGATGTTAAACCATACATATTTTACCCCTTTCCCAGGGTGGTCTCTGTGCCTGAGAACTATATGAACAGTGCAGTTCATGGGGAAAGATGTTACTGTCCAAAAGGAGTCTGATCTAGCTCAAAGAGGTTTATGTGCACTGACATTGAGTTCTGTAGGTAGGTATTTGATATAAAGTATGGTAAATTGAAATCAGGATGTTTGGGCTGTTTTTAAATGCTGACATTCCATGGGGAGTGGTCCTTTTAAATAGGCTTCTATGTTCAGTAATGGAAATAACATTATTTAATAGCATGAATTCGATAGAGGAGTGTAATTAAGTGGCAGTCTTTGTGTTACAGCTGTATGAAATTACCATGACCTGTCAAATAGCAGAACCAAGAACCTTAAGACTGAGGAAAAGCCTCTGAAAGTTGCCGGCAGTTAAGAAAGCGTGGAGTAGATTGCAGAAGGGGTGAGTAGCTGAGCTTTGCAGCTCTGTTTGAGACAACTGAACTGCTATGCAGTTTACCATGCTGCAGCTCCATATATTTATTTCAATTCTGGAATATCTGGAAACTAATCTCTTACTAGGTTAATTGTCTTTTACCACTGTGATCTAGAAATGTAAACAAATATTTTTATTGACATTAAAGCCAATTCTCCAGTTAACACTGGAATTAACCCATGTTTTCTATACTTCTACTCAGATGTTAGAAGCATGTAAGGCATGGAATGTAAATAGATTTAGTTATTTGCATTTTAACCAGCAAAAAAGTGTTTCTCTGAATATTTTTGACTGAAAAAATAGTCTAGTGATAATTACCTATTTTTACATGTATTATATATGAAGTAGGGATACACATACTAATTAGATAGTAAAATTAAATACTTATGAAGTGCTGTTGGTCTATAAATATAAAAAAAACTGGTAATTATCACTAAAGATATTTGTTAAAATTCAGACTTGGATAAATAATGAATAGTAATTTATATATTGATACTTTATAAATAAAACATTGCTGTTTCTTTTCTGTTTGATTCTGCTGAGAACCTGACTTTGGTCTCAGTCACGTACATGCTATTGCAGTCAGTCTTTAAAAAAGAAATAAAATGAATACAAAATAAATAAATAAACAGTTGTTATGGTTATTATGGATTAGTAATCCACATAAATCTTTGCTATTCCTTCAAAAGGCTGTGCATTTTGGACAAAAAACATCTGCCCTCTGCCCATGGCAGGTCACTTGTCTAATTTGAGTCAGAAGTGGCAGTGAGGCCTGACTTTTCTCCCCTGGAGTTTTGTGCCTTTGGGGCAAGTACAGCACTTAGACCTCATGTTCTTTCTTTTCCTTGTGTAAGGCAACATAAATGCAGACGGAGTCCCACCCACTTAGAAACCCCATCTTATCTTGTAACAAATTGTGAAGGGCCTAGTCTGTATAAAAACCTATACTATCCTGTTTTATGCCATGTGGAAGTGGTTCGAACAGGTAGGTGGGATGGATGGCTGTACTGGGTCAAGGGCAGGGGACCTGAACTATCGATGTGCGAGGTGTACAGCCACAGGAATTGCATTGACATCTGTGCTCCAACATAGCTATGTTCGTTTCATTTCTGCCTTTCCTCATGGCCAGGTGGGAGGTTGCTCCAGATGGGAGGGATGGTAAGCTTGGCCTCCAGCCTGGGCCAGAGGCTATTCCATCACAGCAGTGCAAATAAAGAATTATAGTTTACCCTGACTTTTCATTTGGGATTTTTTTCTTTCTTTAATGCTCTTGTAATTAGCCAAGTAGTTTCTTTCTTTCCATGAGGAAGATAGCATTTAGTAATCAGTCTGAAGATGCAGAATTTATTCTGCATAGCATGAAGCTTACAGAAAAACATGAATCTCAAAGATGAGGTCAGAGTTTTAGGTATGAAGCAAGAAAAATTCCACTGATGTTCTTTTCAGTTGAGACTTGTATGTAGTATTGGTGATCTCAGTTTCAGGTTGTAAATTGTGGTAAGGTACAACCATGTGATTCTTTGACTTCAGGACCAATTATACCACTTCAATTCTTGATGTTTGTGGAAATGTTAGAGCATTTACTCTAGACTGATATCAGAAACAGAGGAAGAATTATCACTGCTGTCAGTAATAATAGACTTTAGGAACTGTGTTTTAGTTTAAGTGTCAGTCTTGAGCTACCTGCTCACAATGTGTTCCTATGTTGTCACACAACTTCTTCCATTTGAAAAGTTGTCTTATTTCTACCAAACCTTTGCATTATAACAACCTGAGAAGTTGTGATGCTAGTAAAAATCTCACTGATTTATTCAGAGGCCAGAGATTAATGTTGACTGAGGTAGAAATGAAGTCTTGAGTACCTTGTGTATGTGCCCAAGTCTCAGCAACGACAAAAATATATCAGTTTTGGACAGAAACTAGTAAAGTTGGGAAAAAGTGCATGTTGAGTTATTTATTTTATACTAAAAAAAAAAAGGTGTTACCATTCTTTTGGCTTACTTGGTGAATAAGATTTTTGAGTTTCTGTTCATTGTTTCTTTAGGAAAAGAAATAGCAATGAATTTCTCTTTTTCTCCTCCTTCACTTGTGTGTGTTTCCTGCAAGAAGAAGGTAATATTTCTGCATTCTTGAATGCAGTGGAAATTTGCTAGCAGTGGACAAGAACATTTGTATCTCCAAAACTGCTCTAGCATTTTACCTTATTTTTTCCCACTACAAGCCAGTGTGAGCAGGTCCCAGGGAAGCACTTATCTTCAGTCTGTGGTGGTGTGCTTTTCATTGTGTGTGTATGTGCCTGAGTGCATGCAGAAGAGAAACTCCAGTTAGTGCTCTGACCTTGTATGTTGTTAATTCTCCAGAATAAGCTTTTGGATTGCATGGCCCAAGTTTGCTTACAGCCTTATGCTGCAAAGGTGTGTGTATTTTTTTCTTTCCATTTTTATAGCTTTCATTAAATAAAGGATCCGTTAATTGCTTGTAGGCAACTTTCCAGGTTGGCAGCTTTCCAGCTCAGCAGCTTCAGTACGTCTGTGTGATTTGTTGACTCTTTGTACAGTACTGCTAAAATCTCATGGGACAAAAACAATAGGTGTCCAGTTGCCATCCAGACTCATGTAGTAGTATGTCCTTCCCCTGTGGTGACCAGTCTCAGCTGGAGAAGATGCAAAGATGACCAAATATATTGTCATTGACACTTGCAATCCGTGTAAAATGTGGTGAAACTGCTTGGTCTGAACAGGTAAAATGTCATTGCTACCTAACCGATTGGTCTCCTGACTCCTTTATTGTGATTTGAACATGCTTTTCTTCAGATCTACTCATGAAGAGTAAGAGCTGATCCTGAAGGCTGATCCTGAAGTCTTATATTAATGAGGAATTTAGTGGGACTTCCTCTCTCTCAATATTATGCCTTCCCATCTTTTATCTTACCTTAAATGATTAAACAGTGCAAGCTTGTGTCATCAAGGTGGCTGTTTCTGTGACTGTTGCAGGCATGAGATGCATCACTCTGTAATTGTTTACCAGTTTTCTGTAAACTAAGGTGTATTCTGTTTTTGGAGAAACAGTTTCAGTCTTGATTCAGTGTTTTTGTACTCACTGTGACAAACCCAGATTATTTGGTGTTAACAAATGCATTCTTCATATACAACAATTATAGCTGACACGTTGTTGTTCATATTATCAACTTAAGACCTAGCAAATCAGGGTATGCTCCTTCGGTTGCTGGGACAAAATCTTGGTTTGAGCAGTCTTACCATTAATCTTTAGATGCCTTTCTGTAAACCACAAACACAATTGTGAGCCCACATATAATAACATAGTATGACTATCCGTGGTACCCTGAAAAAGCAGCAAAAAGCATTTTCAGCAATGATGCGCTAAATCCAACTGCTGTGTCCTCAAAGTGGCTAAATGTCAACATCTAATACACTGCTTTTCTACTCCTTTTCCTAGCAGTGTATCTGACTTAGTTGTCTGTTTTAGAGATGTCTTAGCAGATGAATTGAACTTCACTCTTGTATTCTGCTGTTTTCTAATGCTTGATGTTCTGAAGGGATAAACCAGGCCTTTGCTGTTTTGGACTTTGTTTCCAAGAGAAAAATTCCATGCCATTCTCATTTAGAATAACTTGGAGTTCCAATAGTCTTTTGAGACGTTTTTTTTCCAAGTACAGTAAAAGTTCATTATCTACCACTGTGAAACAAGCAAGGTTAATGTCTTCTGTTCCTGTTTCATCTTGATAGTATACCAAGCATTTTTTATTAGATACCTACTTTTCAAAGGAAAAAAAAATATTTTGAAAGTGTGTTTAGGTTTACGGTGGCTGTAGCAGAACATACACGACTAAAATTAGTGGGAGTATTGTGACTTCATTCATATACCAAGCAGTCAACGTACACACAAAACACTACTTGTGAGTTCTGTTGAGTCTAGGAAACAAAAATGTATAATTTCAATTTCCCTTTATTGTTCTATGCATTTATCTAATTACTGAAGTTTGTACTATATCATTGCTTGTTGCAATTTTTGAACAACAAAAAAACCTGTCCCCCCAAAAAAAAAATCAGTAATAGCAATGCAGAAGTAAAGAGCAACTCTTAAATCTTTTATTTTTAAGCATTTGCATAGTTTGAGTCATAGTGTACACCAAAGCCCTAAACAAAACAACGTTATTGTTTTTCTGCCTTATCTCAAATTGTATTTCTGATGCAACTTGTAGCAAATCTGTTATCTGTAACTTCTGAGCCAGATGCCTGACACTTTAGGCATGCCCATAAACAACTTCTAATGCATTCAAAATGAGACCGTTTAAAACGTGTTCTTCCCTTGCACATGTTTTGCTTGTTTTAAGCTGAACTAGATGACATTAAGGTAAGAAATAATTATGAGACCAATCTCATGGGGCTCTCAGAGTACTTAATTTGCACTGACTTCAGGCCATGCTGCCAGAAAAAAAGCCAAAGAAGCAAAAATGTAATGAGATCTGAATACACTAATTAAACTTCCCAACCCAAAGGGTTGATATATACAAACAACTGTTATATTTGATGCTGCTCTACTTTATTATTGTTTTTCTAAGAATTTCTCTGCATCCGTATGTGGCTTTCAGTTCACCGTTTTGATCAGTGCATCAATAATGCTTTGTGAGGAGAAAATGTTACTTTTTTTTTGCCCTTTTTGTTCAGTAATGAAACAATTAACCTGTGCTGCGACAACTCTCAAACTTCTTAAGATAGGTTTTTCTTATCGGGTCTAGTAATTCACTTCCTTGGAACCTTGATCTATGTGCTTGGTATTTTCAATAAAATGGCAAGTCCATGTGGAAACAGACGCAGTGAAGCATCCAGTAATGAACTTGACCTTTTTTTTTATTCTGCTGGTTTGATAACATTTTTGCAATATGAGAGACCATTTTTAACTTAGCCAAAGTGACATTTTTACTTTTTCCATGTACAAACAAAAGTAGAAATGTAATTTCATTGTGCCTTACTTTTCCCGTTGAACTGCCTAGACCTTTTCAAATACCTTTCCAGATTATCAAAAGAAAGCAAAATTATTTTCTTCATTGTGATAGTGTTTCTGTACTTTTACATAGACAGTGCTAGATGTACAATTTAATAATTCACACAAAAAAGTCACTTCTTGCCAGCTGCTTTTTTCTCCCAACTATGGTGTGATGATGACTGAAGTAGTAATTTATGCTATTATGAAATATATTCTGTATAGTCCTATGTAGTTTATTTTTGACTGAATAACATAGATGGGTAAAATATTACACAGTTTTTCTGTAACTAAATTTCTTTAGTTTGTTTTACATTTAAAAAGTAGCTACTCCAAAAGCATTTTGAAACTCTTTTTGCAAACGTAATAACTTACTGAGGTTGGCAGGGACTGTGGGAGATGGCCTAATCTAAGTCCTGCCCCTGCTCAAAGCAGGGTCAGCTAGAGCAGGTTTTGCACAACTGTGTCTAGTTGGATTTTTAATGTCTCCAAGGAAAGAGACTCCACAACTTCTCTGGGCAACCTGTACTAGTATTCAAACACTGTGACAGCAAAAGGTTTGGGGTTTCTTGTTCTGTTTCACTTTTGCTTCTTAAAACATGTAGGTAGAGTTTTATGTATTTCAGTTGGTTTGTCTTCTCAGTGGGTGCCACTGAGAAGGGTCAGGCTCTCTCTTCATCATCTTGAGATCCCCCTTGAATCTTCTTTCTGATGCTCAGCAGTCCCAGTTCTCTTGGCCTCTCCCTGTGTGACAAGTGCTCCAATCAGTCATTTTCAGGGCCTTAAGTCATGCCACAGAAAAGAAAGCTGTATCTGCAGCACAGATTCAAGATTCAAAAAAAGCAACCTTCATAGAGGGCAATGTGTCTCACAGATCTCATTTATGTTCAAACAGCAGCTACAAGATTTTGTCACTTCTGTTGTTTAAAGCAAGAAAAACAAAACGGAAAGTTGAAAAGTATCATCTGGTCTATCTTGTTCATTTACTGTACTTTTCCTTTAAAACAAATGTATGACTCCCATGTAGGTGGCTGTTTAGAACAGTGTTGTTACAGAGGAGATGGAATTCAAGCTACCACCCAGAGATGAAGAGATTTTGCGTTGCCTTGGCACACAAGAAAAGGATGAGGACAAAGATGTTGGTGAAAAGCTTTATCCAAAGAGAATGGCATTCCAAACAGGATGTCTAATAAGCAGAGAAGTTGATGCAGGGAGGTGGGAATTGGATGCAGCAGGCACCTGGGAAGACAGACTTCACTTGATCTTAGTGAGCCATCTTGCCTGTGCTTCTGAGGTGTTCCCAGCTGAGCAAGGCAATGACAGGCTTGTTTGTATCTCTCTCCTTGGATCTCAGCAAGAAGTGCTACTCTCCAAAGGGAGAGCAGTTGAGCGACTGTTGCCCTCCTCTGGATCCCTCTGACTGTAGTGCTGTGGAAGGAGGCGAGCAATGAGATTCACAGTTTTTCCTCTGAGCAGCTTCTGTTGCTGTACGATGCACTCAAGGAGGCCCGGTGGCTGGTGTTTATACTCATTCCAGTCATGCTTAAAGATTAGTTTCAATCTCAAAAGAAGAGGAAGGTATTATTTCTTCTTCCCTTCTCCTTTTCTTCAGCCAATATAGCCAGGAGTGGTGTGTCAGTACAAGATCCTTACAGCCTGTACTGTCTCTTTGGCTTCTGTTAATGTAAGCATGGGGAAAGGTAGGGAAGAATTTCCTTGCAGAGCTATGGATCCAGTGGAAAGGACAGATAAAATGCTAAGTCGTAAACGCTAGGTTGAGATGTCTGTTAGTACTAACATTTTGTTTTATTGCTAGCAAATAAAGTAATTAGTAATGATTGAACTTCTGGTTACTACTGTCTAATTAAATTACTTATTAAGAACAACAAATTCAACTGTGGCAGTATGAGTGAATGAAATGAGTCCTAAAATATGAATTCAGTTAATTTATAGATCAATTGCCTATTACTGATTACCTTTTATTATCCCAGCTTCGTCTGGGCAATTAGAAATACTGTTTTAAACAATCTGGGAAATCTAACATTATTTCCTTAATGATGATCCTTCTCTTAATCAATAGGCAGGATATCACTCCCTTCCTCTCTTTACAGAATTTGTGGTGTGTTTTTTTTTTTTTTACATTCTGCTTTACTCTCATTTTAAAGTACCCAAGGAATTCCAGTTCGATCTAATTTCTTCAAGGTATTCTGATTCTTGATCTGCAATGTATGTATGGAATACTTGAGAAAAATGTTGTGGATTCAGCTCTTCCTGCATATACATAATCACCTGCGTATAAATAATCATAATTCGTATTTTTTCCCATCACGTGCTTGAATAAGGGTTAAAGCATTATGTCTGGAGTGCTACCAGCATTCCCTTTGGGCTTAGAGGGGATACATCAGCAAATAGAACCTAGTGAGCCAGCGGAATTCAGTTCTAATTGCTTTAATCAGCAGGGTCAAAACATAGTCAAATTATCAGTGATATTCAGAGTCTGCAGGTTTTTACAGTGAATACAAAACACTGACGCAGGATCTGGGATGATTCACTTTTGTAACAAAGTCTTGTAAATACCTTAGAGAGTAATCACCAATGTAGTAATAAATTTGAAGATCACACAACTATTTTTATTTCAGAAATTTTTAACAGTTCTAAAACTCTATGCTGTTAATGCATTAGGTACATATGTTTTTACTACCTAGAAACTACAACTTGCATGTTGAAAAATTACTATTCCCTCCAAACAGAAACATTCAGTAAATTGGGGTACACATGAGAAGAAGTGCTTAAATCTGCACACATTGTATTAGACATACATTTAATAGCATTGAATGGATGCTTAGCATAGGCACAGAAAGCCTCTGTGTCAAGGGCAATGGGTGCTTCATGGAAGGAAAGCAGGAAGAGAGGAAACATCATCCAGAATTGTGGAATCTCTTTAATGAGCCAATAGTGATTTTGAAGATTAAGATTTACCGAATTAAGATTTAAATGTCAAGTTATGATAAAATTAGATCATTTTCTTCCTCAAAGGATGATAAATCTTTATTTTATTCTTTTAAAAGCACAATTAAAAAGAAAATCAATGTGTTTCTTGTTACTTAGTTTCGCTGCTGCAGTCACTGACACAGGCAAGGCTTCCATTTAAGTACAAAAAGCAGCTTAAAAGGAAAAGGGATTTTAAGGGATTTTCTTCTTAAAATAAAAATATATGACATGAAGGAAAATGGAATTTCATATAATGCTCTGTTTTCATCAATGAGTAAAGAACTAAATGAAAAGGTAGTTCCATTGCATCCGATTATTTTTCCCTGAACTTATAATGGGTTGGCTCATAAAATTATTGCTTCTTATGATATTTAGTGATCTGTGAAAGAATAGTAAGTAGAAATGTTACCCTTAGACATCTAACATTACTCCTAACACTTCATGAGGTATGCAAGAAGTAATACAAATACTGAAACTTTACATTTCACAGAACTTGAAAATATTTTAATTGGCAAGTGAAATTCTTCATATCATTGCAGTGATCCAAATTTGATGTTCATACATTCTTTTGCTGAAATAGTTCAGAAATTTACATCTTTTCTGAACCTAGTCACACCATGAGAACTGACTTCACTACTTTCAGTCCATTTGTTTACCTCTTAGTAAATGCATGAAGGATCCGTGAAAGTCTTTGCAGCGGTATTTTAGCAGTTGTCTGTAAAACTTTTCATTTCAGCTTTGCTGGAGTTAACTCTGCAGTAACAAGACAATAAATTGTAAGGAGACGTAGTTCTGGCAAAGCTTCTTGGAAGCTCATCTGAATGTATGTGTGTGAGCTCAAGACCTTCCAGTGCAGTCTGGGCAATGATCAGTCAACACGGTGGTATAAAAGAACAGCAGGCAGAAGTGTGCTTCTGAAACCTTGCCATGGTCTAAATAAAAACTCCACTGATAGATTCATAACTACAGCAGGTATTGTAGCTGGAGGGCAAGTACGGGTTGTAGCAACTATGGGCCTGGGCGGTTAATAGGGAACCCTAAAAGTAGGATAGATGGCTTTCAAAGGAAATCCGGTTGTTTGCAACTATTAATTCTTCCATTTAAGGTTAATAAATATGTCTTTAGGTTTGTTTTTTATGCTGTGTTTTTACTGCTTCGGTACTTTCCCTCCTGGGCATTGTACAGCAGCTATCTGGTCACTAACAGAGTAAGGTTTTCTTTTAAATTATCAAAGCAAAGATGATGGCGGGGCTTGGCTTCCATCTGCTGAACAGGAGAAACAGGGCCACCTTATCTCTTAACGCAGTACAAGGATGTGAAATACTTCAGATAATCTTTACTTCCAGATGAAAACCATGCTTGTATATTTGGAACACACAGTGAATATTACAGACAGGTCCAGTGGGGAAACAGTTGTGGTAGGTTTTTGTAAGGAAGAGGGTCCAAGGCCACAGCAGGGAGTTGTGGCAGTGTGTGACAATGTGTCGGTGTTCTGCTCAGTAGGGGACGCACAAAGAAGAAAAAACAGTTTGGTCCTGGTGGCTTTCTGGGTGAGCAAAGGGAAACCATAAAATATCAGATGTTATCCTTCTGTCACGTGTGCCACAAGGTTGGATGAACCAGGCTGGAAATGGAGCATTTGATGACAAGTTTCTTTCTGTTCTTTTCACCCTGCTCCCTTTAAATCAAATGCTACACTGCTCTGAAACACTTTGTAGGGGATCTCTGAGTATGAGCATGGAGACAAGAAATTCTGTTGTTCAAAAAAGTGAAGTGTAAGTGGGCTTCACAGAAGGAAGTCCAAGGAGTACAAGGCAGGGCACAAGTAAGGCATACTAAGGTGAGGAATTAAAACTTACCTGTTGTGATGGGGAAGTACTTAGGAAAAGGAGAAATAGATACTTAATTGTCTGGGAATTTAGTGTCTGTTTGGAAACATCAGTGCATATCATCAAAACATTCTGTATCAGTGGAAGCATCTATTTTAATAAATTCTTTGACCAGCATTTTTATTTTTAATTTTTTATTTTTTATTTTTTATTTTTATTAGCTCCAACAAGACTTGTCAGGGCAAACAGTCCTATTCTTTGACACGCTCATTTCAAATCCTTTACCTCTTCCATTGCCAGGTGTTCTGGGCTGGATTTGATACTTTGTTAAGCAGTTCTCTTGCAGCAGGAACATAATTCTTAGTTTTAATTGTTGAACAACACCAATGGGTCCATGTAAGTGGATGTCTTGTGGTTTTGATCTGAGAGGGTGCTTTGTCTTACCTCTTAATAGTCTCTCTACTAGAAGGACGGTGCACAAGCACTTGCAGATTTTTTTTTATATATACTGGTAATATATTTCATGTTATATTTGAGGTAAATCATAATGAACTGTTGAATTCATCCAGTCAACCAGCATGCTGTCAGGTTAGACCATACTTGCAAATTGAATTCTAGTCCCTTAACCCCACTTACTGAAACTGACCACTGAAACGAATTGTAAGTTAGTTACAAGTAATTGTGTGTTACAATGGTGCTTAAATATGAAGTTGTGCATTCAAACAGACCTAAGGCTTCTGAAAGTTAATTACGGCTGTTGAGAAGACAACATTTTTACTGTAACGTAGTCAGTAGTTTTGCCCTGTAATAGGCCTGGTGTGTCAACCAAAGCCATCCATCTTTATTCCCACTGTAAGAGACCATGACATTTTAGTGTGTTGAAAATAGTACTCCCCAGATACAAATAACCTGGAAGGAGATTTGGTAAGTAAGGGAAGGACAAAAGGCGAGGTAAAAGTCTATTATGTCATTACTGATGTTCTTCTGAATTTATGCTAAAACAACATTCTTCTGATTGCAGAGGGGGTTAAATAAACTTCTGGGTTTCCTTTATTCACACACATTAATCTGATTATCGCATAATTCTGCAGTGTTTATTCTTCTACAGACACTGCATTCCTGTCCTGGGGGGAAAAAAGGGCAAAAAAAAAAAAAAAAATCCTTTGTCCTCTGTTCTTAGGAAGGCCTTCCATGAGTTGTGTAGCACTCAGCATGAGAACGTTCTTACCTTCTTTATTTAATTAATTTTTACATGTAACAAAGGAAATGTCTTTTCCATTTTGTATTTCTTTCCAAGCTTGCCTTTGTGGAAGAGATGTGAGATGGACAGGAAAAGTAATTTATGAACTATGGACTCTAAAAGAGATAAGAGATTTTTCTGCCTCTTCAAGAAGAACTAGAAATCCAGAAGATACCTGCTTCAATTCTGAAACCATCTTCATTCGTCTTAGTCCATAGATATCTTTGCTTAGCTATTTGTTAAGGTATCCAGAAAGATCTAAGGTGTATACTGCACACAGAGTTGTGTCGAATAGATAATTAACTAGTTACTTGACCGAGAAATGTTTTTGTGTGTGACTTGGGGACAAAAAAAAAAAAAAAAAAAAAAAGGTTAGACTTCTTTCTATTTTAATGCAAAAATCCTTTTTGGAATCTGTGCTGCTTATGAGCACTTTCATCTCTGAATTTGTGCAAGGCTGTATATTTTGCAGTAAAGAAACAAGAAAAGAACAGATCAGAATTTATAAAAGTGAGATTAGAAATGTGTTGCAACTTGCTTATTTTTATTAGCTTTTGGTCATTACATGTTGCATTTTCTTTTTAAGTATCTGGCATGTTTTTCAGCTTAACCTTTTCTATTTGTCTTTTTTTTTTAACTGAAATGTGTGTTTAGTTCCAATAAAAAAGGCACTTAATATAGGCTTTCTTTGGTCCAATAAACCAATGATGGATTTGGCTACAGCTCTGGAGCTGCTTCTATTAATTTTCTAATAAGTTATGATACCTCATAGGTTCTAACGAACTTTTCCCTGTTTAATTAGGTGTCAGACAGTTAGAGACGCCACTCGTGACTTTTCATGTTAGTGGGAGATGAAATACTGAAGTAAGCTGTGGACTAATTAAAATTACCTTACTGGGAATAGCTTTTTGCACTCCACTCTAAAGTAGGGAAAATGGATTTGTTTGTAGCTCTTATGAAAAGGCACCTTAGTAGTAATGTGGCTTGGAATAAAACCTTAAATGCAGGGCCACTAGGCTTTTTTTTTAGTTGTTTTATTTGATACAATACAGGGTGCTGAATCAGCACCTGAAAGCGTATACAACAACAAGCTGCATTTTAAAATTAATTTCTTTTTCCTTTCAATTCTATTTACAAAATATCTCAGAATCACCTAATGGCTGCTGATGAAAATCAGTTTTCCTTGAAATTTCTGATTAAAAATCTCAGTGGCAAGTTTGCATGTCTTTTTATAAATGTGTACAGTTTGCTTTCCTTCATGCTTTTCTGTATATAAGCTATTGTGCACAGGATATTTGCTAAACTAATCAAGAGTATTATTTAGCCTTTAACATATGAATAAACCCTTATCTGTCCCTGAAGATCTTACTTGCTCTTCTCAGAGTGTTTTTTTTGCCACGAGTTCATCATTCCTGAATAATGGGTTACCAGAATTGTACGGTGTTTGGGACCACCTACAATTTTTGTACTTATGGGTTTCTTGGTCTTGTAACTTTGTAATCTTTGCTTAAAATAGCACACCCAATGTATTCTAAGATTATAGTATAGAAGGTGTTTGGAGTTAGCCCGTAAGAACATAATAAAAGATTATAGTATAGAAGGTGTTTGGAGTTAGCCCGTAAGAACATAATAATTGTGATTTATACTGCACAAGTTCTCAGTTATCTAGCTCTTCTGTAACAGTCTAACCCTAACCAAAAAAACTAATCCTCAGGAAAGTTTATTAAGTCTGTATCTCTCATAAAATACTTTTATTTTTTTTAGACAACTCTTTGTCATTTTCTATTTCGCAGGTTTGCCACTAACGTTTGATTAGTGTGGTTTGTGTTTTGTTCTTTTTTTGTCGTCGTTGTTTTTGTTGTTGTTGTTGGTTTTGTTTGTCTGTTTGTTTTTTGTTTTTCTTTTGGTACAGAGGGTGGGTGGCAACAGCAGTGATTTTAAAACTCTCTCACTTCTCAGGGTGAAGCAGTAACTTACTACATTTCCCTAATGAGAAGTCTATTACTTCTGATGTCAGAAGAAAATGTGCACTACCTGCATTGCTTTAGGGAATGAAGCATCAGCTTCTGACACCCACAAAGTTCTACCAAATAATGTTGTGTTACAAACAGAGCAAATCAATAATTCCTGAAATACCAGGGTTTCTCTGTTGCCAGGGATACTGTGCTGACAGATCAGATAGGTGGTCGTTGTAGTAATTTACATTGTAGTGATGGCTTGATTGACATTCCTGCTTGTAAATACAATTCAGAATTGATTTGCAGACTTTATCTTTTGTCATGGACTGATTAAATTTAAAATTGTCTTTCTCACGACTACTTATTCATGCTCTGGGGCTGGGAGATGAGTGGTTTACACTCATTGATAGAGACCTTCAGGAAGGACTGTGAACAATGACTCAAACCAAGCCCAAATTAAGTGACAACGCGTTGGGAGGTTGTGTATCTTCTGCTTCCAGAAATTTAGTTTTCCATAGCAATACTTCTTTGTATTGTAGGACTGTTAAACTAGGTTTGAGGACTTGTGCTAGATAATTTTTTTAATAATATGGGGTCATAAATTAAAAGTAGTTCATCGAATCATTTGTGATACTTTGTTCCAGCTGTAGCTGGGAGTATGACCCTTTGAGGAGAGGCTTATAAGAAAGTATTTTTAAAAGCAGCATGCTGGTTACAGTTCTGCATAGCACAGCCATGGGAAATAGAATCATAGAATATCCTGAGTTGGAAGGGACTCATGAGGATCATCGAGTCCAACTCCTGGCACCACACAGGTCTACCCAAAAATTCAGACCATGTGACTAAGTGCACAGTCCAAACGCTTCTTAAACTCCAACGGGCTTGGTGCTGTATGTCCCTAGGGAGCCTGTTCCAGTGTGCGACCACCCTCTCGGTGAAGAACCTCTTCCTGATGTCCAGCCTGAACCTCCCCTGCCACAGCTTGACACCATTCCCGCGGGTCCTAGTGCTGGTGACTAAGGTGAATAGGTTGACGCCTGCCCCTCCACTCCCCCTCGTGAGGAAACTGTAGGCCGCGATGACGTCTCCCCTCAGCCTCCTCTTTTCCAGGCTGAACAGGCCAAGTGACCTCGGCTGCTCCTCATATGTCTTCCCCTCTAGGCCCTTCACCACCTTTGTAGCCTTCCTCTAGACACTCTCCAACAGTTTAATGTCCTTTTTGTACTGTGGTGCCCAGAACTGCACACAGTGCGCTGGTGCGGCCTCACCTTGAGCAGAGCTGGACAATCGCTTCCCTCGACCGACTAGTAATGCCATGCTTGATGCATCCCAGGATACGGTTGGCTCTCCTGGTTGCCAGGGCACACAGCTTGCTATCAATCACAACCCCCAGATCCTTCTCTGCAGGGCTGCTCAGTCTGTACGTATAGCCAGGGTTGCCCCGTCCCAGGTGCAGGACCCGGCACTTGCTTTTGTTAAACTTCATGCGGTTGGTGGTCGCTCAGCTCTCCAATCTGTCCAGATCTCTCTGCAAGGCCTTTCCATCGTCAACAGAGTCAACAACTCCTCCAAGTTTAGTATCCTCAGCAAATTTGTACAAAACACTTTCTAGTCCTACATCCAAATTGTTTATAAAAACATTGAAGAGGACTGGCCCTAAAATGGAGCCCTGGGGGAACCCGCTGGTGACTGGCTCCCACCCTGATGTGGCCCCATTTACCACAACCCTTTGAGCCCTGCCCGTCAGCCAATTGCTCACCCATCGCATGATGTTTTTGTTTAGCTGTATGCTGGACATTTTGTCCAGTAGGATCCTATGGGAAACTGTGTCAAAAGCTTTACTGAAATCCAAAAAGATCACATCAGCGGGTTTCTCTTGATCAACTAGATGGGTGATCTTATCAAAAAAGGAAATCAAATTTGTTAGGCAGGACCTACCCCTCACGAACCCATGTTGGCTGGGAGCAATGACTGCATATAGTATTGTAATCTTATGATAGCTTCCATTAATATACATGTGTGTCTGTACGCATGTCTGAGTATATGTGTTTAGGGTCTTAGGTGGTCTTAAGAGAGTGCTGTGAAAAGTAATATTTACGTGATTAAATACAAACAGAAGAACTGTCTTGTGTAGGGCTCTAAAGCAGAGTAACAGCCTTTCAGCCTGCTGCTGTTGACGATTTAGGGAGAGGGACTTTTTCTCAAGGACGTTTATATTCTTTGAAACCATAAACTTCCCATAGCTAGATAGGAAAATAATTTGCATGTTGCAGTTATGTGGACTGCATTGATTATTTTTTTCCTCAAAAATAATTGTTGAAACTTTTGGTTTGTCTTTGAATAGAAGTTTATCCTCTTCAACCCCTTGGGTAGCAATGTAAATAGATTGCAAATATTTTATAGAAACATCATGTGTAGTTTTACAGAAATGGCAGAAAGCTCAGTAGCCTCAGGAACGTGCTCTGGAAAGGAAACTAAAGAGATCCTTTAGGATCTCTTTAGTTTCCTTTCCAGCCCTATTTAGTTTTGCGAATTATCTTCTTGTTTATCTGTCTTTAGGTGCTAACTTTAGAAAGCTGTTAATAAAAATACTGGCTTATGGTGTGAGTATAAGATACCCTATGGTCATGGACAAGGGAATTCTGGTGAACAAAATACTTGACTCTATGTCAATGCAATAGGGCATCCAGCTCATATAATAACAGTAATTTTGCCTTGGTTGTATTCAGGATTAAAAAGAATACAAAAATGTTTCAGAAAGCAAAAGAAAACCGAGAGGTTTAAGTAGTGTTGCTGAGCTGCATGACTGGGGTATGTTCAGCACAGAAGAAAATTAGTGTCCTGCAGTTTCTTCTCCCATTAAGGAAATTCTGTGCTCATAATGATCCCTGTTTTTTCCTTAGACCACTCTTTTTTTTTTTTTTTTTTTTTTTTTCAAATTTGCAAATAGTTCAGAACCCTGAAGCGTGAAGCGAGATGTAGGTTACTGCGGTTTTATACTTCAGTGCTTCTCATGTTTGCTTAGCGTAGTAGAGGCAGTAACACTGCTGTGTGGGAGCCTGTTATCTGCTGATTAGCCTTGCTGAGAACTCTTAAATTAGCACAGGTTTGCTGTGCTGGGAGCTGAGGACTAGTCCCCATGGCATGAGGATGTGACCACGGCAGATCAGGCCTGAAATCCTGGTGGGGCGGTGGAGCATCCGTTTCACCTGCCATTCCCCAGTAATGCCCTTTCAGTTCAGGGGGGAAGGGAAATCACCCCCTAGAACTAATGCATGTTATGAAGATGCCAATTACTGTTTAAAACAACAACCAAAAAAAGTCCAGACTGCCACTGTGCTTAGTGAGTCATTACAGAGAGTTCTTTAAGCAGGTTAATAAGGTGATCTACTACTGTGGATGGGTGACAAGAGTGCCTTTTATGGTGTGACAAAAATGCCTTTGGTCACCAACCAGTACCACAAGTAATCAATAGCAGAGAAATTTGTTTACAGGAAAGTAACCTCCTGCTCTGGGAGTGCCGTCTTCCATGAGAATAGCCCCATATTTCTAGTGTGTGTGTGTGTGTGTTTGAAGATCCAAAAATGATTTCATGTCCTGTGGCTGAGCAACTGGAAGGAGCACGTGGTGACTGTTTATGAAGAGATACTGATTTCCAAAACATAGACAAAATAATTTGGTTCGTGCAATTAGACCTGGTTTTCTCAAAGATCACAGTGCTTGAGTTACTGAACTTCTCTGTACAACCTTGAATTTACTAAAAAGCAAAACTACCTAGGATCTGCTTAAATATAATTTAGAATATTTAGTAACAAAGTATGTAAGTCATTGAATAAATGAACTAATTTTTAGAGATTCTGATATTGTATTAGTATTTTCAATTTTAAGGGGTCAGAAAAGCTTTGATATGAGTACTAAAATTTAGCTGCTTTGAACACCTTTTCTTTTTGGGGAGTTGGGGGTGGAGCAAGAGATCCTTATAATAGATGTTAATTAACAATATTTGGTCATCCAGACAGGAGAAAAAACAAACAAACAAACAAAACAACTTGACTTTCATAGAATCTTAGAATATCCTGAGTTGCAAGGAACCCACAAGGGTCATGGAGTCTGACTCCTGGCTCCACACAGGACCACCCCAAAATCAGACCAAATGCCTGAGAGTGTTGTCCAAATGCTTCTTGAATTCTGTCAGACTTGGTGCCCTGACCACTGCCCTGGGGAGCCTGTCCCAGTGCCCAACCACCCTCCTGTTGAAGAACCTTTTCCTAACACCCAGCCTGACCCTCCCCTGTCGCTATCGAAAGTTTTGCTGAAATTCAAAAAGATTACATCAGCTGGCTTCCCTTGCTCAACTAGTTGGGCAACCTTGTCATAAAAGTAATTTGTTTTGTTAACCAGGATCCTCCCATTGTGAACCTATGTTGACTGTGAACAATGACCACATTATCCTTCAGGTGTTTTTTCCATAACTTTGTAGCAGTATTTTAAAGAACAAGGTCTAAGAGAAGCTGGCTGTCTTAATTGAATGATCTTTGAATTAGTCTCTCAAGAGAGGGGGGAAGGGGCAAACAAAAAGAAAACCAAAATCTCAGACAGATTCTGGACGATAAACTGTCCAGGATTTCATTGCCTTTCTTGGGAAGAAAGATTAATTTTAAATTGGGTTATTAAATATCTAAAGTGGGACTTCAGGTGTTAGTACTATATTTTAAAAATAAATACCGATAGCATCTGTTTAGGTGTGTGAATTTATAGGAATTGTATGATCCTGTACCATTTGCTGGAGACATAAAGCACTAAGAAACTTGTAAATAAAAAATTGTGAGTCCATTTAAATAACTTTGTTTCCTTGTAAAATTTAGAAATTGTCCAAGGAGTCTGCTAACTGGTAGAGCACAGGGGATTCACTGGATTGTCTGATCTGTGACAACATGCATGTTGAACAAGTATTTCTTAGTGATGCTCTCATCTTCATTTAGCCTTGTGGTGTCAGAGAATCCACAGAACTCCAGGTAAGTAGCTCCAAGGATTAATTACAAACTTTAAAGACAAAAAGAAAAGGTTTTATAATGGTCTTTCCCCCAGCTTTCAACAGTTCTATCTCATTATGTCTTCATCTGCCATATTACATGGTTCCTTGTTAAGTGTTCCAGTGTGGATTTGAACTGGGATGAAGCTTTCACTAAAGTAAAACAGACTTTTTATTTGCTGTCTTACCAAAGACTAGCTAAGTCATTGGTAATTCTTGTAGGTTTTTTTTTCTGTAACCAATCTAGCGTGGTGTGGGTTTATATTTTTTTTAAGCCATCTTCTAAACACAGATTCCAGAAATTGTATATAGTGATTGATGACAGACATGAACTTTTACTTGAGATTCTTGTCTTTGAAAGCTACTATCGACTAAGTTACTCATCAATACCCATGAGATAATTCTAAATTAATTCCTAAAATATGCGGAGTAATGACCAGTAGGTTGCTGGTGAGATGTCCACGTTACATGATCACTGAGGTGTATACTTCTCCTGTGATGTTTTTTATTTATTTTTTATTTTTTTTTAAAGTCTGCAGCTTGTTGAATCCTTATTAGAAATGTCTAGAAAATTAATATCAACTCCGGAAAAGACTGATATGGCTATCTTCAGCAGGAGGATTGTATCCTTCTTGAAAGAAGATTTTACAGATAAATTCCAAAGCATCACATAGTTACTCATAGATTGTTTCCCACCCCCCCCCCCCCCCAAAAAAAAACAAGGGCAAAAATTCGGAGAGATTTAATATTTTCAGTAAGACACCAAAGAACTCTTTCTTTTAAAAATATGATATTGTTGCAGCTGTTATAATGGTAGTTTATTCGTATGACAGTATCCCCACTTCAGACAGTCTTTTAAATGATTGCAGGCGAAATACCATAGCTTCAAAAGTCAGTGAAGTGTGATAACTAATCATGTACTTGCTCATAGGTTGTCCAATTCAGGGCTGTAGTTCACAGTAATAATTTCTGCTAACGAATACTTGTTTACAGACAAATTAGTATGCTTTGTTTTGTATAGAAAATATGCTGTAGTAGCTTGATCACTTAAAATTGGTTTCTGGAAATAGTCTCTCTAAATTAGAAAACAGGAAATTATTAACAAAATAACTGAAGTCCCATCTGTGTGGGTGTTTGTGTTTGTTTGTTTACTTTTACTTGAATAAGGGGGACTTCAAAAACAAAATTTAGAGATGTATGCTTGTTGTCATCTTGAAATTTTTGTCTGACTTTTTCTGGCATTCCATCTTTGTTCTTGCAACAGCCAAAAAAAACCCTATATAATAGAATCACATCACAGAATGGTTTGGATTTGAAGGGAACTTAAAGATCATCTAATTGCAACCCCCTGCAATGGGCAGGGACACCTCCCACCAGACCAGGTTGCCCAAAGCCCCATCCAACCTGGCCTTGAACACCTCCAGGTATGAGGCATCCACAGCTTCTCTGGGCAACCTTCTCCAGTGCCTCACCACCCTCAGAGTGAAGAATTTCTTCATTATATCTAATCTAAAACTATCCTCTTTTAGTTTAAAAAACATTATTCATTTTCCTATCAATACGTAAAGCTATTGACTGTACAGCAAAACTGAAAACCAGTGGACAGGATACTATGTTTTAGAAGGTAGTTCTCTCACTTGTGCCAGATGTTTATTCTGTTATCACAGCTGCAGAAATATGAAAATTAAGTTACAGCTTACTAGATAGTTTGGAGATATCCCCAAGTATAACTGTGTTCCTACAGAGGAATAAATTTGAAATATAGATTGGTGTGCTTGAATGGGAAAATGGCGAAACTGTACCCAGCATGATTCTCAGGATTGTCTATAGCAAAGGGAGATGATGGACAGTGACTTCTTGGAAGGGAAAAAGGAATTCTGTTTTGTAATGATTATTTGCAGGGGGTGTGTAGCTGTGGTAATTACTCTATTCATGCTACTGCTGTGTGACTTTTAGACAGAGCCATAATGGTAAAGATCTGAAAAGCCTGGCAGGGCCACAGTGACTTCACCTGAAAGACACCACCCCCCCCACCCTGTCCCCCACCCTCCCCCCCAAAAAAAGTCATATCCCAAATCCTCAGTATCAATTACATATTTTGGAGCAAAAGCTACTGCAATAAGATCTACAAAATCAGTGTATATTTGAATTTGAAATCTGTTTAGCTGATTTAATTTTAGTGCTGCATTCTTGTTCTAGATAATCTGAAAGATAAATGTATTACTGATTTCTAGCTGCATTTTTTTTTGTGTCAATTGGAACAAGGTGCAACTGGGAATAATTTTTGAAGGATATGCTGGCTGCAACTTGTTGCAGCTTGTTGTGGAATAAAATGTGGTATAAATCTTTGCATTGCACATTAAAATAGTACAAATGAACAGCCAAAGTGCCCAGTGGTGACAATGCTAAGTCCAGGAACTATTCACAGCTACCTTGCTGTTTTTAACTTAACATTTGTTTTATTAGATTACTGTTTTATGACTAGATGAGACCTGAAAACTCATATGCTGAATTTGTTACATGCTTTGAGTTTTAGAGCTGTATTTGAGCAAGCATGTTCATCCCTGTCTGGTAAGATGTTTCCTAGTTTGGATTGTCTAACGCTAATATTTATCCATAATGTTGTGGGCCTTAGGAATTTGTTTGTTTGGATAGGAGACTGTTTAGAAAGCAGAGATAGAAGGATGTAAATGACCCACTCATCAACAACTGAGGTTACGCTTTACAGGAGAAACCAAGCAAGCTGAGAGCAGGAGAGAATGTATGGGGTCTCACTTCAGAGGTAGCTGATAGGGTTGGAATCAAAGGAAATGTGGCTGTGAAGAACTGGGCTTCTGAGACAGTTTAAAAAAAGAAGTCTTAAGACATTTTGATGAGCGGTTTTAAGAAAGAAGGGCGGAAATCCGATTAGAGAATTTTCATAAATTACTGATCATTAAGTGAGAAAAAGAAGGGGTGAAGTACAAGTTGGAGTAAATCTAGTCACAAAGGCTGTGGTTTTTATACTTTTTATTATTCATTTTTCTCAACTTGCTGCTGCTGTCTTTTGAAAACATAATCACCAATGTGGAAATAAGTGCAAACAAGCAAAAAAAAACCCACCACATTTAAGGACTTCAGTATTTCTTGCCTGTCTATTAGAGTGCTTTGTCAATACTTGAAGAACACACTGGGGATGTTTCTATAGATATCACACATTTCTGTATTTACTTATTAGGCTCCTTCATAAAATTAAAGTCTGCAGGAATCTGAGCTTCTGTTGTTGGGGCAGTTCTGTGACTTCTGTCTTCATTCAATCATCCATATTTCCTCAAAACCTGATATTTTAAATATTTATCTTTTAATTTAAATTCTTTCATGTTCTGTATTAAAATTTGGTGCATAGTTCTATTTAAAATGAAGTTCAGGTATTCTTTATGAAAGAGGCTTTGTTAAAAGCTTTGTTTTGTTCCAAACATATTAAAAGAAAAAAATGGGGTCAGGTGGAAGACTGTGCAATAAGAAAAATCAACCAGTTTTTAAACATGTTCGTACAAACTATATAGAAGTAAAAGTCAAGAGGGAGTTTGAACACTATCTGTCTACATCCAAATGACATTACTTCTGGGATATGAACTTTACAGATGCTGAAAGCAGTTCTTCTGTACAGATCTGTTCATAGACAGCTCTTGCTGAAAACATTGGCAGTTTATATACACATGAGAGGAGGAGCAAGAACAAGTGTTTAGGAGTTTGAAAATCCAGGAAATTGGCTACCTTGAGATTTAAGGCTCTGGACAAGCAATTCAAGATGATAAAATCCCTGTTCCCCCCTCCCACTAAGTCTTTCACCATGGGCATGTAGTAGGATGGGAGCTGACGGGCGTTTTACTAAATCATACTTAAATAAACTTATTGACTGTAGTGTGAATATGAGTTTTCTCTGGTGGTGTTTCTTCTTTGCCTTCTATCTGTTCAGTCAGTAATCCTTGGCACAGGCCACAGTGTTTAAGAAATCCTTTTTTCTCTTCAGCTAATTATGACCGGTGCTACGTCTCTCAGGACACAGTGATACTTGTTTAGTACCAGACTGCTCCTTTCAGTAAATTGAGCCAATGGCAGCTCCTTGCATTGTGTTACTTACATTAGGAAATCTTAAGGATTACATATGAATTTTTGGTTTAGCAGAGTGATACAAATTATACTGAAAACATAACACAAATGTAAGTTAGTCTTAGCAAAGCATAGCAATTGCAATACACAGTTCAATCACAGTACCACTGAGATCTTCGTTAATCACCAGTCAGTGGTGGGTTGTTTTCAGCCTCAGGTCTATGTGCCTGTATTTTCAAAGCCCATTGCAATCCCAACTTTTATGTTTTCATTTTTTATTCTCAGGTCATATTTAATTTATTCTACACAGAACTTGTTACTGCTGTTAATCACTATGTAAGTGTACATAATAATCAATAGTGTTGCATATGTGCATATATATATGTGTGTTGAATATAAATAAAAAGAGTGTGTGTATGTGTGCATGTATACAGTATATACACACCATACACATACTGTGTGTATATATATATAGGTACACACTCTCAAAGTATTGTGTTTGTAGATGTTGCACTACAAAATTGTACAGAGCCAAAGCTCACACAAGTTCATTCTGATAGAGACAAAACTATGACAACTGCCATTATTGCCATTGTTTATTAGAGTTTGAGTTTTATTTCATAATTTCTACTGTTGAACCTGTCCGTAAAGTCTGGAGAGCAGACATTGCGTGGCATTATATGCATTTCAGCTTGTAAACAAATTGTCATCTCCCTACTGTACTGCATCAAGCCAAAGAAATATTTCTCTAAAGGAAATCATCCTAGTAGTGTGCTCTTGTTCTCTTAAGTGTGTAGCCAGGGATTTTTTATTTTTTTTATTTTGTTGCATTTGAAGGGCAAAAAAGCTGTGCAAAGAAAGAATGAGCTAAAAATTGCTAGATAGGGCAACAGGTGAAAACAGCCCCTTCCTGTTTTCTTCCTTTCATACCTGCTGTATTTGTAGCCCTGGGAAGTGAACACCTAACAGTATCTGTTATTTCTACAGGTTTATCAAAACATTCTCAAAACATTCTTCCCCACTTTTTTTTTTTTTTTTTTGAGACCTGTTGCTATGGTCAGCAGAGAGTTAAAAGCCACATAATTGGGTGCAGGCAGGCAGGCATCAGTGCAGCTCTGCAGGGAGCTGTGCTGAGGGGCTGAGCTGAAGTGCCTTTGCTCTCCTCTGACCCTGAGCCATCCCAGGGCAGCCCCACAGCACTAGGGCTGGAACAGCCTGGCAGTGCCCTGAGTGTGTTGGCTGCTAATGGCCACAGTGAAAGCAAATTGAATCGCTAATCAGTTAAAGTGCCAGAATCTCTCCCTTAACTTTTGATAACATTCCTCTGTCAATGCTGAGAGTTATTAACTAGTCTGGAACTACTGCAGTGAAATTTTTGAAACTGACTGCAGTAAGAAGGCTTAGTATATACTGCTACAGTATATAACGGGCTAGAGAAATAATCTATATGTGTACATTAGTCTGAAGTTGCCTTTTGTGATGTGCATAAGAAACAGGGTTGATTTCTATCACAGTAATTCACATGGCAATAGAATGTAAAGTTTTTTGAAATTCCACACAGTAATTAGTAAAGAGTTAGTACATTCTCTCCCACTGTTCGTCACATTTAGGTTGGTTGAAGCGTAGAAAACAAATCCTGCTATTTGCTTATTACTTACTGCAAAGTGATCAGGAGTTTGCTTTTGTGGAAAGGTGGTCAGATGAACTTACTTTCTATCAGCATTCAGTTTCCTGTAGACTTGAGTGTGAGACTGGAGGCTTTGAAAGCTTTAGCTATGAGATTTGTATACTACTGATAAAACAAGAAAAATAAATCAGGTTCCTGGGTACTGCCTCTTTAGGGCCAGCTACATTTTTCTCTTGTGTTTATTTGTACTATAAATCTGAACAATATCTATCCTCAGATAAGCAGGACAGTTAAGACTGTACCTGCACTTTCTCTGTCACTTTTGTTCCTTCAATTGTTTACTCAAAAGGTATAGTGGAATTCTGTAGTGAATCACTGTTCAACGTACTTGTTATCCCTGCATCACTTGCACACCTTCCTGAGCACATCTCACAGCTGGATGCACACAGTTGATAGTTGAAGGCAGGGAAAAAACAGTGATGGGTGTTTGTGTTTTTCTTCATGAGAAAATATCAGAGGCCATTTAAAAGAAAAATCTCTGAATCCCTAAAGTATTTTTAAGAAAATCTCTCAAAGTCATTGAAAGTGAAATCAAGTCATTGAAAATTGGAAATTTGAAGAATGACATCAGTGGTGCTCTGATAGAAAGTAAGTTACAGGACTACTCATTGCAGTCATTGTTCCTGGAGTAAGACCTCTTATTTTGGCTTTAATTTTGACAGTAAAATCCTGGTCCACTTGAATTGAGTGACAAAGCTTCCGTTAATTTCAATGATACAGAACTTTGCCAGAGGATTTTATGTTACTATATAGTGGTACATTACATTAATTTATTACATTACATTAATTTAAGGCTTATCAGGGTTTTTATTCAATTCACATCTCCATTAAATTAGAATGATGTATGTTTTCAGTACAGTGGTCTCATTCTTCAGTGACAGCATGGTACTCCGTCTTTCAGTAGGCTCAGAATGACCACATCATCTTTTACAAAGACTTGGTGGTCGGGTGTGAAAACATGCCAGTAGTTTTCCTAAATTTGATGAGTGTTCTCATTCCTAACTGGTTTAACTTTGCTCATTAAAAAAACAATCTGTTTCTTCATCTGGGTGCTATGGAAGTAAAATCTTTCCTTCAAAACAGGGTTAGCTATATTTCTTTATTAACTACTGAAGTGCTTCTAGTAACTCTTAAGATGACTAACCCTTGAATATATGCACTAATTGAAGGCAATGCAGTTCTAGGTGAGTGAGACTTTTTAAGCAGTGTGTCCAGGCCTTTGAAAGAAACAACTGTTATTATTTTTATTTCAGTATTGGTGCTATAATAGAGGAGTACAAAAGAGATACAATAACTAGCTTGAAGTATTAAATTAGCACAGATGGAATCTAAGCCATTATTTGTGTTTTGGATTAGCATTTTTATGTTTGCTTTGTTTAAATTTATATTTCTATTTTTATTTTTAATATTTTAATACATATTTTTTATTCTTCAAAACCTGCAAACTTCAAATATATCTTACAGTGACCAAACCTTTTATATGACATCTTTAAAGTATTAACTGCTTTTACAGACTGTAAACTTTGGATGTTGATGTGTATGAGGAAAAATAGACTTCTCAGTTTTGGTCAGAATGATGTACATATCTGACGGTGTTACTTTCATATTACCCTTTAGTATTACTCTTGCTTTTAAATGAACCTGTAAATGCAATAAATAGAGTATATATTTTAAATGGTAAGAGCATTGTGACATAAGACTTAAATGTATGTAAAAAGTCCGTATTTCTTGTTCAATGTATTTGTTGCTTCATGGTTAACACATTTGCATTAGACAAAATGATAGTTCTGTAACGGTTACGGATGACTGGAAATGTGAGCTTTCCACTGAACTCCATAATGCTTCCAAATAACTTAATTGCAGTGCTGTTTGGACCAGTGAGACAAATGAAGTCAGCACAGCTTTTATTGGACACATTGTTGATTGTTTACACCATGGGAAGGTTCACACCACCAAGAACATTCACACCAGGAACTTGGAGTTTCCTGACTCCGTAATGGTGATACAATTTATTTTCTGTGGGAGTAATGTCAACTGCTGAGTCATCCTGCAGAGCTTTTATGGCTTTGACCAAGTAATCTCTTTCATTGTTGTTGGGTCCTAATGTGTGAAATCAAAATAGGTTTTTCAGGTTGCAGTGGAATCTTGCCTGCAATTTTGTTCCCTTTCTCAAAACACCCTTAATAGGTAAACTAACATTATATATACTGACAGATTATTATAGAGTTGCGGTGAGTTAGTCCCATTCAAAGTCAAAAGTTCAGTGTAGTTTGTGCATAGAACAAATGAAAAGAAATGCATTATTTGTATCTGATAAAGTCCCAGTACCCCTGTGGCTCTTCCTTTGTACTCTGTAGAGAATTAGAACGGGGAAAAAAACAGATGTACAGTAGGTAGTTGTACTTGCTGCCTCAAATTAAGTTTACACTAACAATTTACTAAGCTTTTTATAAGAATGATGTATGTTGTTGAGAATAATTGTTATCAGGAGTTCAATAGCAGATATTCACGTGAGTACAGTCAGCTAAAATTAGTATCTAGTTTGCCAAAGGATGCCAATCTGAGGAAAATTAGCATTACTTTCAATATGTGCATTCTAATAGTTATGCTGTGTTACATGGAATACCGTCTTCCAAAAAGGAAGGAAGTAAACAAAGTAAAGAAAAAAGTGCTCATTTGAAGAAATTAATTGCAAGCATAAATGAATGAGAGGAATTAAGGCAAATATTTTCAAGCAGAAAATGTTCATGTTTTTTAACAAGACCGAACCACTGTCTTCTATTCCTATCTTTTCAAAATAAAATCCACTGTTATGTGATTTAGTTGAAATAGTCAATATAAAAATAGGGAGATGCTGGCACAGAACTGTGTTACATATTAGTATTGAACCAGATTCATTTAAGGAAACGGTAGGGAGGAAAATGTAATAGTAAGGAAAACTGAAGCATGAGACTGAGGAGTCCTGGAGTGTCAGGGTGAGGTTCATAGAAACAGGAACCTAGAAAAGATGTTGCAAACCTCACTCTGTAATTGCAAAGCATACCACTTTAGTACCTCCAGTACTGCAATGCCTGCAGGGACAGTACATAGTAGATGAATAAGCAAGCAGAAAACATATGGCACTGAAAACTGAATATGATGTCCTTGAAAAATATTTTTTGACGAGGGAACTAAAAGCAAAATATGGATGGAAAACACAGCATCAGGCTAGTTTGAAATGGAAGGTGGAGAATTGCATGTTTTTATCCAAAGGAAGAGTTCTAAGATAACGTGAAGCAAAGTGTAAGCTACCAACAACAAAAAATTGGTACCACAGACAGATTGCTGTTCATATAATGCAAATTATATATATTTGACAAGCATAAGCAAGATCATTTTCCACAAGGAATGCTTTTCTTCAGAGTGAGATTTAGTGGAGACCTTTTTCGTTTAGCACACAGACTTCTATGTGAAGGGTCCAAGCCCCATGCCTGAACACATTCCTTCTTGAGCAGCGAGCCCGTACAGGTTTGGGCCTATTCAGAAATTAGATGACGAAAGGAGACTGTGCTCACAGCTGACTGACATACGTGTAAGACACAAAGTTCTGTGGGTTAAGTGCCAGGAGCCATACCTCTCCATTTGGTTGATGAAGAGGAAGACCTACTGAGCGATGTAGGATTCCTGTTGAAAATTAGCAGCGTCTCTATCATGTCCCATAGATTGTACATCTAAGCTAGTTTTGTCTTCCAGCTTGATATAAAGGGGAGAGACAACCTTTGATACAAGACAACTGGTGACTGCAGTTTTTTTGTTTGACACTGTAAATCATCGTACACGGCTTAAAGAAAAACAATGGGATTTCAACCCCAAAAGGCTACATAAGTATCAGATATTTACTAGAGGCAGCTTCACTAGGATATTTTCGTCATATGACAGAAAGACAACTTTATGTACTGGACTGTTATGAATGCACTGAGCAGGTGCTTCCTAGCCCCTCCATTCCTTGATGTGAATTTTTGTCTTGCTGTGCTCACATATTCTATCCCCCTTGATAGCCAAAGGTTAAAAGCTAGTATTTGATCATTATTTTTTCCATTCAAACTCTATTCCCTAATGCAATTCCATTCATATATTTACGTTCTGTAATATTTCATTCTCAGCAGTCAGAATTAGCTTTGTGACCATCAGCCATTCAATCCTGTTAGTCCCAGAGAGGCAATGTAAAAAGTGCATAAGGCGGCATTGATGGTGTGAACATCTACATAGGGAATATTTCCATTGCAAACTTATCTGAGCTAATTAGTACTGGAATCAGAGTGTTCAGTTAACCTAACCTAAGTAGAAGCATTCCCACAGCAAGGCCTTCTGTGTGTTCCTGTGCCTGAGACAATGTACATGTATGCCTGGGGGAGCAAAGTCCTGCTGCTCTGTTCCTATGCAGCTGAGTCAACTGTGAGAAAATGTTTTGCCTTTGGAAAGGGTTGTTAGGATAGTGCTGGCTCTGTAGCAGGATTCGTCTCAGCTCTCTTCTATTTGAAGGCAGGTTCTGGGCTAGGCTCAAAAACAGCCAAAACAGCCAAAAGCCAATGGGCATGGAGTCAAATAAGTGTATTATGGAAGTTACTAATATGTAAAAATAAAGGTTGGGTGAAAAACATTTGTAGGCCCGGCATGTACTGGTGCAAGGGGTTGTTCTTCCCCCGATGCAGAACTTTGCACTTACTGTTGAACTTCATGAGGTTCCTGCCAGCCCTTTTTTCCAGCCTCTCCAGGTCCCTCTGGATGGCAGCATGATCCTCTGGTCTGTCAGCCATTCCTCCAAGTTGTGCCATCAGCATGAATACAGTTAATGAGATGATACATACTAAGTGAAGAGAATGATGTAAATCTTAGTAAGTCACTGGGTATATGCTGGCTAAGAAGGACAAGATATAAGGGCTCTCTTCTAATAATGAAGAATGAAGTCGGTAGTCATATAATTAAATGTTTTCACTTTTAGGATATTATAGCCAATAGAAAATTTCCTGTTTAATTGTAGCCTATATCAGACATAGTTTTGTTTGTTTGTTTGTTTAGAAAAAGTAGTTGTCTGTCTGAAAAAATGTGAGCAGAAATAAAGAAATAATACATGTGCAATGGAAAAATGACATTGGTAAAAGTTGCCTGAAAGGCTTTCTGATAATAAAGGGAAAATGAGATTTGCTATCATGAAAGGAAATACCAGATAAGGGCTGCTACTTATTATCCTGTGAGAAAATACCACTGAAAACAAAAGCTAGTGAGGTGGTGGAAATTTTGGCAGTGCATTGCTTTTTAATGCTTCAGGCGACAACTTCTAGTTCTAACTGCTTGCCATTAAAAAAAAAAAAAAAAAAAAAACCAACAAACTGCCATGATCTTTGCAAAATGCTGTTCAAAATAATACAGATAACTTTTGCAGTTGGTAATGTAGACATTAAGCATTCTCAGAAATCTACAGATTACTTACGATCCAATTTGAAATTGGCAAATTTGGTAACAGAGAGATTGCTCAGAGTCTTTTGTGCTTGAAACACAAGCTTGCTTCTGATACTGAAGTGAATGGCTCCAGGCAGAGACTCACATTGCCAAGCCCTTATACAGTTGGGCAGGGAGGCTTGCAATGTGGGTATGACTCTCGTCTTTTTAAACAGCAGTGATGTTCAGCTAGAATACTTAACTGTAAAAATTATGTCCTTGAGATATTTGTAAATAAGTTTACAATGTGGAAATTCCTCACAATATTACAACCAAATTTCCAGCTAGTTAAGCATTCAGCTTGCTATTTGAAGACTATGTGATTAAAGTCTAAAATAAAAGTGTTGATTTTTTTCTACTAACTTATGACTGTACTATATGCAGTACTTACAGTTTCATTCCTTCTTCTGCATGTTAGGTACAATATAAACAGTATAAATCAAAACAACTCTAACATGAAGTGACTTAGAAATAAGTTTTCAGTAATCAAAATTGTATTTAAGAAAAATATGATTTAAAGCAAGGTACTATAGAAATACCTGTTCTCAGAATCACAGAATCACAGAATCGTCTAGGTTGGAAGAGACCTCCAAGATCATCTAGTCCAACCTCTGACCTAACACTAACAAAACCTCCACTAAACCATATCACTAAGGACTAAATCTAAACGTCTTTTAAAGACCTCCAGGGATGGCGACTCAACCGCTTCCCTGGGCAGCCCATTCCAATGCCTAACAACCCTTTCGGTAAAGAAGTACTTCCTAATATCCAACCTAAACCTCCCCTGGCGCAACTTTCGCCCATTCCCCCTCGTCCTGTCACCAGGCACGTGGGAGAATAGACCAACCCCCACCTCTCTACAGCCTCCTTTAAGGTACCTGTAGAGAGCGATGAGGTCTCCCCTGAGCCTCCTCTTCTCCAGGCCGAACAACCCCAGCTCCCTCAGCCACTCCTCGTAAGACTTGTTCTCCAGACCCCACACCAGCTTCGTTGCCCTTCTCTGGACTCTCTCGAGCACCTCCATGTCCTTCTTGTAGCGAGGGGCCCAAAACTGAACACAGTCCTCGAGGTGCGGCCTCACCAGAGCCGAGTACAGGGGGACCATCACTTCCCTAGACCTGCTGGCCACGCTGCTTCTTATACAAGCCAGGATGCTGTTGGCCTTCTTGGCCACCTGAGCACACTGCTGGCTCATATTCAGTCGACTATCAACCAGTATTCCCAGGTCCTTCTCTGCCAGGCAGCTTTCCAACCACTCATCTCCCAGCCTGTAGCTCTGCTTGGGGTTGTTGCGCCCCAGGTGCAGGACCCGGCACTTGGCCTTGTTGAACTTCATACAGTTGACCTCAGCCCATTGGTCCAGCCTATCCAGATCCTCCTGCAGAGCCTTCCTTCCCTCGGGCAGATCGACACACGCACCTAACTTGGTGTCATCTGCAAACTTACTGAGGGTGCACTCGATCCCCTCATCCAGGTCATCGATAAAGATATTAAAGAGGACTGGCCCCAGCACTGAGACCTGGGGGACTCCACTAGTAACCGGCCTCCAACTGGATTTGACTCCATTCACCACAACTCTTTGGGCCCGGCCATCCAGCCAGTTTTTAACCCAACGAAGCGTACGCCAGTCCAAGCCACGAGCAGCCAGTTTCTTGAGGAGAATGTTGTGGGAAACGGTGTCAAAAGCCTTACTGAAGTCAAGGTAGATCACATCCACAGCCTTCCCCTCATCCATCAGGCGCGTCACTTTGTCATAGAAGATCAGGTTCGTCAAGCAGGACCTACCTTTCATAAACCCATGCTGACTGGGCCTGATCGTCTGGTTGCCCTTCAAGTGCCTCGTGATGACATTCAAGATAATCTGCTCCATGAACTTCCCTGCCACTGAGGTCAAACTAACAGGCCTATAGTTCCCCGGGTCTACCCTCCAGCCCTTCTTGTAGATGGGCGTCACATTTGCTAGCCGCCAGTCGACTGGGACCTCTCCTGATAGCCAGGACTGCCAATAAATGATGGAAAGTGGCTTGGCCATCTCCTCCGCCAGTTCTCTCAGTACCCTTGGGTGGATCCCATCCAGCCCCATCGACTTGCGTACATCCAAGTGCTGTAGCAGGTCGCCAACCATTTCCTCGTGGATAGTGAGGGCCACATCCTGCTCCCCATCCCCTTCCACCAGCTCAGGGTACCGGGTATCCAGAGAACAACTGGTCTTGCCGCAGAACAACTGGTCTTGCTGCAAAAAATGATCTATGGTGAATGTCTTTGGAGTCACTAGTCAGTAACAGGTGTATAAAATTCATATTTTTGATTTTTGGACCAAAGCAAGGCTGAAAAAAAAAACAAGTATTCACTTACTTTCTGTGTTCAAGTGAAAAAGAGAACAATTGGTCTCGCCAGTTGCCCCGTTCCATCTGAGAACTTGACATGCTGAGATTGAGATGAATGAAAACGAACAGAGATAGTAGAAGAAAATGTAGCCTGGAAAGGAAACAGAGCATGTCAATCTTTAAATTAAAGTTTTCTGTTAGTCTGCAGAATTCACAAAGTATTAAATTAAATACTGCATTATACATTGCAGGTAGATTACATTAATTATGTGCATTATTACATATAATAAACTATCCCGTTAGGAAGTAATGCAACCAAAATGTTAAAAGCCTACATAAAAGTTTCCATAATTTACATATATTTACAGAAGTGGAAATACTAGATTTTATGATGGTCTTACAGCTGTATAACGAAAACACTCTACTACTAGTTACTTCAGACAGCCAAAAACTTCCCGACCAGCACATGCAGAAGAGAGGGGGACCAATAATGCAGAAGAATGGAAGCTTGCAATGTCAAGGACCAGTAGGAGGAAGGAACTTCCCCCAAAGCTTGAGGAGCCCTTGCAGAACTGCTTCACTGCTCTGCAGACTGAGGAGGAAGGACCCATCATAGCAGGAGAGAGGCTAAAAGAAGAGATGGGGTAGCCTTCTACATTACGGAAATTCTGGCCTGTGTGGTGGTGTTCTGACTTAGTTATGGTGTTGAAAGGGTCAAGTGTCTCTGGGTAAGTTGAGGAAAAAGCCAACAGATGAGAAACTGTGGTAGGAGTATGTTACAGACCACCCAACCAGGATGAAAAAGCAGACTAAATATTCTGTAAGCATCTAGAAGAAGCGTCATGATTGCTAGTGCTTGTTCTCATGGGAGACTTGAACTTCCCAGACATCTGCCAGCAATGCAGTATAGCAGACAAGAAGCAAACCAGGAGATTGCTGGGATGTATGGAGGATAACATCCTGATGCAGGTGGTGAAGGAACTGTGACTAGGGAAGGTGTGCCACTTGACCTGTTGTTTGTTAAGAGGGAGGGTCTTGTGGGTGACATTTGGTTGGAGACCATCTTGAGCAGAACAATTATGAGATGATAGAGTTCTCCATTCTTGGGGAAGCAAGGAAGATGGTCAGTGGAACTGCTAGTTTGGATTTTTATAGGGCTGATGTTGGCCTATATAGGGACCTGCTTGACAAGAGTCCCTTGGGAGGCAGTTTTAAAGGGCAAAGGAATCTAGGAAGGATGGACATTGTTCAGGAATGAAATCTCAAAGGTATAGGAACTGACTGTCGCTATGTGCAAAAACACAAGCCAGGAGGGAAGAAGACTGGCCTGTCTGAGCAGAGGGGCAGGCAACTCAGGAAGACTACAAAGATGTTGTGAGGTTATCCAGGGAGGAAATTAGAAGTGCTAAAGACCAAATGGAGCTTAACTGGGCCACTACAATAAAAGACAGTAAAAATGTTCTTGTAAGTACATAAACAAGAAAAGGAGGACTAAGAAAAATTACCATCCTTTACTGGATGTGGGGGAAAATGGTGACAAGAGATGAGGAAAAGGCTGAGGTACTTAGTGCCTTCTTTTCCTCAGTCTTCATCAGTAAGACCAATTCTTGCCAGGCTATCCAGCCCGCTGAGCTGGAACACAGCAGAATTAGGGCCTTACAGTCCAAGGGGAAATCATCAGCAACCTACTATGCCACTTGAACACCCACAGATCTATGGGGCTGTGTGGGGTCCACACATGAAGGAGCTGGCAGAAGTGCTTGCCAAGCCACTTGGACTAGCATATCAGCAGTCCTGGCTAACGGGTGAGGTCCCGGTTGACTGGAATTTAGCAAATGTGAAGCCCATCTGCAGTAAAAGCAGAAAGAAGGATTTGGGGAACTACAGGCCTTTCAGTCTGACCTTGGTGCCAGGGAATGTCATGGAGGAGTTCACCTCAAGTGCTATCACACAGCATGTACAGGACAAACAGGTGATCAGACCTAGTCAGCCTGAGTTTATGAAAGGCATGTCCTGCCTGACTAAACTCATTTCCTTCTATGACAAGATGACCCACTCAGTGGATAAGGAAAGGGCTGTGGATTTTGTTTACTTGGATTTCAGCAAGGCATTTGACACTGTTTCCCACAGCCTTCTTCTGGAGAAACTGGCTGTTTGTGGCTTGGACTAGCACACACTTCACTGGGTGAAATACTGGATACATTGTCGGGCACAAAGGGTCGTTGTGAATGGATTTAAGTCTGGTTTAAGTCACAAGTAGTGTTTCCCAGGGATCAGTTTTGGGGCCAGTTTTATTTAATCTCTTCATCGGTAATAGTGATGTGGGGATTGAATGCAACCTCAGTAAATTTGTAGACGACACCAAGATGGGTGTGAGTTTAATCTGCTTGAGAGTAGGAAGGCTCTGCAGGAGGATCAGGACAGGCTGGACCGATGGCTGACATCCACTCTCATGGCATTCAGCAAGGCTCGTTGTGGGGTCCGGCACTTGGGGCACAACCACCCCATGAAGCGCTACAGGCTAGGGGAGGAGTGGCTGGAAAGCTGCCCAGCAGAAAAGGAGCTGGGGGTGCTGGTCAACAGCCGGCAGTGTGCTCAGGTGGTCAAGAAGGCTAGTGGTATCCTGACTTGTATCAGGAACAGTGTGGCAAGCAGGACCAGGGAAGTGACTTTCCCTCTGTACTTGGCTCTAGTGAGGCCTCACGTCAAGTTCTCTGTTCAGTTTTGGGCCCATCACTAGAAGAGGGGCATCGAGGTCTGGCTGGGCGTCGGTCAGCAGGAGGTGAACCATTGACTTGGGCATCACTTGCTTTGTATTTCCCCGTTTTTGTTCTTCTTCCTCTTCTTCTCCCTTCCTTTTCTGTCCTATCAAACTGTCTTTATCTCAACCCATGAGTTTTTACCTTCTTTTTTTCCCAGTTCTCTCCCCTATCCCATCATGGGGGGCTGGAGGGCAGTGCAGGGAGTGAACAGCTCTGTGGGGTTGAGCTGCCTCCCGTTTCCACCACGATGGCTTCCCAAGCAGTGTCTGCTTTTGGAGTTCCTGATTAGCATACTACCAACGTGCCTCTCAGTAGGGCACAATTCTTTGCCTTTAAACTTCTCTTGCAACTTTCCCCTCCTCTGGGCCAGCGCAACAGAGGGAGCCTGTTGGAGGGCCCCGGAGGTCCTTGGGGCCTGGAGGGGGGATGCCCTCAGGCTGAAGCTCGTTGCCATGGCAACACAGACACGTTTGGCTACAGGTGTGGACCACTGTCACAGTGGCCATCACAGCAACCTGCTTATGTCACAGCAGCCACCACTACCCCACCTTTCTTTCTGGGCCCTATAAAAACAGGAGCCTCACAGCTGGCCCACCACTTGCCAGGCTTCGAGGCTTTCTAACGCCAAGCATGCGTGGAAGCAACAGGAAGCAGAGCGAGAAGACGGGTGGCTGCCCATCTTGGAGGGAGGTGATGAGGAGACTGGCTCGGTTGTCAACATGCAAGAAGGTGAGAAGGCTGTGTCATGGGAAGACAAAGCAGAACAAGAAGAGGAAGACCTGCTTCATCACAAGAGCAATGGCCAGCATTCGTATCACCAGTGGCACGCAGAGCATGGCTGTGAAGCCAGGAGTGAGCAGCACGAGGCCGCGACATGTGCTTTGGCCAAAGAATGGTGTGGGACAATGGCATGCCAATCGTCATGTGAATGACTGGGGCACGGACTGCCAAACAACCTGGAAAAGCCCATGGAAGTGGATCCACCATGAGATGAGGAAGAACCCATGGAGGTGGACTGACCAGCAGAGGAGGAAGAATGCATGGAGGTGGATCCACCGCTGAGAGGGCAGACATGGAGCTACCCTGGCATGTCTTTGAGGTCCACCATGCGAGAAAGGCAAGCTCATCGCAGGAGCGCCCGGCCAGGTCCCTATGCACAGCGTAGCCTCCGCACCCACCATTTACTTGGGCAGAACCACCACTATGGATATCTTGTGGACTCACCTGCAAGACATTGCAGACATAAATAATTCATTTGTTGATTGTCGAGGCTGTGTGAGCCCTTCTTTCCCAACCCCCGTCCCTCTTGAAGAAGTAGCATCTCTTCTTCATGGAGCCCCAAGGGAGAGGGGAGGAGGGGACCTGACTGCTGTGCTGGTGTCACAGGAGGAGTTCCTCAGAGGGCCACCATGGGCCTGGGGAGGGGGGACGCTGGGAGGTGTCTCAGCCTGGGGATGAGAAGGCTAAAGAGAGGGTGCTTGAAGATGCAGTCAGAGCCTCTGTGGCAGTGCTCAAAGCATTGCAGCAGACTGAGCAAAGAAGTGAGAGGGGCAGCAGTTCCTCTGGAGAAGGAAAGGCTTCAGGTCTGCTGGAAAGGAGTGCTGGAATTCAGTGTTAGGGTCCCTTTGAGATGCTTTGTGAGGAGCTCTTCCCAAGATGGGTCACTAAGCAAGAAAAAAAAACACCAACACCACCTCCTGGTAAAAATGCTCTCCTCTCCTATTTGGCACTTTGGGGACTGTGTGCGGGCTCGTCTCCCCTTCTGACTGTGGGAGCCCTGCTGTGCCATCCGCCAGCCCTCCTGAAGAAGTGGCATCTTGTCCTGGTTTTGGATGGGATATTGGTAATTCTCTTCACAGTGGCTGGTGTGGTGCTGTGTTTTGGATTTCGCATGAGAATAATGCTGATAACACCCTGATGGTTTAGTTGTGGCAGAGCAGTGCATACCCAGAGCCAAGGACTTGTCAGCTTCTTGTGTTGCCCTGCCAGCGAGGAGGCTGGGGGTGCAGCAGGAGCTGGGAGGGGACAGACCCCGGACAGGTGACTCAGACTGGCCAAAGGGATATACACTGCTAGGCTACTCTCCATCATCTTTGGTAAGTCATGGGCATCGGGAGAGGTGCCTGAGCACTGGAGGAAAGCAAATGTCACTTCGGCTGTCAAAAAGGGCAAGAAGGAGGACTCGGTTAACTATAGACTGGTCAGCCTCACCTCCATCCCTGGTAAGGTGATGGAACAACTTATCCTTGGCGTCATCTCGAGTCATATCAAGGATGAGAGGGTCATTAGGGGCCGTCAACATGCCTTCACCAAGGGGAAGTCGTGCTTGAACAACCTGATAGCCTTTTATGAGGATATAACCGTGTGAATAGATGACGGAAAGGCAGTGGGCATTGTGTATCTTGATTTCAGTAAGGCCTTTGACACCGTCTCCCACATTATATAATAATGTAATCTTTTTTTCTTTACATGAATCTTTTTTTTTTTTTTTCATTTATTTCATACTCATTCTTGAAATTTAGGTAAGTCACAGCCTGTGAAATTTCCATCCCACATTTGTGGCTGAATCTTTTTTTTAGATAGTGTGTTTTTGCTTTTAAGCTCATCATTTCTGATTTCACTAACCTGTATTTTTTGTAGAATTAGCTGAGAATGATGATAAACATTTAGAATACCAAGGCTGTTAATGTAGTTGGTCTATAAATTTAGAGAAGAATAGGCCTGTATTTTGGGATATAAAAACAAAAACACAGCAGTGTTTAAGGGTCCGTCTCTGGAACCTGTTAATGTTTGAAATGCCAGCATAGATGATCTTTGCCTAAGTAGGAAACAGCATTTGTCATTTTTAACTTGATACTGAGTTCCACATAACACTGGTGTGTAAAGAGAGGGTCAAAATTATGTATTTCTGAGAACAAAATCTAGAGTGATGCTAACATGACTGTTTCAGGCTCCAATAGACAACACCTCTCAGAGGCTCATTTGTATAAAATCCATGCAGTGGAGCCCTAATTGGTACTTATGCAGAAATCTCTTAATGAGATTCCTCTCCATGAATCTTTGGTATATGTTTATATGTAATTAATTTAACATTGAAAAGGCAAAACCATGTATTTTATTTAATTGCTTCTGGTGATGTTTCTTCACCATTAATTCAGAAAACCACACGGTCTTAGAGAAACAGAACAAAGCCACCCAGTGCTTGCAGGGGTTCTGTGTCTCATATTGCTGAACGATAAAGTGGTTTCTGAAAGGACAAAAGTCTCCTATCTTTAAATAAAGGCAATCGTCAAGTCAGTAAATTTTCTTGTAGGTTTTATAGCTATTAAATAGTCTGTAGTAAGTGCCATTATGTAATCTCTTAAACCACCCTTTGTGGCTAGCTGGTTTTCCCTAGGGGGCATAGATAAATAGATTTCTGTAACGCTCTTGTGCAGTAAAAACTTGCAATCTCCAGATACAAAGCCAGAAAAACTCATTTATTATTACTAGAAAGAGAATGACTGGGAACATTTCACACATCTCATGGTACAGTTGTTCCTCAGAAGTCCTAGACAGGTCTGTCAACTCTAAGTAATCAGTCAGGGTACAATGATATCTGCTTTTATAAATACATGCTTTGAAAATTATTTCGAACTACTAATGATCCAGTATGGTGCCAGTTGGAGTTCATGATGCCCAGGAATATCAGTAGGAAGAAATGTGAGCTATTCTTTAAGCATTTTTAAAAGAAGTAAGCAATGAGCAGTATTTTCCTGAAGAGATATGTGGTTACCATTCTATATCCAGCATAGAACTCCTCTGTAAAGGAAGAAAATACATTTGTGGTTCATCATGTCTGTCTTGGCATTCTTCCCTGTAAGTACCTGTAGGAATCCTTTGCCCTACTTAAGCCTTTTACGCATCATTGGAGCTGAAAGTAGCTGAAAAGATTTGGTCATAGAGCATAATACTTGCAAACTGCAACTCGCACTGAATGCCTTGCTCTCATTTCCAAACGGAAATATTTATTTCATACCAAAAAAATGGCACTATCTTCACTTTTGGGAGATTGCTTTATCTATGCCTTTCACATATGAACACAACACTTTGGGTTAAAAAATATTTGAATCAAATAAACAGTGACTAACAGATACTTTTGGTCATATTATAAAATCCTAGTTTGGCTGGGAGTGAGAGAAAGAAACACGGCATTTGATGTCCACATGGGTTTGCCCTCTCTGATCTTAAGGTTTTTCAATATGGTTCCCTAGGTCACTCCAAAATATGTGAAACCAACTTTTCTACTCCTATTATTGCTATTACTTAACACTTCAAATCTATACTAGCAGAGGGAAAAAGATATTCTTGCCGTCACTATAGCTGGGTTGTTAGACTGTGAGAGTGCACTGTAAAAAATGTCTATGCCATGTTAATGCCTTTTGATCTTTCAGTTGCTTTTTTAATGTTGTACTGGGTTTACATAGCAAAGGTTTGGTAGCAGGGGGGCTGCAGGGGCAGCCCCTGTGAGCAGAGCCCAGCAGCTGCCCCATGTCAGATCAGAGCCAGCTCCAGATGGCTCCAAAAGGGACCTGTCGTTGGCCAGAGCCAAGCCTGTGACACTGGTTGGGCCTCTGGAGAGCAGATTTAAGGAAGGGAAAAAAATGAAAAGAAAAAAAAAAAAGCAGCTGGGAGAGAGGATTGAGAAAAAGGGAGAGAACCAGCCTTGAAAACCCCAAGGTCAGTGCAGCAGGGGGACAGGAGGTGCTCCAGGCACAGAGCAGCAGTTCCCCTGCGGCCTGTGGAGAGGCCCCTGGTGGAGCAGGCTGTCCCCCTGCAGCCCATGGGTCCCACATGGAGCAGATCTCCACGCTGCAGCCTGTGGAGGAGCCCCTGGTGGAGCAGGTGGATGTGGCCTGGAGGAGGCTGCGGCCCATGGAGAGCCCCCGCAGGAGCAGGCCCCAGACCAGAGCTGTAGCCTGTGGGGAGGAGCCCACGCAGGAGCAGGGGGTCTGTGGGGAGCTGCCATCCATGGGGGACCCGTGCTGGAGCAGTTTGCTCCTGAGGGATGGACCCCGTGGTGCAGAGCCATGTGGGAGCAGTTCTTGAAGAGCTGCTGCCTGTGGGCAGCCCCCACAGGCTCAGTTCAGGAAGGATGGCATCCCATGGGAGGGACCCCACGTGGAGCAGGGTCAGAGAGTGACTGTGAAGGAGCGGCGGAGATGACATGTCAGGGACTGACTGCAGCCCCCATTCCCCATTCCCCTGCACCACCCGGGGGGAGGACGTATAAGAGGGTGGATGGGGAGAAGGTGTCTTTAGTTAGTTTTGAGTTTCTCGCTGCTCTAGCTTGTTAGTAATAAGTAATAAATTACATTTATCTCCCTGTGCTGAGTTTGTGTTGCCCATGATGATAATTGGTGAGTGGTCTCCCTGTTCTTATCTCAACCCTTGAGCCCTTTCCATCGTATTTCCTCTCCTTTCCCTTTGAGGAGGGGGAGTGAGAGAGTGGTTGTGGTGAAGCTCAGCTGCCCAGCTGGGTAAAACCACCACAAATATCTAGCTTGGTATGGCTGTGTTAGTTTTATGCTTAGTTGTTTTCTTGTCCATAAATACCATTTCCCCCCTTTCTTTGATTAATATATCAGTCTTCTCCTTTTTATTGTGTTCTTCTTTTTCAATTTCAAAGAATAAAATGATACTGAGGGATAATCTACTCTCTCTGGTTTTTCAGTGGAGAGCATGATGGAGCAGTAATGGGATAAATCTTTCTCTTCTTGTGTAAAAAAGAAGTGTGAAGTAGAGACTACCCTCGAGCTGAACAGAGCTCATCCTTGAAACCACACAGAAAAATACTGTATTTTTGATGTTACAAGCCCAGGGGAAATATGGGTACAGACTGTGCCAAATCCTTCTTCCAGGAAATTCAGTTCTTAATTAATTTCTGTCTGGTATATGAGTAGTAGAAAATTTAGTTTTAACTATATTTATACTAAGAAAAGTAGCACTTTTAAGTGCAGCATTAAAAAGATCCGTTTCTGACATCATAAAGAAGGCAAAATAATGTTACTCTTAGTCATTTTGAGGTTCAGGAAGAAGGTAGCCCTTTCAGATCCTTTATTCCACGTCAATACTGTAAATCTACTTGTTTTCATACTTCTCTGCTTGATAAATAATTTGACTTATTCCTCCTACACTTGTTCTTATTTCAGATGTAATATGATTTGGCTTTTTGAAATACATAAAAGTATTAAGTGATATGTGGAATGAGTAATAGTGACTAGGATATTGTTTTATCTTGCATTATATCTAGTAGTATGCTTATTAAGAGAAGCATATAAAGTTTTAATAGCAAAAGTGCTAGGAAGACCTTCAGATGAAATTTCTAGCTTACTTTCTCAGAAAGGTTTTGTGATTGAAAACCATTACAAATGATGGATCTTGTGTATAGGTCTCCTCTGCATTCCATATAAACTATTTTTTTTTCTTTTCAACAGAAGATTGTTAGGGCAAACTATCCTGTTGGGTTTTATTTTAGATTTAGATTTTTTTTTAACTGCTTAAGAACCCAGCTTCTCTTCATTTTGTTACATTGCACCAGATTTTCTGTGTGGTGTTGTAGATTTCTTGGTTGGTTGGAGGGTTTTTTTGTTAACCTCTCTCTCTCTTTGAAAACCCCTTGCCCCTCTTTTTTTTCCCCATCACGCTGGTATGGGAAGTCCTCCAGTAGACTTTTGGACAAAATGGCTGAGTGCCAGTGGTCCCCAGTCTTCCAGTGTCTGTGGCCCTTGGAGATGTACGGTGCTACCTCCCAGCCAGGATCCTACCACCTCAGTCATCTGTGGCTGTGGAGCTGTTTGACGAGTGGACTATTGCTCTGTTCTATTCATTTTTTTTATTTTATTTTTTTATTTTTTTTTGAGATGCTTCTGTGTATGTGTTTCTTTCCCAGAGGCACTGCTAAAGTTAGCATAACCTTGCCAAAGTACTGTGTACTGACCTGGCCCCTGCCTGTCAAAGCCACCATCCAGAGCAACTGGTTGTGTTTACTCAGGTCTCTCTAGGTCCCCATGGCATTTTTCTGGCCAGAAAAGATTTCTGGGAGTGTTTCTTCAGTTCAAAGCACATGAAACCAGATGCTCTACTGCACCTTTCCTCTGTTTGTATAGCATGTTATAGAGCATATGTGCTATTGACATCTTATATAGATAGTTTGGGTGAGCAAAACCTGCTGGAGCAGAAGTGTAGAGCTGTGTACATGTTGGAGGAATACTTATCTTAGTGTTATCCTGCTGGCGGCTGGGTCTCTGAACTGAATTATGCTCTGTACCTCACCTTGATTTTGTCTTGGGGGAGGGGAGGACATGTTAAAAAACAAAACAAAACAAAAAACAACCACAACCCCGCCCCCCAGAATTTTGGAGATGAGTGAAGGTAAAAGCTATTTGGTAGTGTACGTGTAAATGGAATATATCCTTCAGATGCATAAAAATAGATTCTTTGCATTTACTTGTTCTGTGAAGTAGTTCTCTTTTAAAGGAAATAAGACAGAAGCTGGCTGCTTGAAATCCCAGAAGACTTACCAGAACCAGATGTAGTTATTCTCAACATAGTGGAGATTTTGTGCCTCTCAAATGCTCTAATGAGGACCATGGCATATGCTTTTAGATGGAAAAATTAATTACTGTAGAAGCACACTTTAGACGCATCAGGAAGTTGTACGGAAAAAGTTTAGTTTTGTGAAAAGTCAATTAGTATTATTTTTCCTATCAGGAAGGTCTTAAAATCTCACCGAGCATCTCTCTTTTTCCCTCAGCAACTAATCAAATGCTTCAATATTTTCTATTAAAAATTAGGATCTCTTATTTTGTTTCTTCTTCTTAAAACATAGCAAGTATGAAATATCTTTGTGAAATGACTAAAAGTAAAATTCAATATAACCAATATATTTAGAGTGGAATTTACTTTTGACTTACTTAGTCCTTTATTATATGGATATATATGGAATCTTTATCCCAGTTACTGACTTAAATGGTCTCCAAAGCATAGCTAAGTGTTAATTCATCTTTTACTTAAAAAGCAATCTTCTGACAAAATAAAGCAGGAAAGAAATTCTACTAGATTTAGAAGCTGCTTTTTTTCAAAACTATTTGCTAAAGTTTCAGGGTTGGCTGTTTTCATTTCACTCGTAAGAATTCAATTTCAGAAGACTGAAGCTCTCCTCAGAGTTATTTAAAAGTCTGTCAGAAGTCTCTTGTGTTTCTACTAAACCTGCGGTTTATTTTGTAGTTGTATGGTTTTGCTTTCCAGATTTCTTTCTTTCTTTTTTTTTTTTTTTTGGTTATGTTTGTGTTGTAAATCAGCTTAGTTCAAGGGGAGCTGTCATGATTTATGGACAGAATATTTCACTTCAGAAGCTGTTTTGTTCCCTGTTGATTATTCTATTACTGGGTTTTCTGGATTTATTTATTTATTTATTTTTATTATTTTATATTACTGTGTTTAACACTTGAGTCTCATCTGTTCATCCTTTAACCTGCTATTCCCAGACATCAACTACTACTGTCTTTGTTGTATCCTTTCTCAGGCCTGAGACCTGTTCAGAACCATTTGTAACTCTTGGTATGTCTACGCAAATTAGATATTTTTATTCTAAGTGAGTGTCTGAAACTTTTATCTTATGGTGATGAATTTCATACTTTACAAATATATGAGGTGTTTATTGAGATGATTTAGTTCACCTACTTTTGAGATATTTAATGTTTCAAAGCCTGCTAGAAGAATTTTTGGGGTTGTATACTGCACAATGGCAACACAGCTGTCTCCTCAGTAGTGACTTGTTGAGTTACACACATTTTTGCCCTTGTGTTACTGCTTCCATTGTGCAAAAATGGATATGCCTGCAATTCTACTGTCCCAGTACTCCCAGTGAAGTTCTAGTGATGCCAGTGGGACTCAAATAGTGAAAGTGCTGAAAAAAAAAATAATAAAAAATCTAGAAGCAAATGGCTAATCTGCACGTTTGCAATGTTTTCCTGAAACAAGCTGTGTGTGAAGTTTGAAATCACTGTTAATCCCACTACTACCACCAGATGCAGGGACTAAATTAGTAACAGGCATTCTCTGTTTGATCTAGGTTATCTGAAGGAGAGCGGATATAATTACTGTTTCATTTAAAATGTTAGTATGAAGAAACACCATGGCATGTAGCATCATAAACAAGACAAAGAAAGAATATACTCCCTAAATTCAACTGATCCAAATAAAATAATTAGAAATGGATTAAATTTCTTTTTCTTAACAAAGACATTTCAAGGAGTAGGTGATAAGTTCTTCTGTGGGTTACTGTTCTAATATGTGATGTTATCTGGGAAGTGCTAGGAAGATAATGTTTTAATTTAGTCTATTAAATGCTTTCATTTAAATAGCCTAGGAAGCGGTTAAAGACATTATAAAGGGAGACTGTACACAGGCAGCTACACACTTGGTGGAAGTTCAGTCAATCTTGTTCCTCTGGAATCCCATCCAGAGTTTGCGTCTTTCTATTTTAAAATACACACATAAAATAATTGTCAAATACAAATCTGTATTTATTACCATGGATTATGGAATCTATGGTGGAGCCATAGTTTGGTGGTGCCAACTGGAGCTGAGCTGAGCCTGCATTAAGTAGAAGTGGCTGAGCTTGCCTTCAGAAGCAGTACCTTTCCTGGCAGCTCACGTTCTTCCCCTTCGCTAGCAATCTGTGACAGCAATTGGGTAAGCCTTAGGTTTGCATTATTTGCTTACGTGGAGCTCCCAAATCTGTCAGTTGCTTAAATTTTGGACCCACTGCTCTGTAACAAAAGATTTTAATACTACAGCGCTTTCCAATACTTTCTCTAGAGTCTGTTTTTACAATTCCTTTTCAGTAATTCCAGCTGAGTAACAAATGTGTCCATGTTTTAACTGAGTGCCTCTCAGGCTGTGCCAGCCGGAGTATGGCAGTAGGCCTGGCTCCTCCAAGTTCACAGCCTCCGGGGCCTCGTGGTAGGTTACAGGTCTCCAGGGTCACTCCACCTGTGGCCTATGAGCAGAAGCGACTAGCTGCATTGGACAGGGAAGTTGAGATATGCATCTAAATTGTCCTTTCCTTCAGTTTGGGATGGTAACCCTACTGCAGGGGCTCTGTAGAAGACCCCAAACGCAACCAGGACTTAGCTCAATCTCACTCTTAGTTGGTAAAATGGTAAAGTGCTTACATCCATTCTGTTAATCAAAATCACAATTTAAAAGCAAATGAGCCACAAGTGCTGAAGAATCCTTAATTTAGGGATAAGTTACCCCTAAGATGCTGTTCCTAAGGTGCCCGCCCATGGCTGCTGGGCCCGTCCATGCTCTGCGGTGGGGTCATTGGGGCCAGCACGGGGCAACCCCAGCATTGCCACATGCAGCAGCCCTGCAGGCCCTCAGAGGCACCACATTGTCAGGAGAACCTGGTACAAATGTATAATTTTATTTCAAAATCAGAGTCACTGTATATCCTCTGTGCAACAGAGAGAAGAGTAGCAGTATCTTCCATATGGCAGGCTATCACTAATTGTGGTTATAGGAGTAAGAGGTATTTCTCCTTTGTGTTACTGCTACCAAAGGAAAGCCCATTTCAGTGGGAGGACACTAAGGTGTGGTATCTGGGCAATTTCAGTGAGTAGGAGGGGAGTATTTAGAGTGAGTGAAAATGTGGTCGTGGTCGCTAACAAGGCTTCTGCTGTATCCTGACCTATGGAGGTAAAATGTTAATTTTGAGCCAAATAAATTGATTGTTTTTGTTATGTTAAGCTTGGTTTATGGTATTCTGTTAGTGGAGTTGGTAATTCTGGGTATTAATTAATAACAGAAAAAGATAATTAATATTAATATGTTAACTAAAAAAAGAAAATAACACCTCAGAAACAATTCAGTGTGTGGAATTTGTATTTCTCCCACCATCACAGGACGCTTCTGAGTAGGAGGGAATATTCAACCTCCTTTGTACAGCTGCTTTTGGAGGCCATCCTTTCTCTGGGTCTCATGGCCTGGTTCATTGTGAGCTTATATACACTGTTGTAGGCACAAGTGAAAGGAACAGAGTTTAATTTTGCATATCATCATACACATGACTGTAGGTGCATTTGTGTATCTATATATATGTGTATATATATTTGTGCATCTATATATGTGTATATACTTATTTATATATGCACTGACATATTCTATTAACTTTTCAATTCAACGTTGTGGCTCATTTTTCTAATCCCAACGTTATTTATTTATTTATTTATCTATTTATTTATTTTATTTTAACCATACTGAGAAATACACTATTGTGGAGCATGAGAATTCCAATCATTTTTACTTTCTACAGAAATAACATTTCTGGCAAGAGGGGTTGTCCTGTAATTGACTAAGCTGTGTTGTTTATATAGTGGTAGGTAACCTGTTATTAACTATTCTGATTTCCAACAGCCGTGCTCTTCCCAAATGTGCAGTGAGATGGTTCTCTAAATGTCATTACTATGAACTATAAAGCAAGAGAACAGTGTAGCTACAGATCACAGTAATAGATGTACTTTTAACATTGTCTGTTCTTTTTGCACTTGAGGATTTACCAGAGAGAAGCCTCAGAAATATAATCATCACTAAAAACGATCTGCTGAGGCCCTCTGTGCAAGAAAAATTATTAGCTGATGTTCAAGTACCACAGATCTTCTTCAAAACTCTCTGCTTTGCATTTTTGATTAAATGGGCTTGCCTAGCTTCACTTTCCAATTGTTAGGTCTTCGCATAACTCTTTTATACTAACTCTGCTATCAAACTTCTTTTCCCTTGGAGGTGTTTCCTACTTGTAAACAAACTATCCTTTTAATCTTTCAGACATACGACATAGATTAAGCTTCTGAAATACTGTAAAGCATGTTCTTCAATCTTCTGTTTATTCTTTTGACTATGATCTTGCTGTAGTATATTGTCAAACTTCTTTTAGAAGGTTTCTTCTGTCATACGAAGGGTGATAATCTCTTGCTTGAGTTTGATACCTTAATATTTAAGGTAAGGGCATATATCCAGCCTTTAGATGCTTTGTAAGACAAGTAGTATTGCATAATTGCTGTCTAAATAATAGACTTGGTTATTTTTTATGTTTTCTGTATGGTGCTGTGATGCAATGCAGAAGGTGCTAAAAAAAAAAACAAAAAACAAAAACTCAACACACACACACCCTCCCCAAACAACCACAACAAAACCAAACACACACAAAAAGCTCCTCTGTATGAACAGACTTGCCTACTGGCATAATCTGTTATAGAAACAAAACTTGTTTGGCCTTGTGTCTCCTAAAGACTGTATAGAATGGGACCAGTCACTCCTGTCACTATAGTTTCATTTGTAGTCTTAACGCATTTCCTCCCATTAGGAAAATAATAAGGTTACATCTGTAGTATGGGTGGTTTATGAATAAGAGGGAAGGGTAGAATCATAGAATCCTAGAATGGTTTGGGTTGGAAGGGACCTTAGAGACTACCTGGTTCCAACCCCCCTGCCGTGGGCAGGGAGGGACACCTTCAACTAGACCAGATTGATCAAAGTGAAGTGCTCTAAGAAAGTGAAATCTGATGTTTTCCTAAATCACACTCTAGGAAGCCATGGATCTTAGTTGGTGACTTGCTAACATGAAGGAAAATTGTATCTTCTCTAGGTTTAAGGTATCTATGTGTAGACTGAGAGAAAACAAGGCAATGTGAGGTTCTATGTAGATAATGTTACAAAGTATTGTCCTGGAAGGGTTAACAGATGTAGTTACTGTTTTTGTCAATAAAGGCATACATTCTGCAACCATTTGTAAGGTCACGAAGTACTGAGATAGCCTAACACGAAGTTTTGATTTTGATTCCAACCACAAAAGTATTTTTCATTGCAGAGTTTTTGTAGATTGGAAGGTAAATAAGTCTGTAAATAATTTTAACAGACTCCTAAGCTGTTCTCGTACATCTTGCTGCAAAATAAAATGCAGAATAAATGCTGTATGGAAATGTGTATATATTGTTTTTATGACAAATGTTTTCCTTTATTTGCCACCTGTGTCTTCAGCTGCATGCTCTGTCTGTTGCTTGCTGAATGAAGAGAACATGGTAAGAAAAGCAACATTCAGACAGTGATAAAATTAGTGTTATGGAAAAAAAAATGTTTACACATGCAAAGCCCTGTGTGCGTGCAAGGAAATCAAGTAATTGTGCACATAATTAACAGTTTGTATAAATGGTTGCCAAATTTTCATGGATGCTTCTGGATTCTGGTATACATAGTGGAAGTGCATACCATTTCTAGATGTAGACATTATAGCAGAGAGTCAGGGTGACCTGGAAGATGCTGTCAATATACCTGCTACAGTGCTCTCCACACTGCTGGAGCTGAACAAAACACATTATGTACAAAGCACTTCTCACAAAGCATGATCACTTCTTAAGGAGAAATGTCCTTTCCATTAAAAGAGAGAAAGAGAGAAAACAGGGAGAAAAGGATAGTCTTTTCAAAGACCTTTAAACAGTTCATGCTGAGCTTCACTTTAGGTGGAAGAAAGCATTAAAAAAGGCATTTGAGCTTTATTTGATGTCCTTTCATCTACTGATTTCCAATATATAAAATAAATTGCAAAGATTTAAAAGTGGATGAATTGGATAATACACTTGAGATTTAAACTTTTCTGTTATTGTTATTGGTTTAGTGCTTTTTGTGTGTGTTTTTTGTTTGTTCATTTGTTTTAGGATATTGTTGTAGGTTGTTTTTTTGTTCTTTTTGTTTTGAGAAATCAGAGTGAATGATGGCCGCATTACTTTGTTCTCTGATAGATGATACTAGCTAGCTGTCTTTTCAGCAACCAGGAAACCATGCACAGAGGAGTACCAATATACAAATATCTCTCTTTTTTTTTTTTTTTTTTTTTTTTTTTAAGTATTTTGAGTCTTTCTGGTACATGTGTATAATATTGATGCCCATTTGTTGGGTTAACATATACAGAAAAGAAATAATGCTTTAGAGAAGAATTGCAGGTGGTAGCATGAGGCAAAGATGAAATTACTGTAGCAAATCCATTAGGTGAAAAGGTATTTTCTACTGAATGATCTTTTTGTGCTTCTAAAATGGCTGACTTCCCTTTTTAGAATAGGGAATTTTAAAGCTAGGGGCTCACTAAAGAGAGAGATATATAATAAAAGATAAATGAACTCATGTTCCAAATTATTCATCCACCCACCAAAAGGAAGCATGCAAGGCATGGAATAGGAGAAATACGGGCATTGGGAAATGTCCATATGACTACAGTTAAATTCAAGATCTTGAAGTAGAGAAGTGATGTATACATTTCTGACTTAGTCTGCTAACTTTCAAAATCCCCAACAATGCTAAGTCTTGTTTTGGAAAGGAGAATAGAAATTAATGAAGGAGAGATTTTAAAGGATCATCAAACCTGTAATGATTCCGCTAAATACTCCTTAAACTTTTTGAAAATGCCTCAGAGGCTGGTTGTTGTTAAAGTCAATGGTAGGCTAAACTTGGAGGCTCTTCTCAAACTCTTCATTGCATCGTTAAGTGTTTAAATGCTTTTAAAATCTGACCCGATGCGGTTTCTTTTCTGTAATGTATGGAGTAATGACACTAGTAAATACAGTGTGTACTGCTATAATGAAAATTCATTTTATGATAACAGCAGTATCTTGTCACAGAAAGCTATAAATAAAAGCTTTTTCTCTGAAAGTTTCAGTTGCTTATTGTGGAGTAAATCAGGTAAATCTTAGAGTGGAAAAATGAATGGCAAATGTCTTTTACCCAGACGAATCATTACTGATATTTGTGGTGGCTTTTGTTTGTTTTGGTGGGGAGTGTGTGTGTATGTTTTATTTGGTTTTGCTTTTATTGCTCTTAATTACTTAAGAGACAAAATAGAGTTACAAAAACTGAATGAAACATGATATTTACACTTCAGGGAATAATGCTTCAAACTGCTTTTGGGATTCCTCCTTCTGCTTACAATGTGGAAATATTCAATATATAATTGTTGACTGCATGCAGTACTCTAGGCCTTAAGTTCCAATGTTTGAAAGGTGATTGGACTACTTTCGCTAATAAGAATTTGGAGTATCGGATGTCCAGTCATATGCAATCCATTCTGAATTTATACTAATCTACTTTCTGCTTTCTTTAAGAGGGTCTGTAGGAGGCTTCCCTTCTGTACACAGAAATCAAAGAAAGCAAATGTATTCCCAGAAGAAGAGCATTGCTTGTAACAAAGTTCTCCTGTCTCTCCGCCCAAATAAACCAAGAAGGTAAATCATTCAACCCTGTCATAATCCAAAAGCAATGAAACTATTTTATAAACTGTTTTTGTCGGGGAATACTTTCTCTAAAATATTTTGGCAGTGTGCAAGACACATCTGAGTTACTACTACTTTCTATTTAAGACTGCTAATCATGGAAGTGCCATGAAAATCCTGTATTTTTAGAGGCTTTATGTGAGCTTAATACGATTAATGCAATTGGTTGCATATCCTGCTTCAACAAAATGCTTAATCATATTCTAAGTATTCAGCAAGTTAGTAATTTCAAAGAAATCCCCCTACTATTTGGGGCTGTAATGAAAAGTGTTGTCCTTTGGATATGGCAGGGATGGACATGAATATGGGGACATGGAGATTTTATAGAGAGAGAGAGAGAGAATTTGAACAGCATCATTGAATTTAAAAGATTTGCTGGTGAGCATCCTGATAAGCACATTTTTGTGTGTAGGTATGTTAAATGATTTTTACAGCCAAATTCTGCTTTAATCCTTTCCAAAGATTCCAGAAATGCTAATAATGTGTAGGGCTTTAAAAAGCCACGTCCTCACTTTTCTTGATTTGTCTATCTCTGGTCTTGATTGGTATGATTCATGCAATGAGAATTTTCACAGAAGACGCTGGAAATGTGCAGATACATGCTTATTCCTGAATACTTCAGTAAAGTTTTTAAAGGTTTTGAAACTACAGAAATACTTTCAAAAACAAAATCCATAGTTTATTTATGTACCTGAAACATTGCATTACTGTGGAAGTGTATGGAAGCACAGTGAGTTCTTCTCAAATACAGTATCAGCCGAGTTGTTCTGGAACTTTGTGCAATCTTGTGCTAGCTCTCTCTTCTTTGTCTTTACAGTAGATCAATAAATGTAGTCTGACACTGAAGAAAAGGGCTTAAATTCTTTATAAAACATTTTTAGAAAAACAGTATCTTCTTTCTTCAGTGAGGAGATGATTGGTCAAGTGCATTTCCTAGAAAACTTAGTAGGGAAAGTATTTCATAGATAAACCTACTAGGAAAACTATAAAACAATCAGGTCTTTCCTTCAAACTTCTAAATTTTAAAGGATGGACAATTTGTAGGCTAGTAAGTGCTTACTGAAACATTTGAATCCATTGATCGAGATTGGACAATTTATTGTGTTGCCAAAGCAAAGGGATTAAAGAAAGTCTATCTGCAGTAGTTAAAGCTGAATCACATGGACATTAGCAAGTATTTTGTTAACATTCAGCTGAGCTGGGAAATAGCAACTCATTCACTTTGTAAGGAGGTACATTTGGATTTTTGTCTGGGGGAGAGACTAGACTTACCATATCGTAGAAACACAGAATGGTTTAGGTTGGAAGGGACCTTAAAGATCACCCCGTTCCAGCCCCCCTGCCATGGGCAGGGACACCTCCCATCAGACCAGGTTGCCCTAAGCCCCATCCAGCCTGGCCTTGAACACCTCCAGGGATGGGGCATCCACAGCTTCTCTGGGCAGCCTGTGCCTCACCACCTTCTGAATAAATAATTTCCTCCTAGCATCTAATCTAAATCCTCTCTCTTCTAGTTTAAAACCGTTAGACTTGTTTTGTTTTTGTTTGTTTGGCTGTTTTTTTTTTGTTTTTTTTTTTTTTTGTTTGTTTTTTTGCTTGCTGTTACTCTGCATAAATGTTTGAAGAAGTGCTGTTGAGAAACTTAATGAGAACAGTGGAAAAGCACATTTGAATTTTCTCCTCAGCCAAATCAGGGCAGATCGTGCTGCCCTTACTTAGAAATAGGCATCTCACTCTGCAGATATATTCTATGGAAAACAATGGAAAGATGTGTCAAGCAACCATTGAATGGTTTTAAACACTTTACTTTAGATGCTAGGATGTATATCTTCATAGGGTAAAAATTTGGTGACAGACTTCTTAGCAAGCCTTAGGGTGTTGAGTATGTGTTCAAACATACTTCAGTTGTTAATGGTACTTTAGGTAAATGTTCACTAGTGCTTGCAGTTGACAAGTAGGACGTACAGTACCATAGATACACCATTTTCTCTTCCTCAACTATACAAGCTGTATATTTTATATACAACCCTTTTGATTTCAGTTCACAGGCTCCTCTGCTTCTATTAAAAGATGCTCTTAAGATAATGTTATCTTTTTCCTTAATATCATCAAAAACTCTCTAAAATGGTTTCTGTTTAGTTTTGTTTTTAGCAGAAACTCTTTCTTACTTTTCAGTATTGTGGGGAAAAAGTTCATTTCTGTAACAGGAACTGCATGTGGTTACTGTTTAATTTTACTGGAATAAGAAAGAAAAAAATAATCTGTGTTTCTTCTGAGTAAGTTAAAATATATGTATCTCCAAAACCCAATTTCTATAGTTTTTAATGCTTCTGATTTGTCATTTTGGTGCTTTGTTACATGGATGGGAATCGATCTTTTCTATGTTTGTTGATGCTAAACGTGATACTTTCGTAATCTGTATTTCACAGCCAGAAGTACTTTTTTCATAATGTATCAAATGATCCCTTACCACACACACTTGCATTTTACTGACCGTAAAAATACGGAAAAAGAAAACTTCATACTAATTATTGTACAGAACTTCCTATGTAAACTTCTGAATTCCTGGAGTGAGCCCTGCTATCAGTGCTGGAAACAAAATGTTTGACACCATTTCCTAATGCTATTTAGCATATACTTCCCAACATACTTTTTTTTCTACATATATGCAAATTGCATTGATTTTTCACTAAATCTGTTTCTAAATTGACTTTGTTAAATTGGTACAACCCTGATTCTCCTGAATTAGAGTGCCTTAATTTAGCTTGTTAGTAAATTAAGCTAAATCAATATAATTCACTTATACTGATTTTAAGAGACTGAAATTGATTTAATTCCCTGGTGTCTATTTTTTAAAAACTATTGAGAAGAAATGTAGGGAAATATATCTCATTTTAAACATAACCGTCTCAGCTTTTTTTTTTTTTTTTCTGGAAGAGAAGAAAGAAGTAGAGAGTCGCCCAGACAGGATAATGGTTTTTGATGGTGTACATAATCTTTAAGTTAATAAATGTAGCCTTTTTACTAAAATATAAACAGTGATCATCCTAATTTCTTCAGTAACTTTGTCATACATGTATTAAAAACTTGAAACTATCTAAATTTAGGCTACTGATCACAAAATGCCCTGCAGGGTATCAGAATTACAATAATCGAGACAAATTACATTTAAATCCCTTTAAAATTACAAAAAATTGTTTATTTTTGCAGTTTTTATTGTAGAAGTATTCTTGACCAGAAAAAAAAAAAGTAAGATTCAAAACAGCCTATGTGGCATCAGATATATCTTCGGGTTTTGGCAATCAAAAGGCTTGTACTGAATAGCTGCACAAGGTAGATGCTCAGTACCTATATTTCAGAGACAGGTCCAGTGTTTTCACAGTTGGATGCTATATTCATGTATTTTTCAACCAAATTAATTTTAAGAGCATTCAGGTAAATACATTTGAATTAACACAATGTTGAAGTGAACTCAAATATTTGGTTTATGTTTGATGTTGAAAATCATAGTTTCTTTTTAACTGTTTTCAATTTCTTAGCTTTATTGTTCTTTTGATGGTTGACTTTGGAATATCATTCATGGTTTCCTCCAAGATCAGAAAAGATTATGGAAAAACTTGCACAGGTAAAAGAGATTCATCTCTTGTATATGTATGTCTGCAGTTTATAGTATTTAAAAAAATTTGAGAGACATATCCTACTTTGTCCATACTGATGCCTAGGTATAAAGCAAACAAAGTAAATTGCGTTTCCAAGCTAGCAATGAAAGGAGATTGGAGGGGTGTAGTGTATTTGTATATATGTTGTATTTGTAGTGCAGATATCACTGCACAGATACCAGTTAAGAGCTCTGGGGTGGCTGTGTGAGAAACAATACCGTTAGGAATGCATGGCAAGATCTGTGCATCAGTTAAAGGGCAATGATACCACGATCCACTTGGTCTCAACAAGGTAGCGAAAAGAAAAAATGTAAGTTCATAAAATAGTTTATTATTAATAAATTATTTATTGCCATAGACATTGTGTTAATATATATAATTGTATGTTACAGAATATAGTAACATAGGTATTCCTGTACACTATTGGATAATTAACTCACAAAACTGCCCTTTTGCTAATTTCTACTTAGAGTTTATTTCTGATAACAAATTTTGTTATAGTGCTCATGCTTCTGCTAACTTCCAAAAAGAATTCCATGGTAAACAGTTCACTTGATACCTCCATTTACATTAATGCATACTGGAATCTAAGATGTGGTAAAACCATCTGATACAAACCATGTGGTGCTTGTGATAGATGATGGCGTCTGTTGCTTATATAAACTTGCAAAGAGGGAAAGGCAGTTAATCAACATTCAGGGTTTACTCTGCATATTTGTTGTTTGTTTGGTAACAAGTACATCTGCCTAAAAACCAAGCTAACAAAAAACAAGCAAGGGAACCTGCAGAGCAAATAATACTCTATTTCATTATAGAGCACTGCTGCTTTCTGTTTGGCTGAACCTATCCCCTCTTCACATTCTTTTCTAAATATTGCAGGTATTGATGTGACTGTTCCAGGCATAGTACAAGAACATTCCTAGAATTTCTTTACTGTATGATGACTTTTAGATAATTAAAGCAGTTTTGATGGATGCTTCCAGGTGGGGGAACATGTTGTACTTGAAAACTGTGATTGTAGTGGTTCTACAGTATGATCCTGTGTTATTATCCTTTGTCATGTTTAGATACTGCAGTGGAGCATGATGTTGAATTTATTTCCTAAGAACTAATACATTTACTCTCTATTGAAGTGCCAGACTCCTTTTAAGTAAATTTTCTTTTTCTTTTAAAGGAATGAATTACAGCTTATAAACAGAAATGAATGTTCTTTCTCACTAAATTCTGGAGAGGTGTACCCCCAAACTTCATTTTGTGGTATCAATCTGAAAAAATACCTTCTCAAATCAAAGGGGAAGCATGGAACTTGCTTTCAAATATCTGAAAAGATTCTTCAGAAGTCTAAATTCACTTTAGTTAAGATTTTGATCTTCTAGTATTTTATCTAAGTTCCATTAATAGTGCAAGCAAGGTGGAATTACTGGTTTATTTCCTGCAGTTTCCGGAACAAAAAGCATTCATTTCCTTTCAACTTGAGTACAGGGGGCTTTGCCAAGGCTCCTACATCATTGTATATACCTGGCCTTTTCTGATGGCTTAGAATTTCTGATTTGCGTTTGCTAGTTGAACAGGGTTGGCATCTTAGAGTGACTGTAAATTCCTTTAAAGGAATGCTTAGTCTTTACTATAGATAAGGAAGTTGTTTTGTTTGGCCACGGTCTTTACATCCTCCCTCCGGTCGTGTAGGTTGCAGTGTGTTTCATTGCTGTTTCCTGTATCTATGCCATACCTTAGGTCTGATGCATTCCGTAGACTCTGTGCTGCCAACTACTGTTCTTCTCTTTCTTACATATCTATTTAAAGATGTGTAAAGTATCAGTCACTAGTTTTCATTAGCATGATTCATTGGAGATAAACTGAAATTTGCTTTGCCTTCTTGATGATAAATAAACAGTTTAGCAACAGTTGATCCCGATTTCGGGGGGGAGGGGAGGGGAAAAACCCTCTCCTCCCAAAATTAATAGAACAGTATCAATTAAGCACGGTAGATTTAAAGCAAAACAAAACTATCCCCCCTACGCCCCTCCCAAAAAGCTAGTTATTTCAGTCACACTTAGTATGTTGAAAATCGTACTGTTGAAACGGCAAAAAGATTTAACTGATACCTTTATAAGACGTTATGTGAGATGCTACTGTAGCAAGAAGGTTGATAATTATGAGATAGGGACACATGATGCCTGTTTTGAGAGTTCACTATACTGTGTCTGTTTTAATTCTGTTTAATAGTGGTTGCAGAAAACAGAATTAAAGGAGCCTGAGGAATAGCTGAGAGAAGCAGTACATTTTGTTATCAGTGTACACAGGGGATAGAGAATACAACAGGCAGAAAAAACTTCTGAAAACCTCAGGCTTGTTTCCTTCTCTTCCACCAGACACCTAGAACATAAGCTTGTGTGCTAAGACTGTTGTCTCAACCAGGAGAATTTGTGCCTGTAGTTGAACAGTGACAGCCTTTACCTGCAAATTGCGTTACAATGACCCTTTTGGGTACCAAATGAAAGCATGTGCAAAGCTGGCTGGGGTCACCTCTTACTCATTGTTCATAAACCACAGCTGTGATTTATTTTGAGTCAGATCAGGTGCTAACAATTCTTTTATTTTGCCTGAAACTTATAAAATTTGGTGATTGTTTCATGCTGCAAGCTTGGATCTAGTGGGGCTTGAGTCTTTTTTGGCCTTTATTGCTGCATCTCTTAGAATTTGTCTGAAGGCTCTGTGGTGTCTCCTAAGGCCTGGTTAGCAGTTTCATCGTCCACTAATATCAAGGGGTAAATATTCTGACCTGAGCATAAGTGTAGGGATACTTTCTTAGGAGGGGTGTTACTTTTGTTAGTGGATAGATTTTTCTCTTCTAATCTGCGTTTCCTGCTTGTTCAGAAGGGAAGGGGAAAATGACAGCCAGGCCCGAATCACCTAGGCACTGATGCAGCAAATTAAAACAGGTCTGCTCCTAGCTGAGGACTTCTGGATACTAGAAATGTCTTACAGCTATTAGGAGGATAAGCCTCAAATGCAGCTTAATATCTCATTTCGAGAGCATGCCCTCGCAATATATACTTGCAGTACAACTTCTCCCATTGTTAGCAGATCTTCCTCAGGCATGGTATTTTCACAGCACAAATCAATGAACGCTTCCCCCTCCTGGCCCCCAAGTAACTTTAAGAATTTATGAGTATAATTGAATCACAACCTTATTTTTTTTGGAGTCTGGAAATGAGTATTTGAAAATTGTTTCCTTATCAATGCATTGTGTGCATCGTTTACCATGTGTTAAATAGTGCTGTCTGTTTTGGAATCATGTGGTGTTTCACATAATTATTGCTGTGAAGTAATGAGTGCCAATGACATTAACTTGAGAAACAGAAAACTGAATAATCTACCATACTTAATTATGAAGCTCAGTAAAGAAAGGACTGTACCAAAGCAGTGAATTTGACGTTTTATTTCTGATAGTTAATCAGAAATTGACAAAAGTTCAATGAGAAATTGACAAGAATGAAGAATGCCAGGGCCTCAAGGGCCTACTAATGAAGAAAAAAAAGTGAAAATAACTGTTTTTGCAGCTACTGTGATCCATGCTTAAAACTTGCTTCTAACTCTGCACTGAGTGAGGCTGGGGATCTTGTGCTGGGGTGGAAAGGAAAAATAATTAGACTGTCTCAGTGCACCTCCACGTAGGGCTGAATTACACATGTGTGTTCTTATTTCTTGTTGAACACAGAGAATCTTTAATTAAAAAAAAAAAATCTATTATCTTGTATTTACTCTGAGTTGAGAGCACAAGCAGTTTCTGGAAATAGCAGATATTCTAGGTTAATACACTGTCTACATCTATTTCTGTACACGTTCTTAATGTAGTTGGAGATGCTGCCTAAGCCAGATGTGCTTTGGTACAGTTAAGTAAGATGCTGGATAAATAGGCAGAACTCAGGTGTGCTTTTAATGTCCCAATTTCCAAAGAACCTGACCAATTTTGTTCACACCTCAGCAAGTCTTTAGCTATCTATAGCAAGTTCATCTGCTCTACTGCTAAGTTCTCTTGAGCTCCTGACAGGATATGTTTTTTTCTGAAGGGGTGATGATATTAAGTGGACTGTGCCACATGCCTGATGGGGTGATTGATTCAGACTATGGTGGCTCCAGGCAGGGAAGTTCATTTCCTTTCGTGAAATGAGAACTTACGCTGGCCATTATGCAAATAAAAACACAAAAGCTTAAGCTCCCTGCAGCTCTCAGTTCACAGTAGTAGTTTATTAGGGAGTACATCTGTCTGGCTTCCTTCATCATCCACAATGAACTACCTAGTTGTCTTCTCCTGGGTTTATGTTTGCAGTCTCTGGGAACATAGCTGCCTGCTGGCACTTGCTGTTGCTAGAGCAGCAGGGGCTTCTGATAGGGGATTTTGACAAGCCTAATTGCTAGAAGTGTTGGGGCTGCCTGCTGCCTGAGATGGTCACAATATCCTGAGGCTTTTTTCTTTTCTTTTTTTTTTCTCTCCTCCTCCATTTTAAAGAAGAGAGTCCCTCTCCTAAATAACTAACTGGAACTGTAATTTAAAGTTCAGTTCTGTATACCTCTGTATACTTACAACTTTAAGATAACATTTCCTAAGAGATTTAACAAAAAATTGGCAATTTAGAGGCCAAAAGTCTTTATGCAAGATCTGACAGGCTACCTTATAACTGCTAAGATTTGTGGAGTGGGAACTGTTTGTAGGGAAGGGAGAGACGCTGGCTTTTTTTTTTTTTTAATCTTTCATCACAGCATCTGCAGATAGCAATATGCAAGAAAAATGCCTTGTCAGATAAGCCTAAAACTTATTTAACAGATTAGAATCTTTCCAAAATAGCATATGTTAAATGCCAAACATGTCTGAATGGTTATGAGCAAAAAGTAATACCAGGCTAATGTGATAAGATAAAATAAACAGAACCATTTTTCAAGTTGTACTCAGAAGTATGGACTAAAGCACTGCGAGTAGGTAGTTTAGGATATTACTTTGGGATTTGTAGCATCAATGAAAAGTTGTATTTATTCTTTCTTTTGGTCTCCTGAATTAACTGTCTGCATTACTGTATTATCGTATCGATAGGCCAGCTGAAGTAGCTGCTGCAGGATGGAATGAAAATGGGTAGATGGGTTTTACCTGAGGCTCCACAGAGGTGGTCTTTTTTGCAGTCAGTTATTGCAAAAGGTAAATCCATACAGCTAAAATAGCTGTGGTAGGGAAGAACACCCCAGCCTCTTCTGGGCACTTTCCCTGCCGGCGTCTCCAAAATGGGAGGTGGTAGATGCTGCTATTTATTAAGATATTTGGTGCTCTTTGGAAGTTCCTCTTGATCAGCCACCCCCTGCTGCTGGATTCCCTATAGCTTCCTGTTAGTTTCCGTGTTGGAGTAAGTAGCGCGGGGTGTTGTTCTGCACAGCAAATAGCAGGAGTTTTAATTGAGTGGTGTGGGAACTTCTGCAGTGCTAAGGCAGTGAGAGACTTGTAATGTTAGGTCTCAGAAAAGGCTGTATGATGGTAGTAGAAACTAAAGCATTGTGGAAAGGTTAGTGAGAGACATACATAGCAATTTTCCTTATATATGTATAAATAAATATATAAAAAATATATACACATTTTTTATATGTATATTTATTTTTGTCATGAACAAACAAGAAAAAAGCTAGATGATCTCAGAGGAAAGATGTAACCTTTCTAGTATGACCAGGAGACCACAACGGGCCCAACTTGTTGAGTCTGCAGACACACTGCACAAGGAGCCGTGTCCTTTGATTGAATAAATGACCAGGCTTGTCAGCAGTTGGCTTGTGTCCCACCACATCTAATGGGAGGCCGTTTCAGATCCTCACACCATCAACGATTGGGAGCTTTTCTCAAGTCACCAACTTGATTTATTCAGAGCTTCTTCTGCCAGCCTCTTTGTTTAGCTGAGTTATCTCTTTCTCCCTGGTATTTGCATCCTGATTTATTTGCAGGGAATGGTTCTATTCCCTTCTTGGCCTTTGGTGTGGTTAATCAAGCCAAGTTCCTTTAATTTTTTATTGGTCTACTTGCTCTCATCTGCACCTCTGTCAGTATAAATTCTAGAAAGATTAACCTTTGACAGAAGTATATGCAGCATTCCAAATGGGATTTTCCATCTAGCAGTCATATGCCTCTGGTGGACATAGGTCTGCTAGGAAAGCTTTGCTAGATATATCCAAGGATTTTTTGCCTTTTGCATAACTGTATCACAGTTTCCAGAACTGACCAATGATAGAAACAAAGCAGGCAATTGCCTTGGGTATGAGGCTGCTGGGAGCTATTAAATAGGAATGGTCTTCTACTAACATTACCCCTTTTTTGCCTCTGTTGTGAACAGACCTTGGGCTGAATTATTTTGTGGTCAACTAATATGTACAGAACTTTATTTGTTTTGAGGAGTTTAGGTAGAAAGATCTCTGCTCCTATAGATGTTGTGAAATTCTGACTTGTGTGTTACTCCAAGCCACAAAATTATACTCTTCTTTCTGCTTGGTACTTTGGTCTTTTCTATTAGGGTGCCTTTTAACTTTGGATAATAAGAGAATACTTCTTTCCTTATGTTTGGTGTGACAGTTATTTTAGATAGCATGACTTTCTGTAGTCACCTACATAAATAGATACATTGCATGGGATATTTGAGTGTTACTAGACCAAACCTTCTAAGTCTGGGTGTTATGCAACAAATCTACAAAGAAATTGTCAGATGTCTTTACCTTGTGTTTTCCAATTTTAGCTGTTTTGCTGTAAAGCACTGCTTTTCCTTAACCTATGGATGGCAACGTTTCCTTCAGTGTACTGTGAAATTCCTTGACTTTATCATTTTTAAGAAAACTTATATTAGGAGGAAATATCATTGGTGTAAAATAACACCACATTTAATTAAAGTCATGATGTGAGATACACTTGTGTTAAGTAACTGACAACTGCAACCTGACAACTGCAACCTAACAACATGACAGGTTAATTAATAGGCTGTGATATTAATAGAAAGGTAAGTTTTATAGAGAGGTTGCTTTTGTGGTATACCAAAAAGGAAGAGATTGGAGATCAGGCACACACACACACACACACAAAATTAATTAAAAAATATATATATTAACATTAGTAATTAGTGTCAGGTCTTCACTGTTAAAGAACTACACGATTATCTTTTTTAGGTGTTTGAGTCTTTTTTTTTTTAATTTAGAAGTTGATACAAGATGTAATTGTAGTGAAAAATGCATTCTGCAGTGAAGGATATCAAGCAGCTATGAAATGGAAATCAAATGTCTAATAACACATTTATATTACACGGAAACACGAGAACTCAAAGTAAGTAAACACAATACTGGTACTTATTTTTTAAAGCATAACTATACCAATAATAATTTACTGTTTTCTTCAGGGGAAGCAACAGTCAGGTCAGCTAGTTGCTTTTTCTCTCCTGTAATAATTGGCACTCACTGTTCAAGATTTTTGAAGTCTTGATGGGTAGTAAGGCTGCATTTAAGCTGAGTTGGTGTATTGATCTCACCTGGTACTGATTTTGCTGCCTTTCATGCTGCCAGCCCCTCTGCTTGCTGTTCTGTGCTACTCATTGCTCTGCCTCTCATCCCTCTGTCCATGCTTCACACAACTTTTCCCCCCACTCCCTGCACCTACTAGCTGTGCCTTTATCTCTCCTGCTGGCTGTGCTTCCTACTGCTTTTCTCCCTATTTTTTCACCTCATCTCTTTCTTCTCTGTGCTATCTGTTCTAGCCAACTTCAGCATTTTTGCTAGTGTGGTGAATTGACCCCAGCCAGCAATTATGCACCCACCAGCCAGTTGCTCCCCCACAGTGGGACAGGGGAGGGAATCAGAAGTGCAGAAGTGAGAAAAACACAGGAGTAAAGATGAAGACAGTTTAATGTGTGAAGGGGTGGGGTGTGGGGAAAAAAAAAAAGAAAATCTAACTGCTGAAAGAGCAATCACACACATCAGCAGCAGACCAGTACCTAGCTAGTCTCTGAGCAATGGCTACTCTGGAAAATCTGCCCACCTGGTTTTCCTGCCGAGGATGATGTTTTATGGAATGAAGTTGCCCTTTGCTCAGCTGGGGTCAGCTGTGCTGGCTGTGTTTCCTCCCAGCCTTTTGTCCACCCCAGCCTCCATCCCAGCCAGACCCAGTACAACCAGTAACTTTTATCTTATGTTTTAGAGGAGAAAACGTAGCACTGAAAAATATCCATGGGGTCTCATCATGCATAACTACTACTCTCTCCTACTTTTCAATAAATTCTTATGCTAAAGACAGAGCTTTTCTTTTTCCAAAATGTCTTGTTCTTTTCTCTACCCTTTTTACTGCAACGCTGGAAACTATTGACAAAGGTCAGTGTGACCATTTATCCCAGACAGGTACTTGAACTGTATATTACCATCAACACAAAACTCTTCCACTCTCTAATAGAAATGCCTTTCAAACGCATTGCAATACATTCAAAGCCGCTGTGCTTTAGACTTGCTCATTGGTTCTTTCCATTTGCTTCTCCTTTGCTTACCCGATTGTCATAAATAGGCTCCTCCATTTCTCAGCATCCTTCACCCCAGCGTTCTTGGAGATGAGAAGAGTTGTGGTAGAATCCCCTTGCATTTCAGTCCTCAGGCACCAGTCTTTCCAAAGGAAGGGAAACAATCTTTGTTTTAGTTTTAGGATTAGCCAGAGTCTTTTGAATAGGTATCAGGCTGAGAAAAACTTAAGAATGAAAGATGAAATCTATGAACCCTCTCAAAGGAAAAGAAATCTCAAAGGGATTATCTGCCACAGGAACTCATTCTTCACCCAAAGGCAGTTGGATAAGAGGAGCATTAGCAATGGTGTCATCTGATGAGAGTGCTCTGGAAGATGAATTTTCCTGTGGATAAGCTTTCTGGCAGGCTTTATGGTAGTTAAAGGTGGCACAAAACTTGAAACATGTTACTGCTTTTCCAGAAAAAAGGTGGGTTGTTGTGGGACAACATAACTATATGAGGAGCAAGTTTTTTTGAGGTAGCTCCTAGTAAAAGTGGTTTAAATACAGTTCTGCTTTCATTTCTCCACCCGTATCCTTTATAAACACTTAGAACTGTTACTGGATGGAAATCTTGTAATTGAATATGTGTTACATTCCATATTACTCAAGTTATAGATGATTGAGGTAACTGAGTAAAAGCAACGTATTCCCCACTTCAGAAATGTGTTGAATTTCTGCAGGTACTGCCTGAAAGATTGTAAGCCACAATCCTGCTGCCCGCCCTGTCTTGTGCTGCAGGGTCCAGTTGGAGGGCTGGCGGCTCAGGGCCAGAGGCAGCAGGAGTGGTCCTGGGAGCTGCTGCTAGCAGTTCAGGGCTTTCTGGTGTACAGCAAGACTCTGGGAGACATTTTGAAACCCCATTGGTTGTAGACAGCTTGAAGGAGTACACAGACAGCATTGCTGGATGTAAGAAGCAGGTTTATCTCTGTGTGACTAGGGTGTTTAAGATACATGTTTCAAGAACTGAGGCATGCAGATTTTACGGGGGGAAGCACTGAGAAGTACTGTGGAATACATATTCCAGGTGAAGATCCACCAGAGGTGTCTCCTTTGGTATGATATAAATATTCAGGATTATATTTTGTCTTTTTAGACAATATGCATACTTTGAAATAAATTTACTGAATAATTGATTCTTAAGCTAATGACTGCTACAACTTGTTAGCTTGCTGTTAAGGCATTACTGTTCAAAAAGGAAAAGTTCTTTTTTCTTTTATTTCTCTTCCAAATGACGTGCTGTGCAGATTAGATAAATGAAAAGCTCAATTTAGAACCGAGTTTAGATCACCTGTATGTGTGTCACGAGCAAAGCTTATCTGAATACATAAAAACTTACAGATAGATAAAAGGGGTAAATCCAGTGTATGAAAGCTCTCACGGAAACAGTAGATAGAGGTTAGGTGGTAAATGCAAACACTTTGGGATGAGATTGTTTGATCCTTTGCAGAAAGGTTAAATTTAAAAGCCCTTTTCGGTATTAGGAGCTATAATTCCCGTGGTTAATATTATAGGACTGTTACGTGCCTACAGTATTTTGGACTCGGAGAGTTGTCCATTATATGTTAATTAAGTTGCCTCCCCCCCCATTTTATGCATATCTGCCACTTGCTTATTCTTACTATTACAAACAACTTCTTTAAAGTACATGCAAACCTCCATTGCAAAAACATCGCTTATACTATTAATGCAACCAATTGAAATAATGTCATGTCTAAACTATTGTATTGAATTCTTTATTAATATTGTACCTTCCCTCTCTCCTACTTCCTACCTAGTTATGGGATTTTGCAGCTCAGAGATCTGGACTACCTATATAATAGTTCTTCTATGTAATTAAGAATATGTAACATTGCTAAAAATATACTGAAAGTATATTCACTTCTAGGAAGTCATTGTACAACTTAGTATGCTTCTCTGCAACTATAGACTTGGCATAATGTTCCACCTACATGTGGTGCTAATAAATATATATTCAGAGAGGAACAAATGCACTGTGATTTATGAGTCATTGGTAGGAGAAAAAATCTGTTTTACAGTAATCTATGTTTTGTCTTGCATTGTTAGAAGTAGATGGTTTACATATTAATTATTTTCATTTGTAAAATTAAAACTTGACCTTTTAGCTGCATGTCAAGATCTAATATTCATACCTTAAAATATAATAAATAAACCACTCCCTCATGGGCTTAATCCAGTCAGTGACTGAGGAATAGTTACTCTAATTCTCTAGTTTTCTGCAGGGTAATTAAATGCAAATGCTGTTGTCCTGTGTCCTGATTTATCAGCCTGTTTGTGCTGAGTCCAGTGAAACAAGCAGCATGTTTCAGAAGGTCTGTGTTACAGGGTTTCTTTGATTTTAACAAGGTATGGGGATGAGTCCACTGTCAAAAAAATCCACCTGGAAGCCATTCATTTATGGTGGATGAACTTGATATGTGAACTCTGTGCAAAGTCAATGGCAAATTTTGAAGTTTAGGTCTCTCCCACGTTTAAAACTCTTCCTAGTTTTGTGTATATTTGTATGAATAAAGTTTGGTAAACATGAAACACTGTAATTTAAGAGGCTGCATACAAGGCAGATTTGCTTGAAGCCCAAATTTGGGAATGATATATTCTGGGAATTTAGGAAAAATCAAGGCCCATTACTACTAAAAATACCGATTATCTTTTTTTTTTGAAAATGCAGCCCATCTTCTGCAATGAGAACTGATGAAGATTTATTTTTTTTTTTGGTATCTTAACTCAATCAGTTATGCTTCTTCCATGCAAGTGAACAGGAATCAACTTGTCATCAAGTGCTTTTGCAATGTACCAAAAAAAAAAAAAAAACCACAGTAATTTCAATCATTTCATTTCTTGGTCAGTGCATTAGACAATACTTTTAATAGTTTTTGTCTTTTGCTCCTGTCACTGGTGTCCTGGGCTGCATTCAGAATGGTGTTTTAGCATTTGAAGGCCATAGTTCTCTTCTCTTTGCCCATCTTCCTTATTCTCAGTGCTCACAAAATCATTGATATGGGAATGGACCCTTGCTGATGACATACAAAATATGTTAGGCATAGGAATTGAGATGGCTAAGAGGCACGACTGGTTGGTTGGGGTGCTTTGTCTCTATAGGGGTAGCCTTTGACCCCACCACAATCTCAAACACCAGTAGCTCTGCTAAATATTAGAACTTGCTTAAAACGAACATCAAAATGACTGGCTTGATGGCTTTTCAGGTGGTTATTGTAAAAGTGTTTGCCATGGTAAGGCTCTTAGGGTGGTAGGTGAAATCATTATATCAGAAAGTACATATGTCGAAGCATTTAGCTTCAGCCTTGCCTGAGAAAATAGGAATGCTCTCCTTATCCTATTTTGCCCTTTGCTGCCTGGGCCTGTTACCATCTCGCTTGCCTCACTGACACAAAAAAAGAGACCTCTTTTTGAACCAAGGAATTGTTTCTGTACTATCCTGGCATGATAACCATGATGCTGTGTTTTTTTTCTTTTTTTTCTTTTTTCTTTTTTTTCAGAAGAGTAAATTTACAGTAATATCTATGAAAAATACCAGCTTTTCAACTACAGCTTCCTGTAGCAGGAGAAAAGACATTTTTTGGCGTTAAGGCATTAAGTTTTGAGGGCTTTAGCTCCTTTTAATTTTTGTTTGAACTTTTCAGGCTGTGTTGCCTTTTCTGTTGGTCTGACTGTATTTGTTTCTTCAGAATATCTTCTATTGTAGGTATTTGTGGTATTCCCTTTCGAAATAATGTTCTCTGAGAGTCCTGTTTTTGTTTATCAACCTGCTTCTTCCTCCTTGGTTCCATTCATGGTTTTCCTTCCCATCTCATCTCTCATATCCTACCTTAAATTGCTCTGTGCAACGAAAAACAAAAATAAATTTTTGTCCCTAATACAGTCACACTTTGGATTAATGTTTTCTAAATCCCTCCCTTTTGTCTGTTTTAAGCATATTCTAACTCATCTTTGCCTAACTTAGATTTTAAAATCTTCCAGGAAGCGACTTTGTCCTTTTATAGTCTTTCAAGGATCATGCAAAGTTAATGGGTTGTATAAATGTTTTATAATAATAGGCAGAGAGATCTATTTTTTTAATAATAGAAAATTATACATCTGTGTGAACATTCTGTGGTATTGCTGCTTTAAATGTTGACATTCAGGATCAAATTTTCTGAAATAATAGACATTTTTTCCTGCTTATCTGTAGGACCAATATGGTGCCTAAATATATGTTGGGCATCGATTATACCATGTAACGTGTTCAGACAGACTGCTAAATCTGTTTGGTTGCTACCTACACAAATCTTGCTGAAACCCCTGTAGACAGAAGGGCTTATATGTGCATTGCAGGAGCCTGCAAATCGGGCACATAAATACCTGTCTGCCCAGGAGTTTTCTTGCAAAATTACAGTTACAGAAATGGAGGTCTGGATTAACCTGGCATGCTGCAGTAGAGCTGTAAACAAAGAAGTCACACAGCTGCTCTCTGAATTAGCCAGAATTTTTGCTTGTATCAGACTGCACCTTGTGTAATCACGATGGCAGACTAAACAGATTTGTTGACAAGTTTAATATATTTCATCTGTTAAACAGTTTGATATTTATTGACAGGTGTAATATTCTCCAACTAACAAAGCACTTCTCAGCCCACTAACTAGCTAATTTGGGAAATCAGGGAAGCATCTCCTGTCCCTTCACCTTCTCTGCAGTCAAGCATCCAGAAAACCAGCTGGGACTTCTGCTTCCCACTTTCCTTCCAGTCTAGGTAGTGAGATCTGGGGGAGCAGCCCAGTAACTGAGTTGTCACTTTCAAAACTCAGGGTTCCATCTTGTAAATCAAATCCCTGGTTCTGGGACCATTGGCTTCGAACTAGCTCATGGGGTAGTTTGGTTTGTTATCGTGTGAGCAAGCTGATAAAACTAAATTTCTGTTTAGATTTTGTTGTTGTTAGAAAAATTCACTGTACTTTTTGCATCTGCTTTCATGAAAAGGCAGACATAAGTAGCTGGAAGCACATACAGGAAGCAATAACAAATTTAGGATGCAGCAAAGATGGTAAACTAAGTGAAAAGGATGTGCTGTGAGGACGTGTAAAGATTATTTAAGGAAGACATTTTAGCAGTCTCACAGAAAGTAGTACTTAACATTTGCAGGTGCACTGGCTGTCAGATCTTACACTGATTGTCTGCTGCAAGCACCACTGTCATTACCAGTAATAACTCACTGTTTCTAGTACATAGCTCAGGCTCTTCAGTTTTGTCAGTGATTTTGAGCTATGTTTCATATGAAACATTTTTTTTTTGTGTGTTTTTGGCTTACATCTATCAGAGTCTATTGGCACTTTTTTTTTTTGGTCTATGCTATCACTTAGGTGTTGTCCTGTTTATGTGGACATGGCTAATTTTCATTTGAGGAGATTCTGTCTATTGGATGGCTCTTCATCTCCCTCTATTTCTGTTGAAAGAGCCCTTCCTTGTTTCAACAGTGTTGAAAGAACAGCCTTATGCTTATATCTATTTTAAATGTGTATTCTGTAAGCTTTTATATACTAGTTTATTTATATAATGCAAGTAGTATGTATGTGTTTTTGTAAACACACAAAAAACATACATAAAATATATTTTTATGCGGACTTACTGTTGTCCTAACTGCTGTTTCCATAGACATTGTTAGAGGCTGCTATCAGTGTCAGGCATTTCTTTAAAGAAACTCATTTTATAAATTTGTCTGATAAATACAGAATTTTTCCTGTTCCGTATTAATGGCTTAAACTCCAACACAGCATTTACAGAAAAGAAACTAAATTCAGAATTATGTTAATAACATATCATCTGTATTTGTTCTCTGCTGCTGTCTTAAGCCTTTTGTGATAGGGCTCTGATTACATGTCTAAAAATCACAAGCAATAGCCTCCTTCCTTTTCCCATTTGTTCGTTAGCTACCATTGTTTATATTTCAGATTTCTCTGTTAGTCCTGAGTATTCTCTTCATACTCTTGGTGGAAAAACACATACCACTTCTCCTAGCACAGTCTGTAAATCACTGTGCCATTCCATTTTGCAGTTCCCTGTTTGAGAATGAAATCCTGACCCCAGGGAAATCAGTGGCAAAGTACATCAACTTCACTAAGTGCAGAATTTCTTCCCACTGGTTCTCTATCCTTTGGTCCCGTGGTTTGACACACAGTGCCCTTGTGTCAGGAATTCAGAGTGGAACATCTGTTTTCTGCTGTTCGCTACCTGATTTTATAAAATCTTACACAGAAGTTGGATCAAATTTGATTGTATGACTGACATCAAAGCTAATTACAGTCCCTTCCATAAAGTGAAGCCAGTGCAGATGACTAATTTTTATGTTAACCAAGTCTTTTATGTCACTAGGAGTCATCAGCACAAATACTTCTAGAGCCCAGCTAGCAAAGCAAAGTTCACTTGCTAATTGTTTTTGTCTTACTATCATGTCAAGACTCTATTGTAAGTACATTGTCATCTCTGTTCTTGTTCTTGCTATTTTAGACAGTTACTGAAAAAGATAAAGCTGGTATCGTAACATGGTCAAAAAAAAAAACACACACACACACAAAAAAATCAATAAAACGTATTACAACCTTTTCTGTTTGTGTGCTCTGTAAGCCCCTGAGAGATATGCCACATTGTTAAGTGGTTTGGGGGAACCCAAGTTTCTTCTTTTTATGGGCATAACTAACATAACATAACATAATACATACTCAAATATGTATTTGAGTAGATGTTCTTATAGTAAGATGCAGGGCATTGAGCTTCTTTAGAAAAGGATCAAAATATTCTTGATTACTATTTGGCATCCTTAGTTTGAGAACATTTTTTTCATAGAGAGGCTACTTGTGAGGCCTAGTTTTTGCAACAAATGCTACTCAGCATAAACAAGAATTGAGACAAGAACGGCAGAGTCTGACTCATAATTACTGTTTATAATGAAGAAAAACAAGCTGGCCAATTTGCAGTTTTGGGGAAAAAAAAAAAACATTTTCAATATCCTGTGGTGTTTTGTAGTTGTATTTCCTGTCATGATATATCAGTTTGGAGATACGTTTCCTCAGGTTTCTTTTGTGATTTTGGCCAGGTTTTTCTTTCCATGTTGTTTCCTCCTAACTTCTTCATGTACTACAAAACATGAAAAAAATTTTTTTTGCTCTCAGCCTTTCTGTGTATCATAACAACACCAGAACTTCAGTGTTTATTTATTGCAATCATTTACCAATCTTAATTTTTAGAATTGACAAGGGTAAGTTACATCCCTGACCTTAATTATGTATTCCTTGCAGTTAGTAGAATGAGTTCAAGTACTGTTATAAAGAAGGTATGCTTTTGTTAATTGTAACTAGTAGTTCTGAGAGTTATTCTGCCTATAAATCCTCATGTTTTCAGCCTGAAGAGTTAGTGAATATATATATATTTCCTGCATGTATAAGTGTTATATGTCTGTGTCTCTATTGATCTGACTGTTTTGTTTGAATTTTGCTTTCTGTAGACAAGGACACCTGCGCTAACCACCTGTGCTTTGCAGGCATCTAGTAACTTACAATGATTCTCTGTTGAAGATGCAATTACCTGTATGTAGTTGCTGTTTCTCAAACTGTTCCAAGCTATAATTAGTTGAAACTTAAATCACATTGCAACGTTTGTGTGTGTGCATGTAGGGGGATTCAACACGGAGTGGTGACATAGTGATTAGCAGCTGGATATGATCTTCATTGATCTCAGTAGTTGTTCAAAATAGCTATGGCAGAAGTGTGAGATGAGTTATAATTTAGTCTGTCTGATAATATTTGCTTTATACAATCATCTGTTATTCTGCTACATCTATTAAAATGTTTATTTTTTCAATTTTCTCTAACATAATGTATTGTCTAATTTTCCAAAGAAAACAGATATTATAGAACTCCTTAAAAATAGATATTCAAATGAGTGCCTATTGTAATACCTTCTTTATGATAAAATCCAAATATTGTGACAGAGTTGTACCACTTCTGGATGGAAAAAAATAATTAAGTATCTATTGGCTTGCAGTGAAAGAGTTGTGTCTCTGTTTACAAAATGATTAGATGAATTCTATCAGTCACTGAGATTGGAAGGAACATCTAGAGATCATCTAGTCCAACCCAGTTACTTAAGACTGTCTCCTGTCAGGGTTTGAATATCTTCAGGGATATTCACACCTGCCTTCCTGTGCTTGACCACCTCACAGTGGTAGCAAAAATAAGATGAAGAAAAGAATAAGGGGTCTTGGTGTTTTTTGTTGTTGTTTTATTTATTTATTTATTTATTTTTATTGTGGAATCAAAACACACCTAAGTGGAATTTCCTGTTTTTCAATTTGTACCCATTTACCTCTTCTCCTAGTGGGCACCACGGAGAACAGTCTGGCTTCATCAATTTTATTCCTTCTGTTAGGTACTTAAACAATTTGCTAAATTTCTCTTGAGACACAGTCCCATTTACCTCTGCCTCTTCTCATATGATCATAAATCTTCATTGGCCCTTTGCTGCACTCACTCCAACATGTCCCTGTCTCTTTTGTACTGGGGAGACGAGATCTGGATCCAGCACCACAGACAAGTCTCCCCAGGACTGAGCAGAGGGAGTTAAAGATCACCTCCTCCAACCTGCTGACAGCACTCCTGCTGATGCAGCGAAGGATGCTGTCTTTGCTGAGGGGGATATTGCTGGCTCAGGTTCAGCTGCCTGTCCGCCAGGACCTTCGGGACCTGTTCTGCAAAGCAGCTTTCCAGCCAGTCAGTCCTAGCCTGTAGTGGTGTGTGGGGTTGTTCTTCCTTGTGCAGGTCATTCCCTCTCCAGGACTTTGCACTTCTCTTTGTTGAACTTCACAAGGTTCCTGTCAGCCCATTTATCCTGCTTGTTGATGTCCCTCTGAATGGTAGCACAACTGTCTGGTGCATCAGCTACTCCCCCCTTTTTTGGATCATCTGTAATGATGATCAGTTATTACAAAGAGGTTAAACTGCAGGGGACATAATGTTGATGCCTAGCATACACTGCTAGTGACTGGCTTCCAGCTGGACTGTGTGCCATTGATCACAAACATTTGAGCCCAGCAGGTCAGCCAGTTTTCAGTCCTTCTCACTTACCGTACATTTGTCTGGTTTGTGCTTCATCAGGTGATCTGTGAATGTGTAATGGGAGACTGTGCTGAAAGCTTTGCTAAAATCAAGATAAAAACCATTACTGCTGTCCCTGGTTCCACTGATCCCATTCTCTTATTGTAGAAGGTTACTGGGTTGGTTAAAAGTTATTTCCCCTTCATAAATCTGTGCTGGCTACTCACAATCACTCTCCTGTCTGTAATACTGAAAGCCATTTCCATGCTACGTGCTCCGTCACGTTTACAGGGATGCTGGTGAGGCTGACTGGTGTGTGATTCTCTGGATTCACTTTTTGCCCTTCCTGGAGATGTCACTGACGTCCTTGTAGTGCTTTCTCGTAATTTTCAGGAATCTCCCCTCTTTGTCATGACCTTTTCATGACAACTGAGTGGCCTTGCAGTGACACCAGTCAGCTCTCTGGGCGCTCATGGGTGCATCCCATTGGTATTTCCCCATATGTGTCCAGTTTGTTTAACTGTTCCCCAGCCAGATCCTATTCCCCGAGTGTAGTTCTTCCTGGTTCCAGAATGTCCTGCAGGTCTCAGGAGCCTGGGATTCCTGAAGGCTGATCTTACTGGTACAGGCTGAGGTGAAGAAGACATTGAGACCGCCAGCTTTTCCATGTTGTTTGTGACACAGTCCCCCACTTGATTCAGCAGTGGCTCTGTATTTTCTCTAATTTTCCATTTGCCGCTGATGTGTACCTACAGAAGCCTTTCCTGATGACCTTCATGTCTCTAGTCCAGTTCAGCTGCATGTGGGCTTTGGCTCTTCTATCCCCATCCCTGCATTCTCAAGCAGTATCTATATTTCCTCGGAGTTAGCCTACACTGCTTCCATCTCTTTACATGCTTTGATTCTATGTTTGAGCTTGGACAGTAGCTCCTTATTCGTCCTTTATTTTCTTGAGAGAGAAGAACCTGCAGATACCTCTCCCTTCTCCACTCCCTTCCTCTCCTCTCCCATCCCCTCCTCTCCTTTTTCCCCTTTTTGCCTGTGAGGTGTGAGGGTGTGGGTTGTTCCCCTTTATACCATTGTATAAAAAGACAGTGCTAGAATTTCATGAATTGGTTATATGTCATCACATAAATTAAGCTGTTTGAGAGGTTGCTGCAGTCTGACTTCCACGAAAGTGAGATAGTCTCAGAGCATTTATGGGTGGAAGAATTCCCTGGAGATCGGGTGATATATGTCCCCATTTCCTGATGGTCTTAACTGAGTATAACAACAACAACAAGTCCCTTAAAACTACAAACTGGTTATTGTGGTTACATTTATTTCTAACTGGAACTATAGCCAACGCCCAAAAGGAGAGTTTGGCAATATGTGATGTAAGTTTGCATATCCCATTTCTTCGTGGACAGATTTACCTGATGCTTGCTTATGTCGAAGCTGAAATGGAAATCCATTTTTGCAAATGTTTTAATACATCCATTTATTTCAAGTTGGTAAAACAAATTTATTGCTATGGAAACAAGATTCATTTTTTAATAAACCAAGGCACAAAACTAATTTAAAGTAATCTGATAAAAATAAGTTAGAAAGAGGGAGACTTTAGGTAATGTACTGAGCAGGAATACCCGTGTGCTTCTTACCAGCCTGCAGACCCTGCAGTATGTGATGGCTAACTTGATAGTCCAGGTGTTGTGAATTTTGTTTGTCATGCTGTGCTTCTTTGGGAATTGAACTGTTCACTCATGTCACAGAACCAACAGAGAGGGATTTTTCTTATTAACTGAATCCCAGTAAGGTAATCATTATAGACTTCTTTTAAATGGTTCTCTATATTTGGTGTGTATTATACATTCTACCTAAGAAAAGCCTTTGGCTAATCATAGTTTAATGACCTAGGAGACTTTAAGGGAACTATAATTAATATTCAGAAAGTTGTCTTTATTTTCTTACGGCAGTGTGCAGTTTAGTTAAAGGGAACGGACTGAAAAACAAAACATTAAAATTGGTTAAACATGAAATATGTTTGTTTTGAATTGAAATCTCTTAGTGGAGCAAGAGTTATTTCAATAAAAAATAGGTGCTTCTAAAAATTTAATAAGGGCCTAGTCATTAAAACATTTTAGCTTCTGAAAATCATTGTTTTTCTACTTAAATTTTTTCATCAGTTCCAGCATGTTTAAGTGTAAGGATTCGAAAGAGTCACTTTAATTTTCACTCAGTTTGTAAGGAGTCAATTTGTGATAGTTCTGAGTTCAATAAAGAATTGAGCTTGAGTATTCTCAGTTGAGAAAATACTCACTTGAGTATTTCTCGGGGTTGTGCAAAATACTCTTCATATATGCTATATACTCTTCATGTATATTTAAAGAGCAGCTCTTTATTGCTTCTTGTTATATTACTGGGGGCTTCTGCTGCTGTACTAGAACACATCCATGCTTTACCATACAGTGCAATAGAGACCTGTGGTCTCTTGACGTGAACTGCATCTGTAATTGAAAGTTAACAGCACCATTATGTTGTACCTTAGTTAATTAACTATGAGTGGCAGGTATAATTAGCTCAAGACTACTGCCATGCCAATGTATTTTATGTTGCATAGAGCTTAATCTGTGTTCCACTTTGCAATGCAAAAGTGACTAAGAGGGTAGTTTATTGTTGAAAACACTGAGTATTCAACTCAGTGGAGTTAGAATGATGATGTGATTAAAAATCTATTAGTTGATGCATATCTAAAACATGACAACTGTTAGCTACCTCTTACACAGTTATATAATTTTAAATTCCAGGCCACAGAACAACTCAGAAGATTCCACAGTAAGAGGAAGAACCATCATTTTTAAAAGTGCGTATGTGTATATATAAAATATATATATATATTTTCCCTCATCCACTAAGCGTGTCACTTTGTCATAGAAGGAGATCAGGTTTGTCAAGCAGGACCTGCCTTTCATAAACCCATGCTGACTGGGCCTGATCGCCTGGTTGCCCTGCAAGTGCCACGTGATGACATTCAAGATAATCTGCTCCATGAGCTTCCCTGGTACTGACATCAAACTAACAGGCCTATAGTTTCCCGGGTCTACCCTCCGGCCCTTCTTGTAGATGGGCGTCACGTTTGCTAGCCGCCAGTTGACTGGGACCTCCCCTGATAGCCAGGACTGCCGATAAATGATGGAAAGCGGCTTGGCCATCTCCTCCGCCAGTTCTCTCAGTACCCTCGGGTGGATCCCATCTGGCCCCATCGACTTGCGTACATCCAAGTGCTGTAGCAGGTCGCCAACCATTTCCTCATAGATAGTGAGGGCCACATCCTGCTCCCCATCCCCTTCCACCAGCTCAGGGTACCGGGTATCCAGAGAACAACTGGTCTTGCCGCTAAAGACTGAGGCAAAGAAGGCATTAAACACCTCAGCCTTTTCCTCATCTTTTGTAACTAAGTTTCCCCCGCATCCAGTAAAGGATGGAGATTCTCCTTAGTCCTCCTTTTGGTGTTGATGTATTTGTAAAAACATTTTTTGTTATCTTTAACGGCAGTAGCCAGATGGAGCTCCAGATGAGCTTTGGCCTTTCTAATTTTGTCCCTGCACAGCCTCGCAACATCCTTATAGTCCTCGTGAGTGGCCCGCCCTCTTTTCCAAAGATTATAAACCCTCTTTTTTCTCCTAAGCTCGAAGCACAACTCTCTGTTCAGCCAGGCCGGTCTTCTTCCATGCTGGCTCGTCTTTGGGCACGTGGGGACAGACTGCTCCTGAGCCATTAAGATTTCCTTCTTGAAGAGTGCCCAGCCTTGCTGGACTCCTCTGCCTTTCAGAACCTCCTCCCAAGGGACTCTGCCAACCAGTGTCCTTAACAGCTCAAAGTCATTATAGATAATTCAGCCAAGGAAGGATAATACTATCTCTCTGCTATTCCCCATTGACCCACCAAAAGATGGCCCCAACGTTTTGGCAGGTAAAAAAAAAAAAAAAACCAACAAAACACTTTGTAAAACGTTATACTCAGAGGCTTAGTATCGAGGCATAGAAAAGCTTACTATTGAAACAGTCACAATTAAGTCCTGTGCAGTAGCTCTCTGTTTGCCTGAGCATCTCCTTTCTGAACCCAGATTTTCTATGAATGTTTTTTATTTTGATTTTCTCATTGAGCAAAGAATTTTCTCATTGAGCAAGTTCTGTAAATTCTGAGAAGGGGAAATCATTAATACATATGTGTGTGAACCTCTTATCTTTTCTTATCCATGCATACCCATGTTTTCAGTTTGAAACAGTGACAAGTTATTTAAAGTCTTGTCTGAAGAACTTGGTTACAGATATGCCTATTTCAGACTCAAATTCCATTTATGTGTGTGTATATATATATATATATTTTCCTCTCGGTTATAGATAGTGTGTTAATATTATGACCCACAGAGGATCTGATTTGAAACATTATTTCAATTAGTCTCTCTCTCTAAATATCTCAGCCACTTCCATGGTATTGGTGTGTAAGAAATCCTGAAGGCAGAACCCCTGGGGGAACAGCAAGGGTAGGTAAGGTGAGATGTTCCAGGACTTCTCAAATTAAACTAGATGTTTTCTTCACCTAGATTACTAAGTCCTTTCTATCTAGTTGTTCTTCAGAACAGCAAAATTCTGCTTCGGGATTCCCACTTGGACTAAATTTCTCTGTTTCTTGAAGTGTTTCTGAAGACCACAATGAGTCATTCTTTAACAATAAAATGATGGTATAAAAGTCAACTGTTATCTTGAGGAAAACAAACAAACAAAAACAAGAAAAGAAATAAACATGCAGTTGTTAGGAAAGCTGAGATTTACCCATAAGGAGGTCAAGATAGTTTTCGTAATACATTTTGCATTCAGTTGAACATGAATCCGAAGGTCTCCAGTCATTGAGGGTTCCTAATAATCCATATGAAGTACCAAAGCTATATCTGTATTTCTGAGTTTTTAATGAAGACAGTGTTTGACAGCGTCCACATCAGGAATTTTGTAACACAGTTGTTGTTGCAAATTTGGGGCTTAGAAGTGCTGGGGGAAAGCGTCTCAAAGACGTGTACCATAATTCAGTATAATTAGCTGTTGCTTAACATTCTCTACTACTGCTGAGTTGTTTACGGCCTGAGATGAATTAAGAGCACAAATGACTAAGAAATGTTAAACTAATTAGAAAAAAACACTGTAATCTCTGCCAAGTATTTTTTGTGCTTGCTGAGACCATCTTTACTTGGCTTTCACTTGAAGGATAATCCCATGCCATATCTAATAAAACATTGCTAGTCTTTGTTTCCAGTATTTCTGATTTGACCTACAGCATTTGCGAGCTGTAATAAAAACTGAACTAGTTTGATGCTGGATAAAATTTCAAGGTCGCAAATCATTCTCATATCAGATGCCATATTCATCACTTTAACTTGGATAATGGCCTTTGTGTCCTAGGCAACTCTTGTAGTCAATGGAGAGAGAAAAAGCATATTAGCTGCTAAGTGATCTACAGCTTGAATGAATCTGGCCTCTGGTATTGGAATTGAAATTATTTTTCCTCAAAATACCACTCTCTCTTTTTTTTTTCCCCCATCTTGTTTAGAAATGCTGTGATTTGTGACAATGTTGATCAAAAATGTGTTTCATCAAACGAAAGAGGTGCTTTTTAACATGCTGTCATCTGCCATTTTCACTGAGAATATTTGCTGAATGTGATTCATATCTCAAATGTGGGGCTTACTTGTGGGATGTTTGGCTGCCTTAAACTGTTGCAGTTATGATGACTATGTTATGTGTAGGTGAGCTTGAGGCAGGGCGGAAGGTTTGAAACTTTCAGTGGTGTAAATTCTTGGGATAGCATGCTTTCCTAAAACCATATTTTACCGTTTATTTTTGCTTGGTTCATCAATAACTCTTTTAGGAATGTCAGCTCTGATGTGTATAGGTGTGTAACTATCTAACATATACTGACATTTGTAAAACCTGCTGCACTATCTTAAATCTGGGTAGCTATACCTGAACTCTGCTCTCCAAGATCTGTAGTAAAATATTCCCGTGAATGTAAATTCCAGTGTTTTTTTCCTTCACTTTAGTATCTGAATATGTTTGATTTTGTATTGCTTTCCATTCCCCGTTTGAGAAATCTCTTAGCTGTTACTGTTATTTGACTGAAGTTAGTCTCTAATATATATATATATCTAATATATAATATACTGTGTTTACCTGCTCAGTGCCTAAACCAAGTAAACAGAGCTAGAAGAATACCCTAATTCTTAATTCCTTATCATAAGCACACACACACACAAATCAGGATATATTTTCCCATAAGAATCAATACAGTTTTTCTAGAATGTTTCACTTAAACTCATACAGCTTCCCCATATCACCTTCAGAAGGGTCCCTGTAGATGATTTTCTGGGTGATGTGAAAAATGTAAAAACCTGATTAGACAAAGCATGTGTGAAACAAAATCAGAAATGTTTCCTGTGCATTACTGAGATATCAGAAGCACTTTTGTACATTCATATTAGCAAGAGACACTTCAGACAGCACTTCTGTTTTACAGAGATTCCTGCCAACTTTTTACTTTTAAACATGTATGTGCTTAAATGCATTCATTACTGTTTGTAACTTTCCTTATATTCTTTCTACTTTCCACTAAATTTTCAAGGTGCATAGATAACCTAGCAGAAATTATATATTATATATATATATATATATATGTTTTTTATTCATTTTGAGAAGAGTTTTGTACTCTATTCCTAATCCATTTCAAACTTCCCTGCAGATGACATGGGGGGAAAGCAGAGGTGGAACAAAACAGAGGGAAGAAGATTAGACCTAAGTTATATTTTGAAATAATAAGAACCTGACCAGTGTCAGTATACAACTGCAGGCGGTGTCCATGTTTCAGATTTACTGTGAAATTACATCAGTGCTGAAAGCATCTTCTCTGTCTTCACTGATGTTATTCAAAATCTGAGTGTGAGAAAAAATTGCTTTCATCTATCCTGCAGGATAAGCTGTTATTAGATACATCAAATAGCTTCCAATTGTCCATATAGTTGAAATGTTTTATTAACTTAGTTATCTTTCCAGTTTGTGTTCTCCCAAAATTACTCATGGGTATTATCTAAGTACTGAGTTGCTCAGACAGGTCAGAGGACTGCAGGATACAGTGTACTCCCCTTCTTCCTTATCTTTCAGTTTGTTTTGTGCTGACTACAGCTTATACATGACATGGGTGTTATTAGAGCTATGCATTCTGTGGATTTCATTTCTTAAGAATACATAGGCATGTCTCATTTAGCAGTTCATGCTTTTCAAATGATTTATACTAACTTCAGCTAGCCTTCAGGGTTGCATAATCTACCTCAAGTAAATAGTTACAAATAATCCAGAGTAGATTTTGTGCAGTCTTCAGTTTACAGCCAGTTAAAGCCCTTTAGTTCTCTGCTGAACATGAAAAGAGCTTAGGGAGTTATGCGATAGTTGTGTTACTGTGTGCTTTGGGAGTCATATCTAGGACATTAGAGATGTAACGAAGTTATCTGCTTTGAATTATACTTGCTGTGTGTGTGTGTGTGTGTTTCTTACAGTTAATCTCATGTGAAACCCTTTTCCAGCCAGAAAAATAATGCTGGACTTTCTTACTTGACTTTAAAAGCAAACAGGCAAGCAAAAAGCTTGCTTTGAGCTTTTTTTTTTGGTCATTTGATTTGTTTTAGTTATTTGCATTGTCTTAATTACTTTAAGTCAAGTTCATACGTGGCAGAGAAGACTCAGGAATTCTGATGTTTTGATGTCTTTCAGAATTTTCTTTTTTGACCTCTACTTCTGCTGGAAAGTTCCACGAAAGTTGTTTTCAATGATAAAATGAAGCATCTTAGAATTACTTCCTTGTACATATTCCTTTCTTTCACACAAAGAGCCTTTCTTTTAACTTTTTTCTTTCCATTTACTTTTCACACACAGTAAGAACCAGATTATGCCATCTGAATGCCACTAGATTATGCCTCAACTAGAGGAACTGTGATACAATATGTTTTAAATTTCGTATTTGTGCTCCCTTGACATACTTTACAAATAATAAAAAAAAGTGCATATCTGTAGGTGACAAATGTAAAATGTAATTTTCAGTTTTTCATTTTTAATACTGGTAAACTACAAATATTTCAAATTAATCTTTTTAATTTTAGGATACATTTTATATGTGTATTATCTTACAGTATTTCAAAATACATAGTGCCAGTATAGTGACGTTATACTGTGTTTTTTTTTTTAAGTGAAAGTATATCCCTTGAAATGAAAAGTGTGATTTCCTACCAGTGCTGTTAGAAAATTTATTCTTTGTAGCATTTAGACTGTGAATGATTTATATCATGTTTTGTTTCTCATTATTATTTTAGTTTAAACCTTTGGTGTTATTTTCTGTCCCTATGATTTGTGAACTGAGAAGAAAGTGTTACTAGATTTGATTCCCAAGATGATGCAAGTCTACTGCCCTTAAAAGAAAATATTAATCTTGTAGGTGAAAGATTTGACTGTGTGCAGGAGACCCTTGATGAAAATAAAAAATGCTTTTCTCTCATGATTTTTTAAAAGCAGCTTTCTAATTCATACTGCCTCAGGTAAAGTAAACATGCAAAGGCGCAATTTTGGTAAAACAGCATATTCATATATTTCATAATAAAAATAAAAAACAAACAACACCCAAACCACACACAAACACAATTATCTTCAAAATTCTTCCCAGCTGTCAAGTCTGACAGGGCGCAAATGAAGACTGGAACAATGTTTATTCATTTGGTTTCTCCTGGTCACAGATACAATTTCAATTCTTCCCCTTGGGGAGTGTATGCTGAAGGCTCACTAATATTTTTGTGGCTGGATTGGGTCACAGAAATTTGAGCAGCCTGTCTTTCCAGTTGAGGCTTTACTGTGATCATTGATCTAGAGATGTGCCTGAATGTCGTAACAGTCTGATGGACCTTTACGTGCTACATAGAGGCTTATGCTATGGAAATGCTGTACTGAACCATCAAACAGGGTAATATTTAACAAAGCGCATTGCTATTCTGTAACGCGAGGGAAGGTTGGCCTCTGAAATTATATGGGCAATCTGACCTTGTGGAGGGGAGCATCTTTATATGCATGTGTACAGAAAACTAACATGTGGGAATAGATTTTAGGATTCAGTGCCATAGCCTAGTAAAAGCATGAAGTACTGTCACATAAATGGCAAAGCTAATTTTTGATTCATTTCCAGAAAGGCAGACAGTTAGTTACAGCAAGACATGCACTATTCCTTTATTGCTATAACACGAGGAAAGCTTTATTTTAGAAGACTTTTACGGTTTACGCAGTTGACAAGTTATGTGATTTTAGAGGATTTTAGAGCATGAATTTAGAGGAGATTTGGGAAACATAGAATTATATCGGAAAAAATACCAGAAACTCACACTAATTAAAGAACAGAAAAGTAAGAATTTGTGGTTTTCTGCAAAAGTGGTTAGAAGACGACTTCAGGTTTTTTTCACAAATTGATACTAACCACAACATTTTAGCAAATGATTCAAAATGGTTGTGATTTTTTTTTTTTAGTAGTAATTAACTGAACCACAGAAAAACATCCTTTTGGTTTGGGGTGAATGTTACAAACAATTTAAAACCAGTGCTTGGTACAACAAAGAACCATGAGTGACAGAATGGTTTTGTAAATTCTCATAAGCATCTAATAAATTAAAAAGCAACTGAACAAATAGCAAGAATTCTAGAAATGTTGAGGAGTAAGGAGCTAACACTGCCTTTCAGCATCAATTAAAAAAAAACAAAAGGCACTTGTCACAATCTAAAGGGTTACCCACCCTGAGGGGGTGTGGAGATGGCAGCAGTTCACAGTATTCCATAATACACAGGGACATGGAGGCTTTATTTCCTAAATTTCTCTACTTCATTACAAATTATTGCAAATCAGCACTAGCAAGTACACCTGTGATTAATAAAGCATGTATGTGTACGTAAATATATATAAATTGTTTCACTGATCAATAGTATAGGGTACGTGTATGTTATTAATACTACAGGCTAAAAACATCACTAGTAAAGTAGCAAATATGAATGATGACTTATATATGCCTGTGATTACATATTTTCTAAATGTAAAGTGTATGAAGCACTGCCAAACCGTTCAGAGAAATGAGGGTTCAATCTGACCTCAGAATTGTGTCAGTAAAGAAAAAACAACCTCAGAAGAGGCCAACCCCTAGAAGTGACCCCAGCAGTGGAACCAAATAAATAACAAATGACATCACATTTCAAAGATGATCCATGACATGGGGTTCAGAGGCAGCCAGGTGTCCCCGGCAAAAGTTCAATTTCTTTAGGAAATCCTGTAGGAAAAGGTGAAGTTTGTGCAGCTCAGGAAGTTCTCAGAGAGAAACTCAATTTTGGATAGGAAATGAATCGTTTTTATATTACAGAGATATAAGAGGGTGTAGGATGGCACCTCTTGGAGCAGGCAGTAGATGCTGCTAATTTTTGTTTTCTACGTGAAACAACCAATAAACGATGATGTTTGCTGTTCTCTCAGACAAAATTTTACTTTTCCAAACTATTTTTTTCTCTTTCAGCTAAAGCAGCCAATAGCATCTGCTATTTCCCACTTTCTCGGGGTGTTTTCTCCTTTTTTCTAGACTATTTTCACCCTTTCAGAGAAAAAAAATTGCTGCTAAAATTACTTATTTTAGCCTTCATGGATGTTATCTTCAGGATGTCTCTACTTCTTAGGCACTCAGAAGCACTTCAAAGAGGTCAGTTGTGCCTTGTCAAGGATGCTTCTGGCTCACAGGCCAGGTTCCCAGGCTGGCAGTTAGTTCTCGGTCTGGCAGGCATTTTATTCTGTCAGTGTTTTAGCAGACATTTGCTGTCAGTAATTTTTCCCGTTATAGATGGGTCACCTTTAGGGCTGCTCCCATTAGCATCTCAATAGACTTCTCCAAAATATCAGTGGCTGTACGTTCAACATTGTACTCAGGAGAGAAAAATGAGCAGATAGGCTGGCAAACTGATTCCCGTCACCGTGACCTTTAAGTGACTTGGGATATTTAAGTCAGGAAACATGGACATTGTTCTCTTCAAGTAATAATACCTTGTGAAATTTAATCTTGGTTATTTCTAATGGTAATTGAGAAAGCAAATCACAAAACATCGGTTTAAATTGGGCAAACGGCTTGATATTTATTGACATCACATACTCTATTGTATCTCTAGAATAATGTAGGGCACTAGTGACTTAGCCAATTTTCAGTCATTTTGTTGACAAGCATTGGCCAGGGTTTTATTTCTTAATATGAATTATGTCATGATTCAAAAAATTATAGGTAAATGAAAGTAAGTGGCTAAGAGATTAAAAAAATCCAAGCAAGAAATGATTTCATGGTATGGTTCCTCTCGAACTTTCCTCCCTTTTGTGGTCCTCAGTTCAAATGGGAGTTGAAGATAATATTATGTGAGGATCCTAAAGGAGGAGAACGAGACCTGCACTTTGACATATTCTGATTTAAAAATGGCTAAGGAAGAAAGAGGAAATGTTAAAACAGAAAGGAGGATTTCTAGGTAGGGAAGCATCTGAAAATGTCCGGTATCATTATCTTGTCATCTCTGATTATGGTGAGACGGTGTAGGCCATAAAGTATAAATCATAAACTATTATTAGGTGCAGAGAGATGCTGAATTGGACTTCCTCTGAAGTACTGTCTGGTGAGATGATGGGTTTGTGATGCACATACATGGTTTCAGAGCACAATGCTACCTGAGAGGTGATGCTAGCCAGTTTCTAAAGGCTAGCTGGTTTAAGGACTGTGCTTTTGTGAAAGACCCATTGCAATTAAGTTGCACTGTATGTTGTGAAAGGGAGAAATTCATGTAGACAAGTATTCTTCAGGTGCGCAGTAAAAATGGTTTTATTATTTTAGATGTCACTTACAGCTATCCTTTCTGAAAGGAACAGTCACCAGACATAATAATGATTCTGATTATCATCTTTTTCCTCAAGTGGGTTGCTCATCCTGCAGACTGTCAGCAACAGACATGATCCACATGGAAGTACTGGTAGTACTTATTGTTATTACCCCTTTCTATATATTTCTATATATATTTCTATAAATTGGACTGTCAAAAAGGCACCCCAGAATTTATCCTGAGTTTATATTTATTCTGCTTTTGTGTTGGCTACATGAATAACATGTTGGGATACGAACTTTTTTATTTTTTAACTATTATTTAGCTGTTTTTTACCTTTGGAGCAAAAAGAACAGAGAAGGGGTAAAACTAACTATGTGAGCAGCTCATGACTTATGGGCTGTAATCTGAACTTCAAAGACATGAATTATGTGCGTACTTTAGAATGCATTTGTTTGAAAATTGGCTGTATAATACACTTTTCCCATAGAAATATCAGTTTGGTTTGCTGTTCAGTAGTGATTGTAGGCAAACAGCTGGGGCAGAATTAAGGTTAACTGCATATCACTGTTGTTTTTAAGATGACCAGAAAAATAATGTTTCTCTCTTTTTTGTTCTTTTTTTTTTTTTCTTTTTGTCAATTGGAACTATTGAGTGAGAGTTTGAAACTGTGTTAAGGATTAACTGAGTATATTTTCATTATTTTGTTATCTTTCTCATCTTTTTTTTCCATCTAGTTTAGGTCAATATATTCTGTGTGCTTGTGCTGGTGATAAAGCAAGCAACCAGCACAAGTGATAACTGATAGATAGATTTATGATTAAAAGTTAATGAAGGTTTATCTGTCACATAAACATATCTTTTTTTCATGACTCCAAGGCCTGGGTTTCTGGGAAGACTGTGAGGATTCATCCTAAAATTATAGAGTTGACAGTATTGTGGTAGTGTGAATTGGATTCTGAACCTTGTAGCAAGTAATGAATTCAGAATTCTCTTCCTATTTCTTTGGCATTGTCATGAAATGTATTATATATGTAAGTTTGTTTTATATGAAAAAAGGAAATGCATGAGAGGAAATACTGAACACACTGGTAGATAAGGATTATATTTTATTAGTTGCTTTTGATGGATAATCTTTTTGGAAGGTATCAGTCAGCTGTCCTGAGTTTGATATAGATTTTTCTGTTTGTATCAAATGAGTGATCTTATCACATCGATACAGGATTTACAGACTTCCTCCATGTCCTCTAGACACTCATACATCATTAATTTTACTGGGATATTTTTCTTTTCTGTGCATACCTAAACAGCTGTAGACAGACATACCCTCCTCCCACTGCCCTATGAATCATCCAGATGAATGTCAGCTCTCAAGAAAGTTTTTTTATGGCTCCATACACGCACACCTTTCTTCCCTCCTTGCAGTGATGCTGTTGATCTGAAAGAGGAGGTAGGGGCTTGGTATCTTTCCCAGCTCTTATCTCTACACAGATTCTTGTCTGTGCACTCATTTATCACTTGGAGAATTTGCCCTTGCTATTCAGTGACCCCAGAAGCTTATAACCTACCAAACACAAAAACCACTCACAGCAATCCACTACCCTCTCTTAAATATGCCAACAGTTAATTTTCTCAACATGTCTTGTCAGAGGATTGATTATCTAGCCTCATATTCTTTCTTACTATTCCATGGCTGTTCATGAACTTGGAAGACTCCTCAAAATGTTTTGCCTCTGCATTGATGAGCTTTTCAAGAACTTTCTACCTCATGTGGTTAGAAAACTGCTAATACCCCAGTATGAACCATGGTATGCTACATTATCCACCAAGATTCTCAGTGCAACTCATTGAATCCTAATTGTAGCTATAGTGAGCACTGGAAGCTGGGGCTTACTGAATACGAAAAAAACTTATATTCTTAAAGAACGTGAATTGATCTCATGTCATGGTGAGTAACTATATATCATTTCAGCTTTCGTTTTACTGGCATGAAAAAGATTTTTTCACTGTTAGTTTTTCCTCTTATCAGGCTAGAAGTCCTTTTCCATCCTAACCTGGTTTATATAAATCCTGTATTTTTGACAGACGTCTGTAAACAATTCTCCATGAAGCATTTGTGGTGTTTCATAGATAAATACACTAGGTTAGCTGTCTCTTAAAACTTACCAGTTTCTGTGTCTTAGATTTTTTTTTTTTCAGTCAAATCATAATGATCACTTGTAATCATAGGATCAACCAGGATAACCCCTCTCATTTTAGAATAAAAACAGTCGTCTTTTTAGTCTCCAAGTGAATGAAATTACAGCTTGCACATTTGCTATTATTATTATTATTATTTTATCTACAAAGTAATTTAATTACTCCTGAAGGACAGGAATATATTCTTCAGTAAGTGATACTGCCACTGAAATTTCTCATTCTGTGTACTAAAGGCACCAGTGAAGATAATAAATGGGAACAGTCCCAAGACCAGATTGCTTTTCTGATTACCTAACATTCAATGTAACTTTTTTTTTTCTATTTCTGTGTGATTTTTTTTTTCTGCTAGTCAATTCTTTATTCATTTTAACAATCAATGTATTAAACCCTGATTTTCTCTGCATTAAATGATAATTTCCCATGAGGACTTTATATTAGAGGGTCTGCTTAAATTTAGGTGATTAACATGGAGGCATTACATTTGTCTGAGAAGAGTGACATGGTTTAACATTTGGTAAACCATGTTGATTTTACGCTACTTTCAATCATGTACAATTATTTTGTCTTTCTCATTTTGTTTCTCAGTTGTTTCTGAATATCAGTCAAACTACTGGGCTTGTAGTAGCTTAGACATTTTACTTTCCTTTTTTCTTTCCCCACACATACTTCTGACTGAGTAGTACTAGGCTTGCTGTTCATTGTTCTGAGGTTGCAACCTCTCCATTGAATGATTAATTGAAAATTTCCTACCAGAATTCTATAAATACCTCAGTTAATGCATTATCTTGCCCTTCAGTTTTATCCAAGTAAACTCACTTTTACACATTTTGTAGTCATTCCTATCACCCTATCTTTAGATAGCTATTTTTCTGCAATTCTAAATTGCTTAGCAAAGAACAGTTCACATATGCTTATGATCATTTGAATTTCTGACTTTGATTTATGTAACTCATTGATCCTTTATTCCTATCTTTATAGATATTTTTTACTTACTCGTAAAATACTGTCTTTTCTGCTTAATTATCCAAGCAGACTGTCAGCTTTCCAATTTTCTCTTTTCTTTGCAAAGGCTCAAAATATTGCACTTTTATTTAGACCTTTGGATTCTTCTGTAAAGTTTATTAATTATTTTCCTAGTTTTTCTGTCTGCCATACTAAAATCTAAATCTGCATTTTGATGTTTCTGTTTTGGCTGCCAATTTGAAATGAAATTCCTCAGCTCAGGATTCCTAGATCAAATATTGTACCTATTTTTCACAACATCTTCAGTGTTTACCAGAACTACACAAGTGACTAATTCATTTATAAATTTCCTGCATATTCATATCTCTGAGAGTTACCATTGTGGATTGATACAGATAAGAAGATAAATGTTAAGAAGTCAGTAGGAATTATGTGGAAAAATAACAGTGCTTTATATATCACACATAACCTTATGTAGAAGTCTCCATTCTCCAGCTCTGATGTAGGAGAACTATTAGTACATCCCCGTGAAGTCTTCCCATTGTGTGTGTTTTTACTAAGGTCAATGTTATCTTTATTTAATCACTCTGTTTTCTTTGTTTTGTTTTGTTTGTTTGTTTGATTGGTTGTTTTTGTTTTTTTGTTTTTTCTTAATCTTTGCTGAATTGTATATGGAATAAATCATTTAGACAATCTGCATAATAACATAATCTAGAACTTTGTTGATTAGGAAATTTCAGTAGGGTACAGCATTTGGATTTGGTTTAGGTAGAAGACTAAGAGCATTCTTAAGGGGTGGTTCACCTTGACTTATTCTACAAAGCAACTTCAAAAATCTTGGAGGACTTTGAGACATCTACTAAAGTAAGGCCTATTTTTTGGTCAAAATCTTGAAATAGAGGTTCTCAGTCTGTTTTTGAAAGGAGTTGTGATAAAATGCTGGATATTTTTCAACATGTCTTTAAAAAAAAAAATCGATGTCTCCAGTCTTTTGGTGTTTGTAAATACAAATACTTCTGTTCATCCATTTTCAGATGGATGGAACCAAGCAAGGGAAAAAATAATTCATATCAAAACTTTGAACTTCTTTTTAAGATGAAATATTGTTCTGTAGTATGTTGTATAAAATGTGTAATTATGAAATATTTGAAGTACTATGAAACGGAACTACTGAAGTTTTCTCTGAAGATATACCAAACTTATACATAAAACAGTATGTGTATTTATAATATACAGTTAAAAAAAACAGTTGGTAATATACAACTTCTGCCATGTAGCTTTCTCAAATTTCTTACTTGGCTTCAAAACAACTTTTTATTTATTTATTTTTTTTCTAAGATTTGAAAGTCTTCGAAAAAAAATTACTAAAATACCCATTTTCCTACAGAGGTCATGGTTATTCTACCTTACTATATAAGCACTACTATCATATTTCAGTACAGTAGAGAATATTATTGCTACTGCAATAAGTGATTTATTAGTTATCATTGCTAAGATACACAAATAGTTTCCTAGTAATTTTTACACTGGCAGAAAGAGTAGCAGATCTCTTCAAGACACTTCAGCACAATTGTAAAAAGTCTGTAATAAGGAATTGATTTTCAAATAAGTTATTACAGCTGTAGCTTTTTCATTGTATCAGTAGGTACAAAATAAGATCTGTCCTTACAGTGTGCAACTAATATACCAACACTCTGCATTGTATCTTTCAACTGGGGGCTATATAGAAAGGATTTTCTACTAGGAAGAAAAAACTAACCCTAAATAAAACAGCCTTTTCCTCCTACTTGAACTGATGCAGCTGGTATTAACTTCCTTTTAAGCTAAGAACTCAACCTGCTTAGGTATTTGTGATGCAGAATCACATCAATACAATCTCTGTAAATCTCTGCTTGCATTAAAAAAAACAACAAACAAACAAAAAAACACCACCAAAAAAAAAAAAAGCATAATTTGTTTTGTGCAGTATGTTACTCATTTTGCAAAACTGATGTTTCTGTAAGACCACAACACTACCTGTCATTTAGCTAGAAATTTTAACCGTAACAGTTCTGCAGTTTCAAGTGAGTTTTCTGGTCACGCTGTTTTGGTGGGTCTTTACGTAGTCTTCTGTTACCAGAAAACATTAGTTGATGACCTTGATGACCTTTCCGTATTGGTCTTTACTAAAATAAATCAACAAACTGATACTAGAAAAGTAGGTATTCTCTTAATTCTGCTATCCAAAGGACAGCAGTTAATTTGCACTGTGAAGGTGATCATTACTGCAAACATTTCCTAGATCAACAGAAAAGTTCCAAGAGATCTGTGCAGTCTGAGTTCATATTTTAAGTTTGTGAGCTTAAGCAGTAATTCTTTTACTTACTTTAAAGCAAACTTAAAGAATTATAATTTTTTGTATATTTGTTTATAGATCATGCAAGTTTCAATGTTTGCATAGTTATTGTTACTTTTTGTCTTTAATATTCTGTGTAATTACAAATTAACAGTTTTGTTTCTCAACAAAAAGGTATCAAGAAACAAAGACTTTATTAGGTGTTGCACTGTTAATGGTTTTGTTTATGTAGACCATATATAATGTGCTAATGCAGTTATATCTTTCTCTAGTCTTCGTCATCTAACCTTCAATTTGCCTATATAGACTGAAGATACAGTCATGTCTTTGTTATTTGTTCATGTTTTATTACTGAAACTGTTACTGGAACTGTATTGAAGATATCACTGCACAAGTATATAGGAAGAGAGTGGTTATCTCTATAAGCAGGCTGTTCACTCTGTTCTTATTCCAAGATTTTTATTAGATAGTAGTCAATAAAATATTCATATTATCTGTTCTTCAACCTGTGGCAAAATCTACACTGCTGGCCCCTCTGAGAGCTGACATTAAGCTGTCTTGGCCTGCCTGCCACTGAAGTCTACCTGTACGGTTACCAGGTCTCAAGTAAAGCTCAGATTAGTGATTGAGACTCCACTCCTGCATACACTAAGTGTATCTGATGTTTTCTGTGTGTATGAATAGGCACATGCACTCAGAACTCAGCCTGTTTGAACATACAGATTTTAATAAATACCTAATCTTTGTTAGGGGCTAAGGACAATGGATGACAAATTATGATGTAAAAATTTGTGTTGTACTTCAACTCTCTTCAGCTTATAATGTTTGAAATGAGACTTTGGGTTTGTCCCGTATTTGTTAGCCCCTCTTAAACAATTGATTAGAAAACCCCAAGATAGCATCCTAATTCAAAAATCAAGAGAAAGTGGATTCTCCTGTTAGATCCCTGGAAATAAGTGTTTTTTGAATTTACTCAACTAATGCCTAATAATTCAAGTTTCAAATGCAAATGTTCTAACCGGTGAGTTAAGAGCTTTGCAGTGTTGTGTTTTGTTGCTATTATATACTTATTTAGGAAGGGAGGTGGATAGAATTACAGGCTGAGATCAAACACAACTTCTCATCTATTTGCTAATGAACGTAGACAGAGTTGTTAAAGTCAAATAGCCTGCTAGAAGGTGGCAAGGATAAGCTTTATGATCTCTGAATTTAAATTTGAGCAAGATTCATCAATTCAGTTGTCCTGTGAAATTGCTTCAGGTACTACTTACTGTAGGATTCTTATGGGGTCAAGGTACCAATCTCTGCCATTGCAGTTCATGCATCCAGGATGGCTGGGAAGCTTGACCTTGAACTTTGAGGTAGCCTGCAACTCAGAGTGTTCTGTAATACCCACTTGTGTGTAACTGTGCAGTGAAGGATTGAACATGACATGCAGTTGTGTATTTGAGACTAGACAAATGAAAATAACTGATTGTGCAATGAAGAACAGGCTGTGTCCTAGTGATGATTATAATTAAGCATTAATGACCCTTTATTAGTTAAGGAGAAAGTTTTAGCACTGTTTTCTCTACCAAAAGATCTTTTTAATATACCCTGATACCTGACTCAATCTAATAAGTAATTTTATGTGTAATAAATCAAACAGTGATATAATTTCATTTCTGTTGAGAGCTTAGTATCTGCAATTTTACTTAATATTTAATGAAATATTCTACTATATTAACAACAAAAATATAATTTTAAATATTAATATACAATATTAAAAATATGTATAATATTATTTGGAGGTATTAAACAATATCAAGTTGCATTGAAAGATTAGCAGACATTTTCAGACATTCTCCATTGCAAGTCAAAGCAGATGAAGTAGCAAAGGTATACTAAGAAACTGATTGCTTATGAATTTTAGCAAACTAAAAAATATTAACTCAAAAGTTCATAGTATTTCAATGATTTAAATTGAAAGACTTTAAAATGGAGAAGGGAAGTTGCAACTGAATTACTCAGTCACCTTCAGTGCTTTGGTTCCACTGCATCATTTAGTGCTAGCAGCGGAACCTTTTATTTTAAATGAATATTTTCGTTCAGTCCTTTCTGTCTCAGGTTACCCTGATTATAACATCAGAGACCTAGATTCTCTCCATGTTTCAAAAAGCAAACACATTTTTCTTCCTTACATCCTGGGTTTATACAGTCTATCTGGAATATAGCTCAAAGATGAGGAGAGAGACAAGCCTGCATTGAGGATGACTTTCTTGACCACTTGCGTGTTAAACTTACAGGTTTGGGGAGATAGAGCAGTGAACATCAGCACTGTCTTTGTGGAAGATATTAGTATATATGCAGAAATGGGATGACACTGGCTAAATAAATTATTCTTCAGAGTAATGAAGCTCTAAGAGGTGTCTGAGATAACTTATCAGCTACAGACTCCTGAGCAGGGAGTATAGCCTTGTGTTTGGGCTAACCTGAACTTAAGCAAGTGAGTAGAGTAACATTACTTTAACTGTGTTTTGCAGACTGGATCGTGGCCATTGTGAGCTGCATGCTGAGTGAAGAAGTCCAGATTTCTATCGGTGTTTGCATCCAAAGATCTAGGTAAGTGACTTAATATAAAAGTAATTATTCCAAATGGAAATTTTGTTTCAAAATGTTATTTACATGTTTCTATGAAATGAATCATTCTCCTGCTTTGAACTAGGGATATAGATTACTGGTAGTCTTTTGTGAAATTCAGTAAAATAAAGTCATCTGTAATTCAGAGCAAGTATTTTGAGTAAATGATTTTATAAGAGCTCCATTCTCTTCTGTTTGTGGTAGCCTGTCAGGCTAAAATCAGGGCTGCCAAAGGGTTGTGTCACTAACTACAGGTGGCTCTGATATAGTGAAGCATCCATTTTAAGAGAAAAGCCTGAGTTCACATTGTACTTCTCAGTTACTCTCTTGCCTGAATAGATGCTGTAGATTTCATAATACTTTTCTGTCACCTAGCTGAACGTTGGGTATGTTTATACCTATTTATATTATCTGCTATTCATGAAGAGGAATTCAGTCTCGGGAAAATACCATGAATTCTTTTGCTCTTGTAGCTACATTGTCTTACAGGATGCTTGCAGGTGTCCAAAATGTCCATTTTGATTCTGTTTGATATTTACAGTCATGTTCCCTCACTGAGAAATTAAAAGTTGAATTTAAAAGACTTCTGAGTGTATATGCTCAGAGGATGTGATTTTTAGCCTCCTGTAACCAAGGATGTTTGGTTCTTAGAAATTTCCTTTTGCTCTACAGTTCACTGATTTGATAATTTAGGGCTATATATGCCTTCATCTCGTCTGTCCTTTCATTAAATTTCTGTTGTCATTCTAACCATACTAGTACAAAAAGAACTGAGATTAGGAGTCAGAACTGCCACAGATAGTATTTGGGTTCTGTCAAGAAGAATATTAAATAAATACTACAGGGCTTTGGAAAGAATGCTGTCTTTAGCATGACAGGAAATGTATTTTATCTTCAAATGCCTTTGAGCTAAAGGATAAACCAGAGGTAAAGAAGATTTTATCTTTCTTTCTCCTTCACCCTATCCCCCTAACATGCCTGGACAGTCAGAGGTCTTGTATATGAGGGGTTGCTTACTGCTCCTTCACTTGTGGTGTCATGGTACGTGTTTCATAATATAGCAGGAAGATACAAGAAGGAAGTAGCTCCATTGTTATTTTACACCAATAAATGGAAAAAAAAAAAAGAAACAAAAAAAAAACACAGAAGACTACAAAAGTACTTGAGTACTTGTAACCCATTCACGGTAAGCCATGTTGAGCAGCATTTGGTCCTGCTTAGTATGGAAAGAAATGCAAAGAGATGTTTCTAATGAAACAAGGAACAATTGTTTCATAATATCCTATTGAGAGACTGGATCTTTTCCACAGCCCAAATCAAGATTGTACAGTTGACAATCTCTACTGAATGCTGAGTTTGTGCTCCGACAGTATTGGGTTTGGGTTTTCCCTCTTACCATGGTTTTGAAACAGACAACAATCTTTACTAAACTGTGGTGGTTTTGATTTCTTTTTCTGGGGGGAATGGGAAGAGTGAAGGGGGAAAGAAGGGTTGTTTGTTTGTATTTGCTTTTTAATTTCTGTTCACATTAAGTAAGAGCTTGTGCCATGGACAGTCATGCCTTATAATGCACGATTTGCCTGCAGTGCAGAGGTAACTTTCCTCTCTGTTTTCACAGCTTCCCTTGCCTTACTGTTAGCAATTGCTAAAACACGGGTACATTGTCAGTGGCAAACAAGGTGGCAAGATGAGGTCTTGAGTGGCACAATATAAATAAGGAAAATTATTCAAATGTGATCTGAAGATTATTAACGTGATTAGTTATTTACAACAAGTAACTCTACCTTGAATGTTTGCTTTTGTCTTTTCTTAACGAATACATTACATTAATAGACTAATACATGGAATTTTCACAGATGCTGCACCATCTCTATGGCAATGAAGAGGTGTTTCTAGAAAAGTTTTTTTTGTGTGTGTGTGTTTCTTTCTTAGGGGAACTTTAAAATAGTTACCTTCATAATACTTCCACTATTTGTTTTAGATAGAACAAAGCAATCAACCTAAGTAATGGTAGAATGTTATTTTCCAAACAATTTCTTAACCCAGAGTAGACTATAATGAATATTTTGGAAAGTAAGCATGAAATTGTTCATCCTGCAGACTTATTTATCCATTCAATTTTTGCTGCAAGATCTAAGTCCCAATAAATATAGAACTGTCTGGGTAAAGCAGCAATATCTGAAACCAGAGAGTAATAAGACTAATAAATATGTCTGCTGCAAATGTGCCCTTATCACTTTCCCAAGAATCTGTATCTTTGCAGTAAGAGAAGAGAAACAGCATGTCATTTTTAGGATCCAATCATTAGCTTGCTCTTCTGTTGAATAGGACATATCATTTAAAAGTCCAAACTCCTCATGAGTGTTTTGGGAATATCATGACCAGAGGTGCATTTTTGAATGATCCGTTTTAACTTACTATTCCCTCCTCAGCTTGTTCTTTAACTGCTTCAGCAGCATAAAAGATCTCGTTAAGTGCCACAGTGAATGAAAAATAGAGCTAATTATATTTTGACTCTCAGCCAGCCACATTAGAAAAGAAGGTAGGATAAAATCCTTCTTTTCAATTTGTTTGAGTGAGGATGTGAGATTTGAGCAGAATTGCTTGTACCAGGTGGCAAACTGAGTGCATAGGGATGCACTGGGATGTTCACTCCCAGCACGAGCTCCTAACCAGCACATAAACCTGGTCAGCTCCACTGCCGTGGATCCTCTAAGCATATCACTAAGATAGAAACATCTCTTAATTTCTTTTGCACAGCTATACTAATAATCTGTGCCTATATAAGGGCTTTGGTATTTAGGTAGTGGTAGAGAAAGTAGATCTATAATTATGCATATCTGACAAGCTGTGCTTCCAACATCTGCCATATAATTTAGATAAACAGAGTTTTGTAATGGTCTACAAGGAGCTCATATTTAAACAAGGAGCATAGTACAAGTCTTTTGTGATCTGTTTCTAAAACTTAGAATGATTTCTGATTTTTGCTTCCTTGGCTACCTTCTGAAGTCAGCACTTGTCTTGGAAAGATTCAGCTCCTAAGCAGGGTGGAGGAATGGAAATAATCCATCATGTATTTCTACAAATTTCTTACTAAGGCTCAGAGCCTGAGCTGAAAGAATGAGTCCCATTCCTCAGTGCCTAACTTTAAACATGACAATGCTTCTTATATTTACAGTTAAATAGTTAAATCATTTAGTTGCAAACTGTAGAGCAGTGGGAAGTTTTAGCAAGAAGAGGTAGTTCCATAACAACTTGCCTGCCTCCCCCAGTCACTGAACAAATACAGTTGTCTGTCTTGGATTGAACTAGGTATGGGAGTAAGGAATCATCACAGTCATGCCTGCTTGGTTCCTACAAAGAGGTAAGACCAGCTGAGGCCTAAGATTAGGTCTTTGGAAGTATTGCCATCATTGTAGACTGGTGAACTGAAGAGATTTCTGTAAAATGGGCCATCAACCTAACTACAAGATACTTGTCTTGCACTGAAGGGGTTAGATTTACCATACATAACCAGTCTTTCCTTTTGTTTGGGTGTATATATATATATATATTTTTTGTTTGTTTGTTTTCAGTTTGTTTCAGTCCTGTGGTTACAGAGTACAAACCTTGCGCCCATTGATTTAGAGTAGTTGTGATAAATCTGTGATTCTTATGATTACTTGGGCTATGCTCAATTTGGTCTTTGGGGACTGGCACGTTCCTCTGGGAATAGCCACTATTTGACAAAGAAATTGTGCACAGTGATTGCAGTTCCTTAATGATAGAGAACGGAAGGAAAGAATTAGTCTCTGAATAATTGGAGGATCTACCATGAATTAAAAAAAAAAAAAAAAGAATGAAGAAATGTTATTGCCAGAAGAGGAAAAAATACTGCATGAAAGAGATAAAGAACAGGTAACAGGGAGCTCCTGGGGGATGTGAAAGGAGAAATTAGCCTTATGGAAGGGGAAAAAAAAAGTGTGAAATGACATCTTGAAACAGTCAGGTTTTTAAGATACAGACAAAATGTTTTTACACCATTCAGAACCAGAAGAAAGCAATGAAAATGTAGATGGGAGACATTGGAAAGGAAAGAAGACAGAACCTGGAAGAATCCAGACAGCCTTCATTAAAATGTAAGGCTGACCAAAGTGGAGAAAGTTGTCTTGCTAATTCAGTAAAACTACTATTTCAGCAGTGTATTATGGGATATTCAAGGACCTAGTTCTGCTAGCCTTGCTCAGTTTCTTGCTTACGTGTGGTCCCACTGGTTTTGGTATAATTATGTGTGGAGTAACGTACTATACATGTCTGACAGAGTGATCCTAAGATTTTTAAAAGTATGTTCTCAAAAATACCTGCAATGAATTTTTATTTAAAATACTCTGTCTGGAGCGCTTGTTAAATATATTAAAAGAACTTCTAAGTTTATTCCTGCACAAGCACATAAATTTCAAATACTACACAATAACGATAACCAGAGGACAAGAGATCATTACTGAAGGGAATGATAATTACCATGAAAATTAATGCATTAAGCTATATAGTCAGTTTATTGAGTCCACTGCTCCCTGAAGCTGAAGCAGTAAAAAACTCTCAATTAACTCTATGGAATCAGATTTTTAAAAGCTAGAAACACCTGCCCACATGACTTTGGCCATGAGTTTAGTCAAAGTATATAAACATTTTCATTTCCCTGCTTTAAATATCCAGGTGCAGACCACACTATAGGTTTATGTGTTGACTTCTTTCTACTGCCAGCCTCTATTAAGCATGATGTCACAGTAGCCTCTTTTTGGTGTAATCAGTAATAGAATGTGTGTCATCACTAATCTGTTTTTATTTTGCTGTTCTTTTTGAGCTTAATATGAGAAGCACATTTTAGAGTGCAAGTGTTAAGTTTCTTTTAGCAGTGTCTTCGAAATAAGTTGATGCTCTTAGTTCAGCTCCTAGCAGACTCAGCTGTCCATCATTATAATGATCAGTCACTGTTATCCATTATTAAATCTCTTTATGGACATCATGGATTGAAAGGTAAAAGATAGGATTACTCTTATTCCTAGAAGAATCTCCCCTGCCTCAGAACTGAGGAATGGTGCAACGGAAGAAAATAAAATGATTTGACCTATTTCCAAGCCTGCTTTTTGCAGGATAAATAAAGCTGCTGCAGTTAGAACCTGAACTTTCATGTTACTCATGCCTTTGAGCCACAGCTCAGATTCATTCAATAGTCTTGAAGAAAAATGTGGAAATTTTAACTTTAAAACCCAACAATTTCTTTCCTCACATCTATCATGCATGAGTCTTTTTCTATGTAGTAGAATAATCCACACTAAAAAGGGTGCTACATGAAAATGTCATTGTATGTAAGTATTCTTAATTTCACATACTGTTCCTTATTAACTGTGCAAACTTTTAGAGGGACAGTTATTCTGAGTTGCTGGAGTGGACTCCATCCTGAGGGATTATTTTCTAAAGAGAAAATTTGGAGCCATGTTTTTGCAGGTGATGTGAAACATCTGCTTCTGTTTGAATTTCCAGAGCCTAAAATAAAACAAGCCCAAGTCTAATCTATGAAAACACAGGCAACAGGGAGGTCAATAAATGTTTACGTTTATGCAAATTGTAAAGAGTTTGGTTCCACCTGCTTAGGAACCTCAAAAAATAAAAGCCTGCTGGTAGAAAGAGCTGACCTGCTGGTAGAAAGAGCTGAGGAGGAGATATTTTACAACTCTTTATTTTTCACTCTACCGCCTAGATTGAAGATCTAAGAATGCAGATTCCCACATTTATTGAAAGTTCAGCTGTATAGCAAGCAGCTTTCTCAGTGCTGGGGGAAGGGAGGAATCTGGCAATGAAATGGAGATACCTGTGTGCAGGGGCTGTCTTGCATATTGAATCACGCATGTGACCCTTGTATATCATTTTATTTATGCTTAAAGTAATACAGAGTGCAAAGAAGTGATACGTAACTAGGGTTCTAATCTTTCTAAAAGTAGAGGTCTCATATCACTACTGCTGACCTTGCATGTTTCAGTATCTGCATAAATTACCAGTATCTTGACTATTTATAACAGCTGATCAGTCAAATTATTGACAAGGTAATGCTGGTTGCTTTATGCTAATTTATTCTTTTAGCCTATTTCTCCTTCTAAGAGGCTTTTAAAATGTGTTTCGTCTCAGAAAAACAGAATCAAATGTACCCTTGAAAGGCTTGCTTATTTCCACTAACTTTATTCTCTTAAATAGAATAAATAATTAAACACTGAGGTGGGCCAGTCACAGTTCCTCCAATCCTGCTCCGCACTGGTGCAACAAGCTGGAGTTACAGGAACATATGTTAGGTACAATTAGAAGGAGTTCTTGTAATCACCAATATTCTTCCCTAATTTTGTGATAATCTTTGAAGATTTTTTTCTCTAGTTTTGTATGTGGATGAGAAAAAGTGTTTTCTTACCCTCTCATTCAACAGCTTTGACAGCATCCCTGATTGATGATCTGATCGATGACTGAGAATCTCTGAGTGCAAACTGGGAGAATTAGGGTTGTTAATTGTACAAGAGACAAAAGGAACTTTGCAAAAGGTGATTTCTGAGAAAAACAATAGAATTTTTTCCTGTTTTCCCTGAATTTCTCCATCACAAAGAGAAATATCTTTTATCCTCATAATGATTTTTGAAAAAGGGATGAACCAGCTTGCATGACACAGAGACCTGTGTGTCGTGGAGTACATGAGCCCCTGTATTTCTCGAGGTTTTGTTTGTGTTTTGTTTTGTTTTGTTTTTTTTTAATTATTGACTTTCAGTTTTCTACACCTGGTAGAAATAGTACAGATTAACAAAATGAACTGCAGGAACTTACCATAAAACCTTTATTTCTGTGACTGGTTATTCATTCTTTTCCCTATAAATGTCTGATCCTGTTCCCACAGAACATACCTACATTAACAGCTCTTCTGCCTAGAAATGAGAATGAGAAATTAGGTCCAACCCATGCTGGGGTCTTACCATGCTTATTTTATTTACATGTCCTTATAAAAGTAGAAAAGGCAATTTGATCTCGTTAAGTTGTCTGTTAGAATTTGATGTTTGGTGATCTTTTGAGTTGTTGGATATAACTGTTTCTGGAGGATCGAATGAGAAATAGTATGTATGATTTTTAAATTCTGTAATTCGTCAGGCAAGATAAGGAGTTGCATATTGTAAGGCATTGTTTTGAGGCAGGAGCCTTTCACTTTTGGATACCGGAGCTCTGACAGGCATTTCATCATAGGGAAATATGGCCAGTGGTCTCATCCTAGTTCCTTGTAAGACATGAATTCATCCAGCTAAACTGCAACACTGGCCACTTGGCTCTGTAGCTTGTTGTATATCTTAGGTGGGAACCAGAATTAAGTGACGTAATCCACAATTTCTGTTCTAATGAGATAAAACATGCAGAAACATCAAAATTATTTTTCATTTTGTAATGTTGTCTGGGAGCCTTAATTCTAAAGAAGTTTCTGCTACTTTACTTTTTGAAGAACACTAGGTTTTTCTTTTAAATATTCTGGATTAAAGGCTGTACAGAGAGCTGGGGAGCCTGTTTGACTCTTTTTTGAAGTTTTTCAACTGACTTCATAGAAGTAGGATCAGACCTTTCAGATTGCCAAATGCTGGTGACTGGAAAAGCTCTGAGAAATATTGTTCTCAGGTTGAAAGGAGTGGGGAGGGTCCATGATATTTTGTGCTGGAGTTTGTGTTACGCAAGAGTGTCAGAGGGCATCAAGTATTGGAGGGAGGAAAGGGAAGAAATATAATGTCAGGTAATACTGTATCTAAAAGGCCAAATACAAAACCAAATACAGTGTTCACAAAATAAGGGCACATTTAAATCTTGAATGATTCTAGAATTTTAATGAATAGTCCTGCTAACCTTCTTTATAAGCTAAACAAATCCTCTCAGAATTCTGCACAAATCTCAGCTACTTTTAAAAAATGACTTTCTTTTGACAGCCTTATTAACATATGGCTCTGCAAAAAGGAATCATGTTGAATACATGCAATGTAATATTAGGATAGACATTTTAAAAAAGAGATGAGAGGATCCGGAAATATAATCTTCTTCTTGTAATCCTCTATTAATCCATTCTGTACTGCTAAGGTTTTTATTTGAGTGTGGAGCTCACAAAGATTCTGGCAGAAGAAAAAAAAAAAGAAAAAAGAAAGAAAATGAAAAGTCTTCTGTATTTAAATCCCCAGAGCTACACCTATAAAGTATTTCTGCAGTCTGAAAAGAAAGGAACAGCCCCAGGAACTAATCTCTGGATTTCGCTCTTTTTGTCCTGACCTTGGCTCTTCCACAGCCTCAGTAAGCATGCGTCTGCCTCGTGACAAGCTTGCTGCTGCTACTCATCCTACTGTGCTCTTAGGGCATGCCTTTTCAGCACCAGCTTGCTCTTTACCTAATCCCACACTGAGATCACTCAAATACTGAAAGATGTTTAGTTCACTATCAACTAGACCTGCAGAGATGACAAATCAATTGATTTTGTGGCAACTGATGAAAATGTCAATTTTTAATCATCAATGCCATTAGTAGACTTCAGAGCAGGGTCTGGTCTGAGTGAAGGCCAGATCACACAGCATTTCCTTGGCACTGCACCCCACCTTAAAAATTATGAATGCTGGGAATATGTTTGCCTCCAGGCACTTTTATAAAAGCTGGCTCTAAGAACAGGAAGGGAGAAGAAACTGTTTTTTCATATGAAGTTTGAATCAACAACAATTTCAATATTAGCAATGGACTGAGATTAAATACCGTAATGTGGAATGTCTGAGAAGCCGTTGCAAAGGGTAGATAAAATTTTAATTTTCACAGTCTGCCCGTCACACCATTTTAGACTATAACACTGAATACTACTTAGAATATTATTTCTGATATCTTTATAAACAAAAGTATAAATTATAAAATCTACTACCTTTATAAACTACCTTTATTTACTTGATCGTTCATTTAATGCAAAACACAGATAAAAACCAAGCACTTCCACAAAACAGCAGTTGTTTGCACCATTACAGCAGTCCTTAAATTCAGAGTACTGAGCATTTTTTTGCATGTCTCATACTGCTCAGACACATTTCTGATTTTCAGCAATCTTAGATTTCCTTAAAGGTATTTCTTGAATTACTTTTTTTCTTTCGTGCAAGGAAATAGTTCTCTCACCTGTGGGAAAATATGCCTCTGCAGTTCTCCATCTTGGCAGGGCAGTCTGATGTCCTGAATTTCACAAAGTATTTGGGGTATTCACCCCAAATTTCCTGTGTGCTTCTGTTAGCAACTTCTCTCTATACCCATTTTTACTGCTATTCTATGTTCCTTCAAGAGACAGAAGACTGCAAAGATAGTGTGCTTGATTGGGCAGTGTACTGCTGTATTTCTGCATTCACAAGTGACTTCTCTTCCAATCCACTAGGTAATTTGGGTCAGCTTTCAAAGGGTCTTCAATTTGCTATACCTAGTATATATATAGTATATATATATATATATATAGTATATACCTAGTATATATACCTAGTATATATATATAACACTGCTGTGTTAGCCACAGAACCACACAGTAAATGCCATCAAGTGCTATCAAAACCGTTTGAAACATCTGCAGTCTTCAATGTGCAGATTTATGTGGTGTTTTTCTACCTTCCTTTGCTGTTGCTGGCAAGAATTGATGTAAATATTGTCTATCTTTGTTGGTAATATTCTCTTATTAACTCACTGTGCCCATCTCAGTCTCTTGCAGCATCATGTTTTGATGTTCACTCATGAGCACTGCTTTGCATTATTCTCCAGGCTTCACAGATGAAGACTGTGGAAGGTTTCTCAGCTAAAACTTTTTTTCCTACAGCCCTGTTTTTCAAATTTCTGAGAGCATGCATTATCCATTCAGGGTTTTGATATTTTCAGGGATTTTTTCCCTTTCATACATTTTTAGAGTTGGGCAAACATGTGACATGTCTACCGTCATCCTTATGCTGCTTTCTGCTCACTGATTGTTCTTTTTGTTAGCTTTTGTGTACCTTTCTATGATATTTGCACTTTATTACCCTTTCTTTACCCTTACCCTTCAGTTTTCTCAGTTTTCTTCTTTATGAGAATTCAGATGAGCCTGTGAATTTGGAATTTTAATGAATTATTCAATTTTACCGTGAACATTATATATATATATATATATATATTAATAAGGGTAAGTATTCACACATTGTTTTCCAGAATTAAGTCATTGTTTGTACATAGAATAGAGGTGGGCTACGTAGTCTGGATCACGAAATTTGTGCTAATCACTGCTGCACCTCATTCATGTAGGCCCCACACTATTTTTCTTTGCTTGTTGATGTGAAACCCCTGAATGAAAAGAAAAAAAAAAAAAAAAAAGCTTGATCATAGCTGCAACACTCTACATGATCACATGGGAGCAGTGGGAACATTTTTTCATTAACCTAAAATTAGCAAGTCACAAATGTTCATTTGTATAGATGGAGCATATGGAATTTTTAGTTCAGTAAAGCTAGCTCATTTTTATAACTCTTTTTATAACTAAATTGTTTCTAAGACGTGAAATAGGATAATTGTAGTAGAAATTAACTTAAAAAAAATAGACAAATAAATAATTTACTCTTCCAGTCTTTTGTTAAATATCATTAGATTACATATCTCATTTGTACACATCTCAATTTGTTTTTAAAGTACTTATTCTATATAAAAGATATCAGAAAAATTCAGTGTCATGAAAAAAGTAATGTATTTATAAAAACTTAATTCCTTTCTGTTCATCTTCGTCACAACAATGACTTTATGAAAAGAGCAACTTCTCATAAAGAGAGAGAGAAAATGGGCATTTGAACAGATGGGCTTGATAAAGATTCTGCAATATATCTGCCACAAGTGGTTGAGCACCGGTACTAAGGCAAGACTAAGATATGACTGAAGATAAAGAGCTTTGAATGGTTACTACTCTCAGTGAGGAAGTTTTAGATTAAAAGACAAAGGTTGTCATGTAAACGTACATAGATCAAAGAGGACACATAATAGAACCTCGCTATATAAAGGAAAAATGCACTTTCCTTTGTAGTAATAAAACTGCTGCAGTGGGAGAAAGCAGATCCTGTGTGCTTTTTGTTTGTTTTTTGTTGTTATTGTTTGTTTGCTTTTTACTTAGTTACATTCCTAGTTGAGATATGGTTGCTGTCTTTTGTCTCAAAACATTAAAAAAAAAAAAGTTGTTTGCAATGTCACCAAAATAATCTTATTTAAGATTTAGATTTTCATAGCTATAACTGTTAAAAATGTGTACCACCTTAGTAAGAAGTTGCTGTTATCATTCATTCTCTGCTATAGACTTTTGTCTTCCCGATAGTGCATAGATAAATAGAAGTAAATTTTTATAGCTCCATGTTATGAAGGACAAATTATTTCAAATACATGGTTACTGAATTTGAAATACATGTCAAAATGAATAAGATACATGTATTTTTAAGTTGCCTCAGCTTGCCAATAGAATTAAGAATTGTCCTGTTGCCTGAAACCTAGTGAAGGGTGAAATTTAGCTTATCTGCACATTTAGAAGATGTGCATGTACCTGATGCTTTCTCCGTTGCCATGGTCAGGGCAGTAGACTAGAAATATCATGTAGTTTTGGTCTCTGTATTTTGATGAACAGTTCTCCACTGTCTGCAGCTGTCCAGCAGAACTGCAAAAACAACTCTTCCATACATGACTGTCTATGTAAAAATAAGTAGGATTGTGGGTTTCATTCTGTTTAATTTTGAGATGTAATTTTAAGTGTTTTCTTCTTGCACAAGAACACCAATTCCCTTTGTTTGGAAAGTTTTCCTACCTGCAGTGTTTCCCTAAAAATGAGGGACAAGGCTTTATATGATGAAGTAGGTTGTTAATGAAATTCTGAATACTTTGTCTCTGAATCATTTTGGGGCATATCTTCCTTTTATGTATTTTAGTCCCTTTGTTTAAAGGCTCCTATTTAAGCATCTGATTCAAAAATTGTAACCTTGTTGGTTGGTTGGTTATACATTCAGTATGACAACTGTTACTTCTTGCAGTACAGGTTTTTCTTTAAATATTAATTTTAAACTTTCTGGTGATAGGTAACTATCTGGTCTCAGTTACAAGGACTCTTACTTTGAGAAGAATGCTTATTGATTTATTTTCACTGTTAATTTTGTGTGTACAAATTTGTCTAAAAGCTTTACAGCAACAGACAAATGCTGCTGCCTTATTCAGAACAGTTAAATAGGAGATGCTGCCCTACTGCTCCATGTTTTTAAGTGCAGTACGTTGCACAAAAATTGTTGATGGCTACAGTAAAGCTCCATTTGTAGAAAAACCTGTGAAAAGGAGAACAGGCATCTGTGCAGGTTCTTCCTCCAAAGTCACATCAACCAAGGCCTTGTGGCAAGCATCAACATCAGTGCCGTGAAGAAACGGTGGCAGGTTGTAGTCAGAGGTGACTCCATCCGTAAGGGAACGGACTCCCTCCTGCAGGCCAGACCCTCTTTACAGAGAAGTTTGCTGCCTCCCCAGGGCTCAGATCAGGGATGTTACCAGGAAGTTTTTGAGCATAATACAGTCTTTGGACTAGTACTAGTCCTCCGCTTTCAAGTGGGTGCCAACAACGTAGCTACAGGAAAGCCCAGGTCATCAGTGCCTGGCTCCAAGACTGGTGTGGTGCCTCCACCAGAATTTTGGGTTTTACAATTATCGAAGAGTCTTTGAGATGAGAGGTCTGCTGGGGCTTGGTGGGATACACCTGTCTCAATGAGATAAAAGTTTCTTGGCCCATAACCTGTGAGACTGCTGGAGAGGGCTGTAAACTAAGAATGATTGAGGATGGGGGTTCCATTAGGAGGAGCACTGATGTTATGCCAAGAGATGGTGCTAGTCAGCAGTGTCCCCCGAGAATAGGCTCTAAAGGGTTTAGCTGAATGGAAGCCAGCCAGTATTAAACCTGTCTAGAAGAAGTGTATGGTAGAAGACAAGGAAACTACAGACCTGTTAGTCTTACCTCAGTCCCTGGAAAGTTATGGAGAGGATTGTCCCAGGGGGTATTGAAAGGCACTTAAAGAACAAAGCTATTAGCCCGCATAGTCAACATGGGTTTATGAAAGGGAAGTCTTGCCTTGGTAATTTTATCTTCTTTTGTGATAAGGTCACTTGCTTGGTGGATGAAGGGAAGGCAGTGGACGTAGTCTTTCTGTATTTTAGTAAGGCTTTGGTTACCATCGTTCACAGCATTCTTTTAGACAAGTTGTCCAACTGTGAGATAAACAGGTTTATGCTATGCTGAGTGATGAGCTGGCTCAATGGTAGAGCTCAAAGTGTTGTAGCGAATGGAGCTACCTCTGGCTGGTGGCTGGTCACCAGTGGTGTTCCCCAGGGCTCAATTCTGGGCCAGTCCTGTTTAACATTTTTATCAATGATATGGATGCAGGAGTGGAGTGCATCCTCAGTGAGTTTGCTGATGACACTAAACTGGGAGGTGCTGTTGGCTCCTGGGAGGGACGAGAAGCCTTACAGAGGGACATAGATAGAATGGAGCACTGGGCAATCATCATTAGCATGAAGTTCAACAAAGGAAAGTTCTGATTCTGCACTTGGGATGGGGTACTGCCGGACACAGGTACAGACAAGTGGCTGGGGAGCAGCTCAGCAGAAAGGGCCCTTGGGGTGCTGTCTGACAGCCAGCTCAATGTGAACCAGCAGCATGCCCTGGCAGCCAAGGGGCAAACTGAGTTTTGGGGTGCGTTAAACAGCACAGCCAGTTGGTCAAAAGAGGTGATTCTCCTGCTGTATTTAGAGTTGGCGTGGCCTCACCTTGAATATTGCATGCAGTTCTGGGCTCCACAATATAAAAAAAGGATGTTAAGGTCCTTTAAAGTGTCTAGAAGAGTGCAACACAGCTGGCAAAAGGGCTGAAAGGCATGTCCTGTGAGGAGAGGCTGAGGACACTTGCGTTGTTGAAGAGGAGGCTGAGAGGTGACCCCATGGCTCTCTGCAGCCTCCTGAGGAGGGGGAGCATAGAGGGAGGCGCTGTTCTCTGACAGGTGGGATCAGCACAAAGCTACACCAGGGCAGGGTCAGGCTGGGTGTAGGAAAAATGTCTTCACCATGAGGGTGGTCAAATCCCAGAACAGACTTCCTAGAGTTGTTGTCTTCCTAGGTTGATGCCCTGCGCCTGTCAGTGTTCAAGAGGCATTTGGACAATGCCCTCAATGCTTTAACTTTTGGTTAGCCCTGATCTTTGAAGGTTCCTTCCAACTGAACTACTCTACTCTACTCTACTCTAATTTATTGTTGTCGTTTTCATTGTTTTTAAATTAAGGTATCTCCTGTCTGCTGAACCTGAAAAGTTCTGTATGTCATACAGTTCTGTAAATCTGGAAGTGCTTCTCAGGAGAGTGCTCACCCTCTCCCTTCTAAGCATTTAACTGGTTTTCAGAGGCCATCTCACTGAGAACTGCTGTCATGAATGAAAAGCTGGACCAAGCCTCAGCAGCAGCTCCCCCTGCCTTTGCTTGGGGCACCGAGTTAACACCCGGGGTTCCCGTGCTTGGCCTCTGCCTTGCTGGGCATTGGTGCTGTGTCTAGGTCCCATCTCATACCTCCCTCACCCTGATCTGCATCCCAACCTGCCAACTTGACTTTCTGTTTTGACCTTGCTCCTGCCTCATCACTATGGACTTGCTGGGTGCTTGTTGCGCTCTCGTCTGGCTCTGGTTCCCATCACCAGACCTGGTCCTGGCCCTGACTTCACTGCTTTGGTTACCTGGCACCTGGTCAGGTAGGCTGCTGCCCCTGCCTGCTTTGTGACGCTTGGCTCCTGGCTCAGCTTCCTTTGTAAGGCAATCTGCCCTTGTTCCCTCCTGACAGTGCTACAGGGAAAGTGTCATACTTTTAAAACCTGCTCATTTGAATTGTTTTGGGTAAGTTTCTGCTCTTTATTACTGTCACCAAAGTACTGAATCTGTCTACTTGTTGTGACCTTGACAAATGGTCACTACAAAGCAAATGCTTATGGATACTCATGCACTCACAATTCCCTACTTCCCACATCTAAATCACTGCATCCATCATGAAAGTGTCCATCACCTCACACTAGTGATTATTTGATTAGTAGCAAATTGAAATTATCTGGATGAGTTGTCAGTGGCAATGATTTAGCTATAGCTCGGTGTTAGCTCCAGACTGAAACATGAAGGGGACAGAGCATAGCGGCTGCAGAGTTAACTCTTGAAGAACAATCAGAAGAAGAAAAGAGTATTGTAGGTACTCTCAGCTTCGCGGTACTTTTATTGCAGTGAGGCAAAGAGCTATCTTAGTTGCTTCAAAGACTGTCACCATGTGGGGATGCTGCATGCTTAATTTGACAATGGTCGTTAAGAATGAAGCAGCTAGTCCAGTTGCCATAATTTTCCTTGGGGGCTTTATTATCTGAATTACTGTTCAAGGAAAAGTGCAATTACAAATGCAAATGTCTCATTCTTCTCATTCTTTTGAGTAATCCTAAGTGAAGATACAATGTTGCTTAAAAAGAAGTCAACAAGAAAGAAGAAAATGAATTTGTAAATAAAACATAGAGGAAGAGACAGCTTCATTCCTTCAAATAGTCCATTCCACCAGACGTTTAAAATAAGTATCTTAGAGAGAGGAGATGGTTTAAGAAATGGATGCATGTCTACATTCTCAAGACATTAGATTTTAAATATTTTTATCTTTGCAGCTAATATCTATGTGATATGTCTTAATAAAAGCTGTTGAAGATGTGTTGAATTCAAGGGAAGGGAAATCTGTATTCAGTTTGTAAGCTAAAGGAACTATATGTGTTTATATTAGCCAGAAAAAACAAAGCCCAAATTCTGTTATTAACAATGTATGATTGTATAGGTATTAATAAGGGGTAAATACAGAATCAAAGTAGGCACAGACAGTGGAGAAGGAATTACTATATTCTTGAGTGTAGCAGAATGGCTTAACAAAAGGGAGTTCCTGCTAGAATTATACCAACAAATAGCTCCTTTTACATGTCAGAAAGAAAAAAAAATCCATCAGGGGCATCCAGTGTGGTATAAAACACAGGCAGATGGGTCAGGATTGTTAGTTGAGTAGTAACAGACTAGGATAAAAGCAGTGCTCCCTTGCAGCCTCGAGTGATCTTCATGAAGACCACACACAAGTTCTACTGGCTCTTGCTGCCAAAGGCAGGAGGGTGAGCAGGGTAACAGAGGACCCCAAGGGAATTTTAGGAGGAAAGCAGAGGCCTTACAAAGTCTTGCTAGAGCACTGATCAGCAGAGAAGGGATGCTTTAAAAATCAGTTCTGTTGAGCACAGTGAAGACTGATGTATCATTGGCTTTGCTTGCTGTTGAGATTGTCTGCTGCTCCAGTGTTTCAGGAATGAATTGCAAGTGAACTACACAGATCCCCTGATTTTGCTAGCAATGTAGAGCACAGTCATGACATAAAGCACCTAGGAAGATAAGAGTACTCAAATCAAGACAGTAAGATTAAAGTGTTAGTTAACATTTCACATTACTGCAGGACAAAGTGTAATGTGAGGAAAAGGTGGATATACTTAACAAAGAATGACGAGCAACAGAGTGGAAGTGCCAGTTTAAATCCAGGAGAAAGCAAGGGGGGAAGTGAACACAGCATCGAGTACTAACCCAACCCTGAATCCACCTGGGACCTCAGGGAAATGTGAAGCAGGTTACACCTCCCTGTCTGTGGTAACTGCACCCTGTCTGTGCAAACACTGATTAACTGTGCTGCAAGATCAATGTTCCACGATAAATAAATGTGCCATAGTACATCAATGGATGTTGTTTAATTAATAGTACTTAATGCAAGTTACACTGATTCACAAAACTGGCTTTAAAAAAACTCCTGTTAGAAAGGTTGAGGGGAACACATAGCTATGTTGTAAGGATAGCATAGGAAAAAAAAAAAAAAAAGCATAATTTCTTTTATAATTCAAAGGCCAGTTAATACAACCTGAAGACATATGCTACTGTATCAATATGTCAGCTATGTTATAAGGTTAAACAGAATCAGATAGGCCAAAAAAGGTTCCAAAATTTCTTGTTGCTAGTGAAAAATCATCTGAAGGATCTTACTGTCCTAAGTTCTCTACATGTTTCAATTAAAATTCATAGACCATAGGGCAAAGTGTGGATCATCTACATGTTCATTTTCCAGGGCCTTGTGTTTGTTGATTATCTTAAATGGAACAAAGTAGTATGAAGCAAGTGAAGTATTTGTTGATCCAAACCTGTTTAACTATGCCATGTTGTGTAAAAGAACTAAGTGTAACTTAAGTATAAAGCAACTAGCTACGCAGTTAGTATATACTGATGTGTTTTAGTGTTTACTGATTACACCAGATTGCAAAACTATTCAGGTTTTGAGAAAATCGTGAAGATTGTGGCTGAGGAAATGGTTGCATAAATGAATGTTCCGTTATGTAAAAGAAGAAAAGGTCTACTTCATGGAAAAATGGTTGATTGTACATAGGGCTCTCCAAACAAAGCTTTTGTTTTACGGAAAGCAGACAGGCGACCTCTTGCATTAAAGATTGCTTTCTTCTTTGCTTCACTCCTCAGATCTATGTGACATGTTATTTGTATGTGTCTGTTGAAAAAAGAAAAAAAAAAAAGGAAAAAAGCTACGTACAAATAAGAATACACATGCAGAGGTTATTTTTTGCTCAGAGGATACCAGTAATTGGTTTTGCTAACCCTGGTTTTACATTGAGATATGTATAAAGTGTTTTCTTATCAAAGGAAAGAAACAGAGAATGAAATCTAGCTTCTAAAGCCTGAGTGGAAAGTCATTTGCTTTTGAAAATTATTGAACTCATAAAGTTTAGTTGCCAGTTATGATTGAGGAAGTGACTTAAATATAAATGAAGGGTGCAAATAGAATACTTAGTATAAATGTCACTGAGATTTGTTGTGGTGCTTAGAACAAAGATTACATGCTTTTTATATATGTATCTGAACCCTTTTAGGAAGATTAACCTAATGAACTCACACAGCAACAGCTTAGTTAAAGACAAGGCCATTAGTATTTTTGTCTGAAACTCATCAGCATCCATTTCTGCACTTAAATTTTCTGTGAAGAACTTCATGAGGTCTGTATTTGACCTTTGATTGTATTTGGGGAAAGTACTCCTTCTGATTTCAGCTTCTCACACTGGTCTAAATCAAGCGGGCAAAGGGCAGCTGCTTTTTTATTGCACCTGCTGAGTATACACAGACAGTACACGATAAAGATGTACAAGAAAAAGTTGTTCTAAATCAGATGAGACTCAGGTACTTGGAAGAAGTTGTGTATTTGTGGGTTTTTTTGTTTGTTTGTTTTTTTCCAAAATTTTATGAGGTTAGCATACCTAAGTATGACCTGCTCTAATAAGCACAGATTTTGAAGATTAGCTTAAAGAAGTGTGAGATGCTAGTATTTTTTTCTGCATCAGTTGCAGAGTTATAAGTTGTTTTTAGTATAAACCAATCCTCAAATTGCTTTGTTAATCCAGCACTTAAGTAATCATAATAACTCTAATTTATTGTATATTTGTTGAGGTACTTACTGAAGAGTGGGTGACTTTTTGTGTGAAATGTACTGCAGCCATATATGGAGTTCTAAAATCACAGCTCACAGAAATCCCTGTTACAACTAAGGACATTTTCAAATACGTCAGTGTGAGCTAAGCCTCCAAGGATCATAGGGGGCAGGTTGATTAAATGTAGACTTCCTAAGACGTAAATATTTTAAGTTGGATTTCCAGTTTCCAAATTCTTTATTAAAGTAATTTCTTTGTAGGGGGCAGGATCTACAGTGGTATGATAATTCATGTGGATTTAAAGCAGATTTAATTTAGAAAACATGTATTTCTTTCAGCATATCTTAGTTATTTAGGAAATCTGAACATAAGCTATAGCTAAGGAGATTCTTTAAACTCCTTGCTGAAGGAAATGGTGTTTCCATTGTTGCTCAATCCAGCTTCCTCTGATGCCACTGCGGAGAGTTTGGGTAACAGTGAGTATGATAATGTGAGAAAGTTATAGACATACAGAATAACTTCTAGTATTCCCAGTTGGATTTATGGATTCCCCCTTGCTGTGACCATCTCAAGAGACTGTACTACCAAACAGTTAAATTCTGAGGACAAGAATTGTTTCTCTCCTCTGAACTCACTTGAAAAAAATCATAATTGCTCTGTACCAAAACTTTTAAACCCACCTACCATTTTTTAGTGTTGTCACTCCAACACAGGAAATTAAATGAATAAATAAATAAACCCTACTTCATTTGCTTATCCTTGAGAATTCTTGCAAGGTGATCACAAGAGGGTTTTTTCACCATTACAAATTGTTTCTGTAGCAAATGCTAACAAAGGTATCTAGAAATATCCCAACAAGGAACACCGAGTTCATTTTAGCTAGCTTGAGTTCTGCTTACTTTCTACATTCCAGCAAGGCACTCAATCAGATTTTTTTGACTTTCTGATTAACAGATGCGATAGATAGCTACCGTGTTCTCATTGATTATTTTTTTCCAGTGGTGTTAGGATTTGTTTGACAGACTTCCCTATCAGTTCGCTTTATTTTGAGACCTTGAAGCAGTAGCCACGACATGTTAACATAGTATTTAAACAGGGAAGTAAACCTCAATATATATGGTTAAATCAAGGTCCGTGGTCTTTGTCAAGTATATTATATGTGCTAATGTAACAAATCACAAGTTGATTTGTATTTTTTTCTTGTTTGCAGAGGTAAATTGATTTCAGTGTAAAATCCTTTCATTGTTACATTTTATAAATTAGCTGGGAACTAGCAAAAATAATGGTGGGTTTCTTTTTTTTATTTATTTATTTTTTCCTAGAAAGGATTAATTATCCACTTTGTAGGTTGCTTTAATATAATGTATAACACTGTTTTATTGATAAAATTTTAGCATTTTGCAGTACAATAATAAAGATTAAGGTAAATGTGTTTAAAATTTATATTTTCTTAGGCTTAATTTGGTAGCTTTTTTTTTAGAGTAATTCAAGTTACAGATGTGTATACAGTCCTCTGAACATCAGGTATAGAAATATCTGAAATAAGTAATAAAGTTCATTAGTATCTTGACTTATGATTTTGTAGTTGCTGAGTTACATTCTAAACATAGGATTTTAAGATTGGATATCCAGGAGACAGCCAAGGGGGACAGGCACATTATGGAGAAAATCCTGTCTCGTGTGAGATACCCATACCCTGTGCCTCCCTGAGGGGTCTGATGTCCCTACAGATGGTGAGGAGGGAGGCTTCTTCCAGACAGTGATGCAGAATGATAATTGCCTTCTGGAAGTGGTTGCCTCTTCAGTGACCAGAAATTGTCACTCATTTGTTAGGTGTCGGGTGACTAAGGTCGATGATGTGAATAACTCCAAGCTGTATAATGTTGAAGGTATGTGATGTCCAGTATCATCTAGTGGATTTGGACATTCTTTTGTCTTGCACAGATTTCTTAATAACTGAAAGAAAATTATAAGCAGAACAATTTATAGAGTTTGTGTACTACCTACAAATTGCATTTTAGCTGTATCATTATACCTTTTTTGTCATATTTCAGTGGTGATCAACAATCACCTTCCAAGTTGTAATTCCAAAGTGCTTATAAGCACCATGGCTCATCCACTTTCCCTTTTGTAGAAGTGATTTATGGAGCTTTGAGTGATGTAAAACCCACAGATGTCTACTAAACCTTGTACATATTCAAGACCTCAGGCAGTACTTGACAATGGCAAAATAAGGTACTGTGCTAAGTATTCCTGCTGGGGACAGGTACACAGTAGGGCCCTGGGGGGTGAGGGCTGCAGGAGATGTGGCTGCAAGACTGTGCATGCTGGTCAGAGAGAGCGAACGTGTGGTAGGTGTTTGGGGTTGGTTTCCCTTGGCTAGAGAGGTCCTTGGCTGGCAGAACAGCAGAAGAAGACTGGAACTAAAAACCCTGTAGGATGTCATAGGCTTAGTACCATGACGTACTTCATCTGCTCTAGCCCTTGCTGCTGATATACTGGATGCTGAAGTTTGGCTACTCTTCAGGACTAATGAAAGAAAAGCAGGGGAAAAGAAGAAGCAGGCTTGTATGTGACTCCCAAGGGAATGTACACACATCATCTCATGACGAGCCCAACCCATATGAAATGACAACCATAAATAAATACTGATTTGTCAATATCAGTAATGTATTAATCTTATTGCTTTAAGAATCTGTTACACCAATACGTATGGATTGCTCCTTTTTCTGCTCTATGACAATATAGATGATGCATATATATGTTTAAAAGATACTTTAAAGGGGCAGGATGAAGGCATGATTTCATAATTGTGTGTCTGAGACTGCAGTGTATTTGTTCAAGCTCCCAGGATGTGATCAGTGCTATATTGATTACATCAGCATAAAATCTCTGTGTTTACCTTCCCATCTACAACTGCCCTGTTACACTGTGAACATCCCACACTTCCATGTAGTCAAAAAAAGCAGTTTTCAGGATCTTCAGTCTCATCTTCTGCTTTACACATAAGACTTTTGTGTTTGAAATTTTAAATGAAATTCTTCTTATCTCTTACTGAGAGATTTATTTTATATATATATATTTTTTTTTTTCCCCAGGCTTCTTGAATTCTATTGGTTCCCATTTCTCAGCAAGGGATCAACGCAGTATTAAGTCAGGGCTTCTGAAGGTAGCTCAGGGTCAGGGTACTCCTGGTACTTCTGTCCTTGTGAAGGAACCAGCTGTGTATTTATATTACTAGGAACTTCTTGTACTTACGGTGTTGGTGTACGTAGTGGCCCAGAGCCGTAGACTTCAGAGTTATCTACCATTTACCCTTTGTCCCGATACAATGGCAAACAGCAGCCATTTTAACCATTCTAGAGTTTTAGAAGAGATCTTTATAAGCATTAAAAAGTAAAAGCATTAAGTATGCTTTTCTTTTTAGTAGCCTTCTTATTTATTTTTTCCTCTTCCTGGTGAGAATTTTTGTCTGGAAGATATTCTTAGTGAATTTTAGTTAGCGTTAAACTTGGGAGCTTCCTTTTGGGGCAGTGAAGATGGTGAAGAGCTTGGGAGATGCTATTTGTCTTAGATGCTGCATCCAGAGAGGGAACAGCAGCAGATGTAAACTGCAGCTTCCCTTTCTGCTTCTGACCTTTGTTTATTGCTCAAGAAAGAATTGTGTATTATGTCCGCAGTATATCAGGCACTGAGAGATCTTGGAAACTAGTATCAATGAGTTGTTCAAAGCATTATTTCTGGCTGTCTTGTGAGCTCAGGCAAATGGTTTTGTTTGGATCTTATCTGGGTAAGGCAGGCCATTGCTGAACAAAAGGAAAGAGCTGGAGGGATTCCAAATGGATGGCAGCAGAAAGTGAAGATAAAAGCTAGCTCTTCCTAGACACATCCAAGTTAAATTAAGGACTCTAGAAATGAATGATGGACAGAACAATGAATGTTAGTTTTATTAACAGAATTTCTCTTGCACTGAATTTTCTTTCTCAGTTTCAAACTGCAACCTTATGCTGTTAACCACAATCTCCAACATCCCCTACTATAGTATTGCTTCAGCTTTTTGTTCAATTTAACTTAATCTCTCTAACTTTTGATATACTTTTGTATAACAACCTGTAATGGTTTCCTGTCCCGATGAAATCTTAAGCCTCTGCCAGGGTCCTAGATTTCCCAATGACTTTTTTTATGGCTTTTTTATTTTTATATGTTATTTCCTACATTCATCATCATTTGTTTTATTACACCTAAAAATCGTCTAATCTTCATGAAGTGTTTCTCATCTGTTGTACAATTACTGGTTTTATGAGTTGCCCAAGATTCTGAGCTAAAGCCTGCAGCATTTCTCTGTGTGTAAAAAGAGGTTTCTGTGTCCTTGCAGGATCAACAGATGGCTCACCTATGAACCTGACTGATCGGGTCATATCAATTAGTTGACTTACTTATACCTGTTTCTGGTCAGGTAAGGAAATGGAAGCTGAAGTGATGAAGGCTCTTGAACTCTGCATGTAAAGCAGTTGATTGCCTTGCCTTCCACAAAGTTCCCATCTCCTGCAAGCAGCTAACTTTTTTCAACAGCTCTGAGTCAATCACTTGGAGATTTCATAGATTCTTTGTCAGAGAAAATTCCTTTTTTTTTTCTTTTTTTTTTTTTTTTCCTCCCCCTGCCTGTTAACTAAGATAAATTTCCAAACTAAGATAACTAGTCAACAGCTATATTTGGCTCTCAGAATCACATTGTCCTATAGTATGGAAGCCTCCTCCCCAGAGTCCCTTTTTAGGTCATAAATTATATTAATGGGATTATAAATAACTAGATCTAGAATTGATGTAAAACTGCTTTGCTCTAATGAAGCAGGAAAGCAGATACTCAGAGGGAAGATGTTGGTGGCTTGAGTGGGGGTTTTCCAGTTGACAGCTTCTGTGAAAAGTGTTGATGTGCATTTTGGACTGGATTCTAATGTGAGGAATCAGGATTGTTGTGTCATCATAGTTGCCCTTCGAAGGCTGCAGTACATTTGGACCTACAAAGTAGTAGTTTGGAGCTACTACTAACTTTTAAAGTACCTTTGGAAAAAATTCTAGATAAGGCAGTCTTAAGATGTATTCCTCTAAAGATTTTCCTTGCCCCCCCCCCCCCCCCCCCCCCCAAAGATGCATGTATAATTTTAGCCTGATAATTTGATTTTTAGTGAGAGGATAAGAAGGCAAGAAGATAACCAAGAGTTTTTTCTTCAGTGGCCTGTATTAGAACTAAGCTGAAAGGGACAGCTTCCTTCAAACAAAAACCTGATTTTCTAAAATTTAACAGCTAGTTGTTAAGTGTTTATTACTACTTAGAGCTCCCACACAGTCTCCATCATTGATACTCACCTGCCTACCTAGTTTTTCTCTTGGATTTTTATGATGTGTGCTAACGTGTTCCTTTATTAATGGCAATAATTGAAGAAAAAAATGAAGAAATGACATCTTTGATGGCCTTTCTTGTGTGAAAGCACATTAAGTGGACACGGGCCACTTCCAAAATTTCAGTGAGGTCTGTCAGCCCCGAGTCCTGTCAGTGCTGGGTGCAGATGGGTGGAGAAGCTTTGTCTGGAAGAGCCCTACGGCAGTTCCCTGCTCCCCACACAGAGCAGAGCTGGCCTGCAGGACCAGCTGGGCCCTCCGGGGCCCGTCCCCATGCCCTGCTCCCCACAAGCAGGCCCTGCTTGCTCTTCTGCACAGGCATCTGAAAGGAAGGCTTTCTTTTGGGGAGCAAATCTGAGGGAATATAACTTCAGGTGTTTGAAATGGATGCATTTTATTGAGAATGCCTATACCCGCACTCAGAGTTAACAAGGAAAACCCACTGTTTGTTTATAAAAACATTGCTACTGGTGTTTATGACCAACAAGCACTAACTGAAATAGGTATATCATGTTATATTGCAAGACTGATTTATTACTACTGCTCCCTGAGGACTTCCTTTGTAGAGCTTGTTAAGATAAATATTTAGGAAGTAGCTTTGCTGCTACATTAAAAACTTACAGATGACCATTATTCACCTAGGATTTGTTGGCTATAGTTCTAAGCTGGTTGAAATTTTGATTTATGGTGTAGACTCATAAAAATTTAGTCCAAGAAGAGCTGTGTTTTGTGTTCTGCATGACAGCCATATATGTAGGAAAAGAAATTTAGTAAATAAAATCATCCACTAAACAGATTATTTCAATCAATTTTTTTCTCTTCTTTTTTTTTTTTTTTTTTCAGGTATATCTTACCTGGTATTTTGTTTCTGTTTGTCTACTTGTTTTTCTTCCTAAGAAACACTTGAATATGTTGTCCTTTATTATAAGCTATTAGGATGGGGAACAAACAAACAAAAATCTCTTGACAATTGGGTTTAGTGAAAGGCCTTACCGTACAAACACATGAAAAAAGGTTTTCAACATTTCTAAGTGTATGAGGTTAACAGAAGGAAACAAGAGTCATTCTGGTAGATTATTATTATTTTTTTAATAATTAAGTTTGTTGTTTTCATTCTGTTTAAATGACTAGTCTTTTTAAAGGTAATGTGGTGTGATTAATAAGTATGGGATCAGGAGAAAAAATAGGTTGGAAGAGACCTCAGGAGGTAATTCACTTTGCAATTGAATTTATTTTTACTGTATTAGCTAATAACTTCCCTATTGTTAAAGCAGCGCTCTATTCAGTTGATGAACTACCAAGTAAAAGAAAGCATACAGCACATTTTTAGTCATCAGAGTTGCCTCTGCCTATTAATCAAAATATAGTGGATATTTCTAAAGACTTAATGTCCACAAAATGTGCCTCTTTCTGTCTTCCACTTTCCTTGTCTGGAATAGGTTTCTGGTTATAAAGATTGATTAAGGAGCTAGGATTTGGTGTTTAGTATGCAAACGCAGCCTCCAGTTCATGTCTTGGTATGTATTCCTTGTTTTTACCTTAAGCTGGTGAAGGCAGAACATAATACAGTTATGACCTACTCTTTTATTTGACACATCTTAAGCGATCTATTAATTTTCAGGATAAGTTTCAGGAAATGATTCATCTTGTTAATATCAGAAGCATTATTTACACATCTCATTTTATGAAAAACCATACAACTTCTGTTTTGTCATCTTGCCCTCCTGAAGGATAGTAGGGACAGCATCTGTATCTTTTGTGGAAGACTGTTTCCGCTTGCCTTAAAGAAATGTTTGTAACAGGCAGAATCTCTCAATACCTAACTCCGTGTGAAAAAATTCCCAGTTTCAGCTTTGTCATTTATTAAAGTTTGAAGAATATATTTTTCAAACAGAAACAGTTATTTTTGTGTTGTTTTGTTGTTGGTGTTTTTGTTTGTTTGTTTGTTTGTTTAATGGTCTCTTGTTGGAAAAGAAACATGAAATCCTAGTTAGTGTAAGAGTAAATGAATCTTGCAGAATAAAGGAAGGTCTTCCTAAGATGCATACTTATGCGTCTAAACTGAATCATTATACTTGTAAAATTGCAAAACTTTCAGTACCTTCTGGAGAATGAAGTAAATAAAAACTCCAAGGGACATTCTTCAACCTTTATGGAAATGTATTGTCCTGGTTTCAGTTAGGACAGAGTTAATTTTCCTCCTAGTAGCTGGTAGGGTGCTATGTTTTGGATTAGAATGAGAAGAGCGCTGATAACATGCTGATGTTTTAATTGTTGTAGAGCAGTGCTTACACCAAGCCAAGGACTTTTCAGCTTCTCGCTCTGTCCTGCTAGCAAGCAGGCTAGGGATGCAGCAGGAGCTGGGAGGGGACAGACCCAGGACAGCTGACCCAAACTGGCCAAAGTGGTATTCCATACCATCTGACGTCATGCTGAACAATATATAGGGGTGGCTAGCCGGGGTGGAGGGGAGGCCGGCTGCTCGGGGATAGGCTGGGCATCGGTCAACGGGTGGTGAGCAATTGCATTGTGCATCACTTATTTCGTACACATTATTACTATTAATACTATTATTATTATTATTATTGTTGTTATTCTTTTCCCTGTCTTAATAAACTGTCTTTATCTCAACTCACAGACTTCACTTTCCCGTTTCTCTCCCCCATCCCGGAGAGGGAGGGGGGAGGGTGAGCGAACGGCTGTGTGGTGTTTGACTGCCAGCCGGGCTAAACCACAACATGTATATATATTTGTATATATATATATATATGTATATATATATATGTATATGTATATATATATTTAAGCATCTGAATGCAGATTTAGGAAGCCTTATTTAAGAACAAAAAGAGAAAAAATTGGATTGTTTTATGAAACAATGAGGTATAGATGATGGAAGTCTATGTTAACAGGAAAATAGTGCAAGAATGACTTCGATCTTAGTCTCAACCACTTTCTGTCTGAACATAAGGAATAATTTCTTTACTGTGAGGATGACTGAGCACGGGAACGGGTTGCCCAGAGAGGTTGTGGAGTCTCCTTCCCTGGAGATACTGAAAAGCTGTCTGGACATGATGGTCTGAAAATAATGTTCTCTAGGGAACCTTGCTTGAACAGTGGGGGTTGGGCTGGACTGGGTATCCCCGGAGGTCCCTTCCAACCTCAACTTTTCTGTGATGCTGTGATCAGCAGTCAACCTTCTCCTGTTCTGCTCATTTGTTATTTTCACAAAGAACAATGTTAGAAGATAACTGGCACAAAGATGAGAGGAAACATATGTCCTAGTATAAGTAAGCAATTCTCACTGAAATTGCACAGCGTTTGGTTACCCAAATTAGGGTTGATGTAATGTGACAAATGCTTCCCCAGACGATAAGCCAAATTGACAAGGACCTTGATAGTTTCATAAGGTAACATTTAATGTAAGAATACAGTTTCTTGAAGGTGATAGGCATAGTAGCAAAAACATAATTTTGTCAGTCACTTATGCATCATTTTTCCAGTGCTCCCTTCTCAAGCACTTTAAAAAATCTCTACCCACCTTTACTTGAGTTCTCTCCAAATTCACCAGCTGCTAATGTAAATTTGCAGAGAAGAGCATCAGTTAATTGTTTATAGAACAGATTTCAAGAGTACTTGTTGTGATTTTAGTCATTTGTTGATTTCCTGTAGAAGAAAAATATTACCTATAGGCCTTGGAGAAGAGTTTTAAGAAGTTTATATCAATTCTAGACACGAGAGAGGGAAAGACATTCACATCAATTACTCTGAGCATCTAATTTCAGTTATGTAACTTTGGGGGTTGATTCTCTCTTGAGGTCCTATACAGTCAATGGAAAGAGGTAATTTTCTAGAAAGAAAATCCTGTAGGTTAGGTTCCATACTCCCTGTTACCTTCTAGAGAAGTTTGCTCTTCTATTATGCCACAATCTAATGACGTTACTGGATTTTCTTTACTCAGAAGAAATCTGGTTGAGTATAGGTGCAGTGTTCATTTAGTGTCTGGAAACTTCATGTGGCTGTTGCCAACTTAGTAGAAAATCACAGAATCGTCTAGGTTGGAAGAGACCTCCAAGATCACCTAGTCCAACCTCTGACCTAACACTAACAAGTCCTCCACTAAACCATATCACTAAGGACTACATCTAAACGTCTTTTAAAGACCTCCAGGGATGGTGACTCAACCACCTCCCTGGGCAGCCTATTCCAATGCGTAACAACCCTTTCAGTAAAGAAGTTCTTCCTAATATCCAACCTAAACCTCCCCTGGCACAACTTTAGCCCATTCCCCCTCGTCCTGTCACCAGGCACGTGGGAGAATAGACCAACCCCCACCTCTCTACAGCCTCCTTTAAGGTACCTATAGAGAGCGACAAGGTCGCCCCTGAGCCTCCTCTTCTCCAGGCTGAACAACCCCAGCTCCCTCAGCCGCTCCTCGTAAGACTTGTTCTCCAGACCCCTCACCAGCTTCGTTGCCCTTCTCTGGACACTCTTGAGCACCTCCATGTCCTTCTTGTAGCAAGGAGCCCAAAACTGAACACAGTACTCGAGGTGCGGCCTCACCAGAGCCGAGTACAGGGGGACCATCACTTCCCTAGACCTACTGGCCATGCTGCTTCTTATACAAGCCAGGATGCTGTTGGCCTTCTTGGCCACCTGAGCACACTGCTGGCTCATATTCAGCCGACTATCAACCAATACTCCCAGGTCCTTCTCGGCCAAGCGGCTTTCCAACCACTCATCTCCCAGCCTGTAGCGCTGCTTGGGGTTGTTACGCCCCAGGTGCAGGACCCGGCACTTGGCCTTGTTGAACTTCATACAGTTGACCTCAGCCCATTGGTCCAGCCTATCCAGATCCTCCTGCAGAGCCTTCCTACCCTCGAGCAGATTGACACACGCACCTAACTTGGTGTCGTCTGCAAACTTACTAAGGGTGCACTCGATCCTTCATCCAGGTCATCGATAAAGATATTAAAGAGGACTGGCCCCAGTACTGAGCCCTGGGGAACTCCACTAGTAACCGGCCTCCAACTGGATTTGACTCCATTCACCACAACTCTTTGGGCCCGGCTATCCAGCCAGTTTTTAACCCAACGAAGCATATGCCAGTCCAAGCCACGAGCAGCCAGTTTTTTGAGGAGAATGCTGTGGGAAACAGTATCAAAAGCCTTACTGAAGTCAAGGTAGACCACATCCACAGCCTTTCCCTCATCCACTAAGCGTGTCACTTTGTCACAGAAGGAGATCAGGTTCGTCAAGCAGGACGTGCCCTTCATAAACCCATGCTGACTGGGCCTGGTCGCCTGGTTGCCCTGCAAGTGCCGCGTGATGACACTCAAGATAATCTGCTCCATGAGCTTCCCTGGCACAGAGGTCAAACTAACAGGCCTATAGTTCCCCGGGTCTACCCTCTGGCCTTCTTGTAGATGGGCATCACGTTTGCTAGCCGCCAGTTGACTGGGACCTCCCCTGATAGCCAGGACTGCCAATAAATGATGGAAAGCGGCTTGGCCATCTCCTCCGCCAGTTCTCTCAGTGGGGTGTCCACCCTTGGGTGGATCCCATCCGGCCCCATCGACTTGCATACATCCAAGTGCTGTAGCAGGTCGCCAACCATTTCCTCGTAGTGAGGGCCACATCCTGCTCCCCATCCCCTTCCACCAGCTCAGGGTACCGGGTATCCAGAGAACAACTGGTCTTGCCGCTAAAGACTGAGGCAAAGAAGGCATTAAACACCTCAGCCTTTTCCTCATCTTTTGTAACTAAGTTTCCCCCGCATCCAGTAAAGGATGGAGATTCTCCTTAGTCCTCCTTTTGGTGTTGATGTATTTGTAAAAACGTTTTTTGTTATCTTTAACGGCAGTAGCCAGATTGAGCTCCAGATGAGCTTTGGCCTTTCTAATTTTGTCCCTGCACAGCCTCGCAACATCCTTATAGTCCTCGTGAGTGGCCCGCCCTCTTTTCCAAAGATTATAAACCCTCTTTTTTCTCCTAAGCTCGAAGCACAACTCTCTGTTCAGCCAGGCCGGTCTTCTTCCATGCTGGCTCGTCTTTGGGCACGTGGGGACAGACTGCTCCTGAGCCATTAAGATTTCCTTCTTGAAGAGTGCCCAGCCTTGCTGGACTCCTCTGCCTTTCAGAACCACCTCCCAAGGGGCTCTGCCAACCAGTGTCCTGAACAGCTCAAAGTCAGCCCTCCGGAAGTCCAAGACAGCGGTTTTACTGGTCCCCTTCCTGGCTTCGCCAAGAATAGAGAATTCTACCATTTCGCAGTCACTCTGCCCAAGACAGCTCCCGACCACCACATCTCCCAACAGTCCGTCACTGTTTGTGAACAGAAGGTCTAGTGGGGCACCTCCCCTGGTAGGCTCACTAACCAGCTGCGTCAGGAAGTATATGTCGTATTACAAATAAGAATTTCACCCCTGAATAGAGTTCTAATGTTCAAAAGTAAGGTTCCTTTAATCCTTTTGCATATAGGTGTACTTAGAATTCAAGTATGGATGTAGTTGTGTTTTTTTTAAAGCTGAATAGCTTTTAGTTTGTACTCTTTTCATCTTTAGGCATATTTAGTGAAGTGGAGCGCACAGCATTCACTGCTATTAAAGCTGTTTTCTTGTGCTGCAGCTAGCTTAGTCATGCATTTCTGTGGTGAAAAATCTTTGCAGAGTGTGCAGAAAAACCTTCAAATATAATATGTATTTACTGGAGGGTATAAACAAACCAAGAGGAATTGTACAATAATGAAAACAGACCATAAAAGGGGAAGTGTGTTCAGTCAAAGATTTCTGGAGAAATGGAAGAACAAAAACATTGTATAAAGCAGAGAAGACACTCCAAAGTTTGAATGAAGCATTTTTCATGGATTTTTAAAATATTCGTTCTAGCAGAGACAGAGAAATATTCTGTAACTTGGCATATAGGAAAAATTTCTGACAGATGGGAAGCTTAGTTAGTATCCATGAAAAAAAGTGATTGTAACTTGAGTTTTCTGTCTCAGTGTGCCTGAACAACCATTTTGAAGAGTTGTTCTCTCTAGCTAACAGAATATTTTAGTATTTGTATTGTGGAGAAGCCATGAGAGAAAAGTCTCAGATCCACAAGGGGCATCGTGCACTAGTATGATGTTGATTTATTCATACGATGTATCAAAACACCGTTTCACTTGGAAATACAAATTCATCCTTGAAAATATTTCCTCAGATTTTGGTGCTAATTTATTTGTCTTTTCATTTATGTTGTGAAGATCCCCTAAAAACTTTTTTTTTTTTTGGGGTGGGGGAGGGAGGCATTTTCTTGCAGTATGGTATCCTGATATATATTCTACAGTCAAAATACGAAACAAGAACAATAGGTAAAAGTTCAACATGCCATATCACAAAATGTATCAGAATTGTTTATAAGTACTTTATCATTGTAATTTTAGCTGAAACTACTTGGTCAGCTTTGACACAAATTTGCAAGAGCTTTTCTATGACCTTTAAGTTCAGGTTCATGAACTACTTTCTGCATCTGCCAGTCAAGAATACCACTTGACAATTGGAGTGAATCTTGACAACAAAATCCTCAGCCTGGAAAAAAGGTATAAACCTGCTTAAAGCTGCTCCTGTTGCTATAACTCCACCTCTGTCTTTTGAGTTAAGCTCCAAGAAATCAGGATTGTAGCCCAAAGTGGCATCAGGTGAGACTCATTTGACCATTTGCTCCTGCACTCTTTACTTAGTTAATGCTGGTGAGGACTCTTTGTCCTGGCAGACAAGTGGTGGTCAGAGTCATGTTCAGCAGGAGCACACTGTACGCTAGGAGGGAAAAGTGTCCCCTGGCTCATTTTCCTCTCTTTTCCATTCATTGCTCTGGATCAAGCTCAGAGTGTCTTTCAGTCTCAAGGAGGGTGGAGAGGAACTAAGAGAGGAGGGCTCGCTCTGCCGCATTTAGTGTTGCGCGTTTAGCACGCAGGAGGAGGGATAGCTACAGACAGATCTAGCCCGACAGATAGGACTTGTAATTTTTAACGGTAAGGAGAATGGCTGCCAAACAGTACTTCCACCCCATCAATATGCATGCATGTAGTCATTTCAGGGAAGAGCAGTTATCTGCAAAAAGCTTTGGATTTTGGATAACAAAAATTCTTGGACTGCCAGTGAATACACAAAAGGATGAAATACTTCAGCTGCAGTAAAATTTCAGAATTCATCCTTGGAAAATGTATCAGAATAAGCAGAGGCTTGACACGTAAGACACAATTATCAACCATATAGGGGCACAGTGTTTCATGTATTTATAGTCAGCCAAGTTGTTACTCAGCATAAGGGAGTGGATGCTTTCTAAATATGTAATCAGAGGATGCAGGGATTTACCGGATAACTAATTTGAGCCCCATGTTCATCATTTACAGTCAGCAGAGCATGGTATGTGTCATGTATTATCCACTATTACCAGTGTTATTAGTAGGACCTTGTATTATTCAGGAACGTTAAGTTACAGTAGCATAAACATTGATAGCTGTAAAATTTTGTGTTCTTCAGAAGGAACTCGTGTTTGTTTGTTTAAAATAAACCGCTTACTGTTAGTAATAAAACTGATTTTATTACCCCAACTTATAAATGTGATTGATTATGACATGTTGGCTTGCTCCTTTTTCAGCCAATAATATTAAGCCATTTATGAGAAGGAATAAATGGCATTAGGATACATATTTTGTTAGAAATATAGCACAGATAATAATGATAGTAAGTTCATGGCTATCAGATGATTAATGGCAGAGTAGCGCAACTGTCCATAATGATGTTGCCACAGAGAAGCTGTGCCACAAAGAAGCTGTTCCACAAAGTGTCCTTTCTGTTGTCTTTCCCTCTCTGCAATCCACAGCCTTATTAGCTATGCTGTACTGACTTCATTAACGAACCTAACAGAGCAGTCCTACAGACATAAGTCTCATTTTCTGCATTTTCCTCAGTCATTCCCAGGCCACTCCTGTTCCAGCTTGAGGCAGGGAATCACGGAATAAACATATACGTGGTTGCAGAAATAAAGAGCCTATAAAAGTGCTGAACCAAGGTTGCAGAGAAAAAACAAATATGGAATTTCATAGCTCTTAACTAGATAGTTTTAGGGTTACTTTTTACATACTTCTTGTATTTAACATGTAAACTAAGTAACAGTAGTCTGTTCTTCTGAAATAGCTCATTTTGTTTATTACCTCTGGTCAAATGATGTGCAAGGGCTTTTGGTGCTTCATATCTGTAACAGTTATGTAGTGTTACCTGTATTATGTATTTTAGCTCTGGTGAAAATGCAGGGTTGAATTCAAACTTGATGCATGTGAACATATCAGTAACGACTGGTGTAGAACTATATATTGACATGTCTACAGCTGCACAGTCTTATTACAAGATCTGATATACCTGCAGTATATGTATGAATTAATATTGTTATAATAGGAATTTAATTTTGAAAGCAAATGCTTTACTCATCTTCCCCTTTAAAATCATCACCAATTTCTCAAATAAAATATTTTTTTTTAAACAATAATGTCAATAATGTGCTTTATTGCAATGGTAATAAAATGTAAAGGCTAATTATTTATTGATTTAAAAAGCTCAGCTTCCCTCCCCCTCCACTCCCCCCAGTTTGTTTGTCTTGGGAGGGGGCAGGAGGAGACAAGCACTGTGATATGAAAAGTTTGTTAATCCAGTGTTCGGGAACTTTTTTAGAGCTTTATTTATATTAAAGTTTTAACAATGCAATTGTATATATAACATACACTCCTTTATATTTACATATAGATATATATAAAATGTAGATATATGTATGTATTTAATGTGAACCTCTATTATAGGGGCATATTCTTACCTTCTGAATAAATGCTATGCAAAAGCTTGAAATGATGGAAATTCAATTTGGTTATTTAGAAAAGTCTCTACATACATTACTAATTATATGTATTTCCTGAGATACCAACATTAAAGAGGATGATTTTATAAGACCTTGAAATATCTTGCTTACAAAGAGTGTCAGCTTTGTTGTGAAGTACTTCAAGTTCAGTTTTTTCAAGGCTAGTGGAGTTTAACATCTATTAATCAAAACTACATTGCTTATATTCACTTGTTTCTTTGTGCTATTTTTTATTGTAAAAAAATAGTATTTCAATTCTACAGGAGAAAAAAAAATAAACAACAACAAAAAATAACGTTGTCAAACAATGTTACAAACAATGTTACATAGTTCAGCCAGAGTTTCTGGTGGGAGGTTACTCTTGTCAGGAAACTCACAGTTATTCTTTTGTCCTTTGTGCAGTGTCTTCAGAGTAAACATGCTGTGATCTGTGCTTGTTTTCAGCTAGTTTTCACCTGAAAATCATAAGGTGCGAAGTACTAGTCAGAAACTGGAATTATATCTGCTTTTGGAGTTTGCCAAGTTACTGGAGCCGTTTTATTATATGAACAAGCTGATCAAGAAAGGTGGCCCAAATATATTCTAATACAGGTCCTTTCTTGTTTTAGAGGTATCTCTTAGCAAGCAGCTCAGCAAGAGATAGCAGACTACAATGAAATTGAACAGTACAATGTGTGTAGGTTTTCTTCCTAACAATTTCTTCACTGTAGGCAATAATAATGGCAAGAACAACAAAGTAATTCTTTTTTATTGTTTGTTTGTTTTTTTAATAGGAAATGTGCAAGAGATTGTTACCCTTTGGCTTTTTCCTTTGTTACATTTGTCTTCTGAATATATATTTTTAAAACAAGCAACAAACAATCAAGGTTTCCTATAATCATAACCCCGGGAGGGTTTGAAGCAGTGATACAGTAAATGTAGTCTTGTATGATTGTTTCTATGCAAAAGAGAAAGATTTCCTCAAATAGAACACTGAATGGAAAATGATGTTTAGAAGCCTACTAAGGTAAAAAAAGTCTAGAAAATATGGTAAGACTGATAGGAAATGAATCAGATGTCTTTTTTATGACACTTCAGGTGATGCTTATTTTCTCGGTACTGCTTTGTTTATGAACTAATCCAGTCTATTTCTGGTTTACCCAGTAATGTTCTGTTTAGCAGTACACCCAAGAATTCACTGAAGATGGGACAGAGTAGATGCACAGTTTTATTGCTGACAAAATATATTATCATATCGAAATGAAACCGCGTGAAGATATCAAAATGGTTTGGCATATTCTGTCTTCAGTGAAATCTTACTGAATTTATTTTTCATCTTATCCATATATTGAATTATTCTTCACTTCAAAATTTCAGGTAAAACCTGAAGCTTTGGGCTTTTAGTTGCCTAGATTTCCTTCTCTCTTTTACTGCTATATTCTCGTCCTCTGTGTGCTGCTAGGATACCATTCCCAATTGGGCAGATTTGCTTAAAATATTTGCTGGAGGATTTGTGATTTCATATTCCAGTTTTCCCAGGGATCTGTATGGAGACTTTCTTTTCCAAGCCTTATTTTATTTATCTTCTGTTTATTTTCACAGGCTAAGCACTTCAAGTTTAGATTCCAATTTGGATATTAAAACTAACACGTCCATGTTTCCATTAGTTACTCGTCCTTTGCTTCTCTGTTGAATACTGTCATTATGACACAAATTATATTTTGGGGGGCTGATGTAGAGATCTCTCTGCTGCATTAGTCTCACGTAACAACTTGATTTAGTACTCAGTTTTGTATTTGCTTATATAGTTAAAAGACATTGCAAAAAAAAATAAAAGAGAAAAACATGCTCAGTGGAGTTCATCTTCCTTTTCGGTAGAGGTAATTCTCATTTTAGTCCTGTTTATTAATTTATAAAATATGTCTTTCTCCATTTCTTGTAAGCTGTTTATTCTAAAGTTGTGAGTCACAACCTCAAGAAGACCTTTTAAGTCTTCTTACAAGTCCTTTCATTCTCCTTTTCCTCATGACATGGTTTAGGTAGGTTTTCTGATTATAATTTAAAGGAGGTAATAACCTCTTCAGTGAACGTGAAACATCTATAGTCTGTTTCTTGCTTTTCTAGATATTTGCTGTTAATCTTCTGCAGATTCAGTTTTGATTTCTTCTAATCATAACTTTTGATATGGTGCATCAAGATTTTAGGGATGGTTCTTTGACGTACTTTGTGTAATAAATAGTCTTTTGATAGGATATGTGGACCTTTGTGTTAGCAATTACATCAGTAATAGATTACAGTTTATTCTGCCATCTTTTCCTTCCTTATTTCTTTCCCTTAGTGTATTCCTCATGTATAATACTGAGATAGGTCTTTGCTCAGTGAAAAAAATTTCTTCCTATGGAGTTGTACAATGCAGTATAGACATCTTTAACAAGCACTTTAGAAAAACATTCTGGACAGAACTCCTGTGCACTATCTGAATGGGACAGAACAAACTTAGGAAAAAATGTATTTAATTAAAAAGCAGCGTGCCTTCCAGTCTGGTAACCTTTCTGCATTCATCAAGGGCTGAGTTATACTGTTGACACTGGGTATGAATAGAATTCAAATAATCCTAGTTTAATGTTACAGTAAAACTCCAGAGATATTTATTGGATGCTTTCATACACGATTCTTAGGATTTTTCAAAACATAAAGGCACTGTCATATAGCATGCGGTAATGAAGGATCTCCTAAATGAATTTTCACTCTGTAACTTCTTAAAAATTAAAAGGAAGTAAAGGAGAAGTATGCATTCCTGATGTAATGTGCAGGCTTTCGTTTTTCAATAGTCAGGCATCCCTAGCAATACATGACTTATCAGACCATAGAACAAATATTGCCATGGGGTTATTTTGAATGTAATACAGTAATTGAGATCTTGTTTCTACATTCCTAATAATAGAACCTTTAACCAACTAACCAATCTAATGATTAGTACTCTCTTTTTCTTATCTTACTCAGCAATGCAGCACAATATCTCATCAAGTTAGATCATTTGAATGCAATATGTGTTATGTGGTGTACAACAGAAGGATGAATGTACAAACCCTTGCATTTGACTTCATATTCACTGAAAAGGCTGTGTGAAACACTAAAACAGCCTGCTTATAAGACAGCAGCTTCTGTTGCTGAATAGACAGACTGTGAATTAGCTAGGGTTTTATTGTGGCTGATGGCTTCCTTCCTAGGTATAATTAATGTCAGTAATGAACACAGAGGACATGGATGTATAGATGACTAACATTTACCCTAGGAAGCAGTTTGCCTATTATATCATTCCTTCTAGAAAAGTTGCCTGGGAAATGGAAATACAAGCTTTTTTTTTTTTTCCCAAGGTAAGCATTTTTGTCTGCAAAAATGCTGTGGCTGGCTTACCAGAAGTGAATTTAGATTTCATGGATCTAAGCCTGATAGATTTTAACTCCTTTATGCTATCTAGTGGTAAAAGGAAGTGGGTAATAAATGGAAGTAAGATCAGAATCTGCTATGAATTAGAGTATCCACTCTGAAGCTTGAAAGTCCAACCCAATAAAGAGCTAGAGAATGCCTCAGCAGATAGAGGTACGTGTTAAAATAAGGGGTAAAAATGGCAATGTTGTTATTGTGGTTTTCCCACTCCCTTGGGATTAAGCAAGGCTCTGTTAACCTGTTTAGTCTTCTGGGGTCTTCACTTCTCAGTTCAATTCATACCAGGTTCCTCTACTTCAGGCATGTCATTATTTGTAACTCCTCCCTTGTAATAACCTCTGCGCCTAAATTTGAACACATATGGGCTTGGTGTTTGGTTTCCTAAATTCCCTCCAACTTGCACACTGTTACACTAATTCTTTCAGCATCATCCTCCTCTGTGAGCAGGCTCTGATTTCTATGCTGTTATCTTTTCTCCCTGCAAGCCCTGCTGTAACACAGCCACTGCTTTTTCATGTGTGGGACTTGAGATGATGGGCCCTAACACTGGGCTGTCACACCAGTGTACCGTGAAAGCCCCAGCACCAACCAGTTAGGCTACTAACCTCCAAGTAAGTTCCCAGGGAACCCTGATTCTCAAACACAGAGAGATTTCATGGGGAAAAAAAAAAAAAAAACGGTTAGCATGACCATTGTGCTTTTATTTTTAGAGATTGTATCAATAAACTACTTTTCTGAGATTTGACAATGGCAAGGAAAAAACGTTGGATCACAATGAATTGATGAATTGATCAGAAATGAAATGAATTGATCAGAACTACCATTTTTAAACCTACAATTTAGAGCCTTGCTCAGGAGGAAAAGAAAAAAAAAAAACAAAAACTGTTGAACAGTGCTGTGTGGGAGGACTGTATAACACCTGCTTAAGTAAATTGGACATTAGATGCTTTATTCTTTCTGGCATTCAGACCCAGTGACTTAGAAGAACAGGGTAGTTTAATGTGGGAATGTATAACGTCTTTATGCATGACAGCATAACCAATTTGATTACATGGCATAGTAAGTGTACTCTTTTGGGGTGATAAGAGTATGTCTAACACACTGTAGAAATTAATGGAACAAAACACTTAATAAAAAGAAAAGATAATGTAGACAGAACACTGGAATTCCTCTTCTCTGATTTTGGTTTGTGGTAGCTGTCTAAAAATAATTTTAAGTCACTGCAAAGAAATAGACACTTTAGTGCCAGATCTGTCTGACCTACTTTATTATATTGGAAGATGAATCACGTCCAAGGAATTTTTTTTTCCAATTGTCTTTTTGGAGAACCTTTTCAAGTAGCTTGGATTTATGTACTTATATTTTGTCAGATCAAATCCTAATGAGAAGGGCCAGACAAACCTAATCTAGTTGAGTTTGTGTTAAACTTATTCTTAATAGTGGAGTAATTCTACAGGGAAGAGGGGAATGTGGTAGATAATATAGATACAGCCCATAAGTGGAATTTTAGTGATGCAGAAAATTTTGTTGTTGTTTTGTTTTGTTTTAATATCCCTCACAAGTCAATAGGAAAAGAAAATCTGGCAAGCTTCCCAAAACAGCACTCTGTGGACACCAAGTGAACCTGCAAAGGCAGTGATTGTAGACGCCCTGAGTGAGGTAGGGGTCCATTCTCAAATGAAGAGAGTTCAGTGATAAATGGTAAGAGAGAGATACATATCAGAGCCCTAAAAGCTTAAGGGGAATAAAGGCATCAGCATGTGTCATGAAAGTTAATACTCAGTTAGAGCTACAAGAGGATACAAATATGATTGTTGCTGTACCTCAGGAAAAAACTTAGGGACCCAGGGTTTACTTAACCTTCGGAGGAGAACTGCCACTTGCCTATGCTGTAGCCACTTGTCAGAGGTTTCTCTGAAACTATTTCTTTACATGAATTACATGAGCTGTGTTGTAGAGGTAAGTGATGTAAGTTTATGGAGAACATGGTTGACCAACTTAAAATGCAAAGATAATGTTATTTACAGCTGCAGCATAATTTGCTGTTGTTTTCCATGTTTTCATGCTGCTATTTCCTGCTTCTGCATGTGAGGAAACATCTGCTAATTCATTACTATTGGTTAGAAAAATAACTCCCGTGTGTGTTTCACAGGAGCAGGCAAGAAATACTGAAAAGCAAAGAGAATAGTCAACTGTCTAAATCTACAAGGCTGAAAATTACACCGTGTCCCCTTGGCTGTATGTTAACAAGCACTTTGCAGAGAACAAAGAGTCGTTTTACAATGGATTTCAGAATTTCTCTTAGTTCAAAATGAGAGTGGAAATAGAATATTTTTTAAGTTATTCACATAAGTATATTCTCCTTTAAAAATGTTCTGTGTGCTTTAGATATTGGAGTTAAATTCTTTATGATTGCATTCTATTATAACATAATGTAAATTTAGAAATTGAATCATTCAAAGACAGAAAATGTTAACTTCCAAATGTCAAAACTGAACAGTGTAACAGAATTGGATCTAGTCTTTATTGCCAAGGGTTGGTTGGATTTTTAGCTGAGGTTATAGAAGTGTGAGCATTTCAAGAACCCAGTTCACTTCTTCACAATTGGTTTCATTTCAATGGAGTGTCTCTTCTGAGGCTTAATGATTCTTCTGGTGTGTGCCAGATTGCCTATTCATTACTTTCTTTTACCCAAAAGATCCAGCCCTCCTGGGATTATAGGTACAATGTGAAGAGAAGATACTTTACTTTCATTTTATTTACCTACGCCCCCAGTTCGTATTCTCTGGGCTTCTTATATGGGCAGGGAAGTGGGTACCAAAAGTTAAAACACTGATTTCACCTTGTGGCTGTTTTTCTAGGGTATTCTCATTCACACTTCTCGGGTCGTTCTCATGTTGTCAGTCGTGTGCTTTGCTTCTGTCAGATTTGGGGCAAATTGCACAGCCCTTGGTAGCGCAGCTTTTGTATGCTCTGCCTGGTGCTTGCCATGGATCGAGCTGCAGTGCTGCACCTTATGGGGAGCAGCTGAGGGAACTGGGGAAGAGGAGGCCAAGGGGAGACCTCGTTGCTCTCTACAACTGCTTAAAAGGAGGTTGCAGTGAGGAGGGTGTCATTCTGTTTTCTCAGGTGACATCTGATAGGATGGGAGGAAATGGCCTCAAGTCGCATCAAAGGGAGGTTTAGATTGGGTAGCAGGAAGAATTTCTCCACAGAAGGGGTGGTGAGGCATTGGAACAGGTTGCCCAGGGAAGTGATGTAGTTGCCATCCCTGGAGGTATTTAAGAGATGTGTGGATGTGGCACTAAGGGATGTGGTTTAGCGATGGAACTCAGTAGGTCAGGCTGATGGATGGACTTAATGATCTTTAACATCTTTTCCAACCTAGAGAATCCTATGATTCTGTGATCTTAAGCCCCTCAACTTTTCTATTGTGAACTTCCTCTTACCTCTTGAGAGAAATTCAGAAGCTTTCCTTCTGTTTTTTCAATCACAGAAATCTCAGTAATGGCTGAGTTCCGGGGAATTACCATTTTTAGGCACCTTAAGCATATTGTACAGGCATATATGGGCTAGGCGAAATCTAGCTCTGTGTTAAGTGCTAAAGCTTTCATTCTTCCTTAGAAGAAAGAGTGAATTTAAAAGGTTGTTACCAATAAAACTAGATTTTTAACTCTCCTCAGTGGGGATCAGAAGAATGACATTGCATATCTTTGGCATCTAAGCAGTGTTTCATTACCTTTTATTTTATGCAACAAACTCTAAAATGTCCATTCAAATAACAGTGTAATGCATTTTAATGAATGTCAAATGCGACTTTTCCAGTATAGTTAATATTTTAGATAGTAGCATTGGGGAACTGTAGTCCATTTAAATGTGATTTTATTCAAGATGAAACACAGAAATTTGCATTTAGATCCACTGTAAGAGAAAAAAAAATACCAATTTGGTTCTGCATTCAGTTGCACGAGTGTGAAATGTTTGTGGAACTTCAGTGAACTCATGGAGGATTTTGTCAGTGGAAATATCGATGCCCACATGAACAGAATCAGAACATTAGTATTTAAACTTTTATGCTCTCTGCCAAACCTAAAGGTTTTCAAAATGCTAAAGACCCTTTTTATTAGCATTAATGAAGTTTCATATGAAGTGAGCTACAGAGATGCAATCAACAGTCTTCAAAATCATTGCTAATTGGAATTATTTTCCTCTGGTTTATGTCAGAAACATTGTTAATGAGATCTGTTACCAAATAAATAAATAAATAAAGTACTGAGAAATCATTCAAACAATCCCTAACATTTCTTAATGTATATCTTTAAAAGTGTTGAACGTTAAATTAACCTTTGAGAATGGAACATATTTAATTTTGCTGCTATGTCCAGAAGAAACAAAGTCTGAAATCAGTATTCAAAGAACTGTTGTAACTTTCAGTCAACAAAGCAAAAATGTAAATGTAGTTTAGTGGATAATGTCAAGCTAACTTTTGTCTTTGATGAGGTGGTTTTTGCCGACGTCAAGTATGAAGCAGAACATGGATAAATTGACGGGCATGTGCACCCCGCAGGTCTATGTTTATATGTAAAGAAATGCTGCTATTTCTTTCTTCCTTCTTCATTGTAACTCTGAATAACTGTCTGAGTTTAAAAATGTGTATTAGAGGATTGTAGAGGACACCTTACAGCCTCAGTGTTGCTGTTCAGCATACATAAATATGCTTAATACAAATATTAGGAATGGCTGGGAATGCCTATAGGAACATGTAAGATTAGTTTTGAGCATACATTTGAAAAAATATTTTGCCTTTATATTTTTTTTGACAGTTTCTTTCGCCTTTATTGTTTCCACAGTTGTAGGTGCTTAGTAATTTAGAAGAAAATAATAAAAACTGAGCTAATTAACTTTAAGTGTCTTCGGTCTAAAAATTCACCCAGAAAAATCTATTAAACATCTGGTACAAAAAAACTGACTTCATAAGAGCTTCCTTTCTATTTAAATCACACATTTGGTGTATGTTCCTGAAACGGAACAGACTCTTTGAACGTTAAAAATAATTTGCAGTTTTGAATATTTTATGCTGGAATTGCAAAATTGACTTTTGGACTTGGTTTCTGTCAGTGAACCAGAGTAAGGTCAAGTGTAACACAAATTTATATCTAAAAAGCCCAGCTTCATATGTGAATTCATGTCTAATATTTATATTCCTCTTAAATTCTGTGCACTAATTGTAGTGTCTATTACACCTGGTTATAACTCTAGCTTCCAAAAGAAACCTTTTTTTTTTTTGTATCTAAAATTTAATTCAAGTGCCCTGACTATCCACATCTTCTGTACAGTGTTTTTTAAACTGACTTGGTGAGATGAAATGTGACTTTTTATTTTGACCCTGTAATATGCAGCATTTAAACTGTCAGAAATGAGTTTCATTTCACAGCATTTCCTTGAGGGAAGTTTTTGCTTGACAGTGATAGTCCCCTTACTGGAAACAGCACAGAGCAAGTAGATACCTCTTTATTCAACCTCTGTATTGGTGCTGTTAAGCCAAATCAGTAGGACCACAGATAAAAAAATATATAAAATATATTAACAGTATACAGCAGTATGGGGAGGTTAGGAATTAACGCTGCTAAGAATTGAAAATAAATTCAGAGAAGATGATCTTGTAAATGAATGAACAGCATCAAAAAGCAGGAAGGGATTGCAGTTTTAAAAGTAACTTAAAGCACTGGAAAAACAACAACAACAACAACAACAACAGTTTCCCATCTTTCTCTCCATTTTGGAGGTTGTCATCATATCTTATAGTAGTTATCCTCTCTCTTCATTACTCAGAGAACTGAAGCACAACAAGTTACATCTTGCTAGCTTTTTCAAGATATTTTGATATGTTGCACCACCCATCCAACTTTCTCTTCTCTTTCAGTCTTTTCTGTAATTAGGTCTGTTGACATTTCAGTTATGAAATTCTTCCATCAAGATTATACACATAATTGAAGATGTGAAATCTTTCTTGAGCTTCAGTTATAAACCAAAACTCATAAATGTGAACCGTCATGCTTCCAGGGAGCTCCATGAACATTTGCTTCTGCAGTTTCAGTGATTACAAGATGCATTTTATTTTCCTGCTTGCTATATGGGGCTCTTGTAGACTTAATTCTGTAAGATTTTCACAAGACATTGTAACATACGTGAAGAACTTCACAGAAGGGAAGAGAAAATGGTTAATGCTGAGAACCACCTGAAGTTGGTAATAAAAAGTAAAGCAATAATTTAGTTTGGAGAATTTGTGGTAGGAGTTGCTTATCTGTATAGCGTCTACAAAATAACCAATACTTTATTTGAGTGTGATGTTTATTATTTAAGTGTTAGACCACGACTTTACACTGAACAGTACACATGTTAACTTCACCATCTGTGAATTAAACTGTGAATTAAAGTCTCTTGGATATTCAAAGATTAATGTTGTGAATCTGAAGGAGGCTTCACTTTCCAATTATGCTACCTTTCTAATTGGTTTTAACGTTTCTTACAACTTGTTTCTAAAAACAAACAAACAAACAAAAAAACATTATTTAATGCAAAAATGCTGTTTTTCCAGTGTAAATCAGTATAATTTGCACCTCATTTTCTCTTTTGGATAAAGAAGTATCTTCTCAAATAAAAGCAAATATATATCCCAGTGAATAACAGTAATAATAACAGTCATTATTTTTATTACTGGTGCCATACAGTTGTACCAGAAGGCAGTCTGATTTCTTCCCTCTCAATTCTGTCTTCCCATCCCCTTTATCAAGGATTTGAAAAGTCGTTGAGCGTATTGCTGATATTGCCCTGGAATACAATAGGTAATTGGACCTGCGCTAGTAATTACAAAATTGCATATATGATTAATAAGATAACAGTAAATGGATCTAACATTTCTGGTATGAATATGATAGAATGCTGCTGACTCGAATTTGTAAAGGAAAAAGATTTTATTTCTGTAAGAAGTTTTGACGGTCACCATTACCTGGCCACCCTTCCTAAGTTTATGCTATTATACCAGATTTTCTAAACAAGAAGTCTAATTTCACATAGTCACATGCTAGCTACTGAATCTTATTTTTGCTGCTCATTTCACCTTGTGTAATATTCCATAGCCGACTCTTCAAAAGATGCTAAGTCACAGGAATTAGGACAGTTCCGTATCTCAACATCTAAAATATGTGTGTGACATTCAAGCAGAAAGTAAGCTATCAAAATGGGGGTGTATCTAACATTAGCTACACTGGTGCATCCTTCTTAATTTTGCTAAGAGGAATTGTATTTCCTCTAAGCTCCTTCCTGCGTTTTTCACTCAGTCTTTACTTGTGTAAAACACTATTGTTAGCTATAATGAGAACATTTGAGCTAATGCAAGTGCTGCAATATCATTTATTTCTTTTATTAGCCATAAGTATTCAACGATACCTCTTCATTTCTTAGGCCTTAAAAATGTAACTCACAGCATGTTCTTGATGCTTTTAATGCTGAACCACTTAAAAAAAAATTGAGCTTATGCCTGCTATTCAAAATAAAACTGAGGGAATAATTGTCTTCTTTCAGTTTAGTGGCTGAATTGCAAAACTAGGAGGAACTTAGTTCAGATGAAACCAAACTATTTTAGTAATATTTTGACAAGATGGAAAAATATGACAATGGTCATTTTTCAGGCGACTTAAAATTTTTATTCAAGTTGCCATATTAAGTAGGCAAAACCTATTAGCAAAAGAATAAAAAATGAAATACAGCTTCAAGATGAAATGCTGAAAAGTTTATTTAAAATTGTTTAATGTTTCAAAATAAACTTCTTTCAAAACCTCTTTTAAAGATTTTCAGTTTTCCTCCTAACTAACACTACTTGAAAAATCAGCTCTAATGGTTAATGTCTTCTCAAATCTCCACTTTTTATGTGAAAAAATAAAAATAATTTAAAAAAAAATGTAGCTTGCCTCGTTCTGTCAAAGCTTTGAAATGCTTATCTAATATGAGTGGCTTGAGGAAAGTCTCTTAAAAGTTTCACCTTTCTACACACTGAATAGGAGTCTACATGAGATTTCAATGTTCTTATGTATGCCTGAAAAAAATTGCAAGGATTCTTTTTTTTTTTTTTTTGTAAGACTTAGTGCACAGTAACTCTTTATGTTTTCATTTGAGGGAAGATAATAGAGAAAAATACTGAGAACTGGAGTTAGCTACATCACAGAATTCTAAAAATACTTATAAAATAATAAAAGGCTCTACGTAAGGTTTCCTGTATGAGTGATCACTTTTAGACAGGTTCATACAAATTTGCCTTGGGATTCAAACTACCTTACAAATGCTCCCCAAAAATTTAAGTTTATGGGGAAAAAAAAAAAAATCCCGAAGCATAATCTTTGGTTCCTCTTCAGTGATCAGGAATGCACAACTCACTATTTTCATGGAGGCAGAATAGGAATGCATTGGGTGGACAAGTACGTGTCCGGGAGAGGCAGGTCACATGTGCTGATAATATTTTGGAAGAAGGAATCATTTAAAAAACAAAACAAAGCAGTCACTGGCTGATACCCTGTTTTTATTCAATTTCTGGCAGCCTTGAGAAAATGTGCTTTAAACAGAAAGTATAAGATACTTTTTACCGTTCATGAGACATTCCCCACTAGTCCCTGAGGCTTGAATTGCTCAATATCGCTTGGTATGGTTGGTAGATCAACATTTGGAATAATTGACATAGTCTTCAAAAATTTCTATTAAAAAGTATTTTGCTGATTCAGTTTCTGATTTAACTTCTTAAATGTAAATTCTTAGAGTTCTAGCTTAACTTCCCCAAATTTTTTTTTTTTTCTCCTTTCTCTGTGTGAGTGTATGCATGTGTGTTTACACATGGCGCATGTGTACAGATTTCAACATGCTTCAGCAAAGATGCCATCTGCTTGTGAGGAAATCCCCTGCATTAAGTCCATAAAATGACTTGACTCACCATGCCACATAGCTCCCTGTAACCTTCCTCAAAGCTTATATGTCATGCAGACTCTGGAGTGATTTCCTAATTTTTGCCTTTCTACTCATATGCTGTCTTATTTCATTAACAGTGTTGACTGAAGTCTTTTTTCTCTAAGGACCAAATTCTAGTCTGTTATGAATTCCAGTCTGTGTAAATAACAAGTTAAACTTGTCAGTTTGTCTTAGAATTTGGTAAAGAATTCAAACCAGGGTTTGATTCTTAAAATTCTGGGCTTGCATTAAAAAGCTACATGTAAATTCATGTAGCTTGATTGTATAAATTATTTTTTTTAATTAGTTTTATTGAACTCAACAAGTAAACACTTTTTTTTTTTTTTTTTTCCTGTAAGTCTATGGGAAACTCCAGTGAGAACGGTCTGTTTCTTGGAAAGAATAAAAAAAGGATTGTTCCAGCATTTTCACTGTTTCATTAAGAGATTATTGGTGCTGAGTGCATTGATTTGGCAGAAAAAAACACATTTTTTAGGAATGTCAGTATGAAAACTCTTTGTGTCCATATTAGGAATGAATTACATTCTTCCTGTATTGGTTCTGTCTTTGTTTCTTCTTTGGCATGGTTAAGTGGTGATTATTCACCTTTCTTGGTAGAGTAGGAGCCATGAAACATCTCTGAGTTGAGGACTGTTTGTTTGTTTGTTTGTTTAAACTTAAATATTTTAAAATGTAAATAATTCTTTTTTCCATTTTTGTAAACCAATGAATATAGATTTGTGGCTTTTTTGTCAGTAGATGTACTTCCTGTTTCTACTTCAAGTATGTGCTTTGTTTTCAGATGACTGGGAATGTCATACACCAGTTCTCTCCTTTTTTATAAGTTTAGCGTTAAGTAGATACTGCCATGCACAGTGAGGCATCTACATAGCCTGGTGACTGGTGCGCTTACCTACTGAGACACCTGGTGTGCAAAGCCTGCTTTGGTGAAAATTTAGAAATTCTGTACAACATAGGACATCAACAGGGAAAAATACTGCTTGCTGATGAAGAGGGGGAAGAGTCAGGTTCAGCTCCCCTTTAATAAAGGAAGAGAGATAAGCCTGTATCTCCTGTACCATGACTCTATGCCTCCATCACTGGAGTATTAGAGAAAGGATGTAAACCCTTCCTTTTCTCTTTTTCAGTTTTAGAAATCTGATTTTCCTTTTTTTTTTTTTTTTTTTTTTTTTTCAAATGCCTGGACTTGTGATGCTTTAGGGTTATTTTGTGGTTCTTTGGCAGAAAATACACATTTCGCTGAAATTCACAGGTAGTCTTAGAAATCCTCAAGCTACTTTTCTGGTAATAGCTTATTTAGTCATTTCTCCACGTCTTGCCTCTTCCAGTTACAGTGTTGTCGTCTTGCACTGTGAGGTGCTGGTTGTTATGATCCCAGTGAGAAAGGCACTCAGACTCTGTGAGGTATCATTTGCAGTCCTGTTACTAGAGCTAACACTGTAAGACAGGAATGGCATATGTAGCCTTACATTCCTTTAGATGCGGATAGATGCGGACAATGTATCATTGAAGAGGACTGACCCATGCACAACACACCCTGCAGATCCTGTCCATGGCAGAGATTCTTCCCTTACGGTGTTTCAAGCTGTTGTGGGGTTTTCTTACAAGGAAACAACTCCATTCACCATTTCTACAGGCAAAGCCGAAACCATGTTCTCATGAGAGCTTCTTGCTGCCCTGTTCAATGCAGGCAAGGAATCACAGGCAGCGTAACTTCCAGCTGCAGGGCGAGGCTGGGCCTGCTTCGTAAGATCTCACAGCACAGGTCTGGTCCTACCCAGCCAGACAGCATGGCACATCCCGACTCCTTCATGTGCAACGGAGGGCCCTTCTGGTCAGGATCACTACAAATGGTCAGGCTACCCAGCCTTACGGGCTTTGTTTGCCAAGACAGAGTGGTTACAGGCTGTGAGCACAACTGCACACTGCCGTACAAGAGCTCTTACTTAGTGTTGTCTGTGATACTTACCTGATGATTACTATTTGCCATTTTCATGGTGCTGTTCTTGAGCCATCGGCTGGTGGCCAAGCAGAGTCTGAAGTGACATGGGAATATAAATTGTTTAATCCTGTCTCTCCAGGACATACAGGACAGAAATTCTGCCTTGTCCTTGATTTGTTTATGGACACATTCATTACAGCAAGAAATGTTCTGTGAAAATGTTAGGAAATGATTTTTAGGTTGTATCCGTACGAATGCCACTGATAGTGGCAATGCAGCACTGAACATCTTCATCTTTTTCCTACCGTGTAATACTTTTCAGGATGGCCACATGCTTTCCCTTGTGGAATTCTTTCCATTCGTATATTTTCTTCGTCAATGTAGTGTTGAATTTGCTTTGAATAACATGGGGAGCCTGTCTCTCCACAGGGAGAATAACATGTAGTTTCTTCTGTGGTAGGATTAGGGAACTAAAAATACTCATACCTGTGTTTGTAAGACTTTTGTGTTCCTCTTACATTTTACAAATTAAAATGGCTTTTCAGGAACTCTAATGGAAAAACAGCAGAAATAAAACAAGCCTAACTGAACTGTAAACTAGTCATAAAGTTCACCAAAGTATTTGTAGAAAGTTGTTTGCAGCACTCATCTAGCTCTGAGTAGTAGTCACATTAACAATGCCAGTCCTTGAGGGATTTTTTCCAGTAGTATTACAAGAATTTTGGGAACACAGAACAGGATCTCCTACTTTTACTGTATCTGTTGAAAAATGAAGCTAAGTTTTTTGTTTGCTTGCTTGTTTTTTGTTTTGTTTTGTTTTGTTTTTTTCTTCCTTGCCTGACTTACTTTTTGGACTTTATCCCAATCTTTGATCATTTAGATACATTTTTTATAGAGTGGCAGCCACCAGGAGCTCTTCAAATATTTTTCTATTTTTACTGCAAAATTTGTTGAGTTACTGGATATATTTTTGTCTTGGATAAAAACTAAAGACAATAGGCTTTGTTTTGTCTTTATATGTATTTTCCAATCATCTTGCTGAAAATAGGTATACAATACAAATTTGTTCATCATTCCACCATCTTCATGACTCTGCTGTTTCAATATTTCATAGTTATTAACTGAATCTGTGCATCACCTGAGAAATACATGTGATAAAATTACTTGCCCTTACTCACACAGGAAAACGAGATGAATCAGGACTAAATGAAGTCACTTGAATCCCAGTCCAGTGAGGCTGGTTTGATCCTGATTCTGACTGGAATGATTTCATCTAGGGATCCTTGCAACAGTCTGTTTTATTTTGTTTTCTGTACTGTAAAGATTACTAAAGCAATACTGCTGTAAGATGTATGTTTTCTCTATTGTGTATTTCCTCAATGTGTATTTTCTCTACTAGGAAAGCAAACCTTTCAGATGAATGGATATGTATAAAATGTTCTAATAATTTGATCCTTTATATTAAACCACTTAATGGATCACAGTGAACATGGGGACAAAACTGCTTTCTTTGCATTGAATGAATGAGCAGCAGCAGCTAATAAATATCTGATCCCATGCCACAAACTTTCACTGAGACTGAGCTGAAGTACAAGGCACAATGTATTAGGAAAAAGGCCTTATATGTATGCATAAAAACTATTGCACTGCTTAAATCACTGCTGTTTCTCATTTCCAAAGTCATGAAGTTTTCATTGGAGATTGCACATGCGCATGTACACACACACCCTGTCTAGACAGTGCAACTCATTTTTGGGGAAATAGGCTTTTAAACATGTACCTGTCAATGTAATGCTGTAACGTAAAAACCTTGGGGATCCCCAGAGGCTTCTCATGTGGATGCTTCACTGTTCCAACAAAAGCGTTTTGTTTACTTCTTCTCAAACCCATTTCTGTATTTTGAAGATTACCAGGCTGACAATATGACATGGTGCATTAATTTAAACTTTGGTTTACTGGAGAAACTAGCACTGTACATGCTTATAATGGTAAAAAAGGGGAAAGAAGATAACATTTCTGGTTATTTATCCCCAGCAAATGCATTTTTTTTCTAAAGTAAGTGTAGCTTTAGCATTACTTTTTAAAGTGTGATCCTACAAAATTGGTTCATTCTAATAAGGCAATTTATTATTGGGGCATAAAGTGTGGGGTACTGTCAGTTATTAAGTACATTCACACCATAGTAATTTCAGCAGGAGTATAATAATCACCATTTTTGCAATCAGATTATGTGGTTCTGTTAAGATTAAAAAATCCTTAAAAAAAAAAAATGCCAGACCTCTGTATTTCTTGGCATCACCGAAGATTGGAACAGAAAGTGTCCTCATATTATTTAAATTCCATCATCTAAGAGTTGAGGGGAATAAATATACAATATTGTGACACAAACTTTTATTAAACATCATCTTGATTTTTCTTAAAAGTGTGCAATTCAGAAGGTTCAACCAAGGTATTTTAGTAAAAGAACATTAAAAAAATGCAATTACAGGATTAAGCAAGTTTGTAAGGATATGTAGGAATAAAAGGTATAATACAATTAATCCTTCATGACTCTGATGGAAGATTCACTTCCAGATTAATTGCTCAATGAGTAATTCAGTGCATAGTATAAATGATAGAAAGAACATCAGTGCAGGAAAGTGAAACAAAATAATCAAAGGGAGGTATTTCCAAATATTTATACACTTGCCATTATGACGTGCTTAATTGACTGTATTTCAGTTCTCTAAATGCCAGACAGACGCAGAAATAACAGGAGAAAAGGTTGTTTTCTTAACCACTTGTGACACTTCAGGAGGGAAATAGACGTTCTCACACTTCCTGTAGTACTCTGTCAGAACAAGATATATTTGAAAAGGGGGAAATGAATTAAATACTTTGAATCTCCAGAATTTTATTCAGGGTAGCTGGTAGATTATTCCTTTGAAATACTAGGAGAGGGCATACATGTCATACTATAGACACAGAGGAAACTGTGGGGTGTAGGCGCTCAAGCTGCATTGTCATGAAGATGTGAAAACTTGTAGAGAAATATTTTCTTCCTGTTGTCTTTCTTCTTGCTACCTTATAATAGATAACATTTCCCATGCTAAAGCTCTTAAAGCTAGATTATTTCTTTTCCAAGTGCATATACTGTTTATTAAGATTTTGCTCCTCTCGAAAGAAAGATTTCTTTAAAAAGATCAAGTTACAGTAGGATATCTAATAAGATTCGGGTTTCAACAGTGTCAAATGGGCAATGAAGGCATACTGGTGTCTTGCAACATAAATGTATTTTTGTGCATGGACCTGGGACTAGTTCCTTGAAACAGCAGTCTCTCAAATGCATTTAAGTGACGATAGATACATAAAACATCAACCGCGAGACAACTGTGAGACTTTCCTATCAATGCTGTTATGAGAGAAAATAAGTGTAAACCTTATTGTGCATTTAAATTCATTGACAATAAACACTAAAAGCTTTTTGGCAGCATCACCTTAGCCATAAAGAGTGTGGTACCTGTATGTGAAAAGTTGAATGAACGCTAGGTTATGCTGTACTTTCAGTGGCAAGAGCTCTGGTGGGATGTGACACTCAGAGGGCACAAGTTTTTGTACTGTTTTATGTAGACAATTGATATAATGGTAGTTGTTGCTAAATAAAATCACTCTTTTTGAAACAAAACCAAAGAGCTCACACACTATCTTCTCTTCACTGGACATCAGAATCCTGAATATTTAATACTTGGAGTTTGCAGATAATCTAATTACTTTCAAATATAAAAGCCTTGCAGTGGGCCTATTGTTGCTAAAATTAGACATTTCAAAGGCTGCTTAATGAGGATGTTTGATTTTTAAAAATTATCAGTCGTGTATTCATGTATTTCCTCATCATGTATTTCCTTTTTTTTTTTTTTTTAACTTAAGAATACATGGATTCTGAAGAACAGCAGTGTTGTGGGAGAAGGTACAATTTGCCTGTACGTACCTGACCTGGGGTGCTTTTAGTTGTCAGCTCAAACCTATGCTTCCTGTGTGACTTAATTCCTACTTACTTTTGTCCTACATTTGTAAAGGGGGATAATAGTCTTCTGTTTTTCCTGATTTTCTTCCTGCAGGCAAGGATAATTGAACTGATCACTGTGTATTTTTGCAGAGCATGAGTATAAGAAATCAAAGTCTATTGGCTCTCAGACCTCTGAACAAATGTGAAAAAACTGTGGAGACATCAGGTGGGAACTCTAAAACCTTTCCATATGTTCTTGGATATTTTGTTATTTTGGAACTCTAAAAAGCCTGCTTGTCCTCTCTGGAGGAAACATCACCATCAGTTTCTGTACAGCCCCTTCTCTATGCAACTCTGCACGTACAAGTCAATTCACACTGCCACCCCCCTCACCAAGCCATGCTTAATTAGGAAATACTTTAGCTAGTAAGTCATGATTTTTTGTCTTATTTGTGCACATCAAGAGCAGGTCCACTGATGTACAGTTTATTATGCTGTTTTAAAACCAGCATCATAATATCAGATTCTCATTCTTTAGCTGATGCCTTTCACTTCATCTTCTGTCTCATCTTTTATACCTCATGGTCATAGGTTACTTAGATGAATGCTTGTTTTCTAATGTCTTTTGTTATTAGCTGCTGCTTCTTTCCTTCTCTTCCTCCTCCTTTTCCCTTTCTCAAGTCTTGCTTCAATAAATTGGATGTCATTTTTTGCTATCTCATTTAGATATGTAAGTCTCTAAATAAATCTCAGATAATCACTTAATCTTCTCTGTATTGATGCTTTTCACTTTTAGCTCTTTTCACTCACAGCCTGAAATTGCTAATCATTAAAAACAACTGGCTTGTTTAAACACCCTACTCATTAGCTTCTACACACAACAAAAAATTAGATGCAAGAGTTTCTAAGCTAGATGATGCAACAGAGAGCAAGAAAAAAAAAATCTTCTTCTGTCATAAAAAGAACACATTGCAAGCAAAAAGGTAAGCTAAACTAAACTAAACTGAAGTAAAAATAACAAAATATTTTTCATGTCTCTTTGTGTGAAAACAAAAAAAAAAGTTTTGAGTGTTCTAGAATCTATGGTTATTTACCCTCTGTGAAGTCAGAAGTTAGACTAATCCTGCCAGGATTACAGGTGTTATTTTTAATTAAGTTGCCAAATTCATTAAGTTCTTTGAAATAATGGTAATAAATTCATATTGATATTTAGATGCTGGGAATTTCACATGGTAATGACTCATCACTGGTAAAAAGAGAAAAAAATATTACGTATACTGTCAATTAAGGGAAAGCTTAAAACAAGTTGTCTTATTTTACTCGGCCTTATTTCTGACCAAGGAAAAGGTCACTGACAAAGTAGAATCTGATTGCTGACCCTTTTCCTAATGAAATACATACTTCCTTAGGGCTAGCTTTCAACATCTGATTTTCAGCTTACTACGGTGCAGCAAGATTCAAGTAGGATTTTTATAGCACCAATGCTAGATAGCAGGCATTAGAAAATGTAGTAAACAGCAGTCATTATATAGAGAACAGACAATTCATACCCTGATGCGAAAACAAAGGTTATGATGTGATGAAAAACATTGTTTTGAAAAATCGATGCAGTGTCAGACAGGAAGTTTCATATAAACTTTTGTAATGTGACCATTAAATGCAATCACAGATCCTGAAAGAACAGACCTCACACGAGTTCTGTTAATTTCTGCTTTGTTTTCAAAGTGCTGCTGGCCAAGAAATAAACAGAAAGGCAGCAACCAAGTTTTGCTTACTGAGTTTAGGAGAATTTTCCTTGTCACACTAATAAAATACTCTTTGGGCACTTTTAGTAGAAATGTGACTTTATATAATGTTCACTTAAACTGTATCATACCTGCAGTAAATCCAGGTGAAAAGAAATAACATTCATATCTGTAAGATATTTTACACAAGGCAGTGTATATCATCTAAACCTTGAGGACAATCCAAACGCACCCGTTTACTTGCCGGGAAATAGAATAAGCTAAGGCAATGTTCTTTCTTTACAAATTTATCTCATTTGAACACATTTGTCATGGAGTAAGAGGAGGCACAACCAAAGCTGCACCTAGTGACTCATCTGTGGTGACTCCATGATGTTTTTCTCTGTGGGTCTTCTTAGTTTTAGCATAGCTGAAGAAAGGACTAGGTCTGAATTTGGTGTTTACATTACTTTTAGAGATGTACCATAAGAAAACTTGTATACACATTTGGGGTCTAGAGTATTTTCTACCAGTAGATGCATGTCTTGTAGAACTGTTCAAAAAAACTCAAGAATTCTCATAAAGCAGATAAAAAGATTCTCCATAGGTACTCTTTCTGTGTAAGTAATCAGTAAAGTTGAATTCTGAGGCTAAATATGTGATGTTCTTGTTTTCTCCGATACTTCCCAATTTTTTAACATTAGATGTGAGGGGTGGAGAGTAAGAGAAAGATCTTGCCATAGTAATTCACTGTTCTTCCCTTGACCCATTTCAGAAAAGTAAAGGTGGCTGCTAAAGGCCACGAGAGTCCAAAAGTGTTCTGGAGAAACAGCTAATTGAATGTAACAATGTGCAAAACTGGGATAGAGTGCACTGCTGTGGTGGTTTTACCATGCTAGGCAGCTAACTCCACCACAACCGCTCTCTCACTCCCCCTCCTTAGAAAAGGAGGGGAGGAAGTAAAGGAAAGAACAACTCACGGGTTGAGATAAGGATAATTTAATTAAAGGGAAAAAATAATTATTAAGGAAAGATTATTATTAATTTAACTAAATGAAAAAAAGGGAAAGGGGAAAAGGCAGGGGGAAGGGAAAAAAAAAAAAAACAAAACAAGTAAAGGCTGTGTGGAAGTGCAGAGGAAATAAATTATTCTCTACTTCCCACAAACGAGCGATGCTTGACCACGTCCTTGAAACAGGGCCTCAACGCACGTAGCCGGTGTTCGGGAGGACAGACGTTTTCGCAATGAGAGCCCGCCCCTTCCCTCTTCTTCCTTTTTCCACCTTTTATTGCTGAGTGTGACATCATATGGTATGGAATATCCCTTTGGTTGGTTTAGGTCAGCTGCCCTGGTGATGTTCCTTTCTCACTTTTTTGCCCACCTGTTGTGGTTTAGCCCGGCTGGCAGTCAAACACCACACAGCCGTTCGCTCACCCTCCCCCCTCCCTCTCCGGGATGGGGGAGAGAAACGGGAAAGTGAAGCCTGTGAGTTGAGATAAAGACAGTTTATTAAGACAGGGAAAAGAATAACAACAATAATAATAATAATAATAGTATTAATAGTAATAATGTGTACGAAATAAGTGATGCACAATGCAATTGCTCACCACCCGTTGACCGATGCCCAGCCTATCCCCGAGCAGCCGGCCCCCCCTCCACCCCGGCTAGCCACCCCTATATATTGTTCAGCATGACGTCAGATGGTATGGAATACCCCTTTGGCCAGTTTGGGTCAGCTGTCCTGGGTCTGTCCCCTCCCAGCTCCTGCTGCATCCCTAGCCTGCTCGCTAGCAGGACAGAGCGAGGCTGAAAAGTCCTTGGCTTGGTGTAAGCACTGCTCTACAACAATTAAAACATCAGCATGTTATCAGCGCTCTTCTCCTCCTAATCCAAAACATAGCACCCTGCCAGCTACTAGGAGGAAAATTAACTCTGTCCTAACTGAAACCAGGACAGATATCCACCCCTTATTCCATACCATTTATGTCATGCTCAGGTTACACTCTTTCCAATACCTTCTCATTAATCACCATTTTCATCTATGATATATAGCAACCATGGTAGCGATGACATACAGTGTTATATGATAATTAACGTAATATAATTCAACTCATGGGCTATTCTCACCCAGTATTAGGTCCCCTTGAGGTACACACCGGACCTCCCCATTCTCTTGCATTACCCACCAAGTGCATCCAGGTCCCTGAGCAAAAGCAATCCCACGAATGGGCTTGCCTTTTCCTGAGGCGGGAGTAGCCCAGACTGTCTTACCCAGCATGTTTCTTACGTGCACTACAGGAACTTTATCCCCTTCTACAGTGCGTAACAGGTTTGATTGGGCAGGTCCAGCTCGGTTGGCAGATCCTCTAGTATTGACTAACCAGGTGGCCTTTGCCAAATGTGTTTCCCAATTTTTGAATGTCCCAGCACCCATTGGTTTCAGTGTAGTCTTTAACAGTCCATTGTATCGTTCAACGTTCCCGGAGGCTGGTGCATGATAAGGGATGTGATACACCCACTCAATACCATGTTCTTTGGCCCAAGTGTCTATAAGGTTGTTTCGGAAATGAGTCCCATTGTCTGACTCAATTCTTTCTGGGGTGCCATGTCGCCATAGGACTTGCTTTTCAAGGCCCAGGATAGTGTTCCGGGCGGTGGCATGGGGCACAGGATATGTTACCAGCCATCCGGTGGTTGCTTCCACCATTGTAAGTACGTGGCGCTTGCCGTTGCGGGTTTGGGGGAGTGTGATGTAATCAATCTGCCAGGCCTCTCCATATTTGTATTTCAGCCATCGTCCTTCATACCAGAGAGGCTTTGACCGTTTGGCTTGTTTAATTGCAGCACATGTTTCACAATCATGAATAACCTGTGCTATAGTGTCCATGGTCAGGTCCACCCCTCGGTCACGAGCCCATCTGTATGTTGCATCTCTACCTTGATGGCCTGAGGTGTCATGGGCCCATCGGGCTATAAATAATTCACCTTTATGTTGCCAGTCCAGGTCCACCTGAGCCACTTCAATCTTAGCAGCCTGATCCACCTGCTGGTTGTTTTGATGTTCTTCAGTAGGCCGATTCTTGGGCACATGAGCATCTACATGGCGTACCTTTACAACCAGGTTCTCTACCCGGGCAGCAATATCTTGCCACAATGCAGCAGCCCAGACGGGTTTGCCCCGGCGTTCCCAGTTGTTCTGCTTCCATTGCTGTAGCCACCCCCACAGGGCATTTGCTACCATCCATGAATCAGTACAGAGATAGAGAACTGGCCACTTTTCTCGTTCAGCAATATCTAAGGCCAGCTGAACGGCTTTCACTTCTGCAAACTGACTCGATTCACCTTCTCCCTCAGCAGCTTCTGCAACTCGTCGTGTAGGACTCCATACAGCAGCTTTCCATCTCCAATGCTTTCCCACAATACGACAGGACCCATCAGTGAACAGGGCATATTTCTTCTCATTTTCTGGTAGCTTGTTGTACAGTGGGGCTTCTTCAGCACGGACCACCTCCTCCTCTGAAGATATCCCAAAGTACTTGCCTTCTGGCCAGTCCATAATCACTTCCAGGATTCCTGGGCGACTGGGGTTTCCTATTCGAGCCCGCTGAGTAATCAGTGCAACCCACTTGCTCCATGTAGCATCAGGTGCATGATGTGTAGAGGGGACCCTTCCTCTGAACATCCAACCCAGTACCGGCAGTCGGGGTGCCAGGAGGAGCTGCGCTTCAGTACTGACCACTTCCGAAGCAGATCGAACTCCCTCATATGCTGCCAATATCTCCTTTTCGGTTGGAGTATAGCGGGCCTCAGATCCTCTGTATCCCCGACTCCAAAACCCCAGGGGTCGACCTCGAGTTTCCCCAGGTTATTATTGCCAATGTGCTGGCCCATGTTGATGGTGCATTCCGTACAAACTTCCGCCATATGGGTCGAGTACACTGGACTTCATCTGGATCTGTGGATGTTTGTGCATCGTCTAAGTCCTTATAAATTACTTCCCGTACGGCTAATTCCCTCAGGTACTGAATTCCCTTCTCCATGGTGGTCCACTTGACTGGTAGACATACAAGTTCTTCCTTGTAGGGATACCTTCTCTTCACAGCTAACAGGAGACGCCTCCAGAGGCTGTGAGATCGTGCTCCATCTCCAATTGCTTTGTCAATGCTTGCATCTCTAGCAAGGGATCCCAACCGCTTGGCTTCCCTGCCCTCTAATTTCACACCATTGGCTCCAGTGTCCCAGCACCGGAGCAGCCAGGTGACAAGCTGTTCACCTATCCAGCGACCAAAATCTTTTCGCACATCTCGTAGCTCATGCTGGTATAGGGTTCGGGTAGTTACTGTTGACTTACTGACATCCTCATCCTCATCTTCATCCTCCTGCACACTTGATGGCCCAGCCTCGTCTTCTCCAGACCCAGACTTAGCAGAAGACTTTCTGCGTTCTAAACGACCTGAGTCTCTATACCATTTTTTCACCTTTTCTACAGGGGCAACTTGCACTGCTACAGCTCGCCTCTCCGACCCAGCCACAGGGTCTGCCACAGGGGTTGGAATACCCTCTGCAGGGTCAACTTGCACTGCTACAGTTCGTTTCTCCGACCCAGCCACAGGGTCTGCCACAGGGGTTGGAGTACCCTCTGCAGGGGCAACTTGCACTGCTACAGTTCGTTTCTCTGACCCAGCCACAGGAGTGGGAACGGCTGCGGGAGCTGGAGCCGGGACGGCTGCGGGAGCTGGAGCCGGAATGGCTGCGGGAGCTGGAGCCGGGATGGCTGCGGGAGCTGGAACGGCTGCGGGAGCTGGAGCCGGGACAGCTGCGGGAGCTGGAGCTGGAACGGCTGCGGGAGCTGGAGCTGGAGTGGCTGCAGGAGCCGGGACTGGAACGGCCGCAGGGTCTGTCACTAGATTGATAGTAGCATCAATTGCAGCTCGATAGGCACAAGCCAGACCCCAGCACGCCACAGTGATTTGTGTCACTTTGGAACTGCCAGAGTCATGACACCTTTTTTTCAAGCATTCTACCAGTTTTTTAGGATTTTGCAGTTGTTCAGGCGTGAATGTCCAAAACACTGGAGGTGCCCACTGCCCTAGAAACCTGCCCATATCCTCCCACACTCCCTGCCACTCGCAAATATCCCGCCTCAAGACAGATCTCCGGATGAGATTCCTAAGTAGTTGTTTAACCTTAAACAAAACCTGAAGCGCATTCAGGAGACATAACAACAAGAACATGCTGGTCTGAGTATCCCAAGGATATTCAACATCTTGGAGAGCTACCGTAACTAGCTCGGGGGATAAGAGGGTGGTGAAGGAGGAAGGGAGAGTGAACAGGTAGGAAAAAATATCTTCCCCTGTCCCCTCCAGAGACTGACTCCCTGATGAAAAAAGGCAATAGGTGTAATTGCTAATAGTTTCTGAGATATGGTTTCCGAAGTATAGAGTCGACGACAGTGCTGAGTACAAATACCAGGTTAGAGTCATGACCAGATACCTCATCATTTCATAAGCCATCGTTACACCACACAGTACCATAACAATCTTAAACCAGGGCCCGGAAAGGATAAACAGCACGACAGGGAGCACATACAGAAAGTAACTTGCTATAAAACTCAATTTGGGAAACAGGCACAGCAGACTTGAGATTAAGGCAATCAACATTGTGACTAGCAACTATTAAGCAGGTCGAATACTTATACCAATTTTAGTTTAACACACTCTGGTCAAATCTGTCGATATCTCAACCCTTCGAGCCCCACGTTGGGCGCCAAATGGACTGTTGTGGTTTAGCCCGGCTGGCAGCCAAACACCACACAGCCGTTCGCTCACCCTCCCCCCTCCCTCTCCGGGATGGGGGAGAGAAACGGGAAAGTGAAGCCTGTGAGTTGAGATAAAGACAGTTTATTAAGACAGGGAAAAGAATAACAACAATAATAATAATAATAATAGTATTAATAGTAATAATGTGTACGAAATAAGTGATGCACAATGCAATTGCTCACCACCCGTTGACCGATGCCCAGCCTATCCCCGAGCAGCCGGCCCCCCCTCCACCCCGGCTAGCCACCCCTATATATTGTTCAGCATGACGTCAGATGGTATGGAATACCACTTTGGCCAGTTTGGGTCAGCTGTCCTGGGTCTGTCCCCTCCCAGCTCCTGCTGCATCCCTAGCCTGCTCGCTAGCAGGACAGAGCGAGAAGCTGAAAAGTCCTTGGCTTGGTGTAAGCACTGCTCTACAACAATTAAAACATCAGCATGTTATCAGCGCTCTTCTCATTCTAATCCAAAACATAGCACCCTGCCAGCTACTAGGAGGAAAATTAACTCTGTCCTAACTGAAACCAGGACACCACCCCCTAGGAGGGTTAGAGAGAGTCGTGATGTTGTGCCAGCACTGCTCAGCAGCAGACACAACACTGGTGTGATACCACTGCTGTTCTAGCTATAAGTGCAGAGCACAGCACTGTATGGGCTGCTGCAGGGAAAGTTAACATCCCAGCCAGACCCAGTACAACCTCCACCCCTTATTCCATAACATTTGTGTCACTCTCAGGTCCCCCATATTTTAGCATATAAGTATTCTCATCACCATTGTTCCTTGTTCTTTAACAGATTGACAGGTAGGTATATCTTTTCATTCTGTAGGTCTTTCTCAAGAAATGTTCATAAGAACTGTTGACGATTTAGTCTTCATCTGCCAAAGTGGTCACTCAGGGCAGGCAGAGTTGGATGTCTGGACGCCAGCACCAGCTTAGCTCAAGTCCGTGTTGCATTTGTCCGGTTCCTTGCAAAGTTGACCTGTCGTTGATCCTGCAGCGTCTTCCTACAACATATAACTTAGATTACAGATTAGTTTTCTCCCAAGGTTAAATCTCCTTGAGGCACGCACCTGATATCCCCATTCTTTTGCATGACCCACCAGGTATACCCCGGTCCTTGGGTGAAGACAATCCCATGAGTGGGTTTGCCTTTTCCCGAGGCAGGAGCAACCCACACCGCCTTCCCTGTCCACTTCCCTACGTGCACTACAGGTACTTTAGCTCCTTTCACCATGTGTAGGGGTTTTGTTTCAGCAGGACCAGGACAGCTGTCAGACCCCCTCTTGTTAACTAGCCAAGTGGCTTCTGGTAGATTTATGTCTCATTGTTTTCATAGTCTTTAACAGTCCATTGTACCTCTCAACCTTCAGCAATCCTACAACAGAAGGGTCTTCTGAAAGGCCAGGCAGGGTAGACAGCTGCCTAATCTTCTCTGTGCTCAAAGCAGCTATGCCAAAAGCCCACCGGTACCCTTTTGTATCCTTGAAGTACCCTCTCTTGAGGTAGTCTATGCCAAGGATGCGTGGAGCCTCCAGGCCATTCACAATGGGATGCTTTTGCCACTCATTCCCAGTTAGACTCACTGCAGCTTCCAGTACAGTTAGCTGTTGGGATCCCCATGTCACTCCAGAGATACAGACGAGTTCTGTCCCTTGGTAGCCTGATGGCATTAAGGTACATTGTGCGCCAGTGTCCACTAAAGCTTTGTATTCTTGTGGTTTCAGTGTGCCAGACCATCGGATCCACACAGTCCAATAAATCCGGTTCTCTCTCTCCACTACCTGGCCAGAGGCAGGGCCCATCTAGTCCTGGTTGGAGTGTCTGCCACTTAATTCTTGCAAATGAGAAGCAGAGGTCCCTTCATCAGGGTCAAGAATAACATCAGCCCTTCTACTGTCTCTGGGGAACTGCCCAATAGAAACTGGAGCAGCATTTTTCTTAGGGGACCCTCTTCTTGCTGCTCTATTTCCTTGCAGTTCACGTACATGAGCAGCTAGGGTTGAAGTAGGTTCACCATCCCACTTCCTCATATCTTCCCTGTGGTCATGCAGATAAAACCACAAGGTGCCACGTCGTGTGCGTCTTGGGTACTCTCTCCCTCGAGCAGGAAAATACTGATACTTAGTGGCTGAAATATCACTCCGTCTGGATGAGGAGGGATATGCTTGTTCTAAGAGATGGTCAAGCCTTTGGGACAGTTTCTTCACAGCTGAGACACAGGCCTGTAGTGGAACAGGGAGATTGTTTTCATATTTTTGAAGCTGGCAGGACAAATTATACACTGTTGGTCCCATCCCCTCATCCTAATTAAATACTGCCAGCATACTGGCATCTGATGATGGTGCACTCCGCACAAATTTACACCACATGGATGCTGTGCACTGTACTTCATCGGGATCTTTTGGTGTCTGGGCATTGTCCGAATCACTATAAACCATCTCCAGCACAGCTAATTCCCGCAGATGCTGGAGACCTTTATCCATAGTGGTCCACTTGCCTACTTGATATACAATATCTTCCTTATGGGGATACCTTTCTTTCACAGCTGCCAGGAGTTGCCTCCAGAGGCTGAGAACCTGTGTCTCTCTCCCAATTCCTTTGTCAATTACCATTTCTCTAGAGAGGGATCCCAGCTGCTTGGCTTCATTGCCTTCTAATTGTTGGCTATTGGCCCCAGTATTCCAGCATCGAAGCAGTCAGGTGAGGATGTGTTCACCTGGGTGTCGACCATAATCCTTTCGTATTTCTCGCAACTCACTCAGGGATAGGGATCGGGTGGTTTCTGATTCCTTTATGATTTCCATCTTGTCTTCCTGCTGTTTTTGTGATGGCTCTGCTTTAGAGGTGCCTGCCTTTTCCCCTTCTCCCTCCTTCTTAGGAGAGGCTTCTTCCCTTACTAAACGAGCTGACTTCCATTTCCATTGTTTTGACTTGACTATGGGGGAGACTGATACCATAGTCGGTTGGTCCTCTGGGTCAGCCACAGCATGTGTTACCTGGTCATCAGATTCAGAGACCTCCTTGTTCCAGTGCAGACTGGATCAGTCCATGGCAAATGGTAGGGCTGTGTTTCCACCCCTGGAGCAGTCGATTCCAGGTGTATTGGATGCCCCTCCAAGTGAAAGCAAACTGTGGTCTGCATGCTGCTGCCAAAGGGATGGAGAAAAATGCATTAGCAATATCAATTGTGGCGTACCACTTGGCTGCCTTTGACTCTAGTTTGTACTGGAGTTCTAGCATGTCCAGCACTGCAGCACTCAGCGGTGGCGTGACTTCGTTCAGGCTGCGATAGTCCACCGTTAGCCTCCACTCTCCATTAGACTTCCGCACTGGCCATATGGGACTATTAAAGGGTGAGCGAGTCTTGCTGATCACTCCTTGGCTCTCCAGCCGATGAACCAACTCATGGATGGGTACTTGTTGTACAGGAGTCTACTGTGTAGAGGAACACTGGTGTGTTCACATGCATTTTCTGCTGCAGCATCTCTGAGTAACATATTCTCATTAAAAAAAAAAAAAAATCATTGATGTATTTTTTTATTTGGGGCATTGTTCTTTCAAAGTGGACATTTCCTATCCAGCAAGATTGGAGCTGATTTATTGTTGGATTATTCTGGTAAACTGTGAGAAACATGTGCATGCTCATGTTAATTTTGGTGAAGCCAGTCCTCATGGTACCTTTACTTTTGACAGGGAATATTTTATGTCGTTAAAATTGTATGCAAAAAATGCGCAACTGTAGATAGGTAAAAATTCTCCAAAACCAGCAAAAAACTTTATGCTGAACATGGCTTCTCTTTCTACAAAGAATCAAAACAAGCAAATTTAAGCAAATTTTAAAGAAAATGAGGGCCAGCCCTTATTTTGACACAGGCTGTAAAGCCACCCACAGCTCTCATTGTATCACCTGTCCTTGCTGCACTGAATCAGCAGCATCTCTTGTCACTCACTGCAAAAAAAAGGTTTGCTGCTGCAGATATTTTTCAGCAGAGCAGAATATGAGAAAGGGACAATGAGAGGGAGGCCTCTGAAAAGTTATAAAAAGAGAGAAAACAAAAGGGAGAGAAACAAAAGAAGAAAAAGAATATAGAAGTGAAGGTACACGGTGGGCTGGTGGAAAATAAAGAAAACTGCACACAGGTGGGAAATGATTAATTTTCTGACAGTTTATAAAAATAGGTAGTGAATCTGGAAAGGAATCATAATTGAGCTAGTGTAGGAAAACTCATGTATCTTTATGCATGTTTTTTGGTGAAGTAACATAAAGAGAAATGACTTTTCTTCTGATGCAGAGGCTCCCTCACCCTGGGCTAGATTCTCCTTCTATTCGTAGCACCTCTGTACAAAATACTGTACAAAATACTGAAAAAAGGAAATGATCCCAGAAGTATTTTTATTTCATCACTCTTTTTTTTTTTTTTTTCCTGTTGACTGTTACATTCTTAGGAATAGTACCACAGATTGGTATTCAGGAAAAGTTTTTTATAATGCTCACTTGAAAGATAGCAACTTTCTTTTTTGTTCATAATAAGAGCTGACAAGCAACCTGTCTGAATATGTTTGCAAGTTAATCACAGAATTCCTACATTAGTTTAATTTATCTTATCTGCTTCAGTTTCTTAAGTTTTACTAAAATCAAAAAGCTTATACTTTAAAGATCATTGTGTCCCGTTGTGTCCTTCAGCATTCCTGATATGTCTGGTTTATGTTCTTTTAAATCTGTCCCATGTTTAATAGTAGGTGAAGAGCTGAGTAAGGACCCCAAATAAAAAGTGATCTTGGAATTAGCTGCTAGAATATCAGTATCTCACAGATGGAAAAGGGGGTACAGGAAAAATGGGGAGACTGGGGTGAGAGGAATGGACAGAGCCATCCTGTTCAAGCTGCCATCTGGGCATCTCATGAGGTGAACTCATCACAGGAGGGGACCTCACTTGCAAAAGCTGGCAGAAGATATGCTTCCTTCAGCCAGCAAGGGACATACCAGTCTTGTCTCCACATCCTCTTTCCTTGTGCTACCCAGCACTGAAAACACACTGGACCTTTATATTATGGCAGGAGAAAATAGCCCACCCAGGAGCAAGTGCTGAAGTCTATTACATAGACGTATTGCATTCCTAAATTATATCACCGACAGGTTTGAATGTAATGACTAAGACATAAAAAAAAATATTTTAATTTGTGTGCAATGTGTTTGAAGGCATCTTGGGAATCTACTCTCACAGAATGCTTCATACAGAATATCTTTCTGTAATAGTTTGTCTGGTTTTTGAGCCCTAAGAATTTCTCTGTCATCTTTCTCCAGCTTCTGTTACCACTTATTTTATATATATATCTATATCTGTACATATATATATATGTACACAAAAGGACAGCTATGCCTTTGTGGTGGTTTTACTCGGGTCGGCAGCCGAGCTCCACCACAACCGCTCTCTCACTCCCCCTCCTCAGAGAGGAACGGGGAGAAAATACGATGAAAAGGGCTCAAGGGTTGAGATAAAGACAAGGAGATCGCACAGTAATTATCGTGACAGGCAAAACAGACTCAGCATAGGGAGATAGTAAGATTTATTACCTATTACTAACAAGCTAGAGAAGTGAGAAACAAAGGAAAGAAACCAAAAGCACCTTCCCCCCCATCCACCCTCTTCCACCTCCTCCCCCCGAGCGGCGCAGGGGAACGGGGGTTATGGTCAGTCTATAGCACTTCTTCTCTGCCACTCTTTCTCGGTCACTCTCGTCCCCTGTGCTGTGGGGTCCCTCCCACAGGATGCAGTCCTTGCTGAACTGATATGGCATGGGCTGCCCACAGGCAGCAGCTCTTCAAGAACTGCTCCAGATATGGGTCCGTACCACGGGGTCCATCCCTCAGGAGCGAACTGCTCCAACCTGGATCCCCCATGGGCAGCAGCTCCTGCCAGGTCGCCTGCTCCTGCGTGGGCTCCTCTCCACAGGCTACAGGTCTGGCCCGAAATCTGCTCCGGCAGGGGTCTTCCACAGGCCACAGCCTCCGTTGGTGCAGGTCCACCTGCTCCACCGTGGTCTCCTCCACGGGCTGCAGCGTGGAACCCTGCTCCACCGTGGTACTCCATGGGCTGCAGGGGGACAGCCTGCTTCACCATGGTCCTCACCACAGGCCGCAGGGGACTTCTGCTCCAGCACCTGGAGCACCACTCCCCCTCCTTCTTCACTGACCTTGGCACCTGCAAGGCTGTTTCTCACTCCTCTCACTCTCCCAGCTGCTGTGTGGCGCAGCGTTTTTTTTTCCCTGTCTTAAATATGCTGTCATGGAGGTGCTAAACAACATCACTTATTGGCTTGGCTCTGGTCAGCAGCGGGGCCCTTACCTAACATGGGGCAGCTTCTAGATCCTTCTCACAGAAGCCACCCTTATGGCCCCCTGCTACCAAAACCTTGGCATGTAAACCCACTACAGCCTTTTGAAAAAGAAAAACCTCCAATACCTTCAGTTAACTGTGCAACAGTATTGACAGTTCGCTGTCAGTTTTTCTCCATTGTGCATTTTTCATTATATATGTTACATTGCTTTTTACCATTGATTCTAGCTTGGCCAAGAATTTAAATGACTGCTAATTTAAGAATGTGGTGAGGCCCATTTACTGCAGAATAACAGTGATTGGCTTGAGTCTAAATACCTGCTAAGGGCTGTTGTTAAGCTCTGTTTGAGGCTGATCACTTTATTAGGTTTCTTTAAAGTATTACCTAGGAATTCAAAGACAAACATAGCTGGTTTTGAGCAGAAGTTTGAGAAACTAAACTGTAATAAATCCAGAATTAGCCACTGTTCCTGAATAACATGTATATTAAAACCAAATGGAGTCTAATGGAAGCTACTGAGTCTCTCAGGTTATTAATGCTAGAAGTCATGGTTTTAGGAGTTTCTCTATTAGGATGAGTTTAAATAAAATGGTTAGTTTTGTAGAATTCCCAGTATTATAGGATCAAAGGCATCTAAGTATTACATATATTAGTCAAAATAAATAAAAGATAAGAATATATTTTTTAAAATAACTTAGGAAATTCTTTCTTGTATGAAAATAATAATTTTAATTTGACACATCCTGTAAAATGCACCATTATTCACTGTCATGTTTTCATGTAACGAGCAGGATAGCAAAACTTTGTTAGTATCATTTATTTTAATCCTCTCTAAACAAAGGGACATGAGTACCATTAGTCCTTTCTTGTCTGAGGTTTCTAATGGCTCATTCAGGTTTATATTATGTGTTTATTAATTTCTCTGTAAATCATACCATTCCGTTTTGTGACCCTTGAACTCCTTGTATTCATGCTGTGAACTATCAGAGAATAGGCCATGAGTCTGAAGTCTTTTCACCCTTAGAAAACTGAGGCTAGTTCCTTAAGTTCGTTTATGACACACAGAGCTTTGTGTGTATGTAGGCACCAGTCCTCTAAGTTAAGACCACAGCTACCTCAGAGCAAGTGAGAAGTCCCACTGGAACTGCAACCCACTGCTGAAATTTCCCACACATCCAGGCTGGCTGAACTGTATGCGGAGAATGTTTTGTAAACCTAAAAACCTCACTTGTTTATAGCAGTAGCCTTCCTCAAATAGTATAGGTTATACTCAACAGTTCACTGAGAGATGTTGGTAAAATCTCTTACACTTTTTGTGCTCCTTACACATGTGGAAAGGAACTTCTTTCAGTTTTAGTTCTTCGGGATAGATTTTAATGTTTTGAGTCAGGAACTCTCACTTATTGCATGGCAGGCCTGGGACTATCCCAGTTACTGTCTCTGAGAGAGACTGTGGTGCAAATAATTTAAACATAAAAATATATTGTAGCTAACGCAACTTCATACTTACACATATTTCAGATGAAGTGTGGACCCAAACAGCTGCAAAGCGAGGTGGTAGGAATGTAAGTATATGCCAGCATAAATGTTATTTTTTGAATGCGGAAACTTAATAGTTTAGCCTGAGTAGTTGATGCAAAACACTTCAAGCTACACTGGGTGTTCTCACACTGACAGGTAACAGGTGATGAGAATAGGCAATAGAAATGAAAATATATGTAACAAGGACAAGAAAAGAAGTGAAAACAACTGGTAATTCAGATTATGAAGCAAAAAATACAATGAAAGAGACCATGAATATGAAAGTGTAATATGGAAAACTGGAAAGATTCTCATGGCTAATAAGATGGCAGGTATATATTTGTTTAGTAGTTTTTAACTTAATTTAAAACCCCTATAAACATTTTTGGAAGAATTCTCAGTTTGTTATGGTTTTGCTCTTGAATATTTTTACATACCAACATCCATGAATAACAACCAGAGCTCAGTTTTTGGAGCACGTGGTACTTATGCTCAAAAATAGTGTGTTAATGCTCACAGACAATGCTCAGCAAAAGCATAACCTTTTCCCAGGTCAGGACTGGGAGACCGTTTTTATTCCTTACCAGTATGTGGTGATACTCTGTGTATCAGATGGGATCAATGTATGTGTTTTGAGCTGCGTACATATCACACAGTAGAAATTTGTCATGAGACAGGCAGAAGGGTACTAGAAAAGAAAACCCATCTCAACCGCATCTTCCAGTGCAACATGTAAATGTGTAGGTCCTTCTATGCCTTTTCACAAAGCACTCTCTTGCTCATCGAAGTTTTGTCTCCTGCCCTCTCTCCTACCAGATGGCAGAAGTACACTGCGCAAGTACCTTGCACAGACCTACCGCTCTTTCTCTTTTAGAGGCTACCATGGCAAAGAAGCATTATGGACTGGGAAAGGGTGAAACAAATTGATGTCTGGCCTCAGAAGCCACAGTGGCTTATAGGTGAGATTGTAAATTCCTTCCTCTTTCTCTTTCTCTTCTCTGCCTTCTGATACCTTTTCCTCCTCCTCGTGTTTAAAATAGAATAGCTTTCAGAGAGAAAATCTGGTGTTTTTCAGCTGAAATACCACAACTAGGGTATAAGTACTGAATCAGAGACATCTTTTCTGATAAGCAGTCTAAGAAGGCTCTAATGTAAACATTGAAAACCCTCATATATTATTCAGTTTGGAAGGATTCAAGTGGAAGGAAGTATCTCTTCTTCAGTCCTCTGAGGTGGCTTTTGTTCACTGAGAGGTGAAATGCCAGGTAGGTTTTACTGTTCTCTTTTGGTCTTACAGTGGTGAAGATAATAGAATATTGTAAACAGCATGTTATATAAGGATTTCCTTATACTATATGTACAGTACACTTACATTACTGTATGCACTATACAGTATGCAGTATTGTACTCTATACAACTGTTCTTTCCTGCATCAGAATATAGGAAAGGCATGTTTCAGCTTTCGATATAGCTTTAAAAAGTCTATACATGCATTTATTTTCCTTTTAATTTAAATCCACAACCTATTTATAAGATGTCACTCATGCAGTCGTATGCACATCTCATTAAGCAATAGCAGACACTATGTAGAAAAGGTTTTTGCTTTCACAGACAGTGGTTTTTATTGAGAGTACAGATGGTAATTTGAGAAGGCTTCAGTTTCAGTACAATTCATTTTCATTTTTATAGCCATGCTTACTTTTTTAAGTTATAAATAAGACTTGAAATTTCAATTAAATTGCTGTTGGTTTAGTCTTTCTCTTTTTACTTTTTCAAGGAATATTATTCACAGTTCACTGTAGCATGTAAACTGAAGGATACCCTGGTACTTTTTCATAAGTCGTATACTAAAAGCAGACACTTACATACATCTAAACCAAATCTATCACAACTAATATAAAATGACTGCAGGTGGTATGTTGTTGGAAAGAAGATAGCAGAGGCAGGGGAATTGAGCTCTTCAGGACAAAGTCTGCAGGGCACATTCACTAATCAATGCTCAGGTTTTTGTCATGTGTAATTAAATGAGATAGTAGAAAAACAACCTTATATGGCTACATGATTTATTTTTTTATTTTTATTTTTTAAGAAATAACTGCTGAATTCATAGTGATGGGACTGTGGTAAGTGTATTTAGTGGCACACTTAATTGTCCTGTTCCATGAATCACCTTTAGCAAGAACGTGACAATGCGAGGCACTACAGCTCCTTTTCAGCTTGCTTGCCTGGCTTTCTTCTGATGGAAATCACGTTAGAAGGTGAGGCATGTAGTAGTACATGCATGCATCTTTGGAGAACTTGAGTCAGCATGCTATTGGATCACACAATTAAATTAATGCTAGTTACAGAGGCCTTCCAGGTCATATAGCTTAGACATAACCAGAGGGACTTGGTCATTGAAGGATTAGTTTTAGATTCCTAACATAATCCATGGTTGAAGCTACATGCCCTAGGTCATGTAGAATGAATCTGGGGAGATTTGTGCAACTCTGACCCGAACTCAAAACAGCCAACTGGCTGAAGGGGGGACCTCTTTTTAACCTGCACATAATCACAGATCTTGTTAAAGGTGATAGGTATGCTAAATATCTATGTATAGGTTAAATGAAAGAAGCAGTGAAGCTCCATGTGGAGTAAAAAAGGTGAAAAAAGAAGCAAGATCAAAAAGCTTGAATGAGAGAGAATGATTTCTGAGGAATGACAGAAAAGTGTAGTTTTAGTTTATTGCTGTGTTGAGACCAGTGATTTGTGCTGAAAGGGTTAAAAGACAAGATTCCTTTAAGTCACAGGACTGTCTGGGAAAGTAGCCTTGGAAACGGTTTCATATTTATTCATCCTCTTCAAGGAAGCAGGATTTCATGCTGTTTTTTAATAACAACTGAGAGAGCACCAAAAAAGAAATAATATAATATTATTTCCCATCCCTTTCCCATCCCAAGACTGATTTCCACGGAGAACAGTCTAGCAAGATGCTGGTAGTCTGCCTAATACCAACCAAGGCTGAGTGCTGAAGAATGTGATTTCAGACTATGCTTCCAGGTTTTTGTCCTCCAAATGCAAATATTTGTTGCAGTATTACTGTTAATCTCTAACAAACTTATTTATTTGACCACAGTGCATGATAGTTTATCATTTGTGTATTCCAGTCACTGTGTAAATATGACTCATCAGTCAACCTGTTTGATTTCATAATATTGCAAAAGTTAATGCCCCATTACGCAATAAACTACCATAGCATGAACTTGTTAGTATTTGCAATAAATGCCATTTTATTACTCCATTATGAAGCATCTGGTCTCAAGTCAGGAACTTTGTCATAGTGCAAATGTAAGGATTTGTAGAGATATGTCACACACTGACATACCAAATGCCCTCAGTTTTTTATGCTGTTAGAGTAAGATATTAATCATGTAGGTGTCAGAGCCATCCATGGGCAAAATAAAAATTTGCTTGAATGATTTAGAGTGTGGAACTGTAAAATTAATAGTCTTGCCATAAACTGTGTGGGAAAGTTAGAGTTATTCTTAGGGAATGTGACTGTTCAGCTGCTACTTGACATCTAAGGCTAGAAGACTACAAGAAGAATAGGTGGTGCTAGTAAAGGCCAAGAAACGCTCCTGTGCTGGCTTCTGTAGAAACCTTTGTGTTTACTTCAGGAAAGGAGCTAAACAGAGTAGGACTCTGAAACAAAGAAGGAATTGTGCATGTCAGCCAACAGACTTTGGGTAGAAAGCTGAAAGTGAGGTACAAACCATTCTTGTTTGTTTGGATATTGATGCCCCAAAGTTGTAACATTTTATGCCTTCTCTACGCTATGAATTTTTGGTGTTTTATGACAAAAATACAAACAATATGCATGAAATGAAGTATTTTGCAAAGGGTTGGACAGAAGGTTGTCATATAGAGCCAGGGTATGAAACAGATGGACTTAGATGCTAGCTGTTTGGAGGGGATGACAGGAAAGTAAGTCGAGCTTGAGAAGAATGGCTGTAAATCAATGACTGCTGGAGTGGTCCTGATATGCTTGGGTTAACAAAGGATGCATATATATCAAAACATTTGTCTGTCTTATGGTAATCAGCAAGAGATTTTTAGGTGTCTGTTTGACTTTTGATGTTTATGAAAATTTCTTCAGTTAGTTTATGAAAATAGCTTGCTAGATAGTTAAACGCTTGGTTAATGAGGTCTAGTCAATTCTCATATCTTCTGCCAAAAGGGTTATTTAATTTAACCTTTATATGAGATTTGGTTATGCAAAGTATTTCTGATTAATACAAGAACCCCATGAAGTTCAACAAAAAGAAGTAGGAAAAAAAAAATGCACCTGAGGAGGAACCCCAGGCCCCAGTACATGCTAGGGGTCACCCAGCCAAAAAGCAGCTTTGCAGAAAAGGACCTGGGAGTCCTGGTGGACAACAAGTTGAACATGAGTCAGCAATGTGCCCTTAAAAAGGCTGACAGTATTCTCAGCTGCATTAGGCAAAGTGTCGCCAGCAGGTCAAGAGGAGGTGATCCTTTCCCTCTGCTCAGTGTTGGTGAGGCTGCACCTGGACTGTGGTGTCCAGTTCCAGGCCCCCCAATACGGGAGAGACATGAATCATGTCAGTGTCTAGTGGATGCCCAAGAGAAGAAAAAAAGTTATATTTTCTTTCTAAAAACCAAAGAAATTGTACAATGAAATTAAAAAAAAAAAAAGCCAACAATTAAAATTGTGTAGTATTATTTACAAATACAGATTAACTGCTGAAAATTAGGAAATGTCATAATTCAGGATTCTCTTGGCAGTCCCTTGATATAGCTAAATGCCTTGTCTTAAAAGATATGTTTTAAATGTCCATAGTTGCATTCTCAGTTTAGATTGAGTAATACATGATATTTCTTTCCTATCTTAAGCAACTTGGATTATATCAAATTGCCAAAATTTTGCCAGTAGTGTTTCAGTTCTTGCTACCATCAGGTAAGGTTTTGCTACTGATTTAATTCTTTAATTCTGAACCTCTTTACTTTTAGTTGAGTCAATTCAGACGAAAATTGTGTTAAAGATGTCAAGGGCTTTCAGGATCTCTTCTAAATTTCAATAGCCATGCATTAGAAAAAAAAAATAATATATATATATATATATAAAGGCAGATGAAATGGAATATAAATATAAATAAAAATTTAAATTTATAAATGACAGAGAAAAAATAAATCCTCAAAGCAGTCTTCCCAAAATGTGTAAATGCTGTGTTTCACTATGCATTATTGTCAACTTAACTTATAAGCTATGTTCCTGCCAATAGCAAGTAAACTTTCCTTTAATATTCAGGTTTTGTTACTTACTTTTCTGTAATAATGTGCTGCATTTTCTGCATCATGCGTCAGAAAACTTTGTAACTAATATGTAAAAATATTTATCCTAATACATTATTTTGCATGTAATGTCATTCCTTCTAATATTTTAAAGAGCTCTTTGCTTAATAATGGAATACAACATACCAATATAATTTAACGTTCTTTACCATAGATGTTCCTAAAAATCTGTATCTGCATTTCAGTAATCGGTTCAAATATATGATAGATTGCCTCGATGCTAATTGTTTTGAGCATGTCAGAATACATGGTATGAATCATCTTTGCTTTTCAAAGTTCCCATTCAGAAACTACAAAAAGACAATCTTCCTATCAACTATATAGAATGATGGCTTCTTTCCATATTGTATCTCCTGCCTCTCAATTCTCCTGGAAGCAATTTGTGTTTGTAAATAAAATCCCTCTAATTGGGATACCATCTGGTAGGTTAGCTGTGATATGTCACTGACAATACATTTATTTATGTTTAGTAAATCCCAACTTCTGTGAGTATCTCTGGTGAAGCAGATATTTCAAAGAACCTGAACAAGATGAGATTGAGATGGATGTTTCTGTTACCAGTAAAGAGCTGACGTAGCTCTCTGGACAAATAGGATTTTTGAGAATTCACAGAAACAATGACCTGAATAGAGGGGAAATTTATAAGAATATCAGTGCTTCTCTTTGAATTTTATTATTGTACTATAGCAACAGACTCTAAGCACAGCCATATGCAAAGTAAGTTGTTGCCTAGGACAGTAGATAGTAGCCTAGTTGCAGCCAGACTTTCCTCTTGGTGATTTTGTTGCTAAGAACTCTTAGATCTATGACCACCTCCATCCTGGGTCCAGACTTCACCTCTTTGATTTTGGAGAAAGAGATAGGACTGCAGCGATCTGCTATCAGCACACTGATCCAAGATCAGTCCTACTTTTTCCCCTTTCCTGCATAGCTGAAGCCATCAAGGTAATAGTTTCTGAAGTTCCTGGCACATTGGGCAAGACTGTGACCTTTCAGTGATGAACTAAAGTGCAAGCTTTGGGTACTGAGTGTTGCACAAACACTCATTGATGTATTTTGTTAAATATATATATTTGGTAAATATATATATGTGTGTATGTATGTATATATCTTTGCACAGAGCAATGCATACCCTCTAGCCAGTCCAGCATATATATGATGTATTGCTGTACGTTATCTTAAAAATTACAAAAAATCTCCTATCATAATTATGTACAAAGGAGTGCCCTGTGTTACCTTTTCCGCATTTGCAGGAACGGTTTGTACAGACTATTGAAAGTGTCCCATCTATCTACAGTTTTTCCCATGTTGCATCAGAAACCACCTAGGGAGCCTTAAGGATGGTCAGATTCTCCTCTCAGGATGCTAATAAATAACTGAAACCTGCAGATAGTGCCTAGCAATTTGTCTAGGCATAGCAGGAGCTACCTGGGGAAGCTCCAAGACTGCAGTAGTTAGTCAAACGTTTTTATGTGAAGGTGGGAGGAATTCAGTTAATCCTCCTGTCTTAAGTCAGTCCATTATATGATCTGTGCAGAAAGAAGCTGTGGAGTTCCTGGAACTAAATGCAGTGTCTGTACACACAAGCATAGCCCGACTACCCAGCTACGCCAACTTAAATAATTATCTAAGTCATATAAGTGTTTATAAGTGTTTTTTTGTTTTGTTTTGTTTTGTTTTAAGAAAAAAAAAGGGGGGAGGGAGGGGCTAATATCTCTGTTGATTAGCTGTTGTAGCCAAAATGGACTAGTATCTAGAATATGGTATGCAAGACTTCTCCTTTTTTATCACTAGAATGGAAGAATTGGTTTATTCCTTTTTAAAGTACATGTCCACACCATACACAATGTCATTTGCTCAAGATGAAAAATGAAATTTAGGAACATCCATCAAAAAGGAAAGCAGAGGGCCACAGAAAGCAGCAATAATGCTGTGAAAAGGCTTGACCTTTGTTTTCTTCACCTACTTCACTTTAGCAGCGTTTTCACAAGCAGTTTCCATGTAATGGAGTTACTTCTGCAAAAAATTGGAATAACACTACAGTGAATCTAGTCCAAAGAGGACTTTTTTATCTACTTCATAGGGCAGAATCAGGTCCGTAAATCATAGCAACTCTGATCTGAAGGGAAAAAAAAAAATCTAATGTCATACACGTTCCTAACAGAATGAATTGCCTAAGGAAGGTATTTATGAAAACAGTAACCAAAAGTATAAGCCAGGAGAAATCTTCTAGTGAAATTGGGGTAATATATCAAAGTGACAGAAATAAGACAGTAGGGTTTCTTTTAATCAGTGAGCTCTGTGTAATTAAATGTTGTGTAACCAAAGAATCCTTTTGCTGCAAAGAAAGGAAAATATAGATGTGTTTATGTGCTTGTTATCATACATCTTTGGTTAGCGTGAAAAATAAAATTACAAGGGAGGCAAAAGTATATTTGTTTTCTTCATGAGTAAAGCATAAAGCCACAGCTTTGTTCAGAGCCTGTTGTTAGGACCAGTCAAGGAATTCTCATTACAACACTAAACAAGGTATAGAGGCAACACATCATACAAGTTGCTAGGGTCATATAAGTCACAAACAGAGCTCAGAATAGTTGGGACTGTTCCTGTGTATTTGATAATTACGTTGCCATTCACAGATAACATTCTCTGTGAAGTAAACAAAGTACATGGATTATATCCCAGCCATTCTTGAAACTTGGCAAACATATCAGAATAAAAAGCAATTGCCTTTTGCATTTTAAAAATGCTGTGCTCCAAATCATTGCCATTAAAAACTGAATAGTTCAATCATGAGAGCTAAAAGACTGTATGGTAGGAAGGCAAGCACTGCAGCAGGTGGGTAAAATAGTTGCCTGATATTTTTATAGCATGCTGTCTCGAAGCGAGCAGTTAGTGAGGATGTTTCAAATATAGCTTCCTGAATTGATGATAGGCAGTGCAGAAAATTGATTTATGTTATGAGTTAGCATGTGGTATTTGAGTATTTGTGTTGCTGCTAAAACAAACTAAAAGCAGAAAATATATTCTGTATTCCATAAAAGTAACTTTCATGAGGTCCTACAGTTATAAACCACTTTGACTTTGCCTGGCCCTGAAGTCCATCTGATTTCCATGGACTTCTGAATATATTTCACTTCACAATGTGCTGTTCTTTCACAGATGACCTTTTAACCCTCTTTAAAATAATTCTGGTCAAAATTCAAAACTCCCTGTTCAGGGTAAATCCTGAAAGTAAAAAGAATTTGGTCTGAAGACAGAAGACTTCAGGATTTAGCCCAGTCTGTTTGCAGATCTCTCTGCAAAAGTGCTAAGTAAACTTCTACTCTCCCAAGTTTCTCCCTTTGCAGCTGTCTGACTCATCCTGTTTCCTCTTAATTGACTTGATTTATAGTGACAAAGGAAAGGAAGATATGCAACATTTTCATACATATTCATAGATAGGAAAGCAGATGTTTTCATGCCAGTCTCCCAAAGGGTTGGAGTCTTTCACCTTTACTTAGCTCTTAGGTCTTTTTGCTGAATGAGATAGCACCCAGGGGAAAATAATGGTGATAATGTGAGATAATGCAGAGGTATGATCTAGGATTGGTGTGAGAAACTGGTGACAATGTTCTGTATTCTGGCAGCTGTTTCAGAATACTGTTGGTGCAGAGAGTCAGCAGCGATGGGATGCCTCTTTACCAGGTAGCCCAGTGCTTGCTGCATAAAGTGCTTGCTGCTTGATGCATAAAGCTAGCAGTAGATTTGAACTTTGGTTATTATCAGCCTTGGGTGCCTTAAAGCAAACTACCCAGTTACTGAGGAAGGATCATCAAGTTTATTTCACACTGGATTAAAATATCTTTAGGAACGCTCAAGAACATAGAGCTGATATGTTGTTGCTGTTTGTTCCTTGAAAGCCTCTTTATAGCTGAACAAATCCAGCAGTTGATGTGTGTAAAGCACAGACATAGTACCCACTCTCTTTGGATTACTATTTTCTGGGATTTTTCAGGGGCTGCAGTTTTAGAAAATTCTCTTTAAAAAATATATATATATATATATTTACTGGGATAAAACCTTAAGAGTTTTCCAAGTTTAAGCAGCAATTTTGACTCTCATAAACATAAACTTCAGAAGTAACTTCAGTAACTCTCTACACCCCCTTGGGGTGAATGCCCGAGGAAGTTTTACAGCTTTTTTATGAGACAATTCTGCCCCATAAAAAGATACTATAATCTGGTTTGGAGCATATTGCCCCTTATCACTGGGTTATATTATATTTGGGTCTTGCTTTAAAGCCAGTGTGGTCAGGTCTATCAAAAACCCTGAGAAGTTGAGTTTCCAGTTGTATGTGAATAAAACTGGGAATAAACATTCTGAAAACTATATTCCATGCTACAGAAATGACTGTGGGGTTTATACTATGTTTTGAGTCACCACTGCAAATCATTGAGGCTTTTTGTTTTCATCTGTACATGTGCCACAGCATGTTAATTACAGCACTCAGTGTTTGTATATAGGTTGCTGTGTGACATCTTTGTTTCTCTTCAGTTTATCCTTAGTATTGGTACTGAAAAGGTGTTTTTTTTAGAATTTTATCCAAATATTGTATCCTGAATGGAACTGTCAGGGACAACAGGACTTAAGCTGAACTTACTTATGGTCGGGATGTACTGGCTTTTAAAACTCTTCCCCACCATCTTCAGTCTAAAATGCTAATGTGATATTTATGGGTCATAATCCACTTTTGCATGAACAGGCACAAAAGCTGCCTTACCCAAAATTAAAGTTTTATAGTATGATGTAAGACCATGGGGAAATCAGGATGTATCTTACTTCTGGCTTTCTACCTTGGAATCACCTTCTCTGAAAGTACAGACCCAACAAAAAGCCACCTGAAGAATCAAATCCACCATCTGGTCAGAGTAATCTACTAACAGGCTCAAGGGAATTGCTTACGAAAGCCTGCTGAGCCTGGCAAAAATCCAAAGCACGTTATTATGTGTGTTTAGCTCCTGGTGGCAGGAGCAGGAGTGATGCTAGAAATGGTAAAGAGAAAGTAGTAAGAGAAAAGAAAATTACTATTTATGGGGCTGATGAGTCAGCTGATCTAAAACCACAGATTTTCTCAAACTATTTCTGGCAGTAATGGTCACAATGTATTTTTAAGCGTCCAGATATTCACAAGTTCAATCTCTGTTTAAAATCTGAAGATATTTTTTTCTTAAAAGAACTTTATGCTTGTCTTAGTGTGTCTACTAGTGGGAGGTTTCTACTTAGCTTATTTTAATAATGTCATTTCTATTTTCATAATTGTACTTTGGATTTAATGTCTTATTGATAGGAAGATTCTTGACTCCAAAAATAAGTTTTTGTAGCATAGCTTCAGGATACAGTAATGCTTTTAAAACTTAAATCTAAGTAGAAGCATTTTAAAGCTATCAAACACACCAAATGTCTTCAATGTTGTCTGTTATTTCTTCTGGTAGTAACACTGTGTTGGCACATCACTCAGAAAGCATGTGTAAGGAGTTAGCTTCAGTTTAGAAAAATCTTTCTCACGAATGAAATAAATATCATCATCTTAAATTTAATTTTTTAACAAGTGTTAGCTCACCCTCTGAAAGCCTACTTGACTTTCACTTAGAACCATAGCACACTGTAAGAAAGTCTTTAAAAGCTTGTGTTCATTAACTGTCATGTTCATCAGAATGGAAAGTGCTTACTGAATCTATTGCCACCATAAATTACATACGAGTATTGTTGAGTGCTTAAGAAAGTCAAGGTCTTGATTACTGAAGAAAGCTTATATAAATCTTCAAACACAGACCTTAAAAAACATACACAAGGAGGAAAGAAACTCACTTCCTTGTTATGCATTTTGCCAGTGATTATTTGTTTAGGTAAGTCTCTGTGGTGTCCTAATATATAAACCACTATCTTAATTATTTTTTCTGTGTTGCTGTGGGGAGGAGTAAAACAGAGAAGAAGTAAAAATGGTCAGTGGAGATTCTACCCCTTTGTTTTAAGAGAAAAAAGAAATAAAATAAAAAAAGGTAAAAAGGTTGCATATCACAATTCAAAGTTTCAATGAAGTGGCAATCGCCAAGAAGATTGTGAGGTGAAGTTGCTATAATGTCTCTTGCTTCTGTGTATATCCTTATCTGGTTTAATATCACAATACAGTGTGTTTGTAAAGTGTGATGACTTGTGACACAAAGTTGAGTTCAGGCTCTAGAATGCTCCTGATAATACAATTAGGACCATGCCAGCAGGGGACTGAAATTAGAATTTATCAATAAAATAAAGAGGGAGAGGTATTATCCGTTCTGACAAACCTTCCTACTTCTCTCCCACCCAAAATTAGAATTTTTGATATTTCCCAAAAATGCCCCAACATTCCATTTTTTAATCCAAAAAATCCAAAACCAATTGGGAAAAAAAAATCTGTCAAGTTTTCAGTGTAAATATTTTGACCAGGTCCAAATGCAGCATACTGACCTTCTTCTGTTGATTGAAATTTTAGGATGCAGTTATCTGTTCACAGCTACCTGTCAGTTATTGTGTATCTGAACAATTTTGTTTTGTTCTCTACCTGTGCAACTTCTGATACAGCTCTCTGTAATATGGCAGATACATAAATCTGGGGGGGAGGTGGTTCATGTGCTTCAGTTATGGGGAGTGTAGAGTAATCTGTCAGAGAGCTGCCTACTTTTTTTTTTTTTTTCCAATAGCTATTTGTCTGCCAGGACACGTTAAGTGTCCTTTTTCCGTGGTTTTCACATCAGCAGCTGTTTTCTGATTGGGTCCTCAACACAGTTCCTTTCCAGTCTCCCATTTGTCATCACAAAAATGGGGAAAGAGGAGGAGATTAATTGCAGTGCCCTCTCTTGACTTATGGCTTATCCAGTTCATTGCACCGTTAAATAATTCACACAGAGTATTCCCAGAGTAAAGCTACATATTTTATGAGTCCCCTTCCTGAGATTACTTTAAAAGCTCATTTTTTTCAGATCATTTGGTTATGCTATTTTTGTCAGACAACAGCAAAGTCTACATGCTGTATTGTATTCAGGACTAAAGTAAACTAAATTCTGTACAAGTACAGAAACACATTCCATGCAGATTTTCACATCTGTGAAAAGCCCTGTGCTTTACATTCTAGTATTATATACAAAACAGGTCTTCTGTGAACATTGTATGACATTCATTTTAAATATAAGGCAATATATGAAATGCATCAGCTTGCTGGTTTTTATTATTACAGGAGTTTATCATGAATCTTGTTAAAAGTTTTGTTCTCATATAACCTTTATTACTCTCTTTTTTCCTATGGTAAAATAATGCATAATAATTTCCCCTCTGTTATTGCCCTCTCTGATCTGACCTTCAAATGTCAGACTTACTGCTTTTTGATCATGCATATAATATGCACCTTGACTCGCTTATGTGAAGCTGTATCAGACAAAGGTCCTTTCATGATTCAAGCCTTGAGTGAAGTAATCATATCATATCCATCATTTACACCAAAAGAGCAGATATTTTAGCCAGATTTAGCATCATTTTCCTGCTGATGTAAACTAAAAGTGACAGAAACACAGAAAATGCACCTTAAAACATAAAACCAAATGTAGTACGTGCTTCTTTTCATACAGTAGCAGTTGAGCAAAATCATATTGGATTGTTCAGAAGCTAAACTAATTGTCTTAAAAGAATACTTCAGTCTGTAGGCTATATTGTATTTAATAATGCAAGTGCTTTCAGAACTGATTCAATGCCTGCATACTCAGTATCATTAATCCCTTCAATTATTGCATCTTAGCATTAAAAAGAAAGAAAAAAAAAGTTCTTTCTTAGATAATTATTTAGCACCAATATGTGCACGTTATTAAGCACCAGTTGTCTTTGATTTACTTGACTTCAATATCAGTTGCATTTCTGTTTGCCAACAGAAATTTTTATGTAACCCAGTAAGGAAATCTTTATTTGTTGCCCAGGTGTGTCAGTGGAACCTTGTTTCAGATTTTGAAAACTGGAAGACATTAAAGACAGATGGCTAACAAAGGACACATGTATAAAATCATTTTTTATGAAAAAAGGAGTATTTTCCAAGCAAATTAAGTCTGTATAGAGTTCTAAATCAGAAAAATATGTATATATACATATAAAAAAAATAAAATGAGGAAGAGCTTGGAATACTTCATTTTCTTCTCCCATTTAGCTGTCTAGATCATTAATTACATGATTTATAAAAATCAAATGAGTTACATGTGTAATAGGGGTGTGAATAAAACTCATGTCATGGAAAGCTTTGTTAGAATTTGAATTATTGCTATTATGTCCTTTAAAATTTCTTTACAAGTGGCACCTATTCCATGAAAGCTTGGGAATTATATTTTCTGTCATCAGGATGGAACATCAAATTCAAGAGCTTTCACAGTAAAGTATTTCCAAGGAGACAAAACTATGCCTGAAGGTACATGATGAGTATTGCACTTTCTCTTTCTTGGCAGAAAAGAAAGAAACAAAACTTCTCCAGCTCGAGCTGCTAGGAAGATTGACCACTTACTTTCCTGATTGACCAATTGTGCTTGTTTCACTCTCCACTTATTTTTCACGCAACTTCTCAATGGAAAAATTCCTATAAATAAATAAATAAATAAATGTTTAGTATCACCCAAGCTTTATACACTGTAAGTTCCAAACAAATTAAATTACCAACTATCCAGATTTTTTTTATTAAAAAAAAAAATCATATGTACCAAGGGACATATTGAGAAATGGGTGCTTTGGGATAAGGCTACCTGATGGGACAGAAATAATAGTCTTTCAGGCGCTCCAGGACATTTCCAGATGGGAAGGAGTCTAGGCTGTTCACCATTAGATGAGATGATCAACTTTCCTCTCAGATGAAACCCAGACATCCAGATAACCACAATATGCCTCAGGGTATCCCTTACTAGGGAATGCATGAAAGGCAAAGATTGTCATGCAGTGTCCATTCATGACTCAGTAGTCTGTTTTTAATGTACATGACTAGTGCAGGACAGGATTTCACAAAAACCCCCCATCAGTATATCCAGCTGATGTAATGCAAATGTCCATTGAAATCTTCTCCTTCATGTTTTCTCAAATATTTCCTGATGTTGTTGCTCTTTTTATTTGAAATCCTTTTATGACTAGGAAATGTTATTATAGTTGGTTCCTGCTGTCTCTACCCCTTTTCAATATGGACTTTTTAAAAAAGAAAGAAAAGCCAAGTACTTATTAAGAAGCTAACTTATTTTGAAAGCATTGGATATAATTTTTCACTGTTAGAATCTTTATTCTTCATATAGTTTAATATTTTTCATTTGCATCACTTCAGTAATTATATGCTTGGATTAATGGTTTTCATCATGAATTATTGTTGAAGTTCTGTGAATAACGATGGATTCCTTTATCTCTCAGGAAAGTAATCCTGCTTCATTGTATCCGAATGTTTACAATCTCTCTTCAAACACATGTGGGTACCTGTATCATAACAGAGATGACATTACTCAATTTGTGGCATATTTATGCGTGAGGAGGACTATAGTACTCCAGTGGCTTAAGATTTCCCAGAACTAATAACTCGTAAGCAAGGAAGGATCTGTGGAAGGGTAACCTTAGGCTAAATGTAGGAGATAGAGAGTCATAATATGTGTCCTTAAACTACCAGAGTGTTTTAAAGATTTTGTCCTTCCAAGGTATCATGCTATTACCAGGGCAGCTATTATCAGCTCCAATCACTGTTCCATAACCTGGATTGTAAGAATGTAGAACTAGCATTATCTACCATGTAAAATATCCTGTAGTATAAGGAACTTGGACGTGATAATCAACCTGCCAAGGGGAACTGGGCCAAGTTGGCAAAAGTAGAGGAACAGTAATGTCTGAAGGTAAACTCTGCTCATTATACTGTCATTTTAATGATAAAAACCACACCCACAGGTTGGAATGACCCTGGCCAAGGTGAAGACCATTTCCTTGAGCTTCCATAGATTTTCTAGATAAGATTGCAACTATATGTCAATCACTAACCAGTTAGAATTTGATGGGATGTATTAATATGATAATGACTGTGTAGAATTGTATAAAAATCAACAGGGAAAGTCCAAAATTAGGACAGCTTTGTGGAAAACCACCTGGTATAAAGAATTTGCACTACTCTGAAATAAAACAGTATCTCAACCTAGTGTGTGTATTTGGCTTATTTGCACACCGGATAACGAATCTGAATGTTTTGTTGGACAACAAGGACATTCATTTCACCCTAAGCTGGAGAACTGAATGTTTAAAGTGTGGTGGAGAATGATCTTCTATGGTTTTTGAAATCATCTGTTTAAAAACAAAACAAGACAAAAAAAAATATAAAAAAAAGGCAATTTTCCGCAAAACCAGTGTATGAAATTTAAAAGTCATCATGTCTTCTGATCATCACTAAACGGTTCAGACATGAGGCTTTAACTGGTTTAATGGCTATAAAACGAAGAAATTATTTGAATAACAAATAGACAGCAATTGATTTAGTTACCTTACACAATCCCATTTTATTTACATCACTTCCTAGGAATTATTAATGGGTGGAAAAGGGAATCAAAGCTATACCTTGCTGTCCCTAGGAACAGCATCATGCATAACTGATCTTTGTACTTGGATAAAACATATGGATGCATATTTCTCACTGACAACTCATCGCCTTGTATTTTACTCTCAATCAGTTGCCACAGCTTTTTGCAATCAGCATTAGGAGAGGCTGGTCTGTGCCACATCTGCTGATTGTGTCACCCCAAACAACGCTAGAATGGTGGATGCTGTAGCAAACAAAGTATTCAGAGACTAGCATTCACCTGACCAGTAGAAGCAGATACTCTATACAAAGCAAAATAAATTGAATTGAGGAAAACAGTGATGGAAAGTGAGGTGGCTGAGGTACTTAATGCTTTTTTTTGCCTTGGTCTGTATTAGTAATGCCAGTTATTCTCAGGGTACCTAGCCCCCTGAGTTGGAAGATGGTGACAAGGAGTGAGATGAAGATCCTATAATCCATTTGGAAACTGTAAGTGACCTCTATTCTCTGGTTCTGTGGTTCTACTACATCATTTGTGTGTTCATAAGTCTATGGGGATGGACGAGATTCATCCAAGGGCACTGAAGAGGCTGGCAGAAGTGCTCACCAAGCTACTTTCAATAATTTACCAGCAGTCACAGGTTACCAAGGAGGTCCCGGCTAACTGGATGTTAGCAAATGTGACTCCAGTGTACAAGAAGGGCAGGAAGGAGGATCCATCAGTCTGATCTTGGTACCAGGGAAGTTTATCAAGCAGACCACGTCATCACGTGCAACCAGTGTAGTTTTATGAAAGGCAGGTTCCTGCCTGACTAGCCTTGTCTTCTATGACTAGGTAACTTGATTAGTAGTAGGGGGAAGGGCTGTTGATATTGTCTACCTGGATTTTAGTAAAGGGTTTGACGCTTTCCCGCAACATTCTTGGGGAGAAACTGGCTTCTTATGGCTTGGATGGTTGTAGAGTTTGCTGATACGTGAAAATTACCAGAATCAAATAATGGTTTCTTTTTCTGCATAGTGTGATATCCTTTTTGCCATAATGTGACATGGGTGGAAAAAGTACATCTAGAAATCTGAAGTTCTGGTGTCATGGAGACGGGAACCTTCATGTTGGGCAGAGAAAAATTTGTGGAAGTAATCAGAACACCTCATCTGTATGTGGATTAGATACATAATGCAACCAAGTCTCTAGTCTTTTGAGACTATAACTTAAAAATGCTGTTAGTGCTTTTTTTTTTTTTTTTCCATCTTTTTTTTTCTTTTTCTTGGAAACCTCAACCTCAAAGGCACATGGCCAAAGACCACTCATGTTAGCTCAGCATATTGTTTTCTGTTAGCGAAGTAGCTCTGGAAGTCCATAGCTAGCCAGTAAGAAACATTACTAACAGAGACTTTAATCTGTCTGAAATAGAACTTGAATGCATGAAAATAGACTCACAAACCCTTGTGGAAAGGTGTGAAGTGAAGCTGTTTGATTTCTAGCTGATTTTCAACTGTCTGTATGTTCTCAAAATACAGAGATACTACGTATTCCTTATCACGTGTAAGTCCCACTAACTGAAAATCTTGTGTTTATGTATCTGTGTAAAGAGTAGCAGTTATTTTTACAATTCCTTTTGCTCCCACTATTTCCCTGATTCCAGCTTGTTCTAATAAGAATGAATTCCTGATCATGTTCTCACATAAAAGTCTATCAATCTCTTGTAAAAACATCTCATTGCCCTTCTTAACCCTTTCAGTCAATGCTGAATAAAGGGTCTTGAGACTCCTCAGTCAGGCATCCTGTATAATCATTTGCTCTATGTAGCTGGAAAAAGGTTATAACATACTGCAGTGGAATTCATATTGATTGTTTATACATGTTTACCTTTGTGCAGACAAGATGAAGGGGAAGTGTCTTTCACTTGGCTTCTCTTCATTTTAGAAGCTAATAGATAGTTTAAGGGCTGAATGTGAGTAGTATGGCCATGCATGTAAATGCAATGACTGCTTATGCTGCATGTCGCATAAATCTGGGAGGTGACTTTCTCTATGGATATTGCATAAATATGCCAAGGCATTGCACACTGTGTGGAAGTGATGGAAATAAATTAATGGAACTTTTACAACATTGATTATTCTAACAAATGCACTTGCTAGTCAGAATGGAAAAAAAGACATACACTAACACTAAACACTATGAGATTACAGCACGTCTCTACATGGAGACAAATAAATATTTTTTTCACAGCCAATCTGACTTAGTGCCTGTGGAATCTGAGATTTTTGAAACAGGCAAGCCCCTTCTTGTTTCTTGTATTTGCCTTCTTTGGGACAAGGACATACTTAAAAATTACTTATTTTGAATGCCATGTAGCAACTATGGGCTGTTTATCGTGTTGTGTTTTTTTTTTTTCTTAAGTAGTCTTCATTTTTTTTTCTGCATATTATCAATTACTTACACATGTTGCTAGTTGATTGGCTCCACTATTATATGTCTTTCTGTAATTAATTGCGTACATTACCAGAAAGTGAAGTCAGGTCCCACTTAAAATTAAATCACATAGTTACAGTAAAGCTTCCTGTTTTCAAGTGCATTGAATAAAGTTCTTTGTTTAACTAACTTTCATAGCTAAGCTGTAATTTTGGGAAATAAATGCAGCTGAAATACAAAGTGTAAGAGCACAGGACATTTTATTTTATTGTATAATACCCAGTATATCCTTTGCAAATGAAAGGAGGAGAGACCTGCAATAACAGTACCAAATGCAGTAACAGTACAAAAGCACCTGAAGGAGTATAGTTCCAAAGAAGTCTGTGTATTGGCCATATTTTAAAATGTGTGTATAAGCAGTTTTTTGTTTGTTTGTTTGTTTTAATTTCATAAGTAAGAGTTTTAAGGATAAGTTAATATATTCATTGGGCAAATTTACAGCAAAAATTAAAATAAAACTCTGAGGTTCAGTGGCTATTCCTTGCATGCAGAAAGAGCTGTGACCTTCCGTTCCTTCTTCCAACTTGGTCAATTGTTTTTGTTAAAAAGTATAAGCTAAATTATGTTTGTCAGGAGAGGTAATGTTTTTCTCCCAGTTACCACACTACATCTACAAACTGTTTAATTGCAATTTTTGATTTCCGGGAGAAAACTACGGGCATAAAATTTCTAGAAAGACAACACACATGCTTTCAGACTGAGCATTATATGAACGTTTCCAAAGATAAATGAATGTGGTCCTCTGACACTTTTTGTGCTTTGACCTAGCTTTTTGGTTAAGGTGATATTATATTTTAGCAGTTTTGTTAATACATTTTTTCAATTTAATGACTAACCAACTAAAAAGTTCTTTATAACCAAGATAATAGTTCTGTTAAACAATGTTTAGATCCTTATTTCTCTCCAATATCATAATCAGAGCTGACTCACTATAAAGGGTACAATACTTTTATAAGCAGAAATTTGTGAATGCCATTTTATTAATTTATTAATTATATTTCATCAGTAAGTGATCGATTGGATTAAACTTACTTTTTTAGATACTTTGGTAGTTTGGTGGTTTGGCATTGGCAATAACATAGCTTGGTGTAGGACTGGTAGAAAATGAAATTTCTAGTAGCTAGTAATGATATTCCTGAAGACAAGATTGCCTCCAGAGCCATTAGTAGCACAAAACAAGCAATTTACCTTTCTGTTTAATCTCCAGTGAGAGTCAGTAGTGAACTGTGTGCGTTAATCCAAGTTATATGACTGAACTGATTGTAATGGCTAAATGAGAAAGCTTAACCTTATGATCTTAAGATCTTTAAACTCTAAAGGGAGTAGAAAGGGACTAAAAGAATCACATCAATGTGTATAAAGGACTGAAAGGAAACTGCAAAGAGGACAGAGACAGGCTTTTTTTTCAGTCATACCCAATGGCAGGACATACTGGGACACAGGATGTTCCCTGGACATCAGGCATCAAATCTGTCCTGTCCAGGTGATGAAGCACTGGCACAGGTGGCTCAGAGAAGTGGTGGAGTCTCCTTACTTGGAGATCTTCAGAAGTCACCACCGTACGGTCCTGAGCAACCTGCTCTAGGTGGCCCTGCTTGAGCAGGGGGGTTGGACCAGATGGCCTCCAGAGGGCCCTTCCAACCTCAGCCATTATGTGGTTCTGTGATTATGTCTAAATAGCCCCTAAATGAGCTTATAAAAGGAAGAATTGTTCCTGAATCCAAGTTTTGTTCCATGAAGAGTACCTGAGAGTGTGGAGTTTACTCCATGATACATAAATAAGTTGTTGGTCAAGAAGCATCAAACAACTTGTAAGCATATGGCAAGGTGGAAAGAAAATCCTTTGGTGCTAATAAAAGTAATAGAAATGTGTGTACTTTCATTGACTTCTGCTATTTGTTTCTCTAACTTAACGCAACTGCTTTGCTTGATTTTTTTTTTTTTATTTTTTTACTGAAAGTAGTTATTTTTCATAATTTTCAGAAGAGCAGAGATCCCCCTGCAGCCCCTGGGCAGGAGGCTGTGCTGGAGCAGGCATTTCCCTCCCTCAGCCCCTGGGCAGGCCCCACGCTGGAGCAGGGCACAGTGTGAGGAGGAAGGGGCAGCAGAGAGGGGCTCTCAGGGACTGACCCCAGCCCCTGCACCACTTGCTTGGGGGCAGGAGGTGGATGGGTCTGAGGTGGAGGGGAGAGGCTGGGCATGGGACGAAGGGCAGGTAGTGAGAAGGTGTTTTTTTACATTTGTCTTTGTTTCTCACTACCCAAACCTATCTTAATTGGCAAGGAGTTACAATAATTTTCCCCATGTTAAGTCTGTTTTGCCCATGATGGCAACTGTTAAGTGATCTCCCTGTGTTTATCTCAATCCACGAGCTTTTCCACCTTATTTTGTCCCCCTGCCCTGCTGAGAAGGGGCATTGGTAGAGCAGTGGGGTGGATGTATGACAGCCAGCCAGAGTCAATCTGACTGCAAGGTTGACTTAAGAGCTGTTTAAGAAAGAGCCTGAATGGAAGATGCCTCTTTGTTTCTTTGTGGGTAGTGTATTTTTGCAGTATCTAGAATTTTATTGATGAGCGTAACTGGACCCCAGGTTTCTTGAGGGAGAATATAGCAGCTAATTTTTATGCCGTTCTCTAAAAGGTCTTACTGCTGTTGATGTGTTGTTTTTTTGTTTTTTGTTTTTTTTTCTCCTGTTTATTTCAATGTGTCTGTCTTTATCTTCTCAACTCCTGGTTTATTGGTTTGTTCCTCAAAGCTGACTTGGTAAATTGAAATTTCTGGGACCATTGAATTCAGTGAAACCCTTCCTGTGTTAATGTAATATGAACATGAGGGTGTAAGAATGTCTGGACATTTCCCAGAACTGCACAGAGTAACACAGCTGTCTTCTATATCCTGTAGTTTTCTGTTTCAGTCTTTATTCCTAACCCTCTGTTTGTATTTCCTTTGATACACAAAAATGCTAGTATGTCTTAGAAGTATCAAGTCAGGATACATTTCTTGTAAACCTTGACAACACCTCTCATTCATTCTGATTAGATTTTCTTCCTAATACTGACAGGTACTTTTTCATCAAAGAATTTCTTTGTTTGAAAGCTGAAGAATGCTCACAATATTTTTTTTATCTGCATGTTATATTTGGAAAAGGTTTTTTGTGAGTGTTTTTGGTTTTGACCAGAAATTTGAGCCATGCCACCTGAAATAGCCAAGAATGGCTTGCAAAGGCACTCATCCAGACCGGAAAACTGAGGTTACAGTCTCTAATCTACTTCAGCTATAGCAGTGGATTTTTACTTTATTTCCTACATCGCTGCAGTAAGTTTCCTTCATCCTACAGTGCTGTTGCTGTGCTTAAAATGATACAGATTGATGAATCTGTATCATTTTATCGTGTTACAGAACAGAAAATGTGCATATTTTCAACTCTGTCAGTCTTCAAATATCTTGAGCATTTTTTCTTCTGATATGCCTTTTCCCTGCAGTATGAAGCCCTAATGGGGCACTGAATTTTTGGTGGCGCCTGCAGTTTTCACCTAAGAGCTCTGAGCTGCAGTGCTGATATGATAGTCCAGCTAGGAGAAGGGAAACATAGAAAGCAGGCATGCAGAAAGGAACTTGTCTTCCTTCTCAGAGCACAAAGCTGGCTCAGCTAGGACTTCGCAAGCATAAAGTCTCTTTGCCTATGCCATATTTGAATATTACCAAGTTAGAAAACGGTGGCAATGTTACTTCAAATAATGCCATGACTGGTCTTTTTACTGTAGACTTCCATTCTGTATGTATGAAGTAAATGACCCAATTTTAATGAAATCTAAGGTAAACTCAACCTGTAGAAGCAAAGGAAATTAGAGGCTGAGTTTCGACACTTCTATCTTGAGGATAGACAGATGGACCTCTTTCTGATTCACAAGCACAAGATTTTTGTGAGTCTGTAACCCACAAAAACTGGACCATATTTTCATATGAGTTATATCATTGTTGAACATTTTTGTACAGAAAAGGAGTCACATGTAACATTTTCTGCTACAAGCTTAAAATTGGAGTATTGTGTAGCAAGAATGCATTGTGCCTTAGACAAATTTTAGGATATGACAAAGCAAACAAACATCTCTCTGAAATGAAAATTAAAATACTTTAGTTTTTCTGGGAGAAAAAAATGGCTGGTATGACCTTCCTTCTGTAGTTAAATTGGAAGAAACTGAAGTGTAACAGATCGGAAACAATTGCTTTCATTGCAAAGGAAAAGCATAAGTGTAGTAGGAATATATACTGTGAAAACAGAAAAATGTTTTTAAAAAAAAAAAGACAACGCTAATATATATTTCAGATATAAAAATAAAGCTCTTCCCTTTCCCCATCAACTCTTAGTGAGAAATAAACCATTAATATGTACTGGCCGGTATTATCAAATTAGGATAATTGCTTCCACATTTGTTTGTTGTTTTTTTTTTTGGTGAATTTCTAGAAGCATAGAACAGTAAAATTGTTGAAAAGATATACTAGAAATCTTAGCATAAGTTTAATAGAATTCTTGTTTATTCATAGAAAAGCGTAAACTTTCATTGAAAGTAGAACACTGAGATAAGAGAATATCATAAAACACTTTTTCTTCATTAAAACCATCAACACAGTATAAATATATATATTTTACTTCTCATGTCCAATTTTCATATAGCATTAAGACAAATATTGAACAGTTAAATCATTCATTATTCATGTCTTATATCGCAGCATCTTTGGTGAGAAAAGTCCTGCACTTTCTATTTCCTTGATGAAATAAAGCAGGGCCATCAGCTTTACTAATGTAAGCAGTATTTATGGCATTATATTACAGGGGATTTTGCTTAAATAGTGACTGACATTTAGAGATCCTGGAAAGTGGATAAACCTCAAATTATATCAGATTAGCTAGTATAAGCTAGAAATCCTGTCATATATTGACCTCCTAGTCCTAAGCATTGAACAAATTCAAAAAAAAAAATAAAAATCTGTTCCTGCTCTAAAAAGCTAGTAGGAGAGAGGTAGATGTGGCAGTTATACACCTAGAAAAGTGAGAAAATTCTATGGTGACATAATAACTTGAGGGCTTTATGTGAATTACTAAATCATGTTGGGCATCTCTCTGCTGTAAATACGTTATAAGCTTTTGGAAGGCTGTGTTCCTCTAACAACCGAAGTGTGTATCTTGTGCATATCCCTCCCTCTACAACTTCACTTCTGCTTTTCTGACAGACTAATTCAAGCAAATAAAGAGTCATGGTCTTTCAAAAATGCTATAATACACTCTCTTTGACCATATTTTTGTCTGGTTTGGTTTCCTGGGAGGATAAAAGAGGTACTCATTTTGAATTATCTGAGAACCACATAATTATAGTAATTATCTGACCACATTTTTCAGTCTTTTGTTCAAAGCTTATCCAGCAAGTGGAATTAATTTTAACAGCTATGAAAATCATTGTTTTAATAGAAAAGCATAGTATTTTCGCCATCTTGACTTTCTCATGAAATATATACAGTATCTGTGAACCAGGAATGAAGATTTGTTGTTCAAAATTGCATTTATGTTACATATTAATCCTCTGTGTTTTCAGCCATGAACATAAAAAATATATATGTTTATCTAGACAAAGAAAATGACATGCTAGGGAATTTTTAATTTTAAGAGGATGCCAATGTGTATTTATAACTGTAGATGAATATTTTTGTATAGCTAGAGTTGAAACATTAGTGCTACTTTCAGGGTTGTCATTTATTGAAATAGCTAAGTAGCACTTAATCTTTTGCTCTATTTATTCCATATAGCTTTTTGGAGAAGTTAACATTATACTGTTCGGTTGGCTCTTGGAGAATTGAAATAACTGTCTGTACTGTTTATTCCTTTTGAGTCCAGCCCAAACTTCCACAATATTTTGAATGCTCTTGGACACTCAGCCATGAGCTTTGAGTAAGCTCTAGCACACGGGATGGGAATATGTGAAGTGAGATAGATGACCTGAAAGTAGTTTTGCCCTTTAGTGCAGACCTCTGCAGGTTCATCTAGGAGTGAAACACTTGGAAGGCCACCTAGCCATCCCTGAAAGACTGCCTCGTCTTTCAGGGAAAGACTGCCAAAATTTTCTTTCCCTGAAAGACTACCTTGTCTTTCAGGGAAAGAAAAAAAATTGTCAACCTTCCTACTACCACAACAGAAATGGGCTAACACACTAACCAGGGATCCAAATCATACAGTCCTTTTAAAAATCAAATTTATAAATAAGTGCTTAGATCCTTGTGGGCATATGCCAGCCTGGGAAGTGGGCTATTACAGAAGGCTCTGCAAATTAACGTTACGAAAATGCTAGAAATGCCAGCCAAGTTGGAGCAGTGGTGCCTACTGCAGTGCTTGGTCTCCAGCAGTGGTAGTGGGAAATGCTGTCTTGGTAAAGTGCGTGAGCCACTGCTGGTTCCCTGATGCTTCCCAGCACCCATGTCAGGGATTGTCACTCCCGTTGGACAGCTTGCCCTCCAAATACGTCGCTGGTGCTGGGACCTGGGGGTCAGGTCTTGAGCTGCTGGTGGTACTGTGCCCTGGTATTCAGGTGAACCAACGCTGGCTTACATTAATGTATCGTTCAGCTGCATGAATATGGCTGAAAACTGGTGGTTTGGGGACCTATTAACAATCATTTCAGATATTCCTACCTCAGGGGTGTTCCTGTCATTTAGAAAGGCTGTTTGACGATTGGAGGTAATAGACAAAATTGTAAGTGCATTACTATTTATCCCTCATAACCTTCATACTAGTTTGTTTCATCTTCTCAACAGGGTAAATCATTGTTCAGTCAGGATTAATGAGAAAATGGCATACATCTGACATAATACACAGTCCAAACACAGGATTGCTTTTGTTGTTACAGCTGGTAAAGTAATCTAAACAAATCACAGATAGTATGTATATAAAAGCCCCAGTAAATAATTCTGACTATATTTCTGTATGAAAACAACACTACTTAATGAAATATTGAAACTGAAGAAAGTACAGAAAAATCTTCAAAAACACCTTCCAAGTGTGTTTTCACATACTAACAATACTTTGTGGTCAAACGTTGAGGTCTTTGCTGAAATAGAGTTTGTGTGAAAGTTACTTTGAAATCAGTTGTGTTTTTTTTTTTTTTTTTAAATTTTAGTTTTGTGCATTTTATAGTGAAGTCTCATTTGAAGATTAATATTAATTTTCCAGTTTCATTTTTCATAGTTTTTTGAGCAAAGCCATCATTTCCTGATGATTGGTGTGTTTTGAATCAATGAATTAAATTAATGTATTAAAACAAGGTTTTATTGTCAGTCTTGGAGTTTGAAGATGTCAGACAACTTTTAAATAACAAAAACAAAGTAAACTACTTAGCTGCCAGAGAAAAACATACAAAGATATCTTGGAATTACTGCTTAAAAGAAATCTGTTCGAAAACCTAAGATATTTTGTTAAATCTTTCCTTAAAGTAATCTAACAGATTTTTCTCTGTCCACCACCGTGCCCTTCTAAAGTCTTCCATTTGTTCTATGAATAACCAAATGACAGAGGTTGATTTACACACATAACTTAATATGGACTAAGGAGAAAAAATGATTTATTTAATATAACGATGAAGATAAGATTTAGGAGAGGTTTACTGGTATGTCGTGACCCTGTGTCAGTCAGGTTATACAAAGGTACTGTGTTGAATTTCAGTGTGTAAACCCAACTGTTAGACAGAAGCACTATAAATTAATTGTCATTTACAAAACACAACCCCCTGCTCTCTCAGATGGCAATTTATTGCTGTTTTTAATCTGGATTTTTGAAGTGAGTAGACATTCAGATATTTTCTGTTACTTCTGTATTCTGATTTCTTGTATACTGCCTATTTGTGATATTAGCTCCAAGAAAGTTCCCCTTCTTTTTCTCCCCTCTTCTCTTTCATTAAATGTCCCAGAAAAGGTAAACAATTTCCTGTAATTGTCTACAGTTAGCCTACCACCTAATATGTGGGTGACTGTCTGTCAGGGTGATGCTGTGCATGTTTCTTAGCATCTTGTGGGAGAATATGTATCTAGGCCTCGTGAAAGAAAACAGTAGTTAATGACTTTTTTTTTTTTGTAATCCAACCTCTTTTCTAGTTGAAAAACTTCACATGCACTGATTTGTTTTGCAAGGAGTTTTGCAATTGCAGTGCTGCCTGTTTCAGCAGAGGTTGTCCTTACCAGCTGATGCCTTTTTAACATTTTGATAATCAAGCCTTTGTTGGTTAGTCACAGACTGCCACTTAATAGAGTACATTTTGTCTTATTTGTATGTGATGGACATCATACAAGTAGGCATTAGCCTTTTTCTGCTTTGTTCTCCTTTTAAAGGGAACAATATCTGTTAGCTCACATATTAAAAGGCATTTTATATTTGTGTGTAAATGGGTTTAAAATTAGACTTTTTAGTTTGACCTTTTTTCTTTTATTGCTTCTATAATCCATCACAATCACGTGTTACTAAGTCTACTTTCATTTTTGCGTTGTTCAAAGCATCACATACAATTGGTCCTTGCTATCCTCAGGAATTTATTTCTCAGTGACCTTGCCTTTCTCTATTGATTATGTGCCACTGGGACAGTAAACTGCTGCTCATAGTGAAAGATTTGGATGTACAGAAAAATTAATTCATATGAGCTGGTACCTAGGCTGAGATCGCGAGGGTGAGAGAAAGTATTAGCAGAGACTGACCTCAGCTTATTCTCTGGAGGCTTCCTTTGCAGCTGATGGAGGAAGGAGGCACAGGCACACCCCAACATTCCCAAAGCCTGGGCTCTCTCTCTCCATCCCCACACCTTCTCTTACTTCAGGATATCACCTGAATGAGTTCCCTGCTCTGAGTCACATTTACAGCTGCCTCAGGCTGTTCAGAGGCCTGGAGTGCCTCCGTGACCTGTGGCAAAAGCTGACCAGAGGCTGACCTCATGTAGGCCTGGATCACTCCACTCAGGGCCTAAAAGCTAAATCCAATACCCGACCACTTATTTCAGGATTTCCTACACCTGCATTTGCTGTCTGCCCTGTAAGCTCTTCCCCACCGCCCCCATCTTTCTTCTTCTGTATCTGAAGGAGGCTCAAAACGCTTAATAAATCTGTTTTTAATTGCTTGGGAGAAATGCAATTTTTACAGTGAAGGGGCCATTAAGTACCCATCTCCCTGCTGACTCAGGCTTACATCTCTGGCTGCTTCCCTGAAATTCGCAGGTACTCGGCTGTGTTTGATCTTCCAACCTCAGCACTTTCTGTGGGGTACTCCTGCCAGCATCTTTTATCTGGATCTTCTCCCTTCCTACTCTGGAGCAATCCTTCTGCACGAAAAGGAGCACACCACAGATGTGGAGCTGGGAATGTGTTGTTAGTCCAAATTACCTAAGTAATTCAGAAAAGCCTATTCAATAGTACAGTGAGAACTGTTATGCCAAAAGTAGCTTGTGTTTATCCCTGTCTTTGGCATTGTGCTCCACTCAGTTAAGTATATGATTCAATTGGAAGGCAAGAGATCCAACCCCCCCCCCCCCCAAAAAAAAAAAAAAAAAAAAAAAAAACAACTATTGAGTGTTTTAATTTGTACCACAGGATTTAAATTCTTTATGCTTACTTTGAGCTGGGCTTCTCCTCTAACATGATTTGGGAGCTGTGACTTAAAAGAAAAATAGGGTATTGTGGTCCAATTCTCATGTTGATTGTGAATGAGCAGGTCTCCCAGATCCAGTTAGCGCTGCCACCAGTTGCTCACACACATACAGCTGAAGAGAACCATTGGACTCAGCCCTACAGGTGTGGGGTTTTTTTGTTTTGTTTTTTTTGTTCTCATCTCCCCACCAGTTCTAAAAAGAACTCACAAGAGCACCCAGTGATTCCCTTTCACCCCATGTTCAGCAGTATAATCTGAGATTTAGACTAGGATTTAAATTATGGGAAGGTTTTACCCCAGTGCAACTTCATCCAGAGGCCTGTAAAAACAAACCGTTGGAGCTGTATACCTGCTAGGTTTCTCTGCAATGATCAAGTCTAACAAATAAGGATGAGCACAAAAGCTACAGAAACTGTTTTTTCTCTGTGTGTGCTTTCTGATGTAGCCTTTCAGAGACATTGGAAAACACATATTACAATACAAAGCACTTTGTTGTAACAATGGTGAAAATAATAGAGGCCCCCAATGGTGCCATAGATTTTTGTGCTCTAAATGACAGGGAAACCAGGTTGCTAAGTATTGCACTGAGTGTCACAGCACTCTGACGGTTATGGTGCCAGTGATAGTCACTCAGTGATACTCAAACTTACCTTTGAGTAAGCATTCCTAGAATGTATTTCACTTTTTCTGTCCTCTTATCTCTTGGCTTTATTTTCAGGTGGCAGAACTGGTGAAAGTGATAGAGATAACAATAGTGCTTTTTCCTCACTAATTTTAAATCCCAGTGAGAATGGGACACAATGGACCAACAACTGCTAAAGATACTCATTGCAAATTGTTACTACCAGTCTGGTGTAAATGTGGGTAGGTAAGAGGAGCTGTTTTTCTTCTGTCTTTGTGCAGAGGTGGGTTGCAATGGCAGCATCTGATTGCTTACATGTTGTGTTTGAATAGCAGGTAAGTGGGCCAGGTGAAAATGTGGGTAAAATGATAGGGGAGCCAGGCCCAGGTGATAATGCACGGTGTACCTTACAGCCTGCTGTTTCTGGGGGACATTAGCAGCCTCTGTGCAGCCAACAAAGGGTGACCTACTCTGCAGACACTTGGGTGCCTGGTCCTTTGTCCCAAGGCAGAGGGATGAGGAGGGGCTGGAAGAGGCAATGCAGGAGATCAGCCAGCCTGGGCCCCTGGCTGAGGGGGAAGCTGGGCGCCACAGAGGCACACTTCAGTGACGGACAGAAATTCTGGATTTGCACTTGTGGGGCAGGAGTTGGTTTCCTTTTGTCTTCTTCCAAAATCCCAGGGAAAGCACTCTGTTTGTTGGGGCTGGTGCTCCAGCTAGCATGAGAGCCAAGCAGAGTGAAATGTGATTGCAGGGAGGTTAGTGTTGCTTTATGGGCTACGGGAACTGTACGCCTACATCTCACATCTATGGTTGTTAATTAAGGTTGAAGCACTGGCATGTAATTATCTGCATTGCATAATTTGTAGCTTGTTAATGGGCACGATTTTGGTCCAACTAGTGCTCTCACAAACAATGTTTGGGCACAGTTTTCTAGACAGCATTAGCCTAGGATTGCTTTAAGGAAGCAGTACGAAGAAGACTGCTTTGAAGAGGGGAAGAGTTTAATCATGTTTATACCGGTGCGCCTGCTGCTTGCCATTGGAGTGAGAGAACAGGCTAATGCCTTCTTGCTTAACCACACAAACGTAGATCCTGGGCTTCTGCAGGTGTGTGTAGGGACTGAGGGACTCATACTCAGACACACAGATGGGGGGGGAAAAAAAAAAAAACAATTTAGGCATTCCAAACATTTCTCTGACATTCATAGCTTCAGAATTTGATCAGAGAATCTCTATCAGCTCACACATGGTGACATTTTCCAGTAATTAACATATTTCTAAGCCTGATCATTGGCTGGGAGTTGAAAGCAGTACCTTGATTAATTGTGAGCTGCATAAAAGTGTTCGGGCTCTGTAAGCTGCAATCGTTCCCCATGGTCAATGGAATTTCTGAGAGCTGAAATGTAAACAAAACAAAATAATAAAAAAGATCAATATATAGGATTGGCATGTCTCTGACCTACCATGCAACGTTTATAAAAATGAAAATTGACAGGTTGCTTTAACCCAATGATGTGTTTGCTTTTAGGTATTTCACAAACAGTACAAACACATTTTTAGTAGTACAGTGGAGAAGAGGAAAAGTCTATTTTTGGATCTCTAATGCTTTGAACAGATCTGCCAATGCCATCTGTGGTTTGTGCATTGGGATTTCAAACCTCGGCAGTGCTGATAGGGATTGCTTTCTTCTCTGTTGACCATCTGTCACAGGTGCTGGAACCAGAACACATATTATTAATTCTGTAGATTAAGACTTCGGTTGGACTGGCATGCTGGTTTATTACTGTGGTTTTGGGCCCATGTCTCTGAACATGTTATACCCAGTTGAGCCAGCTTTTTGTTTGTGACATTCAGAATTGAGTTTGTGGATCTCAGTTGTGTCCCTGTAAAAGCAAAGAGAAAATGTTCCATTAGGTTCTCATTGATTTACGAAGCAGAAATGTTTGCAGAAAGAAGTATTGAACAGCTTGTTTGTTCAGATCAGCAGCAGGGACAGCCTGCAGACGATTAGTTCCACTTGTGCCCATATGTGTCACGACAGTAAATACTGATTATTACAAAAAGTTTTGTGGGAGATAAGGCTAATTGAGCAGAAGTAAAAGAACAAATGTATACTGGATTTTTTTTTTTAAGTATGTAAATAACAAGGGGTCTCGTTTGTGTTTGCATTATTTCCTTTAAAGGGAACAAAGTTATGCAAATGCATGCAAAGTTCTCTCTGGAGTGCTATTGGTTATCATGAGTCACAGCTTTCCATTTTAATGAGCTGTCTCTTTAAGACAAGACTTAAGGACCAGATTTCCAAAAGCACTATAAACCAGAGAGAGCTTGAGAATGTGACAGATTCATTTCACGGTGCTTTGAGGCTTCCAAATTGTGGATTTATTCTATAATGGGACTAAAATCAAACGTGTGCCAATGCTTTTATTAAAATGGACAGCTGGGAAGAATGGTTTTGTCACCCATGTACAGGTCCAGTCCCAGTTTCTACTTCAGACTATTGTTCTTCATCATACCAGAAAGTTCTGAATCAAAACAGATAGGATTTCTTAGAGAAACATTTATTTTCATGATCACTGCCATAGAGTAGCAAACAACAGCTTCTTAAGTAGAGGCAATTGGTCTAATAGTAACCATGTCAGCACTTCTGCAATTCCAGTCGTCACAGACAGTGCAAACTTAGGGGTGTGTTTTACAAATAGTTTCTAAGAGTGTTTGCAAAGCACAGGCAATACCTGACTTTTAATGTTTTAATACAGGGTTCAGAATACAGAATGAAATACAGAAATGTAGAATTTTTCCA